>NC_058519.1:355710511-356317626 GCF_904849725.1 Hordeum vulgare subsp. vulgare | reverse complement strand
GTTGTTACTTGTTACTTTGCTGCTGCTGCTACTGTTGTTCCTTGCTACTTCGCTGCTACTTGTTGCAAGACTTTTATGGAGCCGTAGCCGAGGAAGCATTCTTCTTAAGAATAATCCCCTGTCAATGTGCTAGCGCCATTGATACAACAGTTAGGAATAGTCTGTCATGTCAACAGATCGTTTCTCGCACCGTTGCTATCATACTACCTTGCTACTGATACTTTGCTTGTAGACACTAATCTTTTAGGTGTGATTGAATCTGACACATTCAGCTTCTAATACTTGAGAATATTCTTTCGCTTCCCGTCGTGTGAACCAACAAATTTGGGTTGAATACTCTACCCTCAAAAACTGTTGCGATCCCATACGCTTGTGGGACATCAAGGCTTTTTCTGGCGCCGTTGCCGGGGAGGCACAGCTATATTCTCTGAGTCACTTGGGATTGACGTGTGCTGATCACTATGAGGAATCCAAAAGATCCAAGAACTAAAATCCTACCTTCCACTACGAGGAGAGGTAAGGAACTGCCATCTAGCTCTGCACTTGATTCACCTTCAGTTTTGAGTAAGTTTGCGACATCACCTCCTGCTAGAAATCTTGATATCTGGCATGTGCTTGATGATGCTACTTCTGTTTCCCATGATGCTTATGATGATGCTATGCTTGATACTATGCCTAATGCTATGCCTGATACTATGCCTGATGATGCTATGCTTGATACTATGCCTGATGATGCTATGCTTGATACTATGCCTGATGATGCTATGCCTGATACTGCTTTGCCACTTGGTGCATTCCTTGATGCACATATTGCTAGAGTTGCTGCTAGATGTGAGGATACTTCTGAAACTGCTGATACTATTGAAGTAGAACCTGCTACTATGCCTGAATTACATGTTATGCCTGATACGCGCTATGTTATGGAGGGAGAGATAGCTGAGGATTTTCTTGCGTGTAAGGATAGCTATGATGTTGAGAAACTTCTGCGCAAGTGGAAAGAAAAATCTCTGAATGCTAGGATGAAATAGGACCCAAAGTTTGCCACTTCACCTATCTTTGTGACCGATAAGGATTATGAATTCTCTGTCGACCCTGAGTTAATCACTCTCGTCGAATCTGATCCTTCTCACGGTTACGAGTCTGAGACGGTTGTAGCCCATCTTACCAAACTGCACGATATAGCTACCCTATTCACTAGTGAGGAAAAGATCCGCCACTACTATATGCTCAAGTTGTTTCCTTTCTCGCTAAAGGATGATGCTAAGACCTGGTTCACTTCTCTTGCTCCTGGTTGTGTGCGTAGACCCCATGATATGGTCTACTACTTCTCTGCAAAATATTTCCCTGTCCATAAGAAGCAAGCTTCCTTGCAGGAAATATATAACTTTGCTCAAGCTGAAGAAGAGAGTCTCCCACAAGCTTGGGGGAGGCTCATCCAGCTACTGAATGCTTTGCCTGATCACCCTCTTGAGAAGAATGAAATACTTGATATCTTCTATAATGGACTTACTGATGCTTCCAAAGACCACCTAGATAGTTCTGCCGGTGGTGTTTTAGGGAATGAACCGTAGAACAAGCTGAGATTCTACTGAATAACATCTTGTGCAATGAGAATGCTTGGACTATTCCCGAACCACCTCCTAAGCCAACTCCGAAGAAAAGAGGTATTCTATTCCTCGGTCCTGAAGATATGCAAGAAGCCAAGAAATCTATGCGAGAGAAAGGCATTAAATCTGAAGATGTCAAAAATCTACCACCTATCGAAGAAATCCATGGTCTCGATAACCCGATACAGGTAGTAGAAGTAAATTCTCTGCGTAGGTTGGATGAGAGTGATATTCCTTTTGATAAACCTGCTAGCTTATGCATGGATGAATTTGATAACTTTGTTGCCAAACAACAGAGTTTCAATGATTATATTAGCAGACAATTGGAAAAGAATGCTCGTATGCTTAGTCATTTAAGTGCTTGTGTGGACAGAAACGTCAATGATCTTAAACTTCTGAGTAAACATGCCTCTATGGTTACTACTCAGGTAGAACAAGTACTTCAAGCTCAAAATGACTTGCTCAATGAGTTGAATGACAATTCCGTTAGAGTCGTCACTAGAGGCGGTAGAATGACCCAGGAACCTCTGTATCCTGAGGGTCATCCAAAGAGAATTGAACAAGATTCTCAAGGAGTTAGCACTGATGCACCTAGTCATCCTAGAAAGAAGAAGAAAGATGATAGGAACCTGCACGCTAGCAACCCTGTTACTGCTACACGTGAGAGTCCAAACGATGCCTCTATCTCTGATGCTGAAACACAATCTGGTGATGAACATGAGCTTAATGATAATATCAATAGTGATGTTCATGAAGATGCTCAACCTAGCAATGAAAAGGATGTGGAGATTGAACCTAGTGTTGATCTTGATAACCCACAGCCTAAGAATAAGAGATACGATAAGAATGACTTTACTGCTAGGAAGCATGGTAAAGAAAGGGAACCATGGGTTTAGAAACCTATGCCCTTTCCTCCCAAACCATCCAAGAAAAAAGATGATGGGGATTTTGAGCGATTTGTTGAAATGATCAGACCTGTCTTTCTGCAAATGCGTTTGACAGATATGCTCAAGATGTCTCTGTATGCTAAGTACATGAAAGATATTGTGACTAATAAGAGGAGGATACCTGATCATGAGATCTCCGCCATGCTTGCCAATTACACTTTCAAAGGTGGAACTCCTAAGAAACTAGGTGATCCCGGTGTGCCCACTATACCTTGCTCCATTAAAGGCAACTACGTTAGAACTGCGTTATGCGACCTTGGAGCCGGTGTTAGTGTTATGCCTCTCTCTCTTTATCGTAGACTTGAACTGGATAAGTTGACACCCACTGAAATCTCTCTGCAAATGGCCGACAAATCAACTGCTTTCCCTATCGGCATTTGCGAGGATGTGCCTGTTGTGGTTGCTAACACCACTATCTTAACAGACTTTGTTATCTTGGATATTCCCGAGGACGATGCCATGGTTGTCATCCTCGGAAGACCCTTTTTAAACACTGCAGGGGCTGTTATAGATTGCAACAAAGGCAATGTCACTTTCCATGTCAACGGTAATGAGCACACGGTGCACTTTCCGAAGAAACAATATCGAGTACATTGCATCAATGCTATCGAAAAAACATCATCGGTTCTTATTGGGAGCTTTGAATGCCCTATTCCTCGTGTCAAGATGAAGTATGACTTACTGGTTGGGGATATACACATCCCCATTGAGGTGACATAGTGACTATTCGAAAATTCTCCGTCTTCTTTTGCGATTCGAGAAAGTTTTGTCGAGGGAATTCGATCAACCCCATTGACGGATTTCTTTCGATGACCATGAGATGGATGAATCGAGGAGTCCCAAACCTCTGTTCCAAGCTTTCACTTTAGGTTGCTTAGAAGAAAAATGATAGGTTTAGTTTAGTTTTCCCTGTTTTCTGTTTTAGCGTCCGGTAGAAAAGTACCCCAAAAATCAATGTTCTCCGAACGCTGTGAAAATCAAGTATGATTTTTTCTGGATTTTTTGAAAAATTCTGGGACAAAGAGCCTGTGTGGGGGCCACACCAGTAGGCCACAAGCCCTAGGGGCGCGGGCACCCCCCTGGTCGCGCCACCTAGGCTTGTGGGGCCCACAGGCACCCCCTCCACTCATTCTTGCTATCATCAAGTTCTCCTACCTCCAGAAAAAATCGTTTCGCAGCTCAAACCCGTGTTCTTGCTCCTCTTGCTGGGATTTTCGATCTCTTTGCTCAAATCACCGTTCTCCAAACTGTTTTGGGGAAATTACTCCTTGGTAAGTTCCTTATACTCCGCATATTTTTGCTGCCTTGGTGACCATGTTCTTGAGCTTTGCACGCTGATTCTAGCTGGTCCCAAGTAGTTTTGATGTGTAATATGGTCTCTAGGCACTCGTTGGAGTAGTTGCTACTAGTTTAGTTGAACCTTGTTCACCTTTCCTTTGGGTCACTGAAAATTTTAGTAAAGGAAGATGTTCAGGAGAAACTTTCATGGTGGTTCCTCAAGCAAGAGAGGTCCTCGTCTTGCGCTTCGGGAGCCTGATCCTTACCAACCAAGGGACGCGTAGGTACAACCTTGTGAATGGCCTTCTGATGAATTTATGATTGAGGCAGGTTTCAAAGATGAGTTTGTTGCACTTGTTCGCAACGTCGGACTCGAAGAATTCATCTCCGATAAATGTGAACAGTATGTTGCTCTCACTGCCTCTTTTGTTCGTAGATTCAAATTTTCAGCTGGCCGTGAAACATCGGTACTGTTTGATCTCTAGGATAGATCGTATACCATGGATTTAGAGGATTTTAATAGAATTTGCAAAATACCTTCTTGGGGTAGCCTCAGTGATCCTCCTAAATCTTCGGTTAGAGATTTTTGCACTGGTATTACGGTTGGAGAAACTAGAGACATTACGCAAGCTACCATGGGGAGTATTCATTTTCCTGCCTTGCATTACTTTGCCCTCTTCATAGGCAGATGCATTAATGGCAAGATTGAACATTGTCACCTATGTGCACCCGACCTTAGTATCCTTAAGAGCGTAGTGATGGGTGACAAAAGCTTCAACATGGGAGCTATTATAGCAAGGAGGCTCAATAAGAATGCTATTGAAGGGGATTTCTGTGGTGTGATCTATGCCACTCGCATAGCAAATTATCTTGGAGTACCCATCCGCGAAGGAGATCCCCCGCTCCATACATCTTTCCTTGACCGCGTCGCTTTGACACGCTACCAGTTCCTTGAGAGGGATGATGAATCCCTCCAATACCGTTTGATATTTAACCGGCAGCGTGTTTTCCATATTACCCTTCCTACTCCTGCTCTCTTTGACTTTCAGGTAAAACGGAGATATTACATAACCAGAGGAGAGGCAGAGGAGTATGAGAGGGAGGCAAAGGCTACTCGTCTCCGTGAGGCAGCTATTCAGGCAGTGGCTGCAGCGCTCCCGTATAACCTCGGTTATGATTCTGGGTTTCGCCACGACCATCCTTGGGAGTAGACCAAGTTAGGCCAAAAGCCTAAGCTTGGGGGAGTATGTGTTCTCACCGACTTTACATTCTTGCTTATGCTTTCACTTTGTTAGCCGGTGTTCACACTTTGCCACTCTATCATCCATGCTAGTTTATTTTCTTTTTCTCGTTTTCTTTTCGTGTGTCTGTCTAGTTTGAGAAAACCCAAAAAGATTTTCTTTTCTTCTTTTGCTTGTTGGGAGCTTTCCTGTGTAGATAGTTTTCTTTTTCTTTGGGTCAAGGTAGAAGATATTAGTTACAATGTTTAGTGGCTCTTGCATGCATACCTGTTTAGCTTTCAAAGAGCCATATTACTTTGTCTTCTCCTTTGTGTTTGCCTGCACATTCCAGCTTTAGTCCAATGCACGAGCACTCTTATTATTGTTCACATCGTTCAGTCGTGCAAGTGAAAGGCAATAATGACGATATATGATGAAGTGACTGAGCCTGGAAAAGCTGGTAAGAACTCGATCTATTTTGTTTGTATAAATATGACTAGCTCACTATTTCTAGTTCAGCTTTGTTGTGAGAGAAACATGTTTGCAATTACAACTTAGAGATCATAGTTGCTTATGCCATGCTTACTTAGCTAGGAGCTTATAATGGTTTGTCTTGGTTGACCACATGAATGTTGAGATGACTATGATGTAGTATGATAGGATGGTACCCTCCTTTGAATGATTCAAGTGGCTTGACTTGGCGCATGTTCACGCATGTAGTTGAAACAAAATCAATATAGCCTCTATGATGTTCATGTTCATGGTGATTTATGTCCTACTCATGCTTGCACTCAATGTTAGTTACTCTCAATGCATTTTGATGACTGTTGTCGCTCTCTAGTTGGTCGCTTCCCAGTCTTTTGCTAGCCTTCACTTGTACTAAGCGGGATTACTGCTTGTGCGTCCACCTCCATAAACCCGAATTTGTGCCATATGAGTCCAGCATACCTACCTATGTGCGGTATCTACCTGCCGTTCCAAGTAAATTTGCATGTGCCACTCTCTAAATCTTCAAGAAGTAATCTGTTTTGCATGCCCGAACCGCTCATGTGGTGACAGGGGGGCTATTGGTATCTTCCATGCTAGGCGTGTTATCCTTGATATGTGTTTATTCACTATCATTCACGAGAAAGGGGCCGGTAATTGGAATTCCCAGTTCCATACTCAAATTGAAAAGATAATTGCAAACAAACCTCCCCAGGATTGATGCTGGTATGGACGGTACCCGAGGATTCGGCTAGCCGTGGAGTGTGATTGGTTGGTGCTGGCGGAGTCAAAACTTTACCTTTCTGTTTGGGAACCGCCTATAGCATGTGTAGCATGGAAGATGTTGAGAACTCTTAGTCATTGCCTTGACAATGAAAGCATGCCACCCAAAATTAGTATCTCTGTTTTCAAAGCTTGAGCTCTAGCACCTCTGCAAATCAATGCTTCCCTCTGCGAAGGGCCTGTCTATTTATGTTCCTGTTGAGTCATCCACCTCTTACAAAAGCACCAATTAGAGAGCACCTCTGTCATTTTTATGCTTTGCTTTTAACTGTGTTCAGTATGACTATGACTGGATCTTCATTGCCATAAATTACAATGTTTAGTCAGCCCTTTTCTTTGAAGGTGCTCTGCATTTATGTTTTGCGGTCTCAGAAAGAGCTAGCGAGATACCATCTATTCGCACTGCTTCATGTTGTTTTGATTGAAGTGTTGACGTTTGAGGCTTATTATATTTGCTCGCTAGTTGATTATGCCATTGATATGAGTTTATCGTGAGACCTAGATGTCATTTGCTTATGTGGTTTGATTGTGATGTTGCTGAAATTCTGGTTATGAGTTAGACATAGTTGCAACAACAAGATCAAACAGAGTTCGTCAAAGTTTATCTTTTGTCTCTCTTAGTTTGTCAACTAAGTTGCTTGAGGACAAGCAAGGCTTTAAGCTTGGGGGAGTTGATACGTCTCCGTCGTATCTACTTTTCCGAACTCTTTTGCCCTTGTTTTGGACTCTAATTTGCATGATTTGAATGGAACTAACGCGGACTAACGCTATTTTCAGTAGAATTGCCATGGTGTTGTTTTTGTGCAGAAATAAAAGTTCTCGGAATGTCCTGAAAATTTACGGAGATTTTTTCTGGAATAAAAGAAAAATACCTGTGCAAAGATCCACCTGAGGGGGCATGCCAGTGGGCCACAAGCCCACAGGCCGCGGCCACCCCCTATGGCCGAGTCGTGCAGGCTTGTGGGGCCCACGTGGCACCACCGCCCCCAAACTCAGCTATATATCTTCCGTTTCGTGTGGAAAAAATCAGAGAGAAGGTTTCATCGCGTTTTGCGATACGGAAGCGCCGCCACATCCTGTTCTTCATCTGGAGGGCAGATCTGGAGTCTGTTTCGGGCTCCGAAGAGGGGAAATCGTCGCCATCGTCATCATCAACCTTTCTCCATCGACAATTGCTGATGCTCTTCATCGTTCGTGAGTAATCTCATCGTAGGCTTGCTGGACGGTGATGAGTTGGATGGGATCTATCATATAATCGAGTTAGTTTTTGACGGGGATTGATCCCTAGTATCCACTATGTTCTAGATTGATGTTACTACTAGTTGTCTATGCTTAATGCTTGTCACTAGGGCCCGAGTGCCATGATTTCAGATCTGAACCTATTATGCTGTCGCCAATATATGTGTGTTTTAGATCCTATCTTGCAAGTTGTAGTCACCTACTATGTGTTATGACCCGGCAACCCCGGAGTGACAATAGTCGGAACCACTCCCGGAGATGACCATAGTATGAGGAGTTCATGTATTCACCGTGTGTTAATGCGTTGGTCCGGTTCTTTATTAAAAGGAGAACCTTAATATCCCGTAGTTTCCATTAGGACCCCGCTGCCACGGGAGGGATGGACAATAGATCTCATGCAAGTTCTTTTCCTAAGCACGTATGACTACATACGGAATACATGCCTACATTAGATCGATGAACAGGAGCTAGTTACATATCTCTCCATGTTATAGCTGTTACATGATGAATCACATATGTCATACTCATCCATCACCAATCCACTGCCTACGAGTGTTTTACTACTGGTCCTCGCTACGTTACTTTGCCTAGGCTTGTCCCTTGCTACAAAAGGGATTGGGCCACTTTGCTGCTATTGTTACTTGTTGCTTTGTTGCTGCTGCTACTGTTGTTCCTTGCTACTTCGCTGCTACTTGTTGCAAGACTTTTCTGGAGCCGTAGCCACGGAAGCATTCTTCTTAAGAATAATCCCCCGTCAACGTGCTGGCGCCATTGATACAAAAGTTAGGAACGGTCTGCCGTGTCAACAGATCATTTCTGGCACCGTTGCTATCATACTACCTTGCTACTGATACTTTGCTTGTAGACACTAATCTTTCAGGTGTGGTTGAATCTGACACATTCAGCTGCTAATACTTGAGAATATTCTTTCGCTTCCCGTCGTGCGAACCAACAAATTTGGGTTGAATATTGTACCCTCGAAAACTATTGCGATCCCATACGCTTGTGGGACATCAAGGCTCGCGAGGGATGAAGTGACCATGCGTGTGGGAAATGGTTCCAAGTTTGATGCAATCGCCGTCGGCACAGTCTCACTTCAATTACCATCAAGATTAGTAATGAACTTAAATAATTGTTATTTAGTGCATGCGTTAAGCATGAACATTATATTTGGATCTTGTTTATTGCGAGATGGTTACTCATTTAAGTCAGAGAATAATGGTTGTTCTATTTTTATGAGTAATATGTTTTATGGTCATGCACCCAATGTAAGGGGTTTGTTCATATTGAATCTTGATTGTGATGACACACATATACATAACATTGAGACCAAAAGATGTAGAGTTAACAATGATAGCGCCATGTTTTCGTGGCACTGTCGCTTAGGTCATATTGGAGTAAAGCGCATGAAGAAACTCCATACCGATGGGATTTTGGAGTCACTTGATTTTGAATCACTTGACACGTGCGAACCATGCCTCATGGGCAAGATGACCAAGACTCTGTTCTTCGGAACAGTGGGGCGTGCAAGTGACTTGTTGCAGATCATACATACTGATGTGTGTGGCCCAATGAGTGTGGAAGCGCGCGACGGATATCGTTATTTTCTCACCTTCGCTGATGATTTGAGGAGGTATGGATATATCTACTTGATGAAGCACGAGTCTGAAACGTTTGAGAAGTTCAAGCAATTTCAGAGTGAAGTTGAAAATCATCGTAAGAAGAAGATCAAGTTCCTACATTCTGATCGAGGGGGCGAGTATCTGAGTTTCGAGTTTGGCGTTCACTTAAGACAATGTGGAATCATTTCACAGTTGACACTGCCTGGAACACCACAGCGTAATGGTGTGTCCGAACGTCGTAATCGTACTTTGTTAGATATGGTGCGATCTATGATGTCTCTTACCGATTTTCCATTATCATTTTGGGGTTATGCATTAGAGACATCTGCATTCACTTTAAATAGGGCACTATCAAAATCCATTGAGATGACACCATATGAGCTATGGTATGGCAAGAGGCCAAAGTTGTCGTTCCTTAAAGTTTGGGGATGCGATGCTTATGTCAAAATGCTTCAGCCTGAAAAGCTGGAACCCAAAGCGGAAAAGTGTGTATTCATAGATTACCCAAAGGAGACAGTTGGGTACACCTTCTATCTTAGATCCGAGGGCAAAGTGTTTGTTGCTAAGAACGGGGCTTTTCTTGAGAAGGAGTTTCTCTCGAAAGAATTGAGTGGGAGGAAGATAGAACTTGATGAGGTTGTGGAACCTCTGCTCCCTCTAGATGGTGGCGCAGGGCAGGGGAAACCCCTATCGAGGTAACACCGGTTGAGGAGGAAGCTAATGATGATGATCATGAAGCTTCAGATCAAGTTAGTATCGGACCTCGCAGGTCGACAAGATCACGTACTGCTCCTGAGTGGTACGGCAATCCTGTCTTATCTATCATGTTGTTAGACAACAATGAACCTGCGAATTATGAAGAAGCAATGGTGGGCCCGGATTCCAACAAATGGCTGGAGGCCATGAAGTCCGAGATAGGATCTATGTATGAAAACAAAGTGTGGACTTTGGAAGTATTACCTGAAGGTCGCAAGGCTATTCAGATAAAATGGATCTTTAAAAATAAGACGGACCCGGACGGTAATGTGATCGTTTACAAAGCTCGACTTGTGGCAAAGAGTTTTTCACAAGTTCAAGGAGTTGACTACGATGAGACATTCTCACAGGTAGCGATGCTTAAGTCCGTCCGAATCATGTTAGCAATAGCTGCATTTTTCGATTATGAAATCTGGCAGATGGATGTCAAAACGGCGTTCCTTAATGAAATCTGGTATATGATGCAACCCGAAGGTTTTGTCGATCCAAAGAATGCTAACAAAGTATGCAAGCTCCAGCGATCCATTTATGGACTGGTGCAAGCATCTCGGAGTTGGAATAAACGCTTTGATGAGGTGATCAAAGCATTTGGGTTTATACAAGTTGTTGGAGAATCTTGTATTTACAAGAAAGTGAGTGGGAGCTGTGTAGCGTTTCTAATATTATATGTGGATGACATATTGCTGATTGGAAACAATGTGGAGTTTTTAGAGAACATAAAAGATTACTTGAACAAATGTATTTCAATGAAAGACCTAGGGGAAGTTGCTTAGATATTAGGCATTAAGATCTGTAGGGATAGATCGAGACGCCTAATAGGACTTTCACAAAGCACATACCTTGATAAAGTTTTGAAGAAGTTCAAAATGGAGCAGTCCAAGAAGGGGTTCTTGCCGGTATTAAAAGGTATAAAGTTGAGTAAGACTCAGTGTCCAGTAACTGCGGAAGATAGAGAAAAGATGAGTACCATCCCCTATGCTTTAGCCATAGGGTCTATCATGTATGCAATGTTGTGCACAAGACCGGACGTCAGCCTGGCCATAAGTACGGCAGGCAGGTTTCAAAGTAATCCAGGAGTGGATCACTGGACGGCGGTCAAAAATATTCTGAAGTATCTGAAAAGGACTAAGGAAATATTTCTCGTTTATGGAGGTGATGAAGAGCTCGTCGTAAAGGGTTACGTCGATGCAAGCTTTGACGCTGATCCGGATGACTTTAAGTCTCAAACCGTTTAGTATTTATTCTTAATGGGGGTGCAGTATGCTGGTGCAGTTTCAAGCAAAGCGTCATAGCAGATTCTACATGTGGAGCGGAGTATATAGCTGCCTCGGAGGCAGCTAAGGCGGGTGTCTGGATGAAGCAGTTCATGACGGATCTTGGAGTTGTGCCGAGTGCACTAAATCCAATAACTAGGTTCTGTGACAACACTGGTGCCATTGCTCTAGGAAAGGAACCAAGGTTTCACAAGAAGACCAGACACATCAAACGACGCTTCAACCTCATCCGCGACTACGTCGAAGGAGAGGACGTAAATATTTGCAAACTGCAGACAGATCTGAATATAGCAGATCCGCTGACTAAACCTCTTCCACGAGCAAAGCATGATCAACACCAGAACTGTATGGGTGTTAGATTCATTCCAATATAAATAGCATAGCGATGTGAGACTAGATTATTGACTCTAGTGCAAGTGGTTGACTGTTGGAAATATGCCCTAGAGGCAATGATAAAATAGTTATTATTATATTTCCTGTTTGAAGATAATCGTTTATTAACCATGCTATAATTGTATTGAATGAAAGCATAGATACATGTGTGGATATATAGACAAAACAATTTCCGTGGTAAGCCTCTAGTTGACTAGCCAGTTGATCGAGGATGATTAAGCTTTCCTAACCATATGCAAGTGTTGTCACTTGATAACTCGATCACATCATTCGGAGAATGATGTGATGGACAAGACCCAAACTATGAACGTAGCATGTGATCGTGTCATTTTGTTGCTATTGTTTTCTGCGTGTCAAGTATTCATTGTTATGACCATGAGATCATGTAACTCAATGACACTGGAGGAATACCTTGTGTGTATCAAACATCACAATGTTACTGGGTGACTATAAAGGTGATCTACAGGTATCTCCGAAGGTGTCCGTTGAGTTAGCATGGATCAAGACTGGGATTTGTCACTCCGTGTGACGGAAAGGTATCTCGGGGCCCACTCGGTAATACAACATCACATATAAGCCTTGCAAGCAATGTGACTCAAGTGTAAGTCACGGGATCTTGTATTACGGAATGGGTAAAGAGACTTGCCTGTAATGAGATTGAAATAGGTATAGAGATATCGACGATCAAATCTCGGGCAAGTAACATACCGAAGGACAAAGGGAATGTTATACGGGATTATATGAATCCTTGGCACATAGGTTCAACCGATAATATCTTCGTAGAATATGTAGGATCCAATATGGACATCTGATGACCCACAAGTATAGGGGATCAATCATAGTCCTTTCGATAAGTAAGAGTGTCGAACCCAACGAGGAGCAGAAGGCTCTGATAAACGGATTTCGGCAAGGTAATAAGTGCAAGCACTAAAAGTAGCGGTAACAAGTGATTGTGTAGCGAGGTGAAACGTAGCAAGCAAAGAGTAACAAGTAACAAGTAGTAGCAACGGTGCAGTAAGTGGCCCAATCCCTTTTGTAGCAAGGGACAAGCCCGAACAAACTCTTATAGGAGGAAAACACTCCCGAGGACAAACGGGAATTTCTGTCTTGCTAGTTTCATCATGTTCATATGATTCCAGTTCGTTACTTTGATAGTTTGATATGTGGGTGGACCGGTGCTTGGGTACTGCCCTTACGTGGGCAAGGATCCCACTTATGATTAACCTCTCTCGCAAGCATCCGCAACTACAAAATAAGAATTAAGACAAAGTCTAACCATAGCATTAAACTAGTGGATCCAAATCAGCCCCTCACGAAGCAACACATAGACTCGGGTTTAAGCTTCTGTCACTCCAGCAACCCACCATCTACTTACTACTTCCCAATGCCTTCCTCTAGGCCCAAATATGGTGAAGTTTTATGTAGTCGACGTTCACATAACACCACTAGAGGAAAAACAACATATAGCATATCAAAATACCGAACGAATATCAAATTCACATGACTATTATCAGGATGACTTATCCCATGTCCTCGGGAACAAAAGTAACTACTCACAACACATAATCATAATCATGACCAGAGGTGTAATGAATAGCATCAAGGATCTGAACATAAACTCTTCCACGAAATAATCCAACAAGCATCAACTACAAAGAGTAATCAACACCACTAGCAACCTTACAAGTACCAATCGGAGTTGTGAGACGAAGATTGGTTACAAGAGATGAACTAGGGATTGGAGAGGAGATGGTGCTGATGAAGATGCCTCCCCTCCGACGAGAGGAGTGTTGGTGATGACGATGGCGACGATTTCCCCCTCCGGGAGGGAAATTTCCCCGGCAGGATCGTCCTGCCGGAGCTCTAGATTGGATCTGCTCAAGTTCCGCCTCGTGGCGGCGACGAAACCACGAAAAAGCTCTCGTATGATTTTTTCCAGGTCAGGACGCATCATATAGCAAAAGAGGGGGGCTAGTGGGCCTTCAGGCAGCCCACAAGCTTGCCCACCGCCACCAGGGGTGGTGGCGGAGTGGGGGCTTGTGGGGCCCTGGTGGCCCCCTCCGGTAGTTCTTTCGCCCAGTATTTTTAATATATTCCAGAAAAAATTCACGTAAATTTTCAGGGCATTTGGAGATGTGCAGAATAGTGGACTAGGATTTGCTCCTTTTCCAGTCCAGAATTCCAGCTGCCTGAATTCTCCCTCTTCAAACAATCCTTGCAAAATAAGAGAGAAAAGGCATAAATATGGTACCACAAGTAATATAACAGCCCAAAAAGTAATAAATATCAACATGAAAGCATGATACAAAATGGACGTATCAACTCCCCAAGCTTAGACCTCGCTTGTCCTCAAGCGAAAACCAAGTTCCATAAACATGTCCACATGTTTGGGGATGAAGGTGTCGATAAAACATAATACGGACATGAGGGCATCATGATCACACATAGAACAACAATATATCATAAAGATTCTTATGTGAAAGTGACAATTCCTTCACAAAGAAAAGCATGAAGCAAAAACCTTACCGAGAAGTAACCAACAATAGTCCATAGTCATTGAAGCAATTGCAATTTATCACAACATCAGAAAGAGTCAAATAAGAGCTTGTAAGGCAAACCCACATACTCAATCATCTCTTTTGTTTTCCACAATTGTTACAACTCACGTGGTACTCATGGTGTCAAAGTTTCAGCTCGACACAGAGGAAGATAGGGGCTTATAGTTTTGCCTCCCAATGGTTTACCTCAAGGGTAAAGTCAACAACAATAAAGCATAAGTACTCAACTCCAAGTTGATATATGAATATAGATCTTTCCGAAGCATGTGACGGTAGCCAAGACAAGGGCAAAAAGGGAATTGGTGATGATCACCTTGACTCTTACAAGGGTAAAAAGTAAAGGTACAAGATAGGACCTTCGCAGAGGGAAGCAGAGGTTGTCATGCGCTTTTGAGGTTTGAATGTGTGTCCTCTTAGTGCGGAGGAAAGTCACTTTATATTGCCTCATGTGATAAACAACTTTATTATGCAGTCTGTCGCTTTTATGTCTTCCTCATCACAGGTTCGTACAAAGCTTATTTTCCACACACTAATAGATCATACATATTAGAGAGCAATTTTTATTGCTTGCACCGATGACAACTTACTTGAAGGATCTTATTCAATCCATATGTAGGTATGGTGGACTCTCATGGCAAAACTGGGTTGGAGGTTTATGGATTCACAAGTAGTATCTCTACTTGGTGCGGGAGTTTTGGCTAATATGAGGTGGAAGCAATCGACACATGCTAAGGGATCTCTAATCATATAACATTGTTTGGAACCAAGCAAACACAATTCATTATGTTGTCTTCCTTGTCCAACATCTACTCCCAGGCATGTAGTAGTTTGGTGAGTGCTCACAATTGTAAAAAGTATCTAAGATGATATATTTATATGTGAACCTCTCTTTACTTATTACTTCTTATTAATTGCAACAATGATTAATGTCTATGTTGATTTATTCTCAACAAGTTTCAATCATCATACGTGTCCTAAGTGAAGTTATCACTTTCCATAAGATCGTCTCATGATCTTTCATGCTATCGTTCTTTTCATACTTTTGATCATGGCACAAAGCAAAGCCCTTGACTAAGACACTCTTTATTATATAGCTTGTAAGCTCGAATACAACGGGGAAGAGACAAAAGCAAAAGACTCAAACTAAAAACTAAAGACTTATTCCTCTAAGAGAAGAAATAAAAACTGAAAAGGAAAGAACTAAAACAAAGGTAAAAGCAAAAGATATAAAGGTGATACGATACCGGGGCAACTCCCCCAAGCTTGGAAGAAGCCAAGGGGATTGCCCATACCAATGCTTAGTTGTCTTCCTTTGGTGGTGATGGTGGTGTTGTTGTCGCCTTTGATTCCAAGAGAGCTATCAACCTTTGATTTATACCTTTGAGATCTGTGACATGGTTTTCCAGCAAAACAACTTCACGAGAAAGAGAAATATAGCGAGCACGAGTTGTTTCACAAAACCTCAAGACTTCAATCAAGGATGGAGACAGCATGTGGAGGAAGGGTTGAAGAAAGTCTACTCCTTCAACGTCTTCAATGTTGAACATAGGTTGAACTTCCTCCCTAGCTTGGGTTTTCTCCTTAGCTTGGTCCTTGGCTTCCGTAACTTCTACTCTTTTCAGATCAGCATCTACTTCCTCATGAACTTGGTGAAGATCATTCTCCCCAACAGATTCCTGAGACATCTTTGCTCTAAATCTGCGGCACACAACAAGCTCGAAATGAAAACAGAGGAAAACTACGCGATACGGAGATCAAAACCTTCGGGCGACTATATATTGATTTTTTCTGGGCCAGAAGGAGTCTTCCGCAAGAAAACGGAGTCCGGGAGGCACACGAGGTGCCCACAAGCTTGCCCACCGCCACCAGGGGGTGGTGGCGGAGTGGGCCCTTGTGGCTGCCTCGTTTGCTCTCCGGACTGCTTCTTATTTTTCTAATTTTCCAAAAATTCCAAAACGGAAGAAATTTCCTATTGGAAAAGTATCGGAGTCCAATTTCTTACTGAAACATATACATCTTCGTTTTCAAGGTCTGAAACAGGCTCATAAACATCCCTTTTGTACTCCTCTGGAGTTATGACATTGATGATATTGGTATCAACATTTATGGGAGTACGAGAGATGTAATGCTTGATTCTTTGCCCATTTACCACTCTAGGAAAATTTCCTTCCGTGTTATTGTTTTTGATGGCACCGGAACGATATACTTCCTCGACAACATAGGGACCTTCCCATTTAGAGAGAAGCTTGCCTGCAAAGAATCTCAAACGAGAATTGTATAGCAGGACATAATCACCTACATTGAACTCTCATTTCTGTATTCGTTTGTCGTGCCATCTCTTAACCTTTTCCTTGAACAACTTGGCATTCTCATATGCCTGGGCTCTCCATTCATCTAACAAGCTGATATCAAACAATCGCTTCTCACCGGCAAGTTTGAAATCAAAGTTGAGCTCTTTGATTGACCAATAAGTTTTGTGTTCCAGCTCAAGAGGTAAATGACAGGCCTTACCGTAAACCACTTTATACGGTGACATGCCCATGGGATTCTTATAAGCAGTCCTGTAAGCCCATAGTGCATCGTCAAGTTTGCTAGACCATTTCTTTCGAGATCTATTGACGGTCTTTTGTAAGATCAACTTGATCTCCCTATTACTCAACTCAACTTGACCACTAGACTGAGGATGATAAGGAGATGCAACTCTATGGTTGACATCATACTTAGCTAGCATCTTGCGGGAAACACCATGAATGAAGTGTGAACCGCCATCAGTCATCAAGTATCTAGGGACTCCAAATCTTGGGAATATGACTTCTTTAAGCATCTTAATAGAGGTGTGGTGATCAGCATTTTTAGTGGGGATAGCTTCTACCCACTTAGTAACGTAATCCACGGCAACTAAGATGTGAGTGTACCCATTGTAACTCGGGAAGGGTCCCATATAATCAAAGCCCCAGACATCAAATGGTTCAATGACAAGTGAATAGTTCATAGGCATCTCTTGACGCTTACTGATGTTCCCTATCCTTTGGCATTCGTCGCAAGACAAGACAAACTTACAAGAATCCTTGAAGAGAGTGGGCCAATAGAAACCTAATTGCAATACCTTATGGGCAGTTCTATCTCCAGCATGGTGTCCTTCGTAGGCTTCGGAATGACACTTCTGTAGGATCTGTCCCTATTCATGTTCAGGCACACAACGTCTAATAACACCATCTACTCCTTAATTATAAAGGTGAGGATCATCCCAAAAGTAGTGTCTCAAATCAAAGAAGAATTTCTTCTTTTTTGATAGGTGAAACTGGGTGGTATGTATTTGGCTACGATATAGTTTGCATAATTGGCATACCACGGTGCACTAAGTGAAGTGCGGATGACATTTAATTGCTCATCACGAAAGTTGTCATCAATTGGTAGTGGGTCATCAAGGACATTCTCTAGCCTAGAAAAGTTATCTGCTACAGTATTGTCAGCACCCTTTCGGTCAACGACGTGCAAATCAAATTCCTGTAGCAAGAGAACCCATCTGATCAGCCTAGGCTTAGCGTCTTCTTCTCCATGAGGTACTTAATAGCAGCATGATCAGAGTGAATAGTGACTTTGGAGTCAACTATGTAAGATCTGAACTTTTCACATGCAAACACGACTGCTAAAAATTCCTTCTCCGTAGTGGCATAGTTTCTTTGGGCACTGTCTAGAGTTTTACTAGCGTAGTGAATGACATTCAACTTCTTGTCAACTCTTTGTCCTAGAACAGCACCAACAGCATAATCACTAGCGTCACACATGATTTCAAAGGGCAAGTTCCAGTCAGGTGGTTGAACAATAGGTGCGGTTATCAAAGCCTTCTTAAGTATTTCAAAGGCTTCCTCACAATCCTCATCAAAAACAAAGGGAACATCCTTCTGCAAGAGGTTTGTAAGAGGCCTAGAAATCTTAGATAAGTATTTAATGAACCTTCTATAGAAACCAACATGACCTAGGAAACTTCGTATATCTCTGATATCTATGGGGCAAGGCATTTTCTCAATTGCATCAACCTTAGCCTTATCAACTTTAATGCCTCTTTCAGAGATTTTGTGTCCTAAGACGATACCTTCATTAACCATAAAGTGGCACTTCTCCAAATTCAAGACGAGGTTGGTTTCTTCGCATCTCTGTAAGACTCGATCAAGGTTGCTGAGGCAATCATCAAAGGAAGACCCGTAAACGGAGAAGTCATCCATGAAAACCTCGACAATCTTTTCACAAAAGTCAGAGAATATAGCCATCATGCATCTTTGGAAGGTGGCAAGTGCATTACATAAGCCAAAAGGCATACGTCTATAGAGAAAGGTACCGAAAGGGCAGGTGAAAGTGGTTTTGTCTTGATCAGATTGTGCAACAGGTTTCTGCGAGAAACCTGAATAACCGTGCAGAAAGCAGAAGTGTGTGTGCTTTGATAGCCTTTCTAGCATTTGGTCGATGAACGGCAAAGGATAATGATCTTTCCTGGTTGCCTTGTTCAGTTTCCGGAAGTCTATCACCATTCTATAGCCGGTAATAATCCTTTGTGGGATTAGTTCATCCTTATCATTAGGAACAACGGTGATACCTCCCTTCTTAGGTACGCAATGTACTGGACTTACCCAATAACTATGAGCAACAGGATAAATGATTCCTGCTTCCAGAAGCTTTAATATTTCTTTTCTAACGACCTCTTTCATCTTAGGATTTAATATCCTTTGATGATCAGCAACTGGTTTAAAGTCAGGATCGGTTTTAATCTTGTGCTGACATAGAGTAGGACTAATACCCTTAAGATCATCAAGAGTATATCCAATAGCAGCGCGGTGCTTCCTCAGAGTTTTTAGTAACTTCTTCTCTTCACACTCTGAGAGGAGAGCACTAATAATGACAGGATATATCTCCTTCTCATCAAGACATGCATACTTAAGAGTATCAGGCAACTGTTTAAGCTCGAACACAGGATCACCCTTTGGTGGGGGAGGATCCCCAAGCAGTTCAACAGGTAGATTATTCTTGAGAATAGGATGTTGTTCTAAGACAATTCTATATATCTCATCTCTCTCCTCCATATGCATATCATTTTCATGCTCAAGCAGATATTGCTCTAAAGGATCCGTAGGAGGTACGACAATAGAGGCAAGAGCAATGATTTCATCTCTACCAGACGACTCTCTTTCATGGGGTTGTCTTCCAAACTTGGAGAAGTTAAATTCATGAGACACACCATCAAAACTTACTGTGACAGTCTGCTTAATGCAATCAATGTGAGCATTGACAGTGTTGAGAAAGGGTCTACCAAATATGATGGGACAAAAGCTATCTTGTGTAGTACCAAGGACGAGGAAATCAGTAGGATACTTCGTCTTACCACACAAGACTTCTACGTCTCTCACAATTCCCAAAGGGCAGATAGTGTCTCTATTAGCTAGCGTGATAGTGACATCAATGGGTTCTAACTCAGCAGGTGCAATCTCATCTTTGATTTGATCATAGAGAGAACGGGGTATTGCACTAACACTAGCTCCCATATCACATAAACCATGGTAGAAGTGATCTCCTATCTTAACAGAAACAACGGGCAGGCCAACTACACGTCCGTGCTTGTCTTTCGCGTGAGGTTTAGCAATTCTAGCAGAGTCCTCACAGAATTTAATAACATGCCCGTCTATGTCTTCGGCTAAGAGATCTTTGATAATAGCAACACTAGGTTCAACTCTAATCTCCTCAGGGGGTGCAAGTGGTCTAATGTAACCCCTACGTATCACAGTTGGAGCTTTAGAATAATCCTTCATCCTAGCATGGTATGGTGGTTTCTCAGTGTAAGCACAAGGAACAACAGGCTCACTAAAAGCTATGATTTTCTCCTCAACTAGATTGGTTTTGGCTATGTTGCTTTCTACAGGAGGATGATATTTAAACCACTTCTCTTTGGGAAGATCAACATGAGCAGCAAAAGATTCACATAGAGAAGCTACTATCTCAGAGTCAAGTCCATACTTAGCGCTAAAATCTCTAGAAGTGCTTGTCTCAACAAAAGATTTAACACAATCAAACTGGAAATTCATACCTGAGTCCTTACCTTCCTCCAGCTCCCAATCTTCAGAGTTGCATTTGATTCTCTCCAATAAATTCCACTTGTGATCAATATCCTTCTTCATAAAAGAACCGGCACAAGAAGTGTCAAGCATGGTACGATCTTCATGAGAAAGCCGAGCATAAAAGTTCTGAGTGATGATTTCTCTTGAGAGCTCATGATTGGGGCATGAATATAGCATTGATTTAAGCCTCCCCCAAGCTTGAGCTATGATTTCCCTGTCACGAGGCCAAAAGTTATAAATAAAGTTCCGATCACGTTGTACTAAATGCATAGGATAGAACTTTTGATGAAATTCCAATTTCAACCGATTGTAGCCCCATGATCCAGCATCATCACATAGCCTATACCATGTCAACGCCTTATCCTTCAAAGATAATGGAAAGACTTTCTTCTTTACCTCATCCTAGGGCAAACCTGCAAGCTTAAATAAACCACAAACTTCATCTACATAGATTAGATCAAAGTCTGGATGTGAAGATCCATCTCCTGTAAAAGGATTAGCCAGCAGTTTCTCAAGCATACCCAAGGGAATTTCATAAAAGATATTTTCAGTAGGTACCTCAGGTTGAGGAGAAACTCCTCGTTCTTCCGTTCGTGGTGAAGATACCCCGAACAAACTCCTCAAAGGAAGAGTTTCCATAGTGACAAGTGACAATAAATTTCAGCACAGTATAAAAATGTTTCCTTACCAATTTCCACTTACCAAAGGCGCTTCACTCCCCGGCAACGGCGCGAGAAAAGAGTCTTGATGACCCACAAGTAAAGGGGATCAATCGTAGTCCTTTAGATAAGTAAGAGTGTTGAACCCAGCGAGGAGCAGAAGGCTTTGATAAACGGATTTCAGCAAGGTAATAACTGCAAGCACTGAAAGTAGCGGTAACAAGTGATTGTGTAGCGAGGTGAAACGTAGCAAGCAAAGAGTAACAAGTAACAAGTAGTAGAAACGGTGCATCAAGTGGCCCAATCCCTTTTGTAGCAAGGGACAAGCCTGAACAAACTCTTATAGGAGGAAAAACGCTCCCGAGGACACACAAGAATTTCTGTCATGCTAGTTTCATCATGTTCATATGATTCGCGTTCGTTACTTTGATAGTTTGATATGTGGGTGGGCCGGCGCTTGGGTACTGCCCTTACTTGGACAAGCATCCCACTTATGATTAACCTCCCTCGCAAGCATCCTCAACTACAAAAGAAGAATTAAGACAAAGTCTAACCATAGCATTAAACTAGTGGATCCAAATCAGCCCCTCACGAAGCAACACATAGACTGGGGTTTAAGCTTCTGTCACTCCAGCAACCCACCATCTACTTACTACTTCCCAATGCCTTCCTCTAGGCCCAAATATGGTGAAGTGTTATGTAGTCGACGTTCACATAACACCACTAGAGGAAAAACAACATACAGCATATCAAAATATCGAACGAATATCAAATTCACATGACTATTATCAGCATGACTTATCCATGTCCTCAGCAACAAAAGTAACTACTCACAAGACATAATCATAATCATGACCATAGGTGTAATGAATAGCATCAAGGATCTGAACATAAACTCTTCCACCAAATAATCCAACAAGCATCAACTACAAAGAGTAATCAACACTACTAGCAACCTTACAAGTACCAATCGGAGTTGCGAGACAAAGATTGGTTACAAGAGATGAACTAGGGATTGGAGAGGAGATGGTGTTGATGCAGATGTTGATGAAGATGCCTCCCCTCCGATGAGAGGAGTGTTGGTGATGACGATGGCGACGATTTCCCCCTCCGGGAGGGAAATTTCCCCGGCAGGATCGTCCTACCGGAGCTCTAGATTGGATCTGCTCAAGTTCCGCCTCGTGGCGGCGGCGAAAGCACGAAAAAGCTCCCATATGATTTTTTCCAGGTCAGGACGCATCATATAGCAAAAGAGGGGGGCTAGTGGGCCTTCAGGCAGCCCACAAGCTTGCCCACCGCCACCAAGGGGGTGGTGGCGGAGTGGGGACTTGTGGGGCCCTGGTGGCCCCCCTCTGGTAGTTCTTTCGCCCAGTATTTTTAATATATTCCAGAAAAAATCCTCGCAAATTTTTAGGGCATTTGGAGATGTGCAGAATAGTAGACTAGGATTTTCTCCTTTTCCAGTCCAGAATTCCAGCTGCCTGAATTCTCCCTCTTCAAATAATCCTTGCAAAATAAGAGAGAAAAGGCATAAATATGGTGCCACAAGTAATATAACAGCCCAAAAAGCAATAAATATCAACATGAAAGCATGATGCAAAATGGACGTATCAACATCCAGGTCCCGCTATTGGATATTGACCCGAGAGTGTCTCGGGTCATGTATGCATAGTTCTCGAACCCGCAGGGTCTGCACACTTAAGGTTCGGTGATGTTTTTGTATAGTTGAGTTATAGGTGTTGGTGACCGAAGGTTGTTAAGAGTCCCGGATGAGATCAAGGACGTCACGAGGGTTTCCGGAATGGTCCGAAAACGAAGATTGATATATAGGATGGTTTCATTTGGTCACCAAAAAGATTTTGGGCATTACTGAGAGTGCATTGGGAGTGACGAATGGGTTCGAGGTTTTCACCGGGAGGGGCCCACCCACCCGGGAGTGAGCCCAATAGTCCTAGGGTGGCGCACCAACCCTTAGTGGGTTGGTGAGGCCAGCCCAAGTGGACTATGACTCCACAAGAAGAAAACCAAAGAAAAAAAGAGGGAGGTGGGAAGGAAGAGGAGGACTCCTCCTTCATAAACCGAATTGGAGTTGGAGTCCTCCTCCTCCTTTCGGCCAGCGCCCTTGGGGTTCTCTTGAGCCCCAAGGCTAGCCCCTCCCCTCCTCCTATATATACTAGAGGGTTTAGGGTTTTTGAGACACAACTTTTCCACGTGCAACTCAAACCTATACCACGTAGTTCTTCCTCTAGATCGGATTTCTGCGAAGCTCGGGCGGAGCCCTGCAGGAGTAGATCATCACCACCACCGGAGCACCGTCACGCTGCCGGAGAACTCATCCACTTCTCCGTCTCTCTTGCTGGATCAAGAAGGCCGAGATCGTCATCGAGTTGTACGTGTGTTGAACGCAGAGGTGCCGTCTGTTCGGCGCTAGATCGGAACGGGTCGTGGGACGGATCGTGCGACGACGGTGATTTGAATCACAAAGTTGTACCACTACACCAACCGCATTTCTTAAACGCTTCCCGCTTAGAAATCTACAAGGGTATGTGGATCTAATATCCTCTCGTAGATGGACATCACCATGATAGGTCTTCGTGTGTGTAGAATGTTTTTTGTTTCCCATGGAACGTTCCCCAACAGATGCACCAAGGGGAGGAAGAAACAAAGGCAAGCTCAATGGAAATAGAAAGGAGAAAACAAGTGAAGAGGTCGACCAAGGCGTGCACTTTGAGGGAGCAGATTAGTGATACGGTCATGGTCAAAGAAACTTTGTTGGCCAAGCATTTGGAAACCAAGGTTGCATTAGCCTAGAGGAAAGACACAAAGAGGTAAAGTGGTATATGAGGTGTGCCTTCGAGGAACGCAAGATCGCTCTAGAGGGGCAAAAGAGGAGGGATGATAAGACCGCCGAGCAGGACTGTTGCATGATGATGAATCCAAAGGGCATGGATACAATGACAAGATAATTTTGGGAGATGAGAAGAATGTAGATCATGTGTTAGAGGAGGATGTACATTCAAAATCTTATGGTCGATGGTGGTTTTGCTTTCGACAATATTGGTGGGGTGTGTTTTGGAGTTGGTGTTGGCGGGGGTTTTGTAGGTGGTGGAGAATTCGGCAATGGTGGTGGTGTTGGGGGGTTTGGAGTAGGTTTTGCATTCAACCATGTTGATAGTGTTGGTGTTATTTTTGAGGTGGTGGTGACTTCGGCAGTGGTGATAGTGTTGGGGTTTTGGAGGAGGTTTTGCATTCAGCCATGGTGGTGGTGGTGGTGAGGTGTTTTTGAGGTGGTGTTGGTTTCAGCAATGATGGTGGTGGTGGTGGTGGTTTTGGGGGAGTTTTTGCATTCGACCATGGTGGTGGTGGTGTTTTTGATGTGGTGGTGGTTTCACCAATGGCGGTAGTGGTAGTTTTGAGGGTGTAGGTGGTGTTTTTGGTGATGATGTGATGTTGATGCTTTGGCCAACGGTGATGGTGGTGATGCCCGGTGAATGAAGATGGTGGTGCTTCTAGGAAACTAAGTGATCATGCGTCGATCGATGGTGATGAAGACGGTGCTCGTGATACTATGGCCGGTGGTGGTTGCGACGATCTTAGCAACAATGATGTTGCTTGATTTGATCATGATCGATTATGCTTGATCATGTTTTATTTGTTTAATTGTGTATTCGTAGGGGCAAACTTGCTACCTCTTGATATTATGCATAATGTTTTATGCAAATCATTGCGACATACCTATTTAATATGAATTTTGTGCATCAATATGAATTATAGATCATGTCCATATTTGCCCGCAAAAACATTTTACAGTACCATGGGGACTCCGACACAAAAAAAATTATGTAAACTCGTCAACGTAAATATTTTTACAGATGACCCGTATAAGAATTTAGCACGTCGTGATTATAGAGAATATACTAGATTTAGAGCATCTGTAGCACATCCCGCAAGTCGTCGTCCCGACAACA
This sequence comes from Hordeum vulgare subsp. vulgare, assembly GCF_904849725.1. NCBI lineage: Eukaryota > Viridiplantae > Streptophyta > Magnoliopsida > Poales > Poaceae > Hordeum > Hordeum vulgare. The sequence goes on along the minus strand of NC_058519.1, from coordinate 356,292,729 downwards.
TCATTTACGGTATCCCATAAACATTTTTTGCAGCACGTGAGGCGCGCTGCAAGAACAGATCCCACATAGCTCTCCTATACTTGGCGCTAAAACCATCTCGTCGGAGTTCATCACACAAGCATAGAATAACATAGCATAGGTTCATCACATGCATAGATGGTTTTTTAATACAAACTATAATTAAACATGACTGAAATTTAAAAACACATACATCTACTCGCTGTTGAAGTCACCGATGTGGCGGGGCGGGGCTCGTTCCCATGCAACGTGTTATACATCAACGTGGATCACAAGGTGGGCTGCAACTGGAACTCCTCCACGAGTGGCGACACACGCGCGACCACAACTGCATCTCCAGCTGCGGTGACCTCCTTTGTGTTGAGCCACACGAGCTGCGCGTCCCTCCGGTGTTGCAGCACCGGATCGAAGATGTCACCGAGGCGATGGAAGTTGTTCCTAGCCCGCGACCTCGAGCCGGCGCTGCGAGACTTGGCGCAGCGCTTGCGCGCCGCCTACCTGTGCCTCTCCGATGCGGGAGGATGGAGGCCATAGCCGCCTACCTCATCAACGTTCCTATGCTTGCAGGCGGTAATACCACACCGAGCACCAAGGGCACAGCAGCACCCGAAGCCCCCGCGGTCCCTAAAACCTTGGCCGCCACCATGCCCCTCACATGTCGTCGCCATTGCTGTAAGGATTCCTTAAGAAAACCACCGCAAAACGCTACCGAAGGGGTCAATTTGCAACGCAAGGGGAAAGGGGAGAAATAGGAGGGATGCCCTAAATCGATCCGGACCCGGCATATATACCGGAATCGCGGGCGGTTGACACCCCCCCTAAAAACTTTTATTGGCCGGACCAGATTTGTGGGATCTGTTCGGATCAGAATTTTGGGTTGACCCGTAAGTCGACCGAAAAAGCATAGTTCTCCGGTCATTCACGAGATCTGGTGGAGTACTTTTAGCCTAGTCGGTGACTACTCTCAGAGCAACTCCAACCGGGCGGCCTAAACGGAAGCGCGTTTTTTCCGCATTTGGTCCGTTCGAGTCGGCATGTCCGCCCCGTTTTTGACCCATTTTTCGTCTGCGCGATAGGCTTGCAACCATTTTTTGATCGCTTTGTCGCGTATGTATAAAAATTTACCCTAGATTAACAAAGTTCAATAAAAATACAAAATATTGTATCGTTCAAGAACCACATAAATATCTCATAGTTTACAAGTCAAATTAACATTAAATTATCTCAAATACATTTGAAAGAAAAGGTTGCCGATACATCTATTGGTTGCCAACATGAAGCCACATATGCTCAACCAAATCATTTTGCAGTTGCATGTGCATTTCCCAAACACGCATGTGATGATGGTGTTGGGGAACGTTGCATGGGAAACAAAAAAAAATCCTACGCACACGAAGACCTATCATGGTGATGTCCATCTACGAGTGGAGATTAGATCTACGTACCCTTGTAGATCGCACAGCGGGAAGCGTTAAGAAACACAATTGATGTAGTGGAACGTCTTCACTTCCCTCGAACCGTCCCACGAACCGTTCCGCGATCCGTTCCGATCTAGTGCCGAACGGACGGCACCTCCGCGTTCAGCACACGTACAGCTCGACGATGATCTCGGCCTTCTTGATCCACCAAGCAAGATGGAGAAGTAGATGAGTTCTCCGACATCGTGATGGCGCTCCGGTGGTGGTGATGATCTACTCCTGCAGGGCTCCGCCCAAGCTCCACAGAAACCCGATCTAGAGGTAAAACTATGTGGTATAGGCTAGAGTTGCACGTGGCAAAGTTGTGTCTCAAAAAGCCCTAAACCACCACTATATATAGGAGGGAGGGGGAGGGGCTAGCCTTGAGGGACAAGGCCCTCAAGGTGCGCCGGCCGCTAAGAGGAGGAGGACTCCTCCTCCAATTCGGTGTGGGAAGGAGGAGTCCTCCTCTTCCTTCCCACCTCCCTCTTTCCTTTTTATTTTCTTTTCTTTTGGTACTTTCTTTATGTGGCGCCATAGCCCTCTTGGCCTGACTCCACCAGCCCACTAAGGACTTGTCGCGCCACCCTAGGGCCTTGGGTTCACTCCCGGGTGGGTGGCCCCCTCCCGGTGAACACCCGGAACCCATTCGTCACTCCCGGTGAACATTACTTTGGTTGAGCCTATTCTTAAGTTGCTTCTTTTACATGTTGCTCAACCATTTGTTTTGTGCAATTGATATGCTTATTGTCTCATCTATCTTCTTGCACTCGTTGTGTGTTTTTATTAATTTTGGGGGACCAACGATCCTATTTTGTGCACCTGTATCAAATACAAAAATCTCGTATTAGCGCACAAATCATGGGGAGCTTCTCTAGTTTTTGATAAAACACTTTGTTGCCTTTATCATAATATCTTTTATTCATGTGGTTCGAAGGACCATATGATTGTTTGTTCCATCTGGAATCTTTTGATTGCTTGCCTCTATTTTTGTATGTCTTTGTGGCATACGATCCTTTTATTTGCAATCTTTGGGTCCTCAATATAGTTTGTTTTCCTCCAACTACTTATCATTGTATTTGTGTATTTCTCTGCACTCATTTGCTGAGAAGTACACACTTTTTGGAGGACCACCTACTATATTGGCTTTCTAAACTTTTCGTCCATTTTGGCAATCGATGCCAATGAGGGAGAAGTTTAGAGAGTTTGCTTTGGATATGTTTAGAGGGTTTTGCTTTTATTGCGTAAGCATTTACATCTTGCGCGTGTGCATTATTACCTTGTATGTGTGCGCTTGGTTATGCTTATTTCCTTATATAAACTCTCTTGAAGTGGTTGTCTTCAATTACCAAAATGGGGGAGATTGTTAGAGCATATATCTCCATATGTGGTTTTGGTAATTGATGACAATTCCTATGGACTAATGGTTGCCTTAAGTTATATTTATAGGATTTGTCCATAGGCACTTCTTGAAGTCCATCTGTTGGATTCAAGGAGTTTATATTATGACCAAGATGGTATTCAAGGTATTATCCAAAGAATGGTCATAGAGACACTAGGTTGATCAAGATCTCAGACAAAGAGTAAATCAAGATGATCAACACACAAAGCGTATAAGATGTACCGAGAGGGATCAAGTGATCCCATGGTATGGTAAGCATTGTCCATTACGTGTTTGTGTACTAACCCATGGTCTTTGTGAGAGTCCTATGTGGGGGTTAGGTGTGCTTCCATGGGCTTGTGTCAAAAGGAAGATCTCATACAACCCATGAAGGATGACGTCAAGTGGTGATCGTCATCAAGATTGTGGTGTACAAGTTCAAGTGGATCAGCGCGAATATATCATTGAAACTATTGTTAATGATCATGTGTTGATAAGGACAAGCTCATGTGCTAACAAGGACAAGATCAAGATAAGCATTCCTGAGCACTACATGCTTGATTCTTGTGGATGTTCACATGGTGGACAAATGAAGATGAATACATAAGCTAGGCTTTCCACATTGTGTATGGGAGAGCTGCTTGAAGACTTCGTCATGTCTTGCTTTCAACTTGAGCCAAGAAGGAAGAACAACATCAAGCTCAAGTGAAAGGGCTAACTCAAAGATATCAGTTCCTTTGACGTTAGTGGTGTGAAGTGATGATCAGCGAATAAAAGTATACACTCAAGTATGGATCATCAATACCCCTTTTATGATTCTTGAGTCTTTAGGGATCCCGCACTATTAAGAGGGAATCACAGGTTTTGCAATGAAATTGCTCAAACTACATCTCTACTTTTCTGCTCATACCACATCTCCACTGCTCTGCTGTTATCTGAAAACAGAACCAATGACTCGGACATCCGGCTTCCTCCGGACGTCCGAGGGACGGACGCCCGACCACTTCGGAAATCCGGAACCTTATACCATAGAAATCCAGAGTCAAATAACTCGGACTTCCAGCTTTCTCCGGACGTCCAAGGGCCAAACGTCCGGCTCTCTTCGGACGTCCGAGGCCCAGCCGTCCGGCTCACTCCGGACGTCCGAGGCCCGGACGTCCGACCCCCTTCGGAAAACCGGGACCTTGCACCAGAAGAAATTTGAGTCAAATAACTCGGACTTCCGGCCTCCTCCTCACGTCCGAGGGCCGGACGTCCGGCTCTCTCCGGACGTCCGAGGGCCGGACGTCCGGCTTCCTCCGGACGTCCGGTCCCTGTTCGACTACACAGTGGTTCTTGATATATATACATCCCTCGGACGACCGACCCCTGTCGGACGTCCGACCCCTTGTGGGAGTCCGGACATCCAAGAACTGCCTGATGTCCGACCACTGTTAGACTTAAGTGACCCCAACGGTCACTTTCCCTTCTCCACTATAAATACCCCCCCCCTCCCACTTCGTGAGAGGGTGCCCAACACAGCCATATCCTCATAAGAACACATTTCTACCTCACACACATTTGCTCACACCAAATCTTAGATCCCAAGAGCATTTGTGAGCCCCTTTGAGAGTTGTTCCAATCAAAAGATAGATCGTCTCCCTCTCCTCCTCTCAACCCAAGCTATTTGAGATTTGAGCAAGTTTTGAGCATTCCCCGTGGTCTTGTTACTCTTGGGGGTTGGAGACTCCTAGGCGGTAGGAGTTCTTCGGAGAGGAATCAATCCGTGTGATTTCCCCCGGAAAAGTTTGTGAGGGTTTGGAAGCCACCTCAAAGGCTTACCACTAGTGGTTGAGAAACGCCTTCGTGGTGTTATCTCAAAGGGAGATTAGGGTGAGCCTTCGTGGCATTGGTGTGCCTTCTTGGTAACATCCACCTCTCTAACAGTGACTAGCTTCCCTCCAAGGAAGTGAACATCGGGATACATCTTTGTCTCAGTGACCTTGGTTATCCTTAACTCTAACTCCTTACTTGTGGTTTACTTGTGTTACTTGAGCATACATACATCGCATATTGTTTCTGCTCATTATATTGTGTTGGCTATTTCTTTGTACAAGATTAATCGTTCAAGCATACCCTCTATATCCACACGTTCACACTTGCAGCTTTTGATATATCGTGCGCTATAGTGTGATCTAGTATCTTGTGTCGTTCACCTACTTGTCGTGTGATATAGCTCAAGTAAGTTTGTGTAACTTACTTGTGCTTGTTAGTAACCGTGTTGTGTGCATCTTGGTAGATCGTGTTGTTGGTGCACGTTGCGGTGCCTATTGCATTTAGGATTTGTGCTTGAAAAGTATCCTCTTAGTTTATTTCCGCATTAGGTTTAAGCCAAATAAGAAGAAGTTTTTAAATAGCCTATTCACCCCCCCCCCCTCTAGGCGTCATCGTGGTCCTTTCAATTGGTATCAGAGCAAGATCTCTCTTTAATTAGGTTTCACGACCTAGAGAGTATCGTTGTCGACTATTGGATTAGTGCACAATGACACCTTTGACTTTGATGGCACAAATTATACCCTATGGAGAATTCGTATGCTTCATCACTTTAGGGCCATGGGCCCAAATACTTTACGAATTGTTCTTGTAGGGATTGCCGACAAAAAGGATGATGCATCTTCATCTACTAATGAAATGTATCTTGATTGTGAGGCTTTTCTTGCCATTCATCGAACCATAAGTCCTGAAGTGTTTAAGTCTATCTCGACTTGCAAGTCAGCTCATGAAGTTTGGACTAAACTTGAAGATATATATGGTGGGTCCAATCTTGATGAAGACGATATTATGATGAAGAAGTTGGTGCATGAGCTCTTCACTCTTTTCGATCATAAAGAGTCCACCACTACTTCCATATCCGATTGCTTGCACACCTGAGCATCTTCAATCTCACAAGGTAATGACATGGTGAGTGAAGAAATATATGTTGATGAAAATGTCATAGCCTCTATGGACACGAGCATATCTAGCACCACACATAGTGTAAATTATTGTGTTGATAGGTCATGCATTTCACCTAAAGATCCCTCGACAAATGTCTGTGGTGATATGCCTGCTTTCCCGTGTCCTCTTGATCAAAATATCTTGTTTCTCCCTAGTTGCTCTATGACTAATCATTTAGGGGAAATCAAGAAATATGAAGTACTTTTGACTAATGAAGAATCTGATTCACCAAAAGAATCATCATCAACTCCTCCAGTTCACATGTGCCTCATGGCAAGAGGTAATAATGAGGTATCATCTTCCCTGTGCAATAACAATGATATTTGCGATGAGGATGATGATGATGACTTGACTGAAAATATCTATGTGATCAGTAAAATTCTTCATAAAGCTAAAAATAACGCTCTTCAAAGATTCCAAGATGTTCTTGCTTACTTTGAAAATTGTAATGATTCACTTAATCATAACCTAAAAGTGAACAACTTGAACATGAACTTTAGAAGAGTCATCAAGCATGTAGAGACTTGAGATCCTCAAAAGGAGAGGTTGAAGTTGCTCATGATAAACTTAAAAAGGATTTTGAGGTCCTTCTCCTTGAATGCAATAATGTCAAGGGAGAGCTCATCAAAACCTCTAAGATCTATGAGGAGCTTCAATCTACTCATGAGAAGTCTCTATTTGCTACTTACTCCTCTCATATTGTTGATGATACTTGTACATCTAACTCTACCTCATTTGAAGTATCAACATTGAAGGAGAATATTGAGCTACGTGCTCAACTTGATTTACTAACTAGCAATTCTGGGAAGTTGGAAGTAAACCATGTAATGCTCACAAGCTCTCATGCCGATCTTCTAACATCCTATAATGTGCAAAAGTTAGCTCATGAGGCTATCATCACCAAGGTAACATCAAGTGAGCCTCATGTGGACAATGGCACTACTTCTAGTCAAAGTACTATATTTCCATGTGCTAGTCCTCATAATTCGTCTACTCATAATGTTGCTACCTCGTGTGATGAATTACTTTCCTTGCCTTGTTGCTCTAACATTTAAGCTTACACTTCCTCTAGTGCTTGCATTGATACTAACCGTGCAGAGGAAATCAAAGAGCTCAAGGCCCAAGTCACTTCTTTGAAGAAAGACTTGGAACAGTGTCATGAAGGGATGTCCACACTCAACAGCGTCCTGTGTGAGAAAACATCTCCGAATGACAAAAAAGATGTTGGAATAAACTCAAACAAGAACAAGAGGGGCCTAGAACAAGTCAATAATTCGGCCAAAATCATTTGCTTCAAATGCAAAGTTAAAGGGCACCATGTTAGATCTTGCCCTATGAAGACGAAGTCTCAAAGTCACAAGCAACAAGGGAAGCGGCCACAAACTCAATCACATACTCAGCTACAAGTTGAAGGAAGGCCTCTTCCCAATAAGACCCAAGTCAACACTCCCCGAGGTGAGAAATCAACTAGGAAGAAAGCAAAGGGTAGATATTGCTACTTATGTCCTGAGAAGGGTCACGTCGCTTCGTCTTGCACAAGAGGTAACTTATCCAACCCAATCACTATTGATGATATCTATTCCCTTGGGAAGGATAAGGTTGGCAATGTGTTTGACAAGTTTGTTGGTACTCAAAATGGTGTCAAGAAAAGAACCATTTGGGTTGCCAAGCCTATTGTGATTAACCTCTTAGGACCCAACGTAGTTGGGGACCAACAAGCTCAAACTTGATCAATAGGTGACTATGGAGGACATTAGAGACTTGGATACATAATGAAGAATTAAGGGGTCTTCATCATTCATCTTATCTCAAGCCAAGTCATTTGGATTATCGAGTTTCTATCTTATATCCAATGGGCCTCCTTACGGTAACTTATACTTAAACTGTTTACATTGTTAGGTGCTTGCCCCTTTGCATGTTGTGGTTTTGTACCTTGCATGCGTTTGTATATGGTGTGCTTCCAACTTGCTTATCTTGAGTAATTGAGTATGTGTATGTTGGTTTGCACATCATGTACATGTGAGTCTTGTATTGAGCCTTTTTGCATCTTGTTTGTATTTTTGTTGGCTCTTGTGAGAGATTAATGGATTATCCCATTGTGGGGGAGTGATGTGCTTTGCACACCTCACAATCCTATAAATGTGTATACATGGGGAATACCACTTAGTTTTGAATTTCAAGATTATCTAGTTTCTATGTGGTATGTATTACTCATGAGAAATTCAAATTCTATATGGTCCATTAAGTATCTCTTGTTGGTTTAATTTGCCACTTGTTAATATTGTGGGTTTATCACGTTATGGGGGAGTAATATGCTATGTGCATATTACAAACCTAGAAAATGTGTACATTTGAGGTGTTGCCACTTAGTGTTGATATTGTAAATTATCTTGTTCCTAGGTGGCATGTTAGCTCTACAAGTGTCATTTGCTTGCGTTTTATGGGTAAAGATGATCTTGGATATATTTGCGATCTACCAATGAGTATCACTTCCAAAATACTTCTTGTCCTTGACAATTGGTATTCCCATCATGTGATAGGAATTGCTAATCGTCTTTACATTGGATTTTGTGTTTTGTTTATCTTCCTTGCCTCTTATGGATCTATTTTAACATGTCTAGTGTTTTTATAGATATAGAGAAAGTGATGATCCCGTCGTGTGCATTTTGTATTTAAATGCAAATTCTATATAATGCACGTCCCTTGGGGGAGCTATCCTATTTTTTTTAGAACACTCTCTTTATTCACCCATCATAAAATCTTTTGATCCCCATCAAGTGTGTGTTGATGGGAGGCAAGTCTTGCTCTTTATGAGTCTTTGTGCCATCAGAAAATTTGTCGAGGGCTTGGTTTGTTGGAACCTAGCTCTTTTTTTGGAAATTAGATACCTCGTGTTTGTTTTCCTTCAATTGGTTTCTTGTTTCCTTTTATTTGGCATGTGTCAATGGATATCTCATTCCATGAGGTATCTTTTAATTGATATCCTTCAAGTGATAGTTCTTTTTGTTTAGGATCTTATTATCACTTGATACCTTGTCTTTTGGTGACTTATCAACTTTGTGTTGAGTTGATTCTTGAGAGTCTTGAGCATGCATATCTACTATATACAACTTCTTTTGCTTGCTTTCCTTCTTTCACCCAATATATAGGGGAAACTCCACCTTGTCATAAATTGGCTAAAGTGTGCATGAAATTCAAATTCATATCTATATGCACATATGTATGTGGAGTTTGTCCTATGTATTGCTGGTTTTCTAACTCTTTGGCCCCAATGAGTTTGGGCACCATTTTGTTTGTTTTGCTGTTCCAGGAACAACTGGAGATGCATTGGATGCTCGGCTCACCTATAAGGAAGGTGTTGAGACCATGTGATTATTGGAGCCAAGTTAGGATGATCAAAGAACTGTTGGAAATATGCCCTAGAGGCAATAATAAAATGGTTATTATCATATTTCCTTGTTCATGATAATCGTCTATTGTTCATGCTATAATTGTATTAACAGGAAACAGTAATACATGTGTGAATGAATAGATCACAATGTGTCCCTAGCAAGCCTCTAGTTGGCTAGCTCGTTAGTCAATAGATGATCATGGTTTCCTAATCATGGACATTGGATGTCATTGATAACGGGATCACATCATTGGGAGAATGATGTGGTGGACAAGACCCAATCCTAAGCCTAGCACTAGATCATATTGTTCGTATGCTAATGCTTTTCTAATGTCAAGTATCTTTTCCTTCGACCGTGAGATTGTGCAACTCCCGGATACCGTAGGAGTGCTTTGGGTGTATCAAATGTCACAACGTAACTGGGTGACTATAAAGGTGCACTACGGGTACCTCCGAAAGTGTTTGTTGGGTTGGCACGAATCGAGATCGGGATTTGTCACTCCGTGTGACGGAGAGGTATCTCTGGGCCCACTCGGTAGAACATCATCATGAGCTCAATGTGACTAAGGAGTTAGTCACACGATGAAGTGCTACGGAACGAGTAAAGAGACTTACCGGTAACGAGATTGAACAAGGTATAGGTATACCGACGATCGAATCTCGGGCAAGTTCTATACCGACAGACAAAGGGAATTGTATACGGGATTGATTGAATCCTTGACATCGTGGTTCATCCGATGAGATCATTGTGGATCTAGTGGGAGCCACCATGGGTATCCAGACCCCGCTGATGGTTATTGGCCAGAGAGGTGTCTCGGTCATGTCTGCCTGTCTCCCGAACCCGTAGGGTCTACACACTTAAGGTTCGATGACGCAAGGGTTATAGGAAATTGTTATACGAGATTACCAAAAGTTGTTCGGAGTCCCGGATGAGATCCAGGACATCACGAGGAGCTCCGGAATGGTCCGGAGGTAAAGATTGATATATAGGACGGATGGTTTCGGACACCGGAAGTGTTTCGGGCATCACCGGTAACGTACCGGGACCACCGGGACCACCGGAGGTGGTCCCGGGGGACCACCGAAGGGGGGTGACGACCCCGGGAGGCTAGATGGGCTAAGTGGGTAAGGGAACCAGCCCCTAAGTGGGCTGGTGCGCCCCCCACCCAGCCCATGTGCACCAGAAAAAAGGGGAAAGGGGGGATTCCTAACAAAGGTGGGCCTTAGGCCCACCAGAGGGGTGCGCCACCCCTCCTCCTTGCCCTGGCCGCCACTCCCCCCATCTGGGAGGGCTGCCGCACCCCCTAGGGTGGGAACCCTAGGGGTGGCACCCCCTCTCCCCTTCCCCTATATATAGTGGGCACTTTTGGCCTTTGGAGGACACGGTTTTCCCTCTCCCTCGGTGCAGCCCTGCACTTCTTCTTCCTCCTCTCTGCCGGCGCTTGGCAAAGCCCTGCCGGGAGACCTCGTCTCTCCACCAACACCATGCCGTCGTGTTGCTGGTCTTCTTCCCCAACCTCTCCCTCCTCCTTGCTGGATCAAGGTGCGGGAGACGTCACCGGGCTGTACGTGTGTTGAACGCGGAGGTGCCGTTGTTCGGCACTAGATCGGACTCGCTGCGAGTACGACTCCATCAACCGCGTTCTAGCAACGCTTCCGCTTAGCGATCTTCAAAGGTACGAAGATGCTCTTACCCCTCTCTCGTTGCTGGTCTCTCCATAGGAAGATCTGAACATGCGTAGGAAAAAGTTTGAATTTATGCTACGTTCCCCAACAGAGGCATCAGAGCCAGGTTTTCTATGCGTAGATTCTATGCACGAGTAGAACACAAAAGTTGTGGGCGATGGTTTGTCAATTTGCTTGCCGTTACTAGTCTTATTCTTTTCCGGCGGTATTGTGGGATGAAGCGGCCCGGACCGACCTTACACGTACGCTTACGTGAGACTGGTTCCACCGACAGACATGCACATCGTGCATAAAGGTGGCTAGCGGGTGTCTGTCTCTCCTACTCTAGTCGGATTGGATTTGATGAAAAGGGTCCTTATGAAGGGTAAATAGCTTTGGCATATCATCGTTGTGGCTGTCACGTAGGTAAGAAGGCGTTCTTGCTAGAAACCCAAATCAGCCACGTAAAACTTGCAACAACAATTAGAGGACGTCTAACTTGTTTTTGCAGGGTTTGACATGTGATGTGATATGGCCAAAGTTCTGATGTTGCATGTATGATGTATGAGATGATCATGTTATTGTAATAGGTTTCACGACTTGCATGTCGATGAGTATGACAACCGGCAGGAGCCATAGGAGTTGTCTTAATTTATTGTATGAGATGCAACGCCATGTGCTTACTACTTTTACTTCATTGCTAACGGTTAGCCATAGTAGTAGTGATAGTAGTAGTTGGCGTGACGACTTCACGGAGACACGATGATGGAGATCATGATGATGGAGATCATGGTGTCACGCCGGTGACGATGATGATCATGCAATGCCTGAAGATGGAGATCGAAAGAGCAAAGATGATAATGGCCATATCATGTCACTATATGATTGCATTGTGATGTTTATCATGTTTTACATCTTATTGCTTAAAATGACGGTAGCATAATAAGATGATCCCTCTTAAAATTTCGAGAACGTATTCCCCTAAGTGTGCACCGTTGCGAAGGTTCGTTGTCTCGAAGCACCACGTGATGATCGGGTGTGATAGATTCTAACGTTCACATACAACGGGTGTAAGCCAGATTTACACACGCGAAACACCTAGGTTGACTCGACGAGCTTAGCATGTACAGACATGATCTCGAATACAAGAGACCGAAAGGTCGAACATGAGTCGTATGGTTGAATACGATCAGCATGAAGTTGCTCACCATGGTGACTAGTCCATCTCACGTGATGATCGGACACGGGTTAGTCAACATGGATCATGTATCACTTAGATGACTAGAGGGATGTCGATTTAAGTGGGAGTTCATACTTAATTTGATTAAATGAACTTAATTGTCATGAACTTAGTCTAAAAGTTGTCTTTATAAATATTGTAGATGTCCAACGTCAACCTCAACTTCAACGCATTCCTAGAGAAAAACAAGCTGAAAGATGATGGTAGCAACTATGCGGACTGGGTTCGCAACCTGAAGCTCATCCTTGAAGCAAGTAAAAAAGGCTTATGTCCTTAATGCGCCGCTAGGTGACCCTCCCGCTCCCGCAGCAGCCCAGGACATTCTAAACGTCTGGCAAGCGCGGAGTGATGACTACTCTCTGGTCAGGTGTGGCATGTTATACAGTTTAGAAACGGGGCTCCAAAGACGTTTTGAGCAACACGGGGCATATGAGATGTTCCAAGAGCTGAAGCTAGTTTTTCAAGCTCATGCTCGTGTCGAGAGATATGAAGTCTCCGACAAGTTCTTCAGCTGCAAGATGAGGGAGAACAGTTCTGTCAGTGAGCACATACTCAAAATGTCTGGGTTACACGGTCGTCTGACTTCACTTGGAGTCGAACTTCCGGATGATGCTATCATTGACAGAATCCTCCAGTCTCTCCCACCAAGCTACAAAGGCTTTGTGCTTAACTACAACATGCAAGGGATGGAGAAAACCATTCCCGAGTTGTACTCGATGCTCAAGTCTGCAGAAGTAGAAATCAAGAAGGAGCATCAAGTGTTGATGGTCAACAAGACCACTAGTTTCAAGAAAGGCAGGGGTAAGAAGAACTTCAAGAAAGACGGCAAAGCTGTTGCCGCGCCCGGTAAGCCAGATGCCGGGAAGAAGAAAAAGAACGGACCCAAGCCTGAGACTGAGTGCTTCTATTGCAAGGGAAAGGGTCACTGGAAGCGGAACTGCCCCAAATACTTAGCGGACAAGAAGGCCGGCAACATTAAAGGTATATTTGATATACATGTTATTGATGTGTACCTTACCAGCGCTCGTAGTAGCTCCTGGATATTTGATACCGGTGCTGTTGCTCACATTTGCAACTCAAAGCAGGAACTGCGGAATAAGCGGAGACTCGCCAAGGACGAGGTGACGATGCGCGTCGGGAATGGTTCAAAGGTCGATGTGATCGCCGTCGGCACGCTACCTCTACATCTACCGTCGGGATTAGTTTTAAACCTTAATAATTGTTATTTAGTACCAGCTTTAAGCATGAACATTGTATCAGGGTCTTGCTTAATGCGAGACGGCTACTCATTTAAGTCAGAGAATAATGGTTGTTCTATTTATATGAGTGATATGTTTTATGGTCATGCTCCGCTGGTGAATGGTTTATTCTTGATGAATCTCGATTGTGATGTTACACATATTCATAGCGTGAGTACCAAAAGATGCAAAGTTGATAATGATAGTCCCACGTACTTGTGGCACTGCCGCCTTGGTCATATCGGCGTTAAACGCATGAAGAAGCTCCATACTGATGGACTATTAGAGTCTCTTGACTTTGAATCATTTGACACATGCGAACCGTGCCTCATGGGCAAGATGACTAAGACTCCATTCTCAGGAATAATGCAGAGAGCAACCGACTTATTGGAAATAATACATACTGATGTGTGTGGTCCAATGAACGTTGAAGCTCGCGGTGGTTATCGTTATGTTCTCACTCTCACCGATGATTTGAGTAGGTATGGGTATATCTACTTGATGAAGCACAAATCTGAGACGTTTGAAAAGTTCAAAGAATTTTAGAGTGAGGTTGAGAATCAACGTGACAGAAAAATTAAATGTCTACGATCTGATCGTGGAGGAGAATATTTGAGTCACGAGTTTGGCACACACCTAAGGAAGTGTGGAATCGTTTCACAACTGACGCCGCCTGGCACACCGCAGCGCAACGGAGTGTCTGAACGTCGTAATCGCACTTTATTAGATATGGTACGATCTATGATGTCTCCAACCGACTTACCGCTATCATTTTGGGGATACGCATTAGAAACTGCAGCATTCACTTTAAATAGGGCACCGTCTAAATCCGTTGAGACGACACCGTATGAACTGTGGTTTGGCAAGAAACCTAAGTTGTCGTTTCTTAAAGTTTGGGGCTGTGATGCTTATGTGAAGAAACTTCAACCAGAAAAGCTCGAACCCAAAGCGGAGAAATGCGTATTCATAGGATACCCTAAGGAAACTATTGGGTATACCTTCTATCTTAGATCCAAAGGTAAAACCTTTGTTGCCAAGAACGGATCCTTTCTAGAGAAAGAGTTTCTCTCGAAAGAAGTAAGTGGGAGGAAGGTAGAACTTGATGAGGTAATTACACCCCCTCTCGAACAGGAAAGTAGCGCAGCGCAAGAAGTTGTTCCTGTGGTGCCTACACCGACTGAAGAGGAAGTTAATGATGATGATCATGAAGCTTCGGATCAAGTTACTACTGAACCGCGAAGGTCCACAAGGGTACGCTCCGCACCAGAGTGGTACGGCAACCCTGTGATGGAAATCATGTTGTTAGACAACGGTGAACCTTCGAACTATGAAGAAGCGATGGCGGGCCAGGATTCCAACAAATGGCTTGAGGCCATGAAATCCGAGATAGGATCCATGTATGAGAACAAAGCATGGACTTTGGTGGACTTGCCCGATGACCGGCGAGCCATAGAAAATAAATGGATCTTCAAGAAGAAGACTGATGCAAACGGTAATGTAACCGTTTACAAAGCTCGACTTGTCGCAAAGGGTTTTCGACAGATTCAAGGAGTTCACTACGAAGAGACTTTCTCTCCCGTAGCGAAGCTGAAATTAGTCTGAATCATGTTAGCAATTGCCGCCTTTTATGATTATGAAATTTGGCAAATGGACGTCAAAACGGCGTTTCTTAACGGGAACCTTAAGGAAGAGTTGCATATGATGCAACCAGAAGGTTTTGTCGACCCTAAGGGTGCTAACAAAGTATGCAAGCTCCAGCGCTCCATCTATGGGCTGGTGCAAGCATCTCGGAGTTGGAACATTCGCTTTAATGAAGTGATTAAAGCGTTTGGGTTCATACAGGTTTACGGAGAAGCCTGTTTGTACAAGAAAGTGAGTGGGAGCTCTGTAGCTTTCCTCGTACTATATGTGGATGACATATTATTGATGGGGAATGATATAGAGATGTTGGAGAGCATAAAGGCCTATTTGAACAAGAGTTTTTTCAATGAAGGGCCTTGGAGAAGCTGCATACATATTAGGCATCAAGATCTATAGAGATAGATCGAGACGCCTCATAGGTCTTTTGCAAAGTACATACCTTGACAAGATATTGAAGAAGTTCAATATGGAAAACTCAAAGAAAGGGTTCTTGCCAGTTTTGCAAGGTATGAGATTGAGTAAGACTCAGTCGTCGACCACGGCAGCAGATAGAGAGAAGATGGGTTCTGTCCCCTACGCTTCAGCCGTGGGCTCTCTAATGTATGCCATGCTGTGTACCAGACCTGATATAAACCTTGCGATAAGCTTGGTAGGGAGGTACCAAAGTAATCCCGGTGCGGAACACTGGACAGCGGTCAAGAATATCCTTAAGTACCTGAAAAGGACTAAGGAAATGTTTCTCGTTTATGGAGGTGACGAAGAGCTCGTCGTAAAGGGTTACGTCGACGCTAGCTTCGACACAGATCCGGATGACTCTAAGTCACAAACCGGATACGTATATGTGTTGAATGGTGGGGCAGTGAGCTGGTGCAGCAGCAAGCAAGAAGTCGTGGCAGCATCTACATGTGAAGCGGAGTACATAGCTGCTTCAGAAGCGGCTCATGAAGGAATTTGGATGAAGGAGCTCATCACCGACCTTGGAGTGGTTCCAAGCGCGTCGGGTCCTATGACACTCTTCTCTGATAACACTGGAGCCATTGCCATAGCCAAGGAGCCCAGGTTTCACCGGAAGACGAAGCGCATCAAGCGCCGCTACAACTCCATCCAGGACCATGTCCAGAGTGGAGTGATAGATATTTGTAAAGTACACACGGATCTGAATATTGCAGACCCGTTGACTAAACCTCTTCCACGAGCAAAACATGATCAGCACCATAATGCTATGGGCGTTCGATACATCACAATGTAACTAGATTATTGACTCTAGTGCAAGTGGGAGACTGTTGGAAATATGCCCTAGAGGCAATAATAAAATGGTTATTATCATATTTCCTTGTTCATGATAATCGTCTATCGTTCATGCTATAATTGTATTAACAGGAAACAGTAATACATGTGTGAATGAATAGATCACAATGTGTCCCTAGCAAGCCTCTAGTTGGCTAGCTCGTTAGTCAATAGATGATCATGGTTTCCTGATCATGGACATTGGATGTCATTGATAACGGGATCACATCATTGGGAGAATGATGTGGTGGACAAGACCCAATCCTAAGCCTAGCACTAGATCGTATTGTTCGTATGCTAATGCTTTTCTAATGTCAAGTATCTTTTCCTTCGATCGTGAGATTGTGCAACTCCCGGATACCATAGGAGTGCTTTGGGTGTATCAAACGTCACAACGTAACTGGGTGACTATAAAGGTGCACTACGGGTACCTCCGAAAGTGTTTGTTGGGTTGGCACGAATCGAGATCGGGATTTGTCACTCCGTGTGACGGAGAGGTATCTCTGGGCCCACTCGGTAGAACATCATCATGAGCTCAATGTGACTAAGGAGTTAGTCACACGATGACGTGCTACGGAACGAGTAAAGAGACTTACCGGTAACGAGATTGAACAAGGTATAGGTATACCGACGATCGAATCTCGGGCAAGTTCTATACCGACAGACAAAGGGAATTGTATACGGGATTGATTGAATCCTTGACATCGTGGTTCATCCGATGAGATCATCGTGGAGCTAGTGGGAGCCACCATGGGTATCCAGACCCCGCTGATGGTTATTGGCCAGAGAGGTGTCTCGGTCATGTCTGCCTGTCTCCCGAACCCGTAGGGTCTACACACTTAAGGTTCGATGACGCTAGGGTTATAGGGAATTGTTATACGAGATTACCGAAAGTTGTTCGGAGTCCCGGATGAGATCCCGGACATCACGAGGAGCTCCGGAATGGTCCGGAGGTAAAGATTGATATATAGGACGGATGGTTTCGGACACCGCAAGTGTTTCGGGCATCACTGGTAACGTACCGGGACCATCGGGACCACCGGAGTCCGGTGGTCCCGGGGGACCACCGAAGGGGGGTGACGACCCCGGGAGGCTAGATGGACTAAGTGGGGAAGGTAACCAGCCCCTAAGTGGGCTGGTGCGCCCCCCACCCAGCCCATGTGCACCAGAAAAAAGGGGAAAGGGGGGAACCCTAACTAAGGTGGGCCTTAGGCCCACCAGAGGGGTGCGCCACCCCTCCTCCTTGCCCTGGCCGCCACTCCCCCCCATCTGGGAGGGCTGCCGCACCCCCTAGGGTGGGAACCCTAGGGGTGGCACCCCCTCTCCCCTTCCCCTATATATAGTGGGCACTTTTGGCCTTTGGAGGACACGGTTTTCCCTCTCCCTCGGCGCAGCCCTGCACTTCTTCCTCCTCCTCTCTGCCGGCGCTTGGCGAAGCCCTGCCGGGAGACCTCGTCTCTCCACCAACACCACGCCGTCGTGTTGCTGGTCTTCTTCCCCAACCTCTCCCTCCTCCTTGCTGGATCAAGGTGCGGGAGACGTCACCGGGCTGTACGTGTGTTGAACGCGGAGGTGTCGTTGTTCGGCACTAGATCGGACTCGCTGCGAGTACGACTCCATCAACCGCGTTCTAGCAACGCTTCCGCTTAGCGATCTTCAAAGGTACGAAGATGCTCTTACCCCTCTCTCGTTGCTGGTCTCTCCATAGGAAGATCTGAACATGCGTAGGAATTTTTTTGAATTTATGCTACGTTCCCCAACAAGAACAACTATCTAGTACATCAATCCAATGTTGTCTCGGTAACAAGTATCCACTTCATGCATTCTTTTCTTGCAAAGGCCCCAACATGTCTTTTCTTTTCCAGGTTGCATCATGGCATGAATCTCTTGATTCGTTCTTGTAGTACTTGTTTGCTTTCTCAAAGCATCCGAACGATGATGTCTTACTACTAGTTGGGATGTCTTTGATGTTCGTATGTTGGAAGTTCATATTGTACAATAAGAAAATATTATGCCATGTGCTATGCTTCCAAGAAAAAGATCTCATTGATATATTTATGACTTCCTTTTGGATATCTAGTTTGTTCCTTCTTGTAACCATTTCGTGTGTACATCCTTCTTTGTGGATATATATCATCATGATTGTCTTCTACTTAGAATCTTTTACACATGAGAGAAGTTACATCTCTAATTGATATCCTCTTTTCTTTCACGTCCATCGTTGCATTTCCTTTTTCAGTTTTTTGTGGCTTCGTGAAAGGATTTGTTTTGAGTGTGTATCTTATTTTCCTACATCTTGATGCACTCTTTGGCCGTGAAGATTATTTTTCCTCATGCTTGTCTTGATGAGGGTTTTGCCATTTCAATTAGTATCCCTCCTCTTGACAAGGTTCTTACTTCCTATCTTCACACTCGGTTGTCACAAGCGTTGGTTCTTATTTTGTTTATTAGTAAGCTTGTGAACCCATTTTCTAGTATGTGTGTGTGGGAATAATATGTCTTGCACTTTGTATCTCATTTCATCAAGACTATGTTGATGAGTAATGCTCATCCTTATCTTAGTCTTCTCAAGTGCTTTGCCATGACTCACACACATTACTTTGGTTGAGCCTATTCTTAAGTTGCATCTTTTACATGTTGCTCAACCATTTGTTTTGTGCAATTGATATGCTTATTGTCTCATCTATCTTCTTGCACCCGTTGTGTGTTTTTATTAATTTTGGGGGAGCAACGATCCTATTTTGTGCACCTGTATCAAATACAAAAATCTCGTATTAGTGCATAAATCATGAGGAGCTTCTCTAGTTTTTGATAAAGCACTCTGTTGCCTTTATCATAATATCTTTTATTCATGTGGTTCGAAGGACCATATGATTGTTTGTTCCATCTGGAATCTTTTGATTGCTTGCCTCTATTTTTGTATGTCTTTGTGGCATACGATCCTTTTATTTGCAATCTTTGGGTCCTCAATATAGTTTGTTTTCCTCCAACTACTTATCATTTTATTT
Organism: Hordeum vulgare subsp. vulgare; assembly: GCF_904849725.1. NCBI lineage: Eukaryota > Viridiplantae > Streptophyta > Magnoliopsida > Poales > Poaceae > Hordeum > Hordeum vulgare. The sequence continues at coordinate 356,273,427 of NC_058519.1, read as the reverse complement.
GTGTATTTCTCTGCACTCATTTGCTGAGAAGTACACACTTTTTGGAGGACCACGTACTATATTGGCTTTCTAAACTTTTCGTCCATTTTGGCAATCGATGCCAATGAGGGAGAAGTTTAGAGAGTTTACTTTGGATATGTTTAGAGGGTTTTGCTTTTATTGCGTAAGCATTTACATCTTGCACGCGTGCATTATTACCTTGTATGTGTGCGCTTGGTTATGCTTATTTCCTTATATAAACTCTCTTGAAGTGGTTGTCTTCAATTACCAAAATGGGGGAGATTGTTAGAGCATATATCTCCATATGTGGTTTTGGTAATTGATGACAGTTCCTATGGACTAATGGTTGCCTTAAGTTATATTTATAGGATTTGTCCATAGGCACTTCTTGAAGTCCACCTGTTGGATTCAAGGAGTTTATATGATGACCAAGATGGTATTCAAGGTATTATCCAAAGAATGGTCATAGAGACACTAGGTTGATCAAGATCTCAGACAAAGAGTAAATCAAGATGATCAACACACAAAGCATATAAGATGTACCGAGAGGGATCAAGTGATCCCATGGTATGGTAAGCATTGTCCATTACGTGTTTGTGTACTAACCCATGGTCTTTGTGAGAGTCCTATGTGGGGGTTAGGTGTGCTTCCATGGGCTTGCGTCAAAAGGAAGATCTCATACAACCCATGAAGGATGACGTCAAGTGGTGATCGTCATCAAGATTGTGGTGTATAAGTTCAAGTGGATCAGCACGAATATATCATTGAAACTAATGTTAATGATCATGTGTTGATAAGGACAAGCTCATGTGCTAACAAGGACAAGATCAAGATAAGCATTCCTCAGCACTACATGCTTGATTCTTGTGGATGTTCACATGGTGGACAAATAAAGATGAATACATAAGCTAGGCTTTCCACATTGTGTATGGGAGAGCTGCTTGAAGACTTCATCATGTCTTGCTTTCAACTTGAGCCAAGAAGGAACAACAACATCAAGCTCAAGTGAAAGGGCTAACTCAAAGGTATCAGTTCCTTTGACGTTAGTGGTGCGGAGTGATGATCAGCGAATAAAAGTATACACTCAAGTATGGATCATCAATACCCCTTTTATGATAATTGAGTCTTTAGGGATCCCGCACTATTAAGAGGGGATCACAGGTTTTGCGATGAACTTGCTCAAACTACATCTCTACTTTTCTGCTCATACCACATCTCCACTCTCTGCTGTTACCTGAAAACAGAACCAATGCCTCGGACATCCGGCTTCCTCCGGACGTCCGAGGGACGGACGCCCGACCACTTCGGAAATCCGGAACCTTATACCAGAGAAATCCAGAGTCAAATAACTCGGACTTCCGGCTCTCTCCGGACGTCCGACCCCCTTCGGAAAACCGGAACCTTGCACCACAAGAAATTTGAGTCAAATAACTCGGACTTCCGGCCTCCTCCTGACGTCCGAGGGCCGGATGTCCGGCTCTCTCCGGACGTCTGAAGGCCGGATGTCCGGCTTCCTCCGGACGTCCGGTCCCTGTTCGACTACATAGTGGTTCTTGATATATATACATCCCTCAGACGACCGACCCCTGTCGGACGTCCGACCCCTTGTGGGAGTCCGGACATCCAAGAACTGCCTGATATCCGACCACCGTCAGACTTAAGTGACCCCAACGGTCACTTTCCCTTCTCCACTATAAATACCCCCCTCCCACTTCGTGAGAGGGTGCCCAACACAGCCATATCCTCATAAGAACACATTTCTACCTCACACACATTTGCTCACACCAAATCTTAGATCCCAAGAGCATTTGTGAGCCCCTTTGAGAGTTGTTCCAATCAAAAGAAAGATCGTCTCCCTCTCGTCCTCTCAACCCAAGCTATTTGAGATTTGAGCAAGTTTTGAGCATTCCCCGTGATCTTGTTACTCTTGGAGGTTGGAGACTCCTAGGCGGTAGGAGTTCTTCGGAGAGGAATCAATCCGTGTGATTTCCCCCGGAAAAGTTTGTGAGGGTTTGGAAGCCACCTCAAAGGCTTACCACTAGTGGTTGAGAAATGCCTTCGTGGTGTTATCTCAAAGGGAGAATAGGGTGAGCCTTCGTGGCGTTGGTGTGCCTTCGTGGTAACATCCACCTCTCTAACGGTGACTAGCTTCCCTCCAAGGAAGTGAACATCGGGACACATCTTTGTCTTAGTCACCTTGGTTATCCTTAACCCTAACTCCTTACTTGTGGTTTACTTGTGTTACTTGAGCATACATACATTGCATATTGTTTGTGCTCATTATATTTTGTTGGCTATTTCTTTGTACAAGATTAATCGTTCAAGCATACCCTCTATATCCACACGTTCACACTTGCAGCTTTTGATATATTGTGTGCTATAGTGTGATCTAATATCTTGTGTCGTTCACCTACTTGTCGTGTGATATTGCTCAAGTAAGTTTGTGTAACTTACTTGTGCTTGTTAGTAACCGTGTTGTGTCCATCTTGGTAGATCGTGTTGTTGGTGCACGTTGCGGTGCCTATTGCATTTAGGATTTGTGCTTGAAAAGTATCCTCTTAGTTTATTTCCGCATTAGGTTTAAACCAAATCCGAAGAAGTTTTTAACTAGCCTATTCACCCCCCCCCTCTAGGCGTCATCGTGGTCCTTTCACATACTAACTCAACGGACACCTTCCGAGATACCTGTAGAGCACCTTTATAGTCACCCGATTACGTTGCGACGTTTGATGCACACAAGGTATTCCTCCGGTGCCAGTGAGTTATATGATCTCATGGTGTAGTGACACGACTCAAGACGAGTCAAGCCTCTGTGTTTCTGTGCCATCCCTGGATCAGTATGCTGGCACACACAGTACATCAATGTATATATCAAAGTGCAATCACATGTAAATAGCGTAAAACTGATATATACCTTAAATATCTCAGCGGAAGCGGTCAAGGGAGTAGATTCCCAATAAACACCAACGGCAAGTTGAGTGCGGACCGTAACCCAGAATCGTACTCTTACTCGTCGAAGAAAATATCTGCAACATAAGACGTTGCAGCCGTGTAGGTCAGCATATTGAATATGCCGGCAAGTCATCAAAGAGAGGGGTAAAATAATAAACCACTATCTCTACATGCATATTTGGCAAGTGGGGCTATAAGTTTTGCATAAAGCCAGTTTTATCCTACAACAAGAGAGGGGCTAAAAGCAAAATATTACTACGCTGTTGGTTGTTAATGAGATGGTTCCGCCAACCAGTTCTCATACCCGAGTTGTCAATAATTACCCTCATCAAATATATTTAATGGTGTTGAGAAATCCAGATAACCTCAGTTCCTTTGGCTCAAGTTGTCCATGACCGTGGACACGGCTAATCGATTAGGTTTGAGTACTCTGCAGAGTTTTGCACACGTTCCCCACAAGATTTGATCGCCTCCGTGTATGTCCTTGCACTTCAGGGTGTTTGAAGACCGGATGATCAAAACATGGTCTTTCAACAGGTCCCTCTGAATCCCTGTCGGTGCCCATCCATTCCTACCGTTCTTCTACATCTGCTAGCACCGCCTGTCCAGAGTCGCTGCGTTGTCCAACCAAGCCAGAGCCCATAATGACTTGTGGCTGTGCAGGTAAGCCTTGGGTCTTGAAAATATCCGTCCGTCTCTTTGAGCCTGGGTGAAGCTTTCCGCAGGATGTCATGGCCGTCCCCAGCATCCCGGGCATCCACTGGGTTCTCCAGGGAGCCGATCAACCGTCCTTCACCCAGAGTTGCATTGCGTCCGAGGTCTTGAAAATCTTGCCTTAACCGGTCTTGATTATTTAATCAACCTTGCATCACTCGTGTTATGCACTCAACCGAAATCCCGTCTACTCAAGCATAGCAATATGAAATTTGTCGTCCCGGGGCCAAGTATCGGGGTTGTTGTGTGCCTACCACATGATACTACAATCTATACTAAAATTTCCAAGTACCTAAGCAGCATGCAATTTGGGCATAGGATGGTAGAACTACGATGCATAAAACATAGGTGATAGTATGATCAAAGTGACTTGCCTGGCGATGTTGACGAAGAAGAATTTCTCGAGAACTAATTTGATAGACTACTCGTCACTCTCCGATGAAATATATATAACAAACATATCATTCACATAAGCACTCATACTAGCAATCATTCTAGCAATCAAAACAAAAGAGAGAGCGAAAAAGAATCTGAAAGAAACTTCAAATAAAACTAGGGAGTCTTCTACTACATCAACACTAAATAGTTTTTGTCTAACAGAAAATAAAATACTTAAATAACAGGGAACTAAGATATAAATTTAACTAAGATAAAATAAAGTATTTTTTTCACAAAACTATTTGAAAGTATTTCCAAACGGGATTTGAAACCGTGGAGAAACCAATTGCAAGTTACTAAGGAACTAGAATTGATTTCGTGATAATAAATAAAATAAAAATCAAAACTTGTTGCAAACCTACTGTTAACTAACATAAACAAAACAATAATCTTTCTGAAATAATAAAGAAAATATTTTAAAACAAAGATAGAAAAGCAATTGGCCGAAATCCTAAAAGAGGTGAAACAAAAATTGTTTCACATGAAACAGTGAGCTAAAATACTCAAACAAATCTGAAATTTTTACCACTGATAAATAAGATCACTAGTGATCAGTAACAAAAGGAATGAAATTAAAAGCTATTTTTAAACTCCTAGAATAAGCAAAACAAGGTTTAAACTAAATCTGATCTAACTTATATTTGAAAATTTCAAACATAGACAAATTATATGTTTTTAAAAACTACAGGAAATTTGGGAGCTACTGGAATAATAATTACTATCATTGGACTTCGGGATCAAAAGTTATGGCCAAAACAAAACAGAAACTTTGCTGTTTTTGGAACTAAACAGGAAAAAAATAAAACAATTGCTACAGACTACGTGGCAGTCCCTGATTGGCTAAGGGGTGTTTGCTGCATAGACTAAACAGCGGATGGCCGCTAAATAAGAATGATGCTTCGGTTCACTTAACTGATGGACCGCTTCTTTTTAGAAAAAACGAAGGGGTAAGTACTTCCTAATCTACACCGTGGGATCTAGATCTGACGGTAATACAAAAAAAACAAGTAAAAGAAAAAAGAAAGGAGGGAGGGGCCTTACCGTGGTGGAGTTGCTCCCGTGGCTGGAGCTCTGGTGGGGTGGGGGTCGCCGGCGAGGGGAGTGGTGGAGGGGGGGCGGTGGGGCTCCAGGGAGGGGAGGGAGGCGAGGTGGAGGGAGGGCTGCAGGGGGAGGGGCCGAAGGGTGAGAAGCTCCTGGCGATGGGGAGGAGTTCTGGCGAGGGGAGGGGGGGCTGCAGGGAGGGCGAGGTGGAGGAGGTGCAGGGAGGTGGCGAAGGGTGCAGCGAGGTGGGGTGGTGGAGGACTCGGCAGGGAGGGGTGGGGAGGTGCAGGGGCGATGGGAGAAGCTCCGGTGAGCTCACTGGTGACCGACTCCGGCGAGGGTGGCGCGCGAGCTAGAGGCGAGGAGAGGGGATGGTTTCAACGGGAATGGAACGAGGAGGCCATGGGGGTTCTAATAGAGGCGACGGGAGGCGCTGGGAGGAAAGGTGCTTCGCGAATCCCGGAGGTGGAGATCCTCTGTCCATGGAAGGAAAGCTTCCTGTGACGTGGGGAAGAGACAGAGGTAGGAAAAGATCTCTGTTGGGCCAAAAATAGGAAAGTTCTTAATGGGCCATCTGGAGTTTCCTAATAAAAGTGATTTTTTTTCCTATTTTTAAAACTAGGAAACTAAAATGATAAAAAGGAAATCAAATCAATTCGGAATAAAGAGTTTCTATATACTAAAATTATCAGAAAAATAAAATATAGATGATGGGCATTTTACCACGGCAAAAATAAAAACTTCAGAAAAATTATTTTCACAAAATTGCCTAAAAGGTTTATTTTCTTTTGCAAAAAAATTTCAATTGACCCTCTGAGTTTGAGGGTTCAAATAACTTTCAAAATGCCCGTGGGTTCGAGGGTCATGTTCCTCCTCTCTAGAATGTATTTCCCGACATTTCTTGCACGAAGAAAAACGAATGGAAATGCAAAAGAATTCAATGCAAATATCTCCGTTCAAATTCTTTATAGTTGAAGAAGTCATGTCATCTTCTCTCTTTGCTTTTAAAAGATTGAATTTGAATTCACCGGAGAAGGGGAAAGTCATTTTATTCCCTCTCATTCAAAAGTTTCAAAAAGTTTCAAATTTCACACAAGTTTCAATCACTGAGGCAACCAACAAACAATCTAATAATAATTATATTAACATTCCAAAATTTATAATTTTGGGATGTTACACATGGTCATAGGAACAAATACTTGAAATGCACAAAACAATAGCAATAAAATGACACGATCAATATGCTACGTTCATAGTTTGGGTCTAGTCCATCACATGATTCTTCAAATGATGTGATCCAGTTATCAAGTGACAACACTTGCATATAGTCAGAAAACCTTGACTATCATTGATCAACTGGCTAGCCAACTAGAGGCTTGCTAGGGACATTGTTTTGTCTATATATCCACACATGTATCTATGTTTTCATTCAATACAATTATAGCATGGACAATAAACGATCATCTTTAAACATGAAATATAATAATAACTATTTATCATTGCCTCTAGGGCATATTCCAACAGTCTCCCACTTGCACTAGAGTCAATAATCTAGTCCTCACATCGCCATGTGATTTACATTGTAATAAATCTAACACCCATACAGTTCTGGTGTTGATCATGTTTTGCCCGTGGAAGAGGTTTAGTCAGCGGGTCTGCTGCATTCATATCCGTGTGCACTTTGCAAATATTCACGTACTCTCCTTCGACGTAGTCGCGGGTAAGGTTGAAGCGTCTTTTGATGTGTCTGGTCTTCTTGTTAAACCTTGGTTCCTTTGCTAAGGCAATGGCACCAGTGTTGTCACATAACAGAGTTATTGGATTTAGTGCGCTCGGCACAACTCCAAGATCCATCATGAACTGCTTCATCCAAACACCTTCCTTTGCTGCCTCCAAGGCAGCCATGTACTCTGCTTCACATGTAGAATCTGCTACGATGCTTTGCTTGTAACTGCACCAGCTTACCGCACCTCCATTAAGAATAAATACGTATCCGGTTTGTGACTTGGAGTCATCCGTATCGGTGTCAAAGCTTGCGTCGATGTAACCCTTTACGACAAGCTCTTCGTCACCTCCATAAATGAGAAACATTTCCTTAGTCCTTTTCGGGTACTTCAGAATATTCTTGATCGTCATCCAGTGATCCACTCCTGGATTACTCTGAAACATGCCTGCCATACTTATGGCCAAGCTGACATCTGGTCTAGTGCACATCATTGCATACATGATAGAACCTATGGCTGAAGAATAGGGGACGAAACTCATTTGTTCTCTATCTTCCGCGGTTGCTGGGCACTGAGTCTTACTCAATTTTATACATTGTAACACTGGCAAGAACCCTTTCTTGGACTGATCCATTTTGAACTTCTTCAAAACTTTATCAAGGTATGTACTTTGTGAAAGTCCTATCAGGCGCCTCGATCTATCCCTATAGATCTTAATGCCTAGAATGTAAGCACCTTCTCCTAGGTCCTTCATAGAGAAACTTTTATTCAAGTAATCCTTTACGCTCTCCAAAAACTCCATGTTGTTTCCAGTCAGCAATATGTCATCCACATATAATATTTGAAACGCCAGAGAGCTCCCACTCACTTTCTTGTAAATACAAGATTCTCCAACCACTTGTATAAACCCAAATGCTTTGATCACCTCATCAAAGCGCTTATTCCAACTCCGAGATGCTTGCACCAGCCCATAAATGGATCGCTGGAGCTTGCACACTTTGTTAACATTCTTTGGATCGGCAAAACCTTCGGGTTGCATCATATACAACTCTTCTTTAAGAAAATCGTTAAGGAACGTCGTTTTGACATCCATCTGCCAAATTTCATAATCAAAAAATGCAGCTATTGCTAACATGATTCAAACGGACTTAAGCATCGCTACCGGTGAGAGTGTCTCATCGTAGTCAACACCTTGAACTTGTGAAAAACCCTTTGCCACAAGTCGAGCTTTATAAACAGTCACATTACCGTCTGCGTCCGTCTTCTTCTTAAAGATCCATTTGTTCTGAATAGCCTTGCGGCCTTCAGACAGTACTTCCAAAGTCCACACTTTTTTCTCGTACATAGATCCTATCTCGGACTTCATGGCCTCCAACCATTTTCTGGAATCTGGGCCCACCATTGCTTCTTCATAATTCGCCGGTTCATTGTTGTCTAACAACATAATTGATAAGACAGGATTACCGTACCACTCAGGAGCAGTACGTGATCTTGTCGACCTACGAGGTCCGATAGGAACTTGATCCAAAGTTTCATGATCATCATCATTAACTTACTCCTCAACCGGCATCGCAACGATACGGGTTTCCCCTTGCCCCACGCCACCATCTAGAGGGACTAGAGGTTCGACAACCTCACCAAGTTCTATCTTTCTCCCACTCAATTCTTTCGCGAGAAACTCCTTCTCAAGAAAAGCTCCATTTTTAGCAACAAACACTTTGCCCTCGGATTTGAGATAGAAGGTGTACCCAACTGTCTCCTTTGGGTAACCTATGAAGACACACTTTTCCGCTTTGGGTTCAAGCTTTTCAGGCTGAAGCTTTTTGACATAAACATCACATCCCCAAACTTAAAGAAATGACAACTTTGGTCTTTTGCCATACCACAGTTCGTATGGTGTCGTCTCAACGGATTTTGATGGTGCCCTATTCAAAGTGAATGCGGTTGTCTCTAATGCGTAACCCCAAAACGATAATGAAAAATCGGTAAGAGACATCATAGATCGCACCATTTCTAACAAAGTACGATTACGACGTTCGGACACACCATTACGTTGTGGTGTTCTAGGCGGTGTTAATTGAGAAACAATTCCACATTGTCTTAAGTGAGCACCAAACTCGAAAGTCAGATATTCACCCCCACGATCAGACTGTAGGAACTTGATCTTCTTGTTACGATGATTTTCAACTTCACTCTGAAATTGCTTGAACTTCTCAAACGTTTCAGACTTGTGCTTCATCAAGTAGACATAACCACATCTACTCAAATCGTCAGTGAAGGTGAGAAAATAACGATATCCGCCGCGCGCCTCCACACTCATCGTACCGCACACATCAGTATGTATGATTTCCAACAAGTCACTTGCACGCTCCATTGTTCCGGAGAACGAAGTCTTAGTCATCTTTCCCATGAGGCATGGTTCGCACGTGTCAAGTGAATCAAAGTCAAGTGACTCCAAAAGTCCATCGGAATGGAGTTTCTTCATGTGGTTTACACCAATATGACCTAAGTGGCAGTGCCACAAAAACATGGCGCTATCATTGTTAACTCTAACTCTTTTGGTCTCAATGTTATGTATATGTGTATCATCGCTATCAAGATTCAATATGAACAATCCTCTCACACCGGGTGCATGACCATAAAAGATATTACTCATATAAATAGAACAACCATTATTCCCTGACTTAAACGAGTAACCGTCTCCCAATAAACAAGATCTAGATATAATGTTCATGCTTAACACAGGCACTAAATAACAATTATTTAAGTTCATAACTAATCCTGATGGTAACTGAAGTGAAACTGTGCCGACGGCGATTGCATCAACCTTGGAACCATTTCCCACGCGCATCATCACTTCATCTTTCGCCAACCTTCGTTTATTCCGTAGTTCCTCCTTCGAGTTCGTTTATTCCGTAGTTCCTCCTTCGAGTTGCAAATATAAGCAACAGAACCGGTATCGAATACCGAGGCACTACTACGAGAGTTGGTTAAGTACACATCAATAACATGTATATCAAATATACCTGATTTTTCCTTGGCCGCCTTCTTATCAGCCGAATACTTGGGGCAGTTGCGCTTCAAGTGACCCAGTCCCTTGCAATAATAACACTCTGTTTCAGGCTTAGGTCCAGCCTTGGGTTTCTTCGTCGGATTGGCAACGGGCTTGCCGCTCTTCTTGGAGTTACCCTTCTTGCCTTTGTCGTTTCTCTTGAAACTAGTTGTCTTATTTACCATCAACACTTGATGCTCTTTCCGGAGTTCTGACTTTGCGACTTTCAGCATCGCGAATAACTCGCCGGGTGACTTGTTCATCCCTTGCATGTTATAGTTCAACACAAATCTCTTGTAGCTTGGTGGCAGTGATTGAAGAATTCTGTCAGTGATAGCCTCTTGCGGGAGTTTAATCCCCAGCTCAGCTAGACGGTTTGAGTACCCAGACATTTTGAGCACATGTTCACTGACAGACAAATTCTCCTCCATCTTGCAAGCATAGAATTTACCGGAGGTCTCATACCTCTCGATCCGGGTGTTCTTTTGAAATATAAACTTCAACTCCTGGAACATCTCATATGCTCCATGACGCTCAAAGCAACGTTGAAGTCCCGGCTCTAAGCCATACAAGACTGCACATTGAACTACTGAGTAATCCTCCTTACATGTTAACCAAGCGTTCTTAACATCTTGGTCAGCTATAGCGGGCGGTTCATATCCTAGCGTAGCATTAAGGACATAATCCTTCTTCCCAGCTTGCACGAGCAACTTAAGATTACGAGCCCAGTCTACAAAGTTGCTTCGATCATCTTTCAACTTAGCTTTCTCTTGGAACGTATTAAAATTCAGGGTGACTGTCGCGTGAGCCATTGATCTACAACACAAATATTTCAAAGTGGACTTAGACTATGTTCAAGATGATTAGAGTTTAACTAATCAAATTACTTGCTAAACTCCCACTCAAAAAGTACATATCTCTAGTCATTTGAGTGGTACATGATCCAAATTCACTAACTCAAGTCCGACCATCACGTGAGTTGAGAATAGTTTCAGTGGTAAGCATCCCTATGCTAATCATATCAACTATACGATTCATGCTCGACCTTTCGGTCTCATGTGTTCTGAGGCCATGTCTGTGCATTCTAGGCTCGTCAAGTTTAACCCGAGTGTTCCGCGCGTGCAACTGTTTTGCACCCGTTGTATGTAACGTTGAGTCTATCACACCCGATCATCACGTGGTGTCTCAAAACGACGAACTGTTGCAACGGTGCATAGTCGGGGAGAACACAATTTCGTCTTGAAATTTTAGTGAGAGATCACCTTATAATGCTACCGTCGTTCTAAGCAAAATAAGGTGCATAAAAGGATTAACATCACATGCAATTCATAAGTGACATGATATGGCCACCATCTTGTGCTTCTTGATCTCCATCACTCAAGCACCGGCGTGATCTTCTTGTCACCGGTGCCACACCATGATCTCCATCATCATGATCTTCATCAACGTGTCGCCATCAAGGTTGTCGTGCTATCTATGCTATTACTACTAAAGCTACGACCTAGCAATATAGTAAACGTATGTGCAAACACAAACGTTAGTTTAAAGACAACCCTATGGCTCCTGCTGGTTGTCGTAGCATCGGCGTGCAAGTCGATATTAACTGTTACAACATGATCATCTCATACATCCAATATATCAGATCACGTCATTGGCCATATCATATCACAAGCATGCCCTGCAAAAATAAGTTAGACGTCCTCTAATTTGTTGTTGCATGTTTTACGTGGCATCTATGGGTACCTAGTATGATCGCATCTTACTTACGCAAAAACCACAACAGAGATGTGCAAATTGCTATTTAACCTCTCCAAGGACCGCCTCAGTCAAAACCAATTCAACTAAAGTTGAAGAAACCGACACCCGCCAGTCATCTTTATGCAACGAGGTTACATGTCAATCGATGAAACCAGTCTCTCGTAAGTGTACGAGTTATGTCGGTTCGGGCCGCTTCAATCCAACAATACCGCAATCGAGAAAAGACTAAGGAGGGCAGAAAATCAAACATCACCATCCACAAAACCTTTTGTGTTCTACTCGAGATAACATCTACGCATGAACCTAGCTCATGATGCCACTGTTGGGGAATGTTGCATGGGAAACAAAAAATTTCCTACGCACACGAAGACCTATCATGGTGATGTCTATCTACGAGTGGAGATTAGATCTATGTACCATTGTAGATCGCATAGTGGGAAGCGTTAAGAAACGCGGTTGATGTAGTGGATCGTCTTCACGTCCCTCGAACCATCCTATGATCCGTCCCACAATCCGTTCCGATCTAGTGCCGAATGGACGGCACCTCCGCGTTCAGCCCACGTACAGCTCGACGATGATCTCGGCCTTCTTGATCCAGAAAGCAAGATGGAGAAGTAGATGAGTTCTCCGGCAGCGTGACAACACTCCGGTGGTGGTGATGATCTACTCCTGCAGGGCTTCGCTCGAGCTCCGCAGAAATCCGATCTAGAGGTAAAACTATGTGGTATAGGCTAGAGTTGCACGTGGCAAAGTTGTGTCTCAAAAAGCCCTAAACCACCACTATATATAGGAGGGAGGTGGAGGGTCTAGCCTTGAGGGACAAGGACCTCAAGGTGCACCGGCCGCCAGGAGGAGGAGGACTCCTCCTCCAATTCGGTTTGGGAAGGAGGAGTCCTCTTCCTTCCCACCTCCCTCTTTGCTTTTTCTTTTTCTTTTCTTTTGGTATTTTCTGTATGTGGCGCCATAGCCCTCTTGGGCTGACTCCACTAGCCCACTAAGGACTTGTGGCGCCACCCTAGGGCCTTGGGCTCATTCCTGGGTGGGTGGGACCCTCCCAGTGAACACCTGGAACCCATTCTTTACTCCCGGTGCACTGCCGGAATTGCCCGAAACTTTCTGGTGACCAAATGAAACCATCCTATATATCAATCTTCGTTTCCGGACCATTCCGGCAACCCTTGTGACGTTCGTGATCTCATCCGGACATTCGGTAACCACACATATAACTCAACTATACTAAAACATCATCGAACCTGAAGTGTGCAGACCATGCGGGTTCGAGAACTATGTAGATATGACCCGAGGCACTCCTCGGTCAATATCCAATAGCGGGACCTGGATGCCCATATCGGATCCTACATATTCTCCAAAGATCTTATCGGTTGAACCTCAGTGCCAAGGATTCATATAATCCCGTATGGCATTCCCTTTGTCCTTCGGTATGTTACTTGCCCGGGATTCGATCGTCGGTATCCGCATACCTATTTCAATCTCGTTACCGGCAAGTCTCTTTACTCGTTCCATAATACAAGATCCCGTGACTTACACTTAGTCGCATTGCTTGGAAGGCTTGTGTGTGATGTTGTATTACCGAGTGGGCCCCGAGATACCTCTCCGTCACACGGAGTGACAAATCCCAGTCTTGATCCATACTAACTCAACGGACACCTTCGAAGATACCTGTAGAGCACCTTTATAGTCATCCAGTTACGTTGCGACGTTTGATGCACACAAGGTATTCCTCCGGTGCCAGTGAGTTATATGATCTCATGGTCATAGGAACAAATACTTGACACACAGAAAACAATAGCAATAAAATGACACAATCAATATGCTACGTTCATAGTTTGGGTCTAGTCCATCACATGATTCTCCTAATGATGTGATCCAGTTATCAAGTGACAACACTTGCATATAGTCAGAAAACCTTGACTATCATTCATCAACTAGCTAGCCAACTAGAGGCTCGCTAGGGACATTGTTTTGTCTATATATCCACACATGTATCTATGTTTTCATTCAATACAATTATAGCATGGATAAGAAACGATTATCTTTAAACAGGAAATATAATAATAACTATTTATCATTGCCTCTAGGGCATATTTCAAACAGATGGACTTCAGTGAACTATGCAAACATTGCCGATCCTCCATGCTCACGCACGACATTGTCACCCTGAAACTGAAACCCTTAATCATAGAGACGTTGTGGACGCTCATCCTCTACGATCATGTTGTGCATGATCACACAAGCTGTCATCACCTCCCACAACTTTTTGGTGCTCCAAGTTCTAGCAGGATATCGAATGATGCCGCATCGAGATTGAAGAACGCCAAAGGCACGCTCTACATCCTTTCTACCACTATCTTGCTCATGGGAAAATCTCTTTCTCTTCTCTCCTAGAGGGTATTGGATTGTCTTGACAAGAGTAGTCCACTATGTATAGATACCATCAACTAGATAGTATCCATTGTTGTATTGGTGTGGGATCAACAGAAGAGGTGTCTAGAGGGGGGTGAATAGAGTACTTGCAAAAATTAAAATCCTAGCCTTTTCCGAATTTTAGTGGTTGGCAGATTTTAACATTCTAACAAGTCTAGTGCACCCTACACATGCTAGTCAACAAATATGGCAGCGGAAAGTAAATACTTTGCACATTTAGTAAGGAGTAGAGTTTAGGAAAATCAAACGCAAAGAAGTTGACACGACGATTTTTGGCATGGTTTTGATAGGTGGCCCTATTGTATGTCCATGTTAATGGAGACTTCAATCCACGAAGGGTAACGCCTGCGAGAGTCCACAGAGGGATCCACCCACAAGGGGTCCACGAAGAGGCAACCTTCTCTATTCCACCATGGCTTCCGTCCACAGAGGACTAGCCTCACTCATGGTAGATCTTCACGAAGTAGGGGACCTCCTTGCCCTTACAAACATCTTGGCTCAACTCCACAACACTAAGTAGGAGGCTCCCAAGCGGCACCTAACAAATCTAGGAGGCACCACCCTCCAAAAGGTAATAGATGTGGTAGAAAGATGAACTTCTTACTCTTGTGCTTCTAAAGATAGTCTCCTCAATACTCAATCACTCTCTCTTAGATTTCTAAGGGGTAGGCGAGATTGATCTTGTGGAAAGCAACTTGGTGAGGCTAGAGATCAAATTTCAAAATGGTAGGATTGGAATCGCTTGATCTCAACACATGAGTAGGTGGCTCTCTCTCAAAAAAATGGATCTGGCAAGTGTAAGTGTGTTCTGAGTGCTTCCTCTACCAATGAGAGGTAGGTGGAGGGGTATATATAGGCATCCCCAAAATCCAACCTTTACAACATTATTTCCCAACTCGATGACACCGAAATGGATCTTGGCGGTACCGAGTTGCACTAAATGCGGCAACATTTGAATTCTCGGTGAGAGCGATATAGGAATCTCGATGGTACTCATACGATCACCTAGACTAGTTTGCAAACCTCGGTGAGACCGATTTCAAACTCGAAAATTTTGATTCTTAAAATCTTCTCAATAGAATGTTGGTCACTCAATCTCGGTGGCATCGATAGGAATGTTGGTGGTACCGAGATGGTAGGGTTTGGCATAGGATCCGTCAAGTGTAAAGTCGGTAGTGCCGAGTGGAAATTGTTGGTGGCACCGATTTTGCGGATATGGTTTTGGTCACAGATATTTTGTGGGACAATGGTGAGTATTTTGGTGACTACCTCTAAGCACTTGAGCAATCAATTCATCATAATACCTCATCCCCTTTTAATAGTATTGGCTTTCCTATGGACTCAAAGTGATTTCTCACAAAGTATAAAATGAAGAGTCTTCTTCCTTGAAGTTTGAGCCAATCCTATTCCTTCCGACATCAAGGGCATCTCCTCACAATCCTACAGCCAAAGTTCTGTGTGGACTATACCTGAAATATATTGTGTAAAAGTGTTAGTCCAAGAGACAATGTATGTTATCATGAATTATCAAAAACACCAAAGGAGCGTATGTGCTTTCAATCTCCCCTTTTTTCGTAATTGATGACAACATACAAACAAAGCTTCAAATAAAGATAGGCATTAGAACATGACAGCTTTGAAAGATACATGACTAGTACAAGCTCCCCCTAAATGTGTGCAACCCCTTTTAAGGATGGTTGCTTTGGACTGCATGGGCACAGACAAGGTAGAAGGACAAGACAAGCCATATAAATCTTGGCTATATGCATCAAACATATGTGAATGAAGAACTTCCATGTTCATGACTCACTCTTGCAAACAATATGTGCAAGATACAAGAGATCATCATGAACAAGGATGTGATGCATATACTTACCTTGAGGTTCTTGAGCGACTTAGCAGCAGGAGTACACTCGAGAAAACAAATGTTAAATAACACAAGAGTACTTTATTGTACAGATGCAAAGACCTTCAGAAGTTCCAAGATATTGAAGACATATTGAAAATAGGATTTGATGATAGATATGTCTCCAAGAGAATTTAGAGCTTTCTCCCCTAAGGATGAATATGTAAGAATTTCCTCTCCCCCTGAATCATAGAATGTAGATATTGGGTGTAGATAGGGTGAGACAAGTTCAATCCAAAGATAGCGGTAGAATGTAGATATTGTTTTATTGCTATCTTAAACAATTTTATCTCTCTCCCCCTTAATAGTGTTGCTCCCCTGAATATGTAAGGTTTGATATATCTCCCCTTTTTGTAAGCTTATTAATGATATTTCTCCCCCTTTATATAGGCTTATTGGAAGCTTTGATATTTCTACCCCTTTGGCATTAATTTACAAAAAGGTCAGAGGGTAAGGGATCATTACTACTTCTCTCTTTGATAAGGGTTCCTTGAATTTGACTTTTATCCCCCTTAAGAATAATTAAGACCTCCTTGAACTATCTCCCCCTATGTTAGGGATGATTCTCCCTATTATATTTTATGGGAACACTGAGGTTTTCTCCCCCTCGAAAATTATGCTAAAACGATTTTCCCAAAAATGTTCAATAAGATCTTAGGAGGTAATGAAACTTGGGATCATTGATAATCTTTCTCCCCCTAAGGCAAAAGTCCTGAAAATATCAGAAAATGAGAGGGAGTGATATGTTTCAGAGGCACCAAGGCAATATGGTTCCGTAGAACCGAGAATGATAGCAAGCCTCTTGAAGAAATCGGTTGGACTGAGTTTCCCAAATTGGTGAAACCGATTTGCATTGAAAATCAACTCCTAAACTTAATGTAGACAAAAAATATCCACAGACTTTGAAAGCGAAAATATTCAAATATTTAAAATGAAATAAAAGAAAACATTTTTTTAATATATATACATACATATAGATGAGAGTTCTATGGTTCCAAGAAAGCATACAATGAAAAATGTGAACCATACAAGAATCTCCATCTAGATATGGGGCGGTGACTAGGTCACCTATATTAGAGTATATTGACTTGAGGAGTCAAGCAAGAATGCTTGATCATAGGTCATACTCATCGTTAAGCGCAAAACGGGGTTACCATTATTCGATTAAAATTTTAATGTCTTCATATCACTTGAGTTGCTTTACATCATGACTTGGTGCAAAGCTTATCAAGGATATGAGTACATACCTTAGAAGGATGTTGATGACATGGCATGTAGGTGAACTTGTCGTGGATGCTCAAGGTTGATGAAGATCATCTTGAGTTGGGAGCTATCCTTGTCGTTTTGGTTCACTTTTCACTTATAATGGTTAGTCATGCAAGGAAGAACATAATATATCCTAATGACATTAGTGAATTTCATTATTATATAGTTGTCAAGGATATGATTTTGTTGTCTTCTTCCTCCATCTTCGAAGAAAGGGGTTGTTGATACTTGGCCATGACAAGATTGCTTTTGATGTGAGTTGATGGAAATCTTGTGGAGTGTATTTCTTCCAAGTACCTACAAAAGGGTTAGATGCGATACAAGGTAGCATGGTTTCCAAGATATAAGATAGTGTCAAATCAATAGCATCATGGAATGGACAATTAAGCTCATGTCCTTGCATGAATCCGAGTGAGTCTAGCTCTAGTTTGAAGCATCAATTATGTTCAACTCACTCTTCAAATGACAAAACACTTTCTCATCAAGTGGTTTGGTAAAAGATATCAGCTAATTGTTTGTCAGTACGAACATGCTTAAGACCTATATCTCCTTTACCAACATGATCAGGAATGAAATGGTGTCGCACTTGAGTATGTTTTGTTTGAGAATGTTGCACATGATTATAGGAAATCTTAATAACACTTTCATTGTCACACAATAAAGGAACATTTCTAACGTGAATACCATAATCCTTAAGAGTTTGAGTCATCCATAGTAATTGTGCACAACATGATCCGACGACTATATATTCAGCTTCGGTAGTAGATAAAGATATCGAGTTTTGTTTCTTGGATGACCAAGACACAGGTGATCTCCCAAGAAATTGACATGTACCTGAGGTGGATTTCTATCAAACTTGTCTCTAGCATAGTCCAAGTCGGAATTGCCAACAAGATTAATAGAAGATCCCTTGGGATACCATATGCCAAAGTTTGGTGTATGTATTAGGTATCTCATGATTCTTTTAACAGCCAATAGATGACACTCTTTAGGTGCCGCTTGGTACCGGGAACACATGTAAACACTCAACATGATGTCAGGACGGGAGGCGAACCAATCATTGATCGATGAACTCTTTGATCAATCGGTTTGTCCTCCTTAGTGAGGTCAATATGCCCACTAGTAGTCATGGGGGTTCTCATACCTTTTCACTCTTGCATATTGAACTTCCTGATTAAGTCCTTGGTGTACTTGGTTTGAGAGATAAACATACCTTCTCTCGATTGTTTGATTTGCAAACCAAGGGAGAATTTCAGCTCACACATCATTGACATCTCATACTTCTCTCACATCAACTTCCCAAACTTCTCACTAAAATGTGGGTTAGTAGAACCAAAGATAGTATAATCCACATATATTTGGCACACAGATAGTTCGCCCTTAACTCTTTTAGTGAATAAGGTTGCATCAATTTTGCCAATTTCAAAACCCCTTTCAATGGGAAACTTCGTTAGGCATTTGTACCAAGCTCTAAGGGCTTGTCTAAGACCATATAAAGATTTACAAAGTTTATAAACACGATTAGGTTTCTTGGGGTTCACAAAGTCGGGAGGTTGTTTGACATAAACCTCCTCCTCAATTTCACCATTTAGAAAAGCACTTTTGATATCCATTTGGTAAAGAGTAATATCATGGTGATTGGCATAAGCGAGAAGAATGTGAATAGCTTCAAGTCTAGCAGCAGGGGCATAAGTCTCATCGTAGCCCATACCTTCAACTTGCATGTATCCTTGGGATACGAAACACACCTTGTTGCGCATAACTTGTCCATCTTCATCTTGCTTGTTCCGAAACACTCATCTTGTACTAATGATGATGTGCTCGTCTTCGGGCTTTTCAACAAGTGTCCACACTTGATTCCTCTCGAAGTTGTGTAGCTCTTCGTGCATGTCATTTACCCAATCCGTGTCTTGAAGGGCTTCTTCTACCTTCAAAGGCTCAATGCTAGAGATGAAAGAGTAATGCTCGCAAAAGTTAGCTAAACAAGATTTAGAGCGAGTGATTCTCCCGGTTTATATGTCACCGAAGATTTGATTCAATGCATGATGTTTGTCCACTCTTGCTCAAACTCGTGATAGCTTCTTCTTGTTGGATGGTGGGACTTCTTCATCATCATCTTCTTTCACGTTGTCGTTGACGGTGTCAACTCCTTGAGGTGGTGGCGAGGAAGGTTGAGGTGGATCATCACGATGTACTTTTTCCTCTTCTTCATCATGTCGTGCACTGCTTATGGATGCATCCATGTTGTTTTGTGGTTCGCCTTGACACTAAGTAGGATCTTCCATTTGAATTGATGAAGTACTTTCCTTCACCTCCATGGGACGAATCTTGCCGATAGGTAGATCTTGGATGGCTTCCGAAGGTTGCTTATTTCCTACATCATTTGTCAGTTGTTCGACTTGCGAACCATTAGATTCATCAATCTTCACATTTACCGTCTCTTCAACTTTTCGAGTGAAGTTGTTGTAGACATGGAAGTGTGAGAGTTTGATCCGTTAACCGAGTAGGAAACGTTCATGAGATTTAGTAGCAAATTTAGTGCGACGATGCTTCTCAAGAATGTACCACTTTGAGCCGAATACTCAAAAGTATCCAACTCGGGGTTTGTTACCGGTGAGTAGCTCGTATGCCATTTTACCGAGAAGATTGTGCAAGTAGAGTCAGTTTATGGCGTGACAAGCTATTTCCATGGCTTCTGCCCAAAAGTGTCTTGGCATCTTGTATTCGTCAAGCATCGTTCTCGCCATCTCTATGAGAGTCCAGTTCTTCCTCTGAACAACTCCATTTTCTTGAGGTGTGTACGTTGTCGAGAACTCATGTAAGATACCTTCTTCGTCAAGAAAGGTATCTACATTAGTGTTCTTGAACTCCATTCCGTTGTCGCTCCGAACTTTCTTGATCTTCACTTCAAACTGATTTTGAGCTTTCCGAGCGAAGTTCTTGAAGACCTTTTGTACATGTGACTTATCATCAAGAAAGAATACCCACGTGAATCTGAAAAAATCATCAACAATGACTAAAGCATAAGATTTTCCTCTGAGGCTCTTGTAAGCATTGGGACCAAAAGGATTTATGTGAAGCAGTTCGAGTGGCCTTCTAGTAGTCATGATGTTCTTCACGGGATGACTTCCACCGACTTGCTTTCTTGCTTGACAAGCACTATAAAGTCTATCTTTGTCAAAGATAACTTCTTTAACACCAAGAATATGATCACCTTTGATAAGCATGTCAAGGTTACACATACCTACATGTCCTAACCTTATATGCCATAACCAACCTTTAGAAGATTTTGCAATAAGACATGTACGGGGTTTGGATTTTTTAGTGAAATCGACAATGTACAGATCACCTTTGCGAAAACCAGTAAAGACCATGTTATGATTGTCGCTATGAAACACTTGGTAGTCGACTTTCGTAAATAGCACATTGAAACCAAAGTCTGCTAGTCTAGATACGGAAAGAAGATTGTAGCCAAGGGATTCAACAAGCATGACATTTTGAATGGAATTATCATGGGATATGGCTACCTTACCAAGACCAAGTACCTTACCCTTGGAGTTGTCTCCAAAGGTCACATACCTTCGAGGTCCATGGTTTGGTGTGATCTCATGGAACATGTCTTTATCTCCGGTCATGTGATCGGTGCATCCACTATCAAGTATCCACTCCTTTCCTCGAGCCATGTAGTCTCTAAGGTTCGCCATAAGACTAAGGTTCCTCATGGTCTTCTCATACTCGATGTCAAACTCTTCGTCTTCATTGTGGTATCCATGCTCCACATTGTCATCGTTAGACGAAATATCCTCGTCATAAGAAACAACTATTTCATCAGAATCTTGAGTGTGACAATGTTCAAGTTTATGCATGTGAATGGCTTCAACAATGACATTGCTAATGGTAATGACAAATCCTTTAGCATGCATGAGGTCATGAAGCTCAAAAAGGTATTTATCAAAATTAGGATCGGTTGGCTTCATTTTGTGAAACGCAATGCATTTATGGAAAATGATCCCAAGACTTTTCAGTGAATAGTCGGGATATCTTTTCTCTAAGTCTTTCCACAAAGTGTGAGAACACACAAAATTTTTTCAATTGATTAAGCACATTTCTTGGCAGTCCTCTAATGACTACATTTACAGTTTTAAGATTACCAAGCATATCAAGTTATTCATCATGAGAAGGATGCAAAGGATCAATGGGAGGCTCATAGGGGTATTCAACATACTCGCGCAAATGGATTTTATCAAATATATCAAGCATTTCATATTTCCATTGTCTAAAATATTCCCCATCACGAATATGCACTCTACAACTCATATTCCCCAAACTAGGTGTTGGGGATATTACCTGTTAATAACCCGCCCTAATTGGGCCGGGTCACCAAATCAGGCGATTCACCTGAACAGTGGTTTGTGCCTTGGCCTGGCCAGGTCAAGGTCATATGGCGGTTTATGATTTCTGGAAGGTCTCCAAGCTTTGAAGGACGGCGACTTAGAGACCACAGGGGGCACGATTTGTAGGAAAGGAAAGTACCCTTGTAAACCCTAAGGATTCGACCTGTATATAAAGGCGAGTCCCAGGGAAGGAGAGGGCAGTTTAGAAATCATCGAGTGCTAGGTTCGGCGAGTTACGCCCTCCTTGTAATCGAAACCACATCAATACAAACCAAAGCAGGACGTAGGCCTTTACCTCCTCACGAGGGGCCGAATCTGGGTAAATCGCCGTGTCTCTCCCGCTTAACCCCTTTGAGTCGCCGCCAAGGTGCGATGGCTCCAGTACTAAGTCCTTTCACGAGGACATCTGCCGTGACAAAACCACGACACTAGGCACATCCATCTTCCTCCAATGGTGTTTAAACCAAGGTTTTGGAGAACTTGCTCTCATACCAATTGTGGGATTGATAGAAGAGGTGTCTAGGGGGGGTGAATAGACTATTTGCATAAATTAGAATCCTAGCATTTTCCCAATTTTAGTGGTTGGCAGATTTTAGCATTCTAACAAGTCTAATGCACCCTACACATGCTAGTCAACAATTATGGCAACGGAAAGTAAAGAATTTACACATGTAGTAAGGAGTAGAGTTTAGGAATATCAAACGCAAATAAGTTGACACGACGATTTTTGGCATGGTTCCGATAGGTGGCGCTATCATACGTCCACGTTAGTGGAGACTTCAACCCACAGAGGGTAATGACTTCGAGAGTCCACGGAGGGCTCCACCCACAAGGGGTCCACGAAGAAGCGGCCTTGTCTATTCCACCACGGCTTCCGTCCACACATGACTAGCCTCACTCACGGTAGATCTTCACGAAGTAGGCAATCTCCTTGCCCTTACAAACATCTTGGTTCAACTCCACAACACGAAGTAGGAGGCTCCCAAGCGACACCTAACCAATCTAGGATGCACCACCCTCCAAAAGGTAATAGATGTGGTAGAACGATGAACTCCTTGCTCTTGTGCTTCTAAAGATAGTCTCATCAACACTCAATCACTCTCTCTGATTTATGGGGTAGGAGAGATTGATCTTGTGGAAAGCAACTTGGGGAGGCTAGAGATCAAGTTTCAAAATGTTAGGATTGGAATATCTTTATCTCAACACAAGAGAAGGTGGCCGTCTCTCAAAAAAATGGATCTGGCAAGTGTAAGTGTGTTCTACGTACTTCCTCTACCAATGAGAGGTAGGTGCAGGGACATATATAGGCATCCACGAAAATCCAACCGTTACAACATTATTTCCCAACTCGGTGACACCGAAATGAATCTCGGTGGTACTGAGTTGCACTAAATGTGTCAACTTTTGAATTCTCAGAGAGACTGATGTAGGAATCTCAGTGGTATCGATACGATGACCTAGACGAGTTTGCAAATCTCGGTGAAGCCGATTTCAAACTTGGAAATTCCGATTCTTGAAATCTTCTCAATAGAAGTTGGGTCAATGAATCTCAGTGGCACCGATAGGAATGTTGGTGGTACCGAGATGGTAAGGTTTGGCATAGGATCTGTCAACTGTAAAATCGGTAGGGCCGAGTGGAAATTGTTGGTGGTACCGATTTTGCTGATATGGGTTTGGACAGAGATAGTTTGTGGGAGAATGACTGAGTATTTTGGTGGCTTCCTCTAAGCACTTGGGCAACCAATTCATCATAATAACTCATCCCCTTTTAATAGTATTGGCTTTCTTATGGATTCAAAGTGATTTCTCACAAAGTATAAAATGAAGAGTCTTCTTGCTTGAAGTTTGAGTGAATCCTATTCCTTCCTCCATCAAGGGAATCTCCTCACGATCCTATAGCCAAAGTTCTCTGTGGACTATACCTGAAATATACTAGGTAAACACGTTAGTCTAAGAGACAATGTATGTTGTCATGGACTATCAAAACCACCAAGGGACCATATGTGCTTTCAGTTGGTGGCCATTGATCTCAACATTTACCTCCGGACAATTGCCTTCTGCCATCCTAACAAACACGAACAACGCTAGAGCACATTGATATCGTTGTGAGATCCGGCAATGCCGAAGAAAGAGTGCCAAATCCAGAGATCTTGGGAAGCAGCTTCTTCTGCTGCCTTGGCGACACGAGCCCTTTCTCTCTTTCTCTCCCTCTCAGCTTCACGGGCCTGTTCCCGCTGTCTGTAAACCTCCTCCAGCCGAAGTTTCTCTTCTTGATTTTTCCTTATCATCTCATCAATAAAAGCCGTCTTCTCCACACAGTAATCTTCCCACTCTTTGTTCTGCTCTGCTTTCTCCTCTGCTTCAACCTTCTCGCGACGCTCTTCCAAGTCCAATCTAGCCCATGCACGGCGACCTCTTTCACGAATCTCGGTCACCGTCCAGTCCGGCATTTCCGTGTCAATCCAACGATAGTACATGCAGAGAGGAGGAGGAGACTAAAGGATGGATCAGATTCAAGTAAACAATAATATCAAGTAAACAATAATCTGGATGACTTGAGCATACCGGAAGCCTGACGTACGCAGAAATAGATTCGGGTGGATCAGATTCATAATTGGCGCACATGAAAAACTTCATGCCCAACCAATCTGAAAAATCCGTCACCTCCTTCACCTTGCAGACATCTCCGCACCAACATCGAACTGCTTCCACCCCCCGAGGCAAGCTTGCACTCTGCATTTTCCTAGGCCTAATGCTCTGATCCGAACAAGGCAAACTCATACTGACTATGGAGGTGCAGGTGCTTTGAAGTCTGGCTGATGGTGAAGAGAGTTTCACTCCCTACCTCCTTTTATAGGCTATGCCGGATGTCTACGCGGGAAAAAACGGCGCGAAAACGAGAAACTTCAGCGGGAAACTTAGGCGGGAAACTTAGGTGGGAAATTAACGCGGGAAACTTAGGTGGGAAATTAACGCGGGAAACTTAGGTGGGAAATTAACGCGGGAAACTTAGGCGGGAAAAAATTGCACTGCTCGTCCGTCGTTATCACGTGCATGTGGCGGGAACAAATACAACAGGCAGCCTCCGTTCCTAAATATAAGTCTTTTTAGATATTTTACTAGATGACTATATACAAAGCAAAATGACAGAATCTACATTCTAAAATGAGTGTAGTCTTCTAGTAAAAAAATACTCCCCGTTCCTAAATATAAGACCTTTTAGAGATTGCACTATGAACTACATACAAATGTACATAGACATATTTTAGATTATAGGTTCACTTATTTTACTTCATATGTAGTCTTCTAATGAAATCTCTAAAATGTCTTATATTTTGGAATGGAGAGTACATCCCAAGCATGGCATAATACCGCATGCATGTGGCGGGAAAATTTGGAGCGCATATCACAGCACGCGCTGACTCCGAGGCCAACCAGATTCCCGGCCGGCCGCCTGGGGCCGAGGCGGCAGAGCCCACCTAGCTGTCGCCGTTACGGTACCGCAGGGCGGGAACGGAATCCGCAGCCGGCCGCCTGGCCTCGTGGCGGCAGCCCTGCCGGCCGCCTGGTCCTCTGGCGGTAGGCCCCAGCCGCCTCGGGCGGTGGCGGCAGGTGCCACGTGCCGCCACCCTGCGAGGGGGTCCTTTTCGTTTTTAGCATCTGCATGTGGTCTTTTTTGGCTATTCCGTTCGCGAGGGGGTCTTTTTGGACAAAAATTCCGATTTTCGAAGCGTGCGGGCGGGGCCGAGACCAAAGCGCCGAGGGCGGGACCAGGACCCAAACCCGGCAACCTTTTATTTTTCGAGTTTATGCACCCGCCCCCCGGAAACTGTCGATAATTATATTCAGCGGCCCGCTTTGCTTCGCTTGACCCCCTCGGATACTCTTCCCCAGCTGCTGCTGTCTATTGCCTTCGCTCTTCCACTCCTCTTCTCGTCTTCGTCTCCCGCCGCCTAGCAGCACCTCGCACGCTCCTGGCCGCATTGGCGGAAGCCCGAAGCGGAGGCAGGGCTCGGCTCCGGCTGCGACAGGGGAGGTGAGCCGAGAGACCCCTTGCCTGCCCGCTGCTCCATCTTTTTCCCCTGGGAAATTCCTGATGTTTTTTTCTTTCGGATTGAGTTTCTAACTTTCGAGCCGCATTTCTGGGTGACCGGTGGTTCGAGAGTCCAGGGACCTGGTTATTTATCCAAGTATTTTGTCCGGGGGCTCGCCGGCGGTGATTTCCGGCGGGCGTTTCGGTCGCCTTCTCGCGGTGGAGGTTTATGCGCATTCGCTACTGCTCGCTAGGGTTCTAGGAACGTTTTGGCGGCGTGGTATGAGCCTTTTTTACGACTTTTGATGTTTCGCCATCTCAGGACGAAGTTTTGTTTCTGTTTTTGAAGTCCGGCCTCAGTCTTGCCGCTGCCACATGTTACTTCGTGAGCTTTAAAAGTTTCGCATATTTTTTGCCTTTTTTGTACGACGTCGTGATTGCACGATTCCCTCCGATTGGTACTGGTTCGCGTCACACCCTCGGTCATTTCTGTTGAGGCGTTGACGAATTCGGCCACTACTTCAAGGTGTGAAGGTTCCTTGCAAGGGAATCTGCGATTTCTGTATTGAATTGTTAAGCAAATTGCTGACCCTTTCATCCCTGTCACACTAATTGGGCGTTTGTCTGTCTCTTTGCAATCCAGCTCACTCATGTGTTCAGTTGCCAAAAAGTTGTTGGCCTGACTATTGGAGGCGAACCCAGTTTATCCTGCTTGTCGGGAATGGAAGCTCCACCGGAGGCATCAAAGCCGGCAGATGCTAAACCGGTCAAGTCTCGACCATCTGCACCCACTGCCAGGATTGCGTCTTCGTCAGTCAAGAAGCGGGCTGATGGTCTTACCTCGGCACAGTTGAATGTGTCCCGGCCTTCGTTAATGAAGCCTACCTCTACCGTCACCGCTAGTTCGGTGCAGAGAAGAAGCAGCACCGGAACTGCCGGGAAGCAACAGGAGAATGGGAGCTCACTTGTTGGTAAGAAGGCTTGTCCTTCGCTGTCTGACGCGGCCAAGAGGAGTAAACCGGTGTCAGTCCCCATTGTTAGCTCCAGACCTTCACTGGAGAAGAGAACATCTTTGGTCCCTGAGAGGACCAAGGTGGATTCGCTGAAGAAGCCTGCTGTTAAGGCATCACCAACTTCAACGCTCAACAAGGTCCCATCCCTGACAGAGGGCTCCAATGGTAGCAGCGCGACTGCCAGTTCAAGGAGAATGGCATCAAATGCTTCTCTGCACTCACCACGCTCCTCTTCAGTGACAAGCAGTGTCACAAAGAAACTGGGTTCTCGGACGTCATCGGCGGACAAGGGTTCTTCTGTGTCGAGCCGGAGGAAGAGTTCGACTGCTGATAGTCGTGACTCCCGGTTTATGATGCTGCCACAGGTGGATCTGAAGGCTAGCGATGAAGTGGTTAGTGTTGCTTTTCTGCTTGTTTATCAATAACCAAGACCATTTTCTTCCATCCAACATAGTTTCTGCTTCTACAGAGACTGGATTCAAGAGGTCATAGGGTTCGTAGCCTGAAACAGTTGAGACTAACACCTAAGCTCGAGGTAAAGCGCATTCAGCCTCTCCTTCTTTTCTGTTTTCCAGCATGTAAAACTCCCCGCCTTTTTGTGCTTTTGAATAACTGGAGAGAAACATTCTTGTTAACTGTATGGTAGTTATCAAACTTAGCAAGTGTGCAAAGATATATACAACCAGCATTGCTTGTGAAATGGCATGGATAAAATGACTGCTAATTATATTTCTTGTTTCTAGTTTGTGTATTTACGTGACAATCTGTTATCAAGTTTGGAGGGCATTGAGATACTCAACGGGGTAAAGGTATCCCCTCATTCCCTTTTTGTTGTCCATCCTGCACGTGCAATATTTTTGTTGATTATTTATTGATTCTGGTTTTGCTTTGCTATGTGTTTCGTAATATTCCCAGGTTCTTGATTTGAGCTTTAATGACTTTAAGCTCCCTGGCTTTGAGCCTCTTGAGAATTGCAAAGTCCTCCAGGTTTGTGCTTCCCCTATCGTATTCATTGAACACACAGAAGGCTCATGTGCATTAATTTCATTTATACCGAACTATGCAGCAACTTTATCTGGCTGGAAATCAAATAACTTCACTTGCCAGCCTCCCCGAATTTCCTAACTTGGAGGTATGGTAATGTTGTCAACTTAGTCTTAGCAGTTAGCAGTCCATCATTTACTTATTTTGACAAAGCTAAATCTCAGCCTCGTATTTCTCTTGCTGCACCAGTTCCTTTCTGTCGCTCAAAATAGGTTGAAGTCACTTTGTATGGCCAGTCAGCCTCGACTTCAAGTGAGTTTGCTGATTTTGTCTGACTTAAACATAATCAAATAAGCTACTTGGACCTGACTTTGTTTTGGTATAGGTGTTAGCAGCCAGCAGAAATAGAATATCAACTTTGAGGGGATTTCCACATTTACCTTCTCTGGAGGTAGGTTTTCCTCAGTTTTATTTATAAGTAATTTACATTTTGCCTATTTTCTTACCAAGCTAGGTTATGTCAGCATGTATCTCCATACCTAGATGGCAGCCTTTAACTTGGATGTGATTGAACCTTATATGCATCAGTGGAGCAATTCACTTCACTCTCGATGACAATATGATGTTCGCACGGACACTTGTAACCTGAATTTTATGTATAAGAATTATTCAAATATATGAAGTTACTCAAGGAATATTGATGCATGAAGATTTAGCATAGTTGGCTCATATGTGCTATACTAAATTCAAATTGCCTTCAGAGTTTACGTGTGGAGGAGAATCCACTTCTTGAGATGCCACACTTGGAAGCTGCTTTGATTTTGCTTGTAGGCCCTACTTTGAAAAAATTCAATGATCGAGGTATGCCAGACATGCTTTTAGTTACTAATTTTTGATTGTCCGAATTTGTAGTAAGGAATAGCTGTCTTGATGTCTGATCTTAAGCTTATTGCTGTGGTAAAATCTCATTCAATTGGGTTGTTACTCTGAATGAAAAAGCAAGTGATGCTGTTACTTGAGATATTTCCAGATAAACCACCTTTCCATTTCCTTTTCCTTGAAAAATGTCCCCATGCGAATAGTTTCTTCTTTCAAATGCTGAGAGTTGAGGTAGCCCAGTGATAAATTTTTGTCGGCATGCATAGTAGGGATATGACTGTTGTGATTTCTTCTGTTGATAAATTGACCAATTATGCGGAGTGCTGCACTGGTCGTGTTGGATAAGTATAAATGTTTGGTGTGACCTGAATATTGTATCTAATTACACTCAGATCTTTCATATTCTGAAGTGTGAATTTGATGCAGATCTGAATCCCAGCGAGGCTGAGGTTGTGAAGCAATATCCTGCTCATACAGCTATTTGCATTCGTGATGGTTGGGAATTTTGCCCCCCTGAACTTGCTGCTGGTATGATTTTACTGCACGGAAACTTTGTTGACTTCTTTTGTTGTTGTTGACACATTTTCTAAGGATTGCATTTTAGACTTTTAATATAATCTGTATTACCTTAAAGACATGTGTTTGGTTAGACACACGGGCTTTATGCTAGTGTAGTGATGCCAAAGGATTGTGTGGCAGAGTGGTCAACCTGACATTGCTTCTCCTGGCATGGCATTTTTTTTTCTTTTCGAAAAGGGGAATTTGAATTTTAATGTAGGATTCAACTATGCAGCGGCGCCGCAAGCTGGTGCTCCCATGCGGCGGCTCGCATGTACATGCACCTAAATAGACGTAAAGATTCTCTCCAATGCTTGAAATTCAAAAAATTTTATCTTTAAAACCGTTAATTCAATCGATGATCTGTTTTCACCGTTGGCTTTGTCGCGACAAGATCTTCGAAACTAGATCCCATGTCGACATGTTTCGACAAACTTTTTTTTCCTTCCGTAATTGCCACATTGTTCCACTCACTTGCTATATTATTAACCACTTGCACGATAAAAATAACTTAATTGCCATATTTTTTATGTCGTTTCGTGCAAAGATTGTCGATGCTTATAAATGCAGTCCCCAAAATGTTTTGATGTGCTTGTCATTTTTATTCTACTAAGTTGTCATGTGGTCTCATAAAGCTTGTAGGTGCTTATAAAATCACAGTTGCCACATATATTTTTTGTGCTTGTCATTTTAATCCTACCTCGTTACCATATTGTCTCATACAACTTGTCAGTCATTGTAAAAAAAATAGTTGTCACGGTGTTTGCTGTATTTATTTGTTGAATTCTATCCTCGATTGTTATGTTGTGTCGTACTAAAAGGACATTTGATTGTTCATAAACGTAGTTGTGGTAGTGTTTTGTTGTGTCAGTCAGTTAAATTCTACTCAAATCTCATATAAGCTTGTCAGTTGTTATAAACACTATAGTTGTCGTATTATTTTGCAATGCTTGCCACTTAAATTATAACTAGTGGCCAGTTATTTTATAATGTTCATGCACCCCCACCACCTCATTACCACGAGTATTCTATGTAGTGAAGAAAAGTAAACCAAGCATGCATGCTATATGCTTTGTCATATAAAAAGGTAGACCATGCATACATGCATGCTACAAGCTTGTGCGTAGTACTCAGCATGCATGCATTTCTACGTTCAGCTTTGTTAGGGGATTTCCTACGTGCAGTTTGGTAGGCTAGTTGTGCCTATGGGCAATGTAAGAAAAGAAAATTCGTTTGTGATTGGGCCGATAAGGTAGCGCGATCGAGCGCACACGCTTTGCAGCTACCGCCTCACGGGAGGACCAGCGTGCGTACGCTGCCCATTAGATTTTCCCTTTAATGTATGGTACTTTTGTGAATTTATACTAGCTTTCATGTTCTTTTAGTTCTTCTTTGTTCTGATGAATAAACATAGGTAGCATGCCAGGACTTGACGTGACTTCATGAACTAAAGTGAAGCTATATGATTCATTATTGTTACCTGATTCTTGACTTCTTTACTATCCTTGGTAGTCTAATTACACATTTATTTTGTTTTAATTCCATGAACAGATTCAACATTCTCCTTCCTGCTTGAGCAATGGAAGAATAAATTGCCCCAGGACTACGCAGTGAAGATAGCTTATGTTGACCATCCATTTGAAGAAGACCCTTGCCATTGCCATTTTAGCTTAACAAATCTTAGTAGTGAAGGTAAACTAGTCCTCAAATACCAATGGTTTCTAGGTGGCAAGACACCGACAGGTTTTGTGCCTATTCCTGAAGAATTAAGCGAGGTACAAATACTCCTCCTAAAGTTATTTGCGTTGTAAAGAACTGACGTTTCAGTCCTTTTTGTAATTTGTACGGTCATCCATCTTGTTTCTGTTTATCCCAACTACCCGTTTCAGCCAGCGCTTCGCTCAGTATTAACCAGCACTGGTCGATAGACTTTAAGAATGCACGATTAACCTTTATATTAGGGTTGCACACTAAAATTGTCAAACATGATTGACGCCAGCAGTTAGGGCACTTCCATCATTTTGCTTATTATTCCTTAAAATTACCCTAAAACTAAAAGTACTGTAAATCGCCATTACCTGTGGTGTGGATAAGAAATTTAAACTAGAAACTTGCATCATACAAAATTAGGACTAAATTAATGGCTTGACGAAAACCCCTGCCTCCAGAGTGCACATATTATCTTCTGCAATTTGCATTTTCATCTATCATCCACTTCGACCTTATTTCTCTGCTATTATATTTTGCAAGTTCTAAGTCCCTATTAGTTTTCTGTAGTTCTACCAGTTTTGCCATGCTAACTTGCTTTTCCAATTCTGAACTCCTGCTATATGTAAAATCTAAGGTGTACTGGCCGAAGCGCGAGGATGTTGGAAGATGTTTGAAAGTTGAATGCACTCCAGTACTGAATGATGCTGAATTCCCACCCATTTTTGCTGTATCTTTACCTGTTTGTCCAGGTATATCAAACAACTCTCTAAATATTAATAATAATTTATTCTGATTTCTAGTAATTCTATAATTGGCACCAATTTTGCATGTAGTAAGTTAGATAAAATGTTTGCACTAAATTATGGGACCCTTTCAGTAAAACTCCACCGAAGCTTTATTTGCCTTGCTGCAAGATTTCTAGCTTTTTTGTTTCTTGTGAGAGTAGAAATAGTTTTTCCCTCTGTTAGTACTTAAGGACAAATAATTACGTTAAGCAGCCATTATCTTGGCTGTATTATCCATTAACACAATGCTCTTATGGGTGATCAACCAGTGTGCTAAATTACTATAAGGTGGCACAACACTACATAGTTCAAAGGTTTCCTTATTCCGCTTTCTGTTTACCAGGGACTGGATATCCAAAGGTTATCAATCTAACAGTCGATGGTGAACTAGTAGAAGGAAATGTACTCAAGGGTGTTCCTCAGATTGCTTGGTGTGGTGGGACACCAGGGAAAGGTGTGGCAAGGTTGGTTTACCTCTTTACCCTACTAAATTTCTACCATCTTTATTTGCTTAAATAAACGTCTTATCAAATGCTTTTATTTCCCTTCCTATTTTTCTTATAGTAAGGAATGCCATTGACTTGTTAAATCTCTTTTTGAGTCTAGTTGGTTGAGGCGAACATGGAACGGCAATGCTGTAATAGATGGAGCCAAAGGGATGGAATATCAACTAACTATAGATGATATCGATTCAAGTTTGGTATTTATGTACACGCCTGTTACGGAAGAAGGCGTTATGGGGGAGCCACAATGTACAATGACAGATTTTGTGAAGGCTGGTAAATACTTTTCTCTGCAATCATCTTGGTTGCCCCTGTCCCTTACTCTCTTGATTCATCTTTACTTTCTAACTGCTCCAGTTTTCTGTTGAACTTAATATATGCGACACATATTCTTTAAGGTTACATATTCGCAAGCATCTCTTCTGATCTATTTGTATTGGATTTTTTAGATAATGAAGTTTTTATTACCCCCTCTGCATCGTGGATGCATCCAGCCACAATTAATTACATATTTTATTACATCATCAAGAAAAAAATGATTTTGAATAAAATAGAAGAGGCCAAAACAACCAGACCAATCACCTTGTGATGGATATGTTTTGGTTTGGGCTAAATGTAATCGTGCTATCTAAATTATTTTACAAATTATATATGCTGGAGCCTCTGTGGACAGAAGATATAGATAATTTGGTCTGCTGATATTTATTTTTGAAAAATTCACCAGAAAGGTTTATTTTTAAGAATGCATGTTTATTTGTATATATGGCCTTTCCATTGGAAAAATAACTGATGATGGTTCATCTGCTTATAGTCCTTTAACAACTAGATAAAAGTGTTCCCTTGTTTAAAAGTAAGGACCATGTCCATTAGAGTTGTCCTCTTGATCTCAATATACGTGGCTCATGAACAAGGCCGGGCGGCTGGCGCTCGTCAAGTCCGTGCTCAGTGCCATCCCCATCCACCAAATGCTCACCCTCGCGCCCCCGAAGAAAACCCTGAAGCAGCTCAAGAAGATTCAGCGCGGGTTCCTCTGGGCCGGACGCGAGGCTGCCCACGGAGGGCACTGTCACGTGAACTGGCGCCGGGTTTGCCGACCGATCAAGTATGGTGGACTAGGAGTCCGCGACCTTGAGCGCACGGGGCTCGCTCTCAGGCTCAGATGGCTATGGCTCTCGCGGACGGACACTAGTCGTGCTTGGCATGGCCTGGACCTGCAGTTCACCCCCGAGGAGCGTGGCCTTTTCCACGCCTCTACTACCATGCTGCTCGGGGATGGAACGACAACACTTTTCTGTGAGGACCGCTGGCTCCACGGTCAATCCATCCGCGAGCAAGCGCCCTTGCTGTACATGTGCATCCCCAAAAATCGCAGGAAATCTTGGACGGTGGCGGAGGGCATTGACGGCAATGCATGGGCGAGGGATATCCACGGCACCCTCGGCCTACAGGAGATTGGGCAGTACCTCCAACTATACCTCCAACTATGGTTGCTTGTGTCCCACACCACCCTTTCCACAGAGCCTGACAAGCTAACCTGGAAGTGGACGGCCAACGGCATCTACACAGCAAGGTCATGTTACCGGGCCACCTTCCACGGATCCATCACTTGCCGCTCGTGGAAACTGATTTGGAAGGGTTGGGCGCCGCCGAAGGTCAAGTTCTTTCACTGGCTCGCCAATCAGGACCGTTGCTGGACTGCAGAGTGCCTCGCCCGCCACGGCCTCACACACCACCCTCGGTGCCTCCTCTGCGATCAAGAGCCGGAAACGATACGGCACCTGCTGCTCACATGTCCATTCGCGAGGCAGACCTGGCATGAGATCATGTCCTGGCTGCGCCTCCCGACTCCGGTGCCAGACCAGGACGCCACGCTCCAGGACTGGTGGCTGCGGGCTAGAGATGCCACGCCCACTCCGCAAAGCGCTGGCTTCGGTAGCACTCATGGTGCCTTGGATGATCTGGAAGCATAGAAATGCGTGTGTATTTGACCATGTAACCCCATCACTAGTTGAGCTCGCTGACAAGATCAAGGACGAGTCCAGAAGTTGGGCTAAGGCCGGGGCCAAAAGGATAGTCCATTGATCAATATGTAACACCGATGTACTAGCCTCTTAGGAGGATGTATCCCCCCCTCTTTTCAATGCAATGAAACGCAAAGGCTTTTTGCGTTTTCTCGAAAAAATATGTTCCAGAAATTTTGCTTATACTCATATGGCCTATTTGTAATGACTAGGCGCTTGTTTTTTCTCTAATTTTATAACTGTTCGTCTATGACATGTGGAAATTGTTAGATGAAAAATGGAACCACCCCACTCCAGTGATCGCCGGAGACAAGGTGCAGAGACGGGTGGATGTGAACACAGAGGAATTTCCGGCGCTCGAACACCTCCGCCGCCGCGAACGGCGCACTCTGTATTAATCTCATGAGCACGAACTCAGCTACTCTCTTGCCAGTACAACACACGGGGTGCGAGGGGTTTATACCCGCGTCCATCGGTGCCTCACACTGCGCCCCCCGATGCGCCCTCCTCGCGCACTCCCCCACGTCCCTGCGCTCCCGGCCCGCGCTCCCGCCGCGCACGCACGCGATCCGCGCGACCAGGTCCAGCGCCTCGACGCGGTCTACCCCGCGCCCTTTGCGCCAACAAACACCACGCACACACGCTACACCCGCACGGACACGCCCATGCAGCTCCTACACGCACGCACGCACACCTACGTCACGGACCCGACGCGTCTAGCGTGCCTGGCGCGTGCCATACACGTGCCCGGCTCGTTCGATACCTCGCCGCGACTTATTTCCCAACAATCTCGCCCTAAGACGCGGCTCAGAGCAGGCCGGCGTTCTCAATGTCGACGTCTCCGAGCAGTGCGTGTTCCTCCGCCGCCGGCCCCTTCCTCCGATGCGGGCAGTCCCTCTTGAAGTGTCCCCGCTCGTCGCAGTGGTAGCAGTGTCCCCGACGGTTCTTTCTGACGTTAGACACCACGCTGTTGCCGTCGTCATCGTCGTCTCGCGCGCCGCTTCGCCGTCGTTCCCGCGCGCGCCACTGTTCCACGGTGAGCATCAGCTGGCCGTCCTCCCCCTCGCCGCCCGTCTGTCCCCGGCGCTGCAGCCTCTCGTCGAAAGCCTTCAGCCGGCCCAGAGCGTCCTCGAACAACATGGTGCTCACGTCGCAGAACTGTTCGATTCCGGCCACCGCCGCGTACAGACGGTCCGGCACCGAGTCGAGCAGCTTCTTGACGAGCGCGGAGTCCTCCAGGGTTGAGCCCAACGCTGCATACCGTGCCGCCATGCCTCCAAGCCTTCCGGCGAACGCGTCTAGGGTTTCGGACTCCGCCATGCGCAGGAGCTCGAACTCCCCCCGAAGCGTGCCGAGCCTCGCCGCACGTACACGGTCCGCGCCCACGAACCTAGTCCGCAGGCTCGCCCAAATCTCTGCCGCCGTCTTCTTTGACGCGACCTGCAGCAGCAGATCATCGGCGAGCGCCCGCAGTAGATACGCGCGCGCCGGTTTGTCCTTCTTCGCGATCACCGCCGATGCCGCTTCCTCCGGCGGCACGACCGCCTCCCAGAGCCCGGCGGCGTCGAGATCAGCCTCCACCTTGATGGCCCAGGTGGTGTAGTTCGCCCCCGTAAGCATCGGGACCGACGTCGCCATCGTTGTCCCAGACCCGTCGGAGTACGGGACCAGCGCCATGGCCGTCGAGCTCCCTGGTCACACGAGGCTCTGATACCAAATGTTAGATGAAAAATGGAACCACCCCGCTCCGGTGATCGCCGGAGACAAGGTGCAGAGACGGGTGGATGAACACAGAGGGGTTTCCGGCGCTCGAACACCTCCGCCGCCGCGAACGGCGCACTCTGTATTAATCTCCTGAGCACGAACTCAGCTCCTCTCTTGCCAGTACAACACACGGGGTGCGAGGGGTTTATACCCGCGTCCATCGGCGCCTCACACTGCGCCCCCGACGCGCCCTCCTCGCGCACTCCCCCACGTCCCTGCGCTCCCGGCCCGCGCTCCCGCCGCGCACGCACGCGATCCGCGCAACCAGGTCCAGCGCCTCGACGCGGTCTACCCCGCGCCCTTTGCGCCAACAAACACCACGCACACACGCTACACCCGCACGGACACGCCCATGCAGCTCCTACACGCACGCATGCACACCTACGTCACGGACCCGATGCGTCTAGCGTGCCCGACGCGTGCCCATACACGCGCCCGGCTCGTTCGACACCTCGCCGCGACTTATTTCCCAACAGAAATTATGGGATGGCTGAATATTATGTGTTGTATTGATCTGGCCTTTGTAGGGGTATATATAGGAGTACATGTGAGGGGAGAGACTTGGAGTAGAGGGCAAGTCATACATGATTTAAACATATTCTATCTCTAAGTCCTATCTCTATCTTAAACACAATATACTTCTAACATCCCCCCACAGTCGTAGCGGGAGTGAAGCGGACGATTGTGACTGAATTTAAAGTCTTGCGCCTTTGTCATCTTCTCCATCGCGCCATCATCAACTGCGTCTCTGATGGGTCGGCACCTAGGATGGTGATTGCGTCCCCTTCTGGTGCCTTCCTTGTCTCTCCTCTATTCCCTCCTGCAGTCACGCTAGTGACGACACGAATGTTGTTGACTGGAGTTGTTGCCGATGAGTTGCTGTAGACCAAGCCATTAATGTTGATGTCGAGGTAGCCGATCATGATGATGTAGCCGTGGTCGATGTGTGATTGCCGTCGATGATGAAGCCGCACGAAGCCGGAGGCGCAAAACAAATGCGCTATGACGAAGCTGCAGACGTGGACGATGCACCTTGCGGATGTCAGAGTATGTTGTCAACGATGAGTTCACCGGTTTTGCTAGGACTGGAGGAAACCCATCAAGCACACATCGGTTTTGCCAGAACCGTGTGGCCATATAGAGGTCTTCACCATAGTGATGCCGTGTCGATGCAGTAGTGCCGTCGTGGATGACACGGTCGATGCCGTCGTCGCGACGCGGTCATTGCCGTCGTTGTGGTCGCGTCCTGCAGAAAAATCTGTCAGAGGACACTAGGTGTCCATCTTATGAACAAGGTAGCGGCGGTGTGTTGAGAAGATGTTGGTGAAGACCATGTTGATGAAGACCTTGGCGATGAAGTGTCGGCGATGGCGTCGTAGCGGCCTGTCGGCTATAATGTGTCGCTTGAAGGCGTCCTCCGCGACGATGAAGTGTCGATGCCGTGTCGTGCTGAAGAAAATATATTGGCTCGTAGCTTGGTGTGGTCGTACAACTTGATATTTATGTTCGGCTTGATCTAGCTAGAGGCGTCGGTGTAGCCGTGCAGTACAGATCGGCGGCGGCGGTCGATGCAGCCATGGAGGAGATGGTGTAGCTCGTCTCGGGATGTAGCGGTCGGTGTAGGTGATGGTGTCGCGGGCGTCGTTGCAGATTGCTCGGTGCTGGTGCTGGTGCGGTCAGCAATATCGAAGGCTGCTCGGTGTAGCTCGGTGATGGTGCAGGCGTCGTCGGTCTACGCGCGGTTACGACGTCATGTCTATGCGGTATAGGATGTCGATGAGTATGACGAACCGGCGCCGAGCCGCAGAATTGCTGCTTGAAGCACAGAGGATATCCCTATCGTAGCTTTGCATAGCATGAGCTTGCATGCCTGATTTTCTGGACATCATGTACTCGCGTCCTGGACTCGTGCATGAGAGCACCTCAGATCGGAGCAGCCCCTGGTTCTGATTGGATCGGGACGATGCTTAAATCGGTGTGCTTGCCGTGCGCCTGATCGGATTGCTGCCGCCATGCGTGCGAGGGGCTGCCGTGCGCCTGATCGGATTGCTGCCGCCATGCGTGCGTGGGGCTGCTGGTATGACGGACTAGGCGAGCAGCCGGCCTCGCCGCCGTCTGGATGCACGCGTGGCATCCACTGATGGAGTTCCGATCTTGAAGCTGGCCGCATCCAGTAGTGCCTGGTCGAGCCCACCGTGATTTATTTGGCGGCTAAAAGAAAAAAAAATCTACTGGATGAAATTTCGACTTGATCTGTTGGATCGATCTAATGGATTCGAAAATTGGATCTAAACTACGAGACCAATCTGATATTTGATCGATTGGGTGCCACACCCCCGGCCAGAGGAGACCAATCTCCCCGGGGGCGGCGCGCCGCAGAAGTGGTGGAAAGTCTTAGGATCGGTGTCGTGAGACTAACCGCTCTAATACCATCTGGAAATTATGGGATGGCTGAATATTATGTGTTGTATTGATCTGACCTTTGTAGGGGTATGTATAGGAGTACATGTGAGGGGAGAGAGACTTGGAGTATAGGGCAAGTCATACATGATTTAAACATATTCTATCTCTAAGTCCTATCTCTATCTTAAACACAATATACTTCTAACATGACATTATTTCAATTTTCAGGCACACCATCAGTCAGTAACGTACACGTTGTTGGAGATATTGTTGAAGACAACACAATCAATGGAAAGGCAAAATACTTTGGTGGCAAAGAGGGACTTAGCAAATTCCAATGGTTCAGAGAGAAGGAAAATGGGTATGCGCCATTTTTGTGGGATCATTGAGTATATTGAATAAAATATAGATCACCTTTTGTGTATATATTGTTTAGATCTTTCATTACAGCCAAGCATTGCACTCATTAAAACTATTACCAATCTGATCTTGACCGCTTATTCTGCTTACGCGGTGAGTTTTTTCCTGTATACCATTGTCATGAGCGCAGACCCACTCCCTAGTAGCACCACTGAGATCAAGTAGTTTGGGCCTTAAGCCAATTAAACATCAGCATGGAAGGGCTGTCCTCTGTAGAGATTAGATATGATTTCATCTGTTAAGATTAGTTGCTTAGGGCTAAGAGAGCCATCTATATAAATAATCATGTATCGGTATGACCATGGAATGAATGATAGTATGAACTAGTACAAATCTAATCCCAGTCACCAACCCGCGAGATGGCCAGCCTACCCTTGGCCCTCACTTCTTGGAGCATTACATCCGGTTCATTCCTGTCAGCTTCATCGGTCTTAGGCCCAGTACCAAAGTTAGCATTTGACAACCAATTCCAGGAAACTTGTGTCTAGCCGGTCAAAAAACGACCAAGACTTTATTTTCAATTTGGACAGAAATAGTACTCCCTCCGTAAAGAAATATAAGAGTGATCTAAACGCTCTTATATTTCAATATGGAGGGAGTAGATCCTAATAATATTGCAAGGAAAAGGTCTTTAGTTGAGCGTTTGTACTTTTCTCCTGGGAGCACCTGTCAAGTTTTCTTCTGTAAACGTTTCCTTATCCTTCTGAAGCAAAATAATATTTTGATTTGTCCTACTCCTTGGTTAAGTACTTAGGTTCATCCGTTCAACTGAACTTTGCAACCACGTCAGCCGACCAGGCTTATCTCATCTCTTCCAAAATAGCAATTCAGGAACCGGTATGCCTTCTGAGAATCTGGACTGCTAAAACCAAATCTTTCATAGTGATGTACGATGTCTAAGGTATCATTCTTATGTTGTCACTAGGAAGATCCTACTTACACCACCCATTGTGTCTGAACAGATCTTTTGATCTCAATAGTCCAAGTAGATGCCTTTACATAGCTAGATTAAATAGACTGAACATTATTGAACTGTGGTTGTACCAATAGAATGTGACTTTGATGCCCCAAGCTTCGGACATCCCCATTTGTGATGCTGGCCTCTAGGCACCTAGGAGTTTCCACCATTTTAAGGAGCAATATTTCGCGACTGAATGTGAACTTATAAACTAAATAAGAAATATGAAAGAATGATTTATCTTTAGCTGCTCTG
This sequence comes from Hordeum vulgare subsp. vulgare, assembly GCF_904849725.1. Lineage (NCBI taxonomy): Eukaryota > Viridiplantae > Streptophyta > Magnoliopsida > Poales > Poaceae > Hordeum > Hordeum vulgare. The sequence goes on along the minus strand of NC_058519.1, from coordinate 356,233,451 downwards.
GTTGAACACTAGTCTAGTACCACAGGCAATGTGTAGAAATTGGTGTAGTATGTTATTGATGGAAACAACTACTTGATTTCATGCAGTGAATTTCTTCTAGTGCTGTCGAATAGCACAGAATACACACTAACCAAGGAGGATGTGGGCTGGTGCCTCAAATTTGTATATACTCCCATCAATCTTGAAGGTCCGTTCAACTGTCCACTGCTTGTGTGCATTGATATTTTGTTATACTAAATTATATTAGTGTCTTTCCAGGTCAGGAGGGTGAAGCTGCTTTCGCCATAACAGAGGCAGTAAGGAAAGGTAGCAACTAATGACGTTTGTGACCATTTTGCAGTTAAAGTGTTAATGTTTCTGTGCTTTACGATAATGTTGCTATTAGCTGTGTGATCATTTTGCTTTACTTGCCTTGGTTCGTTAGCTCCTCCGAAAGTCTTCGATTTGAAGATTATTGGTGAAGCAAGAGAAGGAAGCAAGGTATCTGTTACTGCTACCGTCACAGGTGGAACTGAAGCATCCAGCAGGGTTCAGTGGTTCAAGGCATCTTCATCTGAATTTGTGAATGACCATGAGCTTGAAGCCCTTTGTACATCTAAAGTCTCCAAGGTATGTTAAATTTTGTTCTCTACTTCTCTCGGTGTTGCAGCATTACTGAACTCGTAGTCATGTTTTTAATAGAGATATGGTGAGTTACATTCTCTTTGTGAATTTTATACTAGACATTCCGCATTCCTCTTGGCGCTGTTGGATGTTATATTGTTGCAAAGTTTACTCCTGTGGGACCTGATGGCGAAATTGGTGCACCAGCCTATGCTATATTAGATGATGTTGTGGAAAGTAAGTTCATTCTCTGTTAAACTCAACTATTTGTCCTAAATATCATTTTGTGTTTACACTTTTGATAAGGATGAATATTCTGTTCACAACTCTCACCAGTGGCCATTTGTAGTTTTGTCTACCAGTTCATTATCTGCCCACAGTTCAATACTAAATTCATGAATGTTAGACGACCTAATTATTTCATTTATTGAATGGGTCGCTAGAAGTCTTCTACAGTTCCACTGGACTATCTCCAGAAATTTCTTAGCCAGTAGATTTCGGTATCTCTCCTGTTTATCATAAGAATACTGGGAGGATTGTATTCATCAAGAACTTTTGTAAGGTCATGAAGTTCCACATCATTCACCTTTGAGATTTTGTTATTGTTTTGGAAAATATGCACTAGCATCTTGTGGTTTACCTCTTTGTTCTTGTGCTGTTGCCATTTGCTTTATAAATTTGACAGCTTAGTTACATTTCTCCTCTGTTGCAGCACTGCCGCCCAGTCTGAATTTTTTGACCATCACTGGTGAATTCTCAGAGGATCAAATGTTGACTGCATCGTATGGTTATATTGGGGGCTATGAAGGAAATAGTCTATACAGTTGGTATCTTCATGAGGTATTGTGATACTTTCTTGTTTGTAACTCAGTTACCGAAAAAGGCTTTCGCCCTGCTTTACAAATAAAGCAAACCGACAGATCACAACATTCGACATAGGTTCAGCACACACACACACACACACAAAGAAGTAGCACATTTGTAACTCAGTTCACACTGATTCTCAGTAAATAACACCCGTCATGCATTTTGGGCTTCTAGAAATGCATATATTTAACATATACTCGCTGGGTACTAGCTATGTTCTACATTCTTTATGCCACACTGTTGCTCCACTTACAAAAAGTTTGACAGACTGAGGATGATGAAGGCAGTCCACTTTCAGAAGCGTCTGGTCTGCTACAATATCACATTAAAAAGGAAGATGTTGGGAAGTTTGTCTCTTTCAAATGCACACCTATCAGGAATGATGGTATTGTTGGTGAGCCAGGAGTTTTCATGGGAAATGATAGAGTTACACCAGGTGCACATTCTCTTTTCTCCTGAGTAATTTCTCAAACAGGAGATCACTTTACATGCCAAGCAAGAAACTGATTGGGTAAATGAAGTAGGATTCTTTACGGATGCCTAATATGGATGCCGAGATTGTATATATGTCAAAAACAAAGGAGTAGAATGGTTCCAGTATGCCACTTAATTCTCTTCTGTGGGTTGATTGCTTTTTTATGGCTGAGTTATCTTTCCTGACTGTAGTTTTGACATAGTCTAGATGTTTATTGACCAATAAAAGTTGTCAAACAAAACAATTTCTGATGCACTGAGTAATTAAATCTCATTGCACTTTTAACAGGAAATCCGACACTACTTTCTCTTGAACTAAATGGTGAGGCCATTGAAGGGACAACTATGGTTGCCAATAGAAGATACTGGGGAGGAGAAGAAGGGGACACGGTATTCCGTTGGGTACTGGTAGGTTCTTATTGAAACACCATTATTGTTTTCATATAATGATGACTTGTAACTTGTAACAGATTTGGTAATACCCATGGCATCCTTAAAATGAACTTTCTTTTGTCTGTAGACAAGTTCTGATGGAACCCAGAATGAAATTGAAGGAGCAACAGGTTCATCATACAGCTTGAAATGCGATGATATTGGCTTCTACGTGTCTGTCTCGTGCGAGCCTGTTAGAATTGACGGAGTTCGTGGTTCTTTGGTGTCGACAGAAGCAATCGGTCCTATTATTCCTGGTACATCAGCTGAAAAATTTATCTTGTGTGAAAATAAGCGCTTTTCTTTAGTGTTCATGCTTCTGTACACATGTGCATGTGGACACACATTTCCTCCAATCTATTCATTGATGTAATAATACTGGCTAGCTAAATGGACCAAAATCCCCTTATATAGTTTACTTGTTTGCAGGACCACCGACATGTCGATCACTTGAGCTAGCTGGTTCTATGCTTGAAGGTGGTCGGTTGACCTCTCATGCTGAGTATACTGGAGGGTAAGCTACACTGCCACTGTTCCAGGTTATGTCTATTTGTCTAATGACATATACTAGCTGATTTGATTTGGTCGCTTCTTTTTCTTCTCAATTCTAGTGTTAAGGGAAATTGCATCGAGCAATGGTTCAGATTACATGATGATGATAGCAAGGACGAGTTGATTGCCGATGGTCAGTGCACATTAAGTTTCTTTTTAAGGCTTGCGTGCTATCAGCTACAGTTGCTGTTTTTCTCCGTTGGAGCAGAATTAATGTTCAGTTGTTTGTCTCTTCTTAGAATGTCTAGATCTTGTTCTAGCTGATGTTGATTGCCAAATTGAGGTTATATTTACACCTGTACGAGAAGATGGATTGCAAGGGTCACCTAAGAGCGTTTCTTCGGATATAATCTTACCTGGTTAGTGTTTCTGCCAAGATGTTCTACTGAAGAAAATGCCTAATAGCTTTAGTGTTTATTAATCATTACATGGATGGTCCTTGTCTTGTATGCTATAATCTGGATCCTGTAGAAAGTAGATAAAATGAATTCAGCTTTGAGCATAGTGTGTCCAAGCTCTATACTAATTTTAATCTAAATTGTCTGTTTGTTAATTCACCATTGACACAGGGGAGCCCAAGGGTGTCAGTCTTGTCATACCAGAGTGTTTTGAGGACAACGAAATTTCTCCTATCAAAGTCTACTTCGGTGGCAAGGAAGGCACCGGAAGATATACTTGGTTCCGAACTACAGAGAAGCTTGATAACTTGGAACCTGAGCTGGTGGCATCATGTTCAGAAGTTGTCGGAGAAACCTTGTGCGTTCTTTTACTGATTGCATCAAGCCTCTTACTTTTAAAGGATTTATGTTAAGAGCTAATATGTTTGAAATAATGCAAATGTCTTAACAGATTGTACAAACCTTCATTGGTTGATGTTGGCTTCTACTTGATCCTTTGCTGGGTTCCTACACGATGTGATGGAAAGACTGGCGACCCATTGATGGCTATCACTGATAACCCTGTCATGGCAGGTTGCCACTTGATCTGTCCCTACTTGACATTGCTATGTAGGAGTATTAAGTTTTTACTTCCTGCAGATACTTACTCGTGTATGAAATTTGCAGCTTTTCCATCTGTTTTGGATGTTAACTTGAAGAAGACAAGTTCAGACCTATACAGTGGAGTAGGCATTTATTATGGTGGATATGAGGGATTAAGCTTGCATAAGTGGTACAGGGAATCGGGTGATGGGACCAGGATCTGTATAGATGGCGCTTCTTCAAGTACATATGAAGTGACAGATGCAGATTACAGCTGCCATCTGTTGTTTGGGTAAATCAGTTTAATTAAGTCTATTTTTGTCTTAACACTTTTTATTGGAATAACTCGATGGATTGTTCATTCTCATCTTATGTTAGATAATATAGTCCATGTGAAGAAACCTTAGTGGCATGTTATGTTTTTTCTTTTCTAAGTCGTTCTACAGTTTTTTCTTTCTTAAATATATTATGATACTTAGTTCACCCAAAATTCGTCTTCCAAAGGATTTGTCTGCAGAATGTTGCTTCTGTTGTACTCCCTCCGTCCCATAATGTAGGACGCGTCTTACATTATGGGGCGGAGGGCATATATTTTATCGTTCTGACATAAATGACAAAACATCTGACATACTTTCATTGGAATAAAAAGTGTATGTTATGGATGATTTGGTTGAAAATCACAGGACGTGATCTTTCTTGATGTCTAATATGCAGTATGCCTTTGCAATTCTTGTCAGGTATACCCCTGTTCGTTCAGATGGGGTCAATGGCGAAGAAAAGTTGTCTGAACCATCTGATATAATCTTTCCAGGTAAGCTATACGTCTCTGAACCTACCGGATACTATTACTTTTATGTTCTCATTTTTATGTAACTGAATCTTTCTGTTGCAGAGCAACTCAAAATCGAGACCCTTTCATTCAAAGGAAATCAAGTTGAGAGAGAAACACTTGCTGTAGTTGAACAAATTCCAAAAAATGAGACTCAAGAACATATATGGGTTAACTACAAGAAAGAAATAAAATACCAATGGTAAGAAAAGGGATGTAACATGTATACCTTTGGATGTACTTTGGTCAACATGCCTGTAATATGTATCTTTGGATGCAGGTTTGCCTCTATTGGATCAGGAGTGGACCTGTCTTTTGAACCTTTGGCTACTGAGTGCTCTCGTTCATACAGAGTAACCTTTGAGGATATAGGCCGATGCCTCAAATGTGAATGCTTTGTTATTGATGTATTTGGACGATCCAGTGAATCGGTATCAGCTGTGACCTCCCCTATTTTGCCAGGTCTTTTCTACTGCTTATATTTAGATCCAATGTGTTTTTATTTGTTCAATACGTGCATGCTTTTGCCCTCTCCATTGAAGTTCTTTTGTCTGCTAAATGTAAATAATACTCCCTCTCTCCGAAAATAAGTGACTCAACTTTGTACTAACCTTGTACTCCCTCCGTTTCATAATATAAGTCTTTTTAGAGATTCCACTAGAGGACTACATACGGATGTATATAGACATAATTTAGAGTGTAGATTCACTCATTTTGCTCTATATGTAGTCCCTTAGTAAAATCGCTTAAAAGACTTATATTTAGGAACGGAGGGAGTACTATACAAAGTTGAGTCACTTAATTTGGGACGGAGGGAGTAGTTCTTTTAAGGGCTATTGCAATATTTGACCCGAACATGAAGATCAAGTTGCACTTGTATTGATGATTGTTGATAATTGGTATCTGTAGTAATTAACCTAGTTGTAGTCTAAACGTACACGTGTGTCCTAATTTGGTTAGTATTGCAAACCGAGTAGGATTAGTAGTAGTATTGCAAACCGAGTCGGTTTGCAGTAGGCCTAGCTTAGCAATATATATACGTATACCCCTGTGTAGTCTTTGTACCAAGAAGATCAGAAAGATCAAAACGCAACAAAGTTTAACAGGCTCGATTCGGCCATCGAAGAGTTCTCCCGTCCGATCGCTAGCTAAGCACGTTACGCTGCTCATATCCATCCAGGTGCTTGCTTGCTAGCTTGTCTAGCTAGCTTGCACGTACGTGGACGGAAGGATTTGATCAGCCATCTAAAGCCAACAATTGGTATCAGAGCCTCGACGATCTACGATCTACGATAACGGACAGCGACGCTGAGTCGGTCAAGTCCGGCAGCGGCGGTGCCAAGGCGAACAAGAACGGCGACAAGGTGAAGAAGGGCGTCAAGTCAGCAACCAGTGGTGGAGGAACGAGCGGCGCTAACGTCCAGGCGCATTGCAACATCCCCATCCAGTACCCGATGCTCACCGACGCCAACTACGGCGTGTGGGCGGTGAAGATGAAGATTATTCTTCGATCCCTTCGAGTGTGGGAGGCCATCACGGACGACGACGTCGACGAGGAGCGCGACGAAGGTGCCATGGCCGCCATAGCCCAGTCTGTGCCGGATTCCGTGCTGATGACATTGGCGGAGTTCGAGACGGCAAGAGAGGCGTGGAACGCACTCAAGGAGATGAGGATCGGAGAAGATCGCGTCACCAAGGCTCGGGCACAAGTGCTGAAGCGCCAATTTCACAAGTTGCAGATGGAGGAAACTGAATCTGTGAATGACTACGCCATGCGTCTTACTACTTTGGTGGGAGAGATCCGCACGCTTGGTGCAAAGCTCGATGAGACCGAGATCGTGGAGAAATTTTTCAGTTCTGTCACTGATAAATTCACGTACATCATCGGCACGCTCGAGCAGCTTTACGACATCGACGACATGACCATAACGGAGGCGATCGGACGATTGCGGACATGGGAAGAGAATGCTCGTGGCTGTCGGAAAGGCAAAGGAGGAGGTAGTGACCAACTCATGTACTCGCGCACAGATTGGGAGGCCCCAAGTAGCAAAGGAAGGCGTGACGGTGGCGAAGGCTCAAGCAACACGAAGGGAGATGGACAAACCGGAAAAGGCAAAGGAAAAGGCAAACCACAAGGTCGTGGTAAGGCGGGCCAATCTAAAGAGCAGAAACCACGGAACTTGGACTTGTCCGAGGTCAAGTGCTATAACTGCAATAAGATGGGTCACTTTGCGAAGGATTGTCCAAAGCCTAACAAGCGGGAGATCAAGGCAAATTTGGCAAAGCAGGAAGACGAAGGTCCAAGTCTTCTGATGGCCGAAGTTTGTGATCTCGCTGAAACGGTGGTTGTGAAACCAAGCCGAAAGGTGCTACTTCATGAGGAAAAAGTGACACCAAAGTTATCCGGTGATCAGAACGTGTCGTGGTATCTCGACACGGGTGCCAGTAACCACATGACGGGGTGCAAGGAGAAATTCCTCGAGTTGGAATTCGATGTTGAAGGCTCGGTCAAGTTCGGTGATGGTTCAACTGTGGAGATTTGCGGGCAAGGATCTGTCCTCTTTGAGGGTCTCACAGGCGAACATCGCATACTCACCGGAGTGTACTACATCCCACGGCTGCGCAACAACATCATCTCTATTGGGAAGCTTGACGAGAATGGATGCAAGGTGAATATAGAGAGCGGAGTGATGACGATCTTCGACAACCTCCGAAACGTGCTAGCTCGTGTTAATCGCACACGGAATAGGCTCTATATCCTCAACCTTGATCAATCTCAACCGGAGTGTTGGCTTGCCAAGAGTGATGATGATTCGTGGTTATGGCATGCTAGATTTGGACACGTTAACTTCTACGCCTTGAAGAAGATGTCAAAGATGCAGATGGTATCCGGGATGCCAGTTATCGACCATGTTGATCGAGTATGTGACGGGTGCTTGGTTGGAAAACAGCACCGCAGGCCATTCCCTGCTCAGTCTACCTATCGTGCAAGTGATGCACTCGAGCTGCTCCATGGTGATCTATGTGGCCCTATCACCCCGGCAACTCACGCTGGAAAGAAGTATTTCTTCCTTGTGGTAGACGACTACTCGAGATATATGTGGGTCATTCTCCTACGATCTAAAGATGAGGCGTTTGAAGCGTTCAAGAAATTGAAGGCTGCAACAGAGATGGAACACAAGCTGAAGGTTCGCGCTCTACGGACAGATCGCGGCGGAGAGTTTACGTCGAATGAGTTCAACGACTACTGCGAGAAGATTGGCATAAAGAGGTTCCTCACGGCACCTTACACGCCGCAGCAGAATGGGGTCGTTGAAAGGCGCAATCGAACCGTCGTTGACATGGCAAGGAGTTTACTCAAGAGCAAGAACCTGCCGGGGACTTTTTTGGGAGAAGCTGTCTCGACGGCGGTCTATCTTCTCAACCGGGCTCCAACGAAGGCGGTGGTCGGCAAGACTCCGTATGAAGCAATTTACGGACGTAAGCCGAATGTGTCTCATCTACGGACATTCGGGTGCGTGGCACATGTGAAGACGGCGGAGCCGCACCTCTCAAAGCTTGCCGATCGTAGCACCAAGATGGTGTTCATCGGATACGAGAGCAGTTCTGGCACCAAGGCATACCGTTTCTACGATCCACAAACCAAGCGTCTACGGATTTCACGCGACGTCGTGTTTGAAGAAAACCAAGTGTGGAATTGGAGCGCCGCAGCCGACGATGCTCCAAACAGTAACATATTTGCAGTTGAATTTCCAACTGATGATGATGCAGGGGAGGATGTCCAGGTGATTGGCAAGACGCCCAACCAAGGTGACCACAATTGTAGTGATCATCATGGTGCCGACACCGACGACGACGCGCATAGGTCGCAAGGAGATAGCGACAACACCGCGCACGACACAGGCGGAGATCTCGACGACAACATCGACAACGAGGCGCATAGTGACGACGACAATCAAGATGATGGTCACGGTCACGACGACTACGCCGACGACACGGATGTCGATGACACACCAAGGTCTCAGCCGTCTTCCTCAAGTGCATCAACACCGACACAATTTGTGTCGCCTCCCTCGCAAGCCACAACGGACTCCTCAGGGCCTCGTCGCTACAAGACTCTCAAGAAAGTCTACAAGTACACAAAGCCAGTTACGCTCGAGTACTCCGGACTATGTCTGTTCGGAGTTGAGGAGCCGGCGAACTTCGTAGAGGCGAGAAAAAGTCCTAGCTGGACGCACGCCATGGATGAGGAGATGAAGGCAATTGAGAGCAATGGCACATGGACTTTGGTAACCCGACCTCCAAACCAAAAGACGATAGGTTTGAAGTGGGTTTACAAGTTAAAGAAGGACACGGAGGGTGCCATTGTGAAGTACAAGGCAAGACTCGTTGCAAAGGGCTACGTTCAACGTCAAGGAGTTGACTATGATGTGGTGTTTGCACCGGTTGCTCGAATCGAGACGGTGAGAGTGCTCCTAGCTTTGGCAGCACAACATGATTGGAAGGTTCATCATATGGATGTTAAATCCGCTTTCCTCAACGGAGATCTCACAGAAGAAGTGTACGTGGAACAACCCCTCGGCTACGAGAAGAAAGGCGAAGAAGGGAAAGTTTACAAGCTCAAGAAGGCACTTTACGGGTTAAAGCAAGCGCCAAGAGCTTGGAACTCAAAGTTACACCGAAGTCTGGTCTCGCTCGGGTTCAAAAGATGTCCCCTCGAGCACGCAGTCTATACAAAGAACTCCAAAGGCTCAAACCTGCTAGTTGGAGTTTATGTCGACGATCTGATTATCACCGGAGATAGCGTACAAGAAATTGAACGTTTCAAGGCGCAAATGAAGAACAAGTTTAGCATGAGTGATCTGGGATTACTCAGCTATTACTTGGGCATCGAAGTGAAGCAAAGCTCCAGAGAGATTTCCCTATGTCAATCGGCTTACGCGGTCAAGTTATTGGACAAGTGTGGCATGTCAGATTGTTACGCGACACAAGTTCCAATGGACCAACGTCACAAGTTGAGCAAGCGTAGCTCAAATCCGCCGGTGGACACCACAATGTATCGAAGCGTTGTAGGTAGCCTAAGATACTTGGTGCATACCCGACCTGACTTGGCTTATTCAGTCGGGACCGTGAGTCGTTTCATGGAGAAACCGACAACCGAACACATGAGCGCGGTCAATCAAATTCTACGCTATGTGAAAGGCACAATTAATCTTGGCTGCACGTACAGAAAGGGAAAGGAAGGATTGATCCTTCGTGGATATTCAGATAGTGACATGGCAGGTGATGTTGATGACCGAAAGAGCACAACGGGCATGGTTTTCTACCTTGGCCCGAATCCGATTAGCTGGAATTCTCAGAAGCAAAAGGTGGTGGCACTGTCTTCATGCGAGGCAGAATGCATAGCGGCAAGCACGGCGGCTTGTCAAGCAGTTTGGCTGAGAAGACTCCTAGCTATTCTTGCAAAGCGGGAGGTGCAGAAGGTGTCATTAAAGATTGACAACCAAGCTGCAATCTCATTGTGCAAAAATCCGGTTCATCACGAAAGGAGCAAGCACATAGATACCCGGTTCCATCATATCCGGGAGTGCGTTGAGGAAGGGATGATAGAAGTTCTACACGTCAATACGAAGGACCAGCTTGCCGATATTTTCACCAAGTCCCTCGGTCGACAGAAGTTCATCGAGATGAGGAAGAAAGTCGGAGTGCAAGCAATGAAGACATATCAACAAGGTTAAGGAGGTGAATGTAGTAATTAACCTAGTTGTAGTCTAAACGTACACGTGTGTCCTAATTTGGTTAGTATTGCAAACCGAGTAGGATTAGTAGTAGTATTGCAAACCGAGTCGGTTTGCAGTAGGCCTAGCTTAGCAATATATATACGTATACCCCTGTGTAGTCTTTGTACCAAGAAGATCAGAAAGATCAAAACGCAACAAAGTTTAACAGGCTCGATTCGGCCATCGAAGAGTTCTCCCGTCCGATCGCTAGCTAAGCACGTTACGCTGCTCATATCCATCCAGGTGCTTGCTTGCTAGCTTGTCTAGCTAGCTTGCACGTACGTGGACGGAAGGATTTGATCAGCCATCTAAAGCCAACAGTATCCAGTCTCATGCAAAGTTGCAGTAATATATATAATCAGCGGTATTTGATTTTTGACAGGAATACCTAAAATTGAAAAACTGGAAATTGAAGGAAGAGGTTTCCACACCAACTTATATTCTGTTCGGGGTACCTATAGTGGTGGCAAAGAAGGCAAGAGCAAAATTCAATGGCTTAGGTCAATGGTTGGAAGCCCTGATCTTATCTCCATACCTGGTATGATTACTCTGTACCTATTTAAAAAAATATACCCAACCAACTATTCTTCTAGACTTTGACATGATCTACCTGTGCTTGACTTCTTGTGCAGGTGAAACTGGAAGGATGTATGAAGCAAATGTTGATGATGTAGGGTATAGACTTGTTGCAATTTACACACCTGTGAGAGAGGATGGGGTTGAGGGACGACCTGTTTCTGCTTCAACAGAGCCGATTGCTGTTGGTATAGTTAAATTACCTACCCCCATCCTTATAAAAAACATACTTACCATGTTTCCCACTAATGTTTTCCTATTACCATTTACTGCAATTTTACCATTTATATTGAACTTATGAATGTGGCATACCTCTATAGAATGGAACATGAACACATGGCAGTACATACATGTGGTATTTATGATAAATGTATTCAATCAGGGAATCATTACTCAAATTCGTCTTGGGATCTTGGCTATTCTAGTCATTGTTTTCGTACACCCTTCACTGGTTTGTTGTATTAATTTTGGCTTTCATCTTATTCAGAGCCCGAAATTTACAAGGAAGTAAAACAGAAGCTTGACGAAGGTTCTGTCAAGTTTGAGGTGACAACCATTTCTTCTCTAAAATTCCTTTTTTTTCTTCTGTAGTCCAGAGCTTTTTCGAACCGGGCTTTCTCCCCTTTCCATTACTTTCATAACGGAAATACAATGTTTTTGAAACCAGAACCAGAAAGAGAGGGAAAGGGAAAAAAGCGAGTTCGGAACAATATCAGGAAACCCACCGTTTATGCCTGTCATCCTGTAGTCCAGAGCTAACATGAATAGTTTAATCTCTGATTGACAAACTGTTAAAATCAGTTAGTTTCCAATTCACTATTGTCACTGAAGAGTTGTGAACTCTTCCCACTAAATTCCGAGTCTCAGAAAGATTCCATGGCAATGATTATTTGTGCTCTCGGGAGCGCATGCTCTCTTTATTTCAGAAAATTCAAAAACTGACTTGAGAAGGTTTCAAAGCAACCCCCAAAAATCTGGTGCGTAGATATTAGAGGAGCCATGTGCCAGCAAATTTTGTGTGTGGAAAATTCATTGATTTGGGGTCTGAGTGAAAGAAAAAAAAAACAAAGTCGGGAGCTAGAATAGCATTTTCATGTTTTTCTGAAAATGCCTGGGTTTGTTTTTCCCCACAGCTAGCAAATGAATTGTGTTTTTCACGGAACATGCAATCTGAAAACAAACTTGGTTCATTTGTATGTGAGATTTTCTTTGGATTTTTTTCTTTTTTGAAAAGGGAGCCCAGTAAGGAGTTTTCGTTATTTCAGTCACTACTAACTATTTTAAATATAATAGCGTTACGATGTTTGCTATCTTCAAAATAATGATATACCTTGTGTCGCCTTGGTGAAATTTTATTCTTTGTTTACTGACTAGAGTGCATCAACTTTGCATTAAACAGGTTTTGTGTGACAAGGACCGAACACCAAAAAAGGTATTTCCCCAAACTTTTGATGTCTTGACACATCGGAAGCTCACCAGCATACCTAGATATTCAAGTATACCTATCTTACCCAAAAAATCAATAAAATACGAACAGGCACAAGTGATGGGACATTTGGAGCGGAGAATTTTGGAAGTCAACAGAAAGAGAATAAAAGTTGTAAAGCCGGGATCCAAGACATCATTTGCAACAACTGAAGCCCGAGGGACATACACTCCCCCATTCCATGTAAGTTGTTAGCATGAATTGGATAGATATATGCAATCTGGTATTGGTAATATGTACTCCTTTTTCTTTAGCAATATGCTAACATTTATTTGAGGTTTGCAGGTTGAGCTATATCGTAACGATCAGCACCGTTTCAAGATTGTCGTTGACGGTGATGACGAAGTTGACTTGATGGTTCAAACGCGGCATATGCGAGATCTTGTCATTCTGGTGATCAGGGGCCTCGCCCAGAAGTTCAACAGCACCTCCCTCAACTCGCTTCTCAGGATAGAGGCGTGAAAACATGATATACCTGACAATGTAAACCAATGAGGAACGTATGTTGTTCAATACCGGTGTTGTAATTTGTTGGTTTGTAGTGCGTATTTTGTAGGATTTGTAGCGTGTCAGCTTGTGTGTGATCCTTTTGTTCTTGTAAAGAACCAACACACAAGAGCTAATAGTGGCCCTTGTGACTTTGGTTTTTTACATGTCTCATGAAATGTACATAGGGTTTTCAGAGTGGGAGAGTGGTGTTGTATTCAAATACAGCTTGCGCATGCCGTTATAATATCAGGTCATATTGTTGATGATCAGTCATTCCTTATTATCACAGTGATGTCAGGGTGGGTATTCAGCGTGCTCTGAATTACTACCGTTATGGTGTAACCTTACAACTTGAAGATGCATCACACTTTATTTTCATTGGCAGATTAGTGCATACTACGTAAAACTGTTATTTTTTGAATTTGCAGGTTGCAAATATAGTTTTTTATTTATTTAACATAAACGAAAAGAGCTGTTATTTTACTGAACTGTTTCCATGCTGGTGATGCTTGTCAGTCGCCACGTCAGCGAAACATGTATAGCATCAGAATATCAGATGGAGAAGAGCTAGCCACGGCAGTGTATCTTATCCGAACTGGCAGGCACTCCCTAACCAGGGGGCGCCACGTCGGTGGCAAGGATCCGAAACCTATCCTCGAGCGGCCGCCGCTCGCCACGCGATTCCCCGTGTGGCCCCCGCTCCACAAGATTTAAGAAAGGAACTCGTTGAGCATTGCACCTGAGCAATCGCAGCATCCACAGCGCAGAAATCCGCAGCCATGGCTTCCCAGCTCTCCGCCATGACCTCCGTGCCGCAGTTCCACGGCCTCAGGACCTACTCCTCGCCCAGGTCCATGGCGACGCTGCCGTCCTTGAGGAGGAGGAGGTCCCAGGGCATCCGCTGCGACTACATCGGCTCCTCCACCAACCTCGTAAGATCACACTCATACTAGAGGGGGTACATGCGAATGAGTCGGTCATCGATTGGTTGGTTGCTTGACATAATAACTAATACTATATGCGGATGCAGATCATGGTGACGACGACGACCCTGATGCTCTTCGCCGGGCGGTTCGGGCTGGCGCCGTCGGCGAACAGGAAGGCGACGGCGGGGCTCAAGCTGGAGGCGCGCGAGTCCGGGCTGCAGACGGGCGACCCGGCCGGTTTCACGCTCGCCGACACGCTCGCATGCGGCGCCGTTGGCCACATCATGGGCGTCGGCATCGTGCTCGGCCTCAAGAACACCGGCGTCCTCGACCAGATCATCGGCTAGAATAACCCTTCCTTTTCCCTCCATAGCTGTTCTGCATCCATCGGGCGCTCCATCTAGTGGATCAACTAATGCTCCCTTCGTAATTTGATCATGTGAATGTATGTGTATGCATCTTTGTTTCAGCGGGACGTACCGCCGCGCCGGTGTGGCAACTGCTTCATCCCATGCGTTTTTTCACCATCTATAGTAGACTATTACTCCCTCTGTAAATTAACATAAAAACATTTAAATCATTAAAATAGCGATCTAAACATTTTATATTAATTTACAGAGGGAGTATCTTCTAGATGGTGAAGATCCGCTCGTGCTATTGAAAAAGCAACACATAGTCCGATAACTAAATTAGTAACAAACTAACAATAAGAGCATTCTCAAAAAAACAAGCAAACAAACAAAAAAAATAAGACCGCAAAACAACCCCGTGTCGCCACCTAAATTTCACGGTGGGCTGGACATCCTTAATACTTTCATTATGAACAAGTGGTGGTGGAGAATCCTAACTTCGGGTCCTGGCTCTATGTGATGCTCCCTTTTCAAAGGTATTTTTTTCTTAATTACTGTCCTTTATTGCCTCTTTCTTGGGTGGGTCCTGTAAGATTGAATCGACGAAGCCTTCCTACTCCTAGAGGGAGCCGTGTAATGTTTATTTATATTGAGACGAGAAGCCCTCGTCGTAGCTATTTATATTGAGACGAGAAGCCCTCGTCGTGGCTTAGAAGAAAGAATCGACCGATCTCCTGATCGGATCGTTACAAGGAGTCCTGTTAGGAAACATGAACGGGAGGAGGTTGAGATTACAATGAGAGTCCAATATCAATACGTTTAACACCCTTCCTTAATCTCAACTATCCTACATTAAGATTTTTCTTAAACTTCCCGAATGGCTTGAATGGTAAGGCTTTAGTAAAACCATCTGCTACCTGATCTCTTGAAGGAATGAACCGTATATTCAACTTCTTTTCTGCAACTCTTTCACGCACAAAATGAAAGTCAACCTCAATGTGTTTCCTGGGCATATCCCGGGCCGGGCCGGGCTTTACAAAGCCCGAAGTGGAAATCTCAAGCCCGAGCCCGGCCAAAAAAACGTAAAATCAGGCCCGAGCCCGGCCCGAATGGGCATAAAAGGTGAATTTCGGGTCGGGGCGGCCCCCCGTGTATATCACCTATTTTGCAAGCCCGAGCCCGGCCTGAACTGCTTTCCGGGCCCGATTTTCAAGCCCGAGACCGACCCGGCCCGACCCGAGGTTTTCGGGCCGGGCTGCCCATGCCCAAATGTAGGTTCTACCATCAAACACTGGATTAGCAAAAAGATAAGTTGCTCCCAAGTTATCACACCATAGACAAGATATACAGTGTTGCTGGATTCCTAACTCATGAAGCAATGACTCCAACCAGATAATATCAGCAGTTGCATTTGCTCGTGATTTGTACTCAGCCTCTGTACTTGATCTTGATACCGTGGCTTGTTTTCTAGCACTCCAAGAGATAAGGTTTGAACCAAAGAACACTGCAAATCCTCGAGCTGATTTTCTGTCATCACTACAACCTGCCGAGTCGGCATCAGAAAAGGCACTAACAAATGTAGAACTAGAACGTCTCAGCTGAAGTCCCAAACTCACAGTGTGTTTGATATAACACACAATTCTTTTGACAGACGTACAATGAATGGACGTAGGGGCATGCAAATATTGGCAAACCTTGTTTACAGCAAATGATATGTCTGGTCGTGTCATGGTCAAGTACTGTAGAGCTCCAACAACACTCCTATATTTTGTGCTCTCCTCTTCATTAAGCGGTTCTCCTTGATATGGTGAAAGTTGTTCAGAAGAAGACAATTGTGTAGGTGAAGGTTTGCAATCCTTCATTCCCATACGAGTTAGAAGTTCGGTGGCATTTTTTCCCGATTCAGTACTATGCCATCCGAAGTCTTCCTAACTTCAATGCCTAAGAAAAAATATAAATCACCAAGATCCTTCAAAGCAAACTCTAAACTTAAATCATGCAAGAGAGCATTAGTGGCATCTTGTGAGGAGCTTGCAACTATGATGTCATCAACGTATATCAGCACAAAAATCACTTTGTTTGCCTTATTATAAATAAGGAGAGATGTATCTGCTTTGGATGGAACAAACCCAAGATGCTTCAACTGTGAACTTAACCTTGAGAACCATGCTGTAGGTGACTGCTTTATTCCATAAAGTGCCTTGTCAAGTTTGCAAACATAGTGAGGTGTTTTTTGGTTTTCATACACTCGTGGTTGCCTAATATAGTCCTCCTCTTCGAGAACACCATGCAAAAATGAGTTCTGAACATCTAGCTGTCTAAGACTCCATCCTCTAGACACAGCAATGGCAAGCATAAGTCTTATAGTAGCAGCTTTAACAACAGGGTTAAAGGTGTAACGACTAAGATGCGGTCCTTTCCGATTTGGGGAACGAGGCCCCGAATTGGAAAGAAGCGCATCTAACCGTTTCGCAAACATGGTAACATAGCACATACATAAATAATAGAGGAATGACAATAAGGGATTCAACTGTCATCTCATAAATATCTCAGAGTTACATCACACATTCAAACAAGGTAGTTCCGCTACGGACTACAAAACAAGGGAAATGACTATGCTACCCTACATGCTTGCCCATGATCACGACCACGTCTCAGTGATCTGGATAGTTCACGTACATGCGGTCGTTCTCCTCATCGTACTGCCACGCCAGCTGCGTGCCATCGGGATCACCTGTCTTGGGGGTACCTGAACCTGTTGGTGTTGTGAAGGAATCTGTGAGTCACGGCGACTCAGCAATCTATGACCTCGGTGCCAGAACTAGTGAAGTTATTAGGTTGGAAAGGCGAAGTGTTTAGGTTGCAGCATCCTAAGCTTTATATGGTGGCTAACTAACGTAGAACATGTATGAAGGTGGTCTATTCTAGCGATCGATGATAGTTGAGCACTAAGTGATCGTGAACACCTACCTACGTCAATCATAATCCCACCGTGTTCCCGATCGAAAGTCACGGTTACGGTTATGCACACAGTTGGCAATTTTTATTAGCTTATGTTTAAGTTATCTATTACCGGATGTTAACAAACATTCCAAGTTGCCACATAACCGCGAGCACGACTTTCCGAAAGATTAAACCCTACAGGGGTGCTCGAACTAGTCCATCACAAACGTACACATGCCGCAAAGTAATCCTCTATCACGAATCTCGTGATCTCGTCAGATTCCTCAGAGGAAAACCTCAGCTCTGGGGAGAACCAAAAAGCTTCACCGGGATTCCTATATGCAAGATATATCGCTAAGGTAAGACAAGACTAGTAGGACCTCCCGGTGTGTCGACGACCCTGATAAGAGCCGCGTATCTCAGTCTTAGGACAACACCGTCTGTGCATAGTGGACAAGGACCAAACCTCAAGTTTCCTTGGGGTGGTATTGCCGACTGCTAGTTGGGGGACCAACACTCATGAGGAGCACTGGCCCGGGTTGTTGATTAAATTCCTCGGGGTAGCTATTCCCTATGCAGATTATTATTAAGTGATTAGCAGATTAAAACCAATGTTGGGTCCTGCCGGACAAGTCTTAACACTACGCGATTTATTGAGGGGGTCCCCATAACAACCCCGAACGTGTTAGGAGCGATCATTATGGAATCAAACACCGGTAGCCGGTAGCTATGGCGGCAATAACGGAACAAAACACCCGGCAAAAGGCTAGGCCTTCCGTTATTTACCAAGTATATAGGTGCATTAATTAAATAACAGAATTAAGATAATGATATCAAGCTCATGTTATCACATGAGACAAAGCACGTGCAACTAGCAAGCTAACATTAGAAGATTAGCAAAGCCTACTTAGCCATTCAAGATTTGCTAGGAAGGGATAAGTGTTTAGGTTTCATGGCAACTCAGGAGGCAATTGTTTCAGTGGTAGGCAGCGAGCATATGATGGAAGAAACGTAATCTAGGATAACAAGTCTAGAGATGGAATCAAGGTCATATCATCTTGCGTGTGATATCCTCAGCTTGGAACTGTTCTTGTTCGTCCTGCACGTACTCTCCCGAATCCACGTACTCGTTCTCCGATCCCGGTGCTACCCAACATAAGAATAACATCCAATGAACAACAGCACCTCAAGATGCAACAAACACATGATGCATGAGATCAATATGAACATGCATCACTATTTCTATCACTAGCACAAGCATGAGAAGTAAATACATGTTCCTGGACAGAACTGCATCCTAAGCTATCTTGGCATGCATGAGAATGTCATGATCAGATGCGTCTCGTGAAAACGATGCAAAAGCACATAAAGAACATTACAAACGGAGCTACGGATCAACGGGAAACAACGAAACAAGAAATGAAGGGCTACGTGACAAACTCATCACCATACACTCCAATGGCTCAACTCTGGTATTTCCAGGTAGCCAAGACATAAAACAAACCAACATGGATGGGGTGGAGCAAAGAAGAACACCACACCATTAACTATGCACTCACAATCATCAAAACATCAAAACTCACGATCTGCCATAAACAACATAGCACTTTGTAAGCTACATGCAAAGCACCTACAACCACCTAAACATGCCAAATAAGATATGTGGCAGTAGCTATCCAAGAGTACTACAAGCACAAGCAAAAATATCACACAAACGAGTTAAACACAGAAAGTTACACAACTGCAAACTTGCCCAAAAATATTAGATTTCAGGGACTTAGTGAAAATTCCAGATTCTCAATATCTGTTTATGCTCTGAAGCATTTTGACAACAGCCAAAACAATATCTACAGGACTCCAAATGGAATGCAAATTTACAGGGCGCTAGACAAACATATAAGCTTCAACTTTCCAGTTGAAAGCTAAGGATGAATCACAACACATTGACCTGCACAAGCTCATCAATAGGATAAGAAAATATAAACAGATTCTCAGACTTAGTGAAAATCTCAGATTTTCACTAATCTGGAATTTCAGCCACATGCCTACTTTGATTGGGCACAACTTGCACATATGCATTCCTAAACATGAAACAAAAGCAACAAGTGGTAGAGGGGGTCACCCTTAACTACCACAACCAAGAATCAAACACTTGGGCACACCACATCTCATGGAACCAAGCTCTTAACATAGAACAAATCTGAAATATGTCATTTCGAGAAAGTGTTCCAATGGCAAAACTGATCTCACCAATGAATTCCTGGGATGATTCTACCCCAAAAACATATATAAAACTTATGCACTTTCTTGGAACAAGTGGGCACAAACTAGGAAAGAAATTCTACATGGAATCATATGTAGTGAATAGTGCATCATCACATGTGCAAAATCACTAGAACAACTCCTACACAAGCTCTTTCACATGACCACAACATCAATGGGGGTACATGAGGGGTAGAACTCATGCCTATGTGCCTTGGCACATCACCACACCATCACAAGCAACAAGCACAACATAATAACATCACCTACACATGAAATCTTGCACATATGCCCATCAAGGCATAACTTGCCATGATATGTTTGAGACATACTCACATGAGCACCCACACACTCACATAGGATCTAGCCAATCTATATATACATGCACTCATAACAACAATGCACTCCTATACATGATAATACTACACATGCTCTCCTAGTGAAAACACACCACATGCATATGACTTGAACCACATGCATATGCTCCTGCAAGCAACCTACACCAACATATATACAAGGTGTGTGGGAGGGGAAAACCCTTCACACACACACACACACACACACACTCACTTGCACCAAAGGCACAAGCACCACATGACAACAACAACTACCATGCATACACCCTTGTTAGCAACACATACACCTCATACATGCTGTTTTAAGGAGAGGATAAATCTCCCCCATGGTGTGAGGCACACCAAGCCACATCTACACAAGCCAAAGGTGAACAGCACAAGGAAAAAAATAAAGCACAAAAAAAAAATAAAAGGTGGGGAAGGAGGGATCGAACCCTGTACCCCTCTCGTACTGCCCACAGATACAAACCACTCTGCTACTGGCCTTGCGCTCGACAGAACACAACAGCCTAGCAAGTTAAACTACCTGCTACACTAAACTACTGTGCCGAAGGAAATAAAACCAAAAGGGTGCCGAGGGGGGATCGAATCCGCAACCTCCAACAGGCAACAACAACACACTACCACTACGCTATGCATCGAAGTCTGATAGAGAAGGGGTCTCTGCTCTTTTGAGCATTCCCTTCGGGATCCACTGATGACCCACGGTGGCCGGAACAGGGGAGCCACCTTGCCAGCGACACAAGCTAAATTACAATCCGGCGCGTTGATGGAAGGATGCCCTGGCATCCACGGTTCCATTTACCTAGTTAAATCCATTCGAGAGGCACTACTGCTACGCCTCTACGACGCGCGGCGGCACCGGCGACAGGGAACGGCACGACGGCGAACCTACGACTCCTACGCTCGATCTAAGATAGGGAAGGGGGAAGGAAGGATCTGCTCACCCCATAGCCGAAGGGACCGAGCCGGCCAGAGAGGAAGCAGAGGATGGAGAGGAAGGAGCCGCGTCGGGGAAGCTTGTCGGAGCGGAAGGGGTCGTCGTCGATGCAGGGGAAGAAGAGGAGATGCCATCGTCCTAGCCGTAGGAATGGATTCCCTAGAGATCCCGCGAGCTCGATGACGCCTTGGAGAGGAAGTAGAGGCACATCACCAACGGCGGCGAGCTTCTTCATGATCTGGCCATGGCGGAAGCACCACTATTTCTTACCTGAGGTCGTCGATAGAGAGAGAGGGAGATGGGGAAGAAGTGGCGGCGGAGGAGGAGGAAACCTAGCTTTGGCACGGAC
Source organism: Hordeum vulgare subsp. vulgare (assembly GCF_904849725.1). Taxonomy (NCBI): domain Eukaryota; kingdom Viridiplantae; phylum Streptophyta; class Magnoliopsida; order Poales; family Poaceae; genus Hordeum; species Hordeum vulgare. The sequence goes on along the minus strand of NC_058519.1, from coordinate 356,212,257 downwards.
GCCAAGGGGGATTAAATAGGGGAAGGAGAGGAGAGGGACGCGGCGCGGCCATGTGCGTGAGGAGCTCCAGTGGAAAGCAGAGAGGAACGGGCTGGGACGCTGACAGTGGCCCAGGGTGTCGAGCTGGAAAGGAGGAAGAAGAGGGACGCGCTGCGGGCTCCGGCGCGAGAGAGAGGAGGAAGTGGGCCGGCCTGTGGGGGGAAGCCCACAGGGTGGCGCCAGATAGAGGAGAAAGAAATCCCCTAGCTTTCCTATTAAAAATAAAAAAGGAAAAGAAAATAAAACACAGGCCAAACTGTTGGCTCAAAAATAAAGATAAAAACACCCCTGGTCATAAGGAATTATGACCTATTTGAATTAAATGGAAAAGAAATGTTTGGGGAAAATAACTATTTAGAAAACAACATTTGCTTGATCTGTTTTGTAATTATTTGCACCTTTAAAACATGTTTTCAAAATAGCAATTTCACATCACAAATACACCACAAACAAGAGCTAAAAGAGGGACATTTTTAAAACAGATAAGGTTCAAGTGAAACTTGACCTTGAGATGAAATAGAGAGGGGGAAGATGGTTTGGAAACCTATACAACCACAAGGCACTCCCTACTATCATCTACCCCACACCATTCACACAACTCACATCACATCAACAACACATGAATTCATAAGACTCAAACCAAGACATAGCATGATATGGAATGCATGCATGCAAGGGAAGAAATAATAAGGTGACAACACATGAAATCATAAGCATTGAACTCTCTCATGTCATTGACAAGGTGGACCCACATGGGAAGGTTCCAAATAGGGAAGGTTACACACTTGGGGCATTTCAAACTCTCCCACACTACAAAAAGATCTCACCCCGAGATCTACGCCTGAAAGAACTCCGGAAATTCAGAATGGAGGTGATCTTCGCGTTCCCAAGTAGCCTCTTTATCGGAATGGTGTGACCATTGCACTTTGAGAATTTTGACAGTCTTGTTGCGGGTCTTGCGCTCAGTCGTCTCGAGAACCGCAACTGGATGCTCACGATAAGATAGGTCAGGCTGAAGGTCGATGTCTTGAAGATGAACAGTGCGCTCGGGGGTCTTGAAGCACCTCCGGAGCTGAGAAACATGGAACACATCATGGACATTTGCAAAGTTTGACGGGAGCTCAAGCTGGTATGCAAGGTCGCCTCTCTTGCCAACCACTCTGAACGGACTAACGAAACGAGGCACAAGCTTGCCTTTGATGCCAAAGCGTTGCATACCCTTCATAGGCGACACCTTGAGATAGACGAAGTCATCAAGCTCATAAGACATGTCACGATGCTTGCTATCATAATAGCTCTTCTGACGAGACTGAGCTGTTCTGAGGTTGTCGCGAATGACCCGACACATCTCCTCAGCTTCTTCTATCAAATCATTCCCAAGGATCTGACGCTCGCCGGTCTCGGACCAGTTGAGCGGGGTACGACATTTCCTGCCATAGAGAATTTGAAACGGAGCCTTGCCAAAGCTAGCTTGATAACTGTTGTTATAGGAGAACTCCGCAAAAGGCAGACAATCCTCCCATTTCATACCAAAAGAGATAACACAGACTCTCAGCATATCCTCAAGTACTTGATTGACTCGCTCCACTTGACCACTAGTCTGAGGATGAAAAGCTGTGCTGAAGCGGATCTTCGTGCCCATAGCAGACTGAAAAGATTCCCAGAACTTGGAAGTGAAGATACTTCTGCGATCCGAAGAGATCATCATAGGCACGCCGTGCAAAGACACAATCCTGAAGGTGTACAACTCTGCAAGCTGAGCTGCCGAAATGGATTCCTTGACTGGAAGAAAATGAGCCACTTTACTCAACTTGTCGATGATGACGAAGATGGCATCATTACCCTTCTTGGACTTCGGAAACCCGGTGACGAAATCCATCTCAATGTGATCGAACTTCCACTCGGGAATGGGCAAAGGATGCAAAAGACCTGCTGGACGTTGATGCTCTGCTTTCACCCTTCGACATACATCACATTCATTTACGAACTGAGCAATCTCAAGCTTCATACGAGTCCACCAGAAGGTCTGTTTCAAGTCCTGGTACATCTTGGAGCTTCCAGGATGAATAGAGAGCAGAGAGCTATGAGCTTCTTCCATGATTACCTTTTTGAGATCAACTTTCGGGACGACAAGACGATCCTCGAAGAACAACGTGTCCCTGGCATCAACAGTGAAGCACTTATACTTGGGAAGACTCTTTGCCACGCCAATCTTGACTTTCTTCACCATAGCGTCAAGAAGCTGTGCTGCTCGGACCTGATCTTCCAAGGTAGGAGAGATCTGAAGGTTTGCAAGGTATCCCTGAGGTACTAACTGAAGGTTGAGCTTCCTGAAAGACTCACAAAGACCAGGCTGGAGAGGTTGCAGAATCAGACTGTTGCAGTACGCCTTCCTGCTCAAGGCATCTGCCACGACATTAGCTTTGCCTGGCGTGTACTCAACACTCGGATTAAAATCTTGGAGCATTTCCACCCAACGTGTTTGCCGAAGATTCAGGTTAGGCTGAGTGAAGATGTACTTGAGACTCTTGTGATCGGTGAAAACTCCAACCTTTCGTTCCAACAAGAGGTGTCTCCAAGTCATCAGAGCGTGTACCACAGCTGCTAGCTCATGATCATGCACATGATAGTTCTTCTCCGCTGGCTTCAACTGCCTGGAGGTATAAGCAACCACCTTCTTCTCTTGCATCAGGACTGCACCAAGACCCTGGAGAGAAGCGTCACAGAACACCTCGTAAGGCTTGGAATCATCCGGAGGAACCAAGACTGGGGTGGAGGTAAGCTTCTCTTTGAGTGTGTCGAAGGCCAACTGACACTCTGGAGACCAAGCATACTTAACACCCTTCTGAAGAATACTTGAGAGCAGCTTCACAATCTTGGAGAAGTTCTCAATGAACCTTCTGCAATAGCTTGCGATCCCGAGAAAGCTTCGAAGCTGCTTCACATTCTGCGGAGGCTCCCATTCAACAATGGCTTGAACCTTGGACGGATCAACTTTAATGCCCTCGGCAGAGATAATGTGACCAAGATAGACGACTTCTTTCAGCCATAACTCACACTTGGAAAACTTGGCATACAATTTGTACTCCCTCAGCTTATCAAGCACCAATCTGAGATGTTCTTCATTTTCTTCCTCAGTTTCAGAAAAGACCAGAATGTCGTCGAGATAGAGCAAGACAAAGTCATTCTTGAACGGAGAGAATATGTAGTTCATTAATCGATAGAATGTTGGACGAGCATTTTCCAGACCAAAAGACATGACCGCATACTCATACGAGCCAAAACTAGTCCTGAAGGCAGTCTTCGGAATATCTTCTTCGCGAATGCGAATTTGATGATAGCGCATTCTGAGATCGAGCTTGGAGAAGACCTTAGCACCTTTCAACTGTTCGAACAACTCAGTTATGCTCGGAAGTGGATATTTGTTCCTGATTTTCTTCTTGTTCAATGGACGGTAATCGACACACAGTCGGTCCGTGCCATCCTTCTTCTTGACAAACAGAACACCACAGCCCCACGGAGACGAGCTCGGTCTGATCAAACCCAAACGCTCCTTCTCATCGAGTTGCCTCTTAAGTTCCTTCAATTCTTCTGGACCCAATATGTACGGCCGTTTTGCAGACGGGCTCGGTACCTGGCTCAAGCTCAATCACAAATTTAACTTCTCGATGCGGAGGCATGCCTGGCAGCTCTTCTGGAAACACATCTTCATATTCGCAGACCAGTGGGACTTGCGAAATATGATTAATCTCACCCTTTTCATTCAAAGAGAACAGACGGATTGTATCATCGCGCGCCACGAATATAATCACGTCCTCCGAAGAGTGGGTAAGCTTCACTTCTTTAGCTTCACAATCAATCGATGCCTTGTTCATGGCCAGCCAGTCCATAGGAAGGATCAAGTCAATGTCGGAATTTCCCAAGACAATAGGAGATGCCAGAAAAGAATAGTTACCCAACTTGACAGAAACATTCAGAACCACCATGTGGGAATTCATGATCTTGCCAGGAGACACAATCGATAGAGGCTTAGGCAAATCACGAGTAGAGAATCCATGCTTAAATGAAAATGGCCTTGAGATAAACGAATGCGATGCACCAGAATCAAATAACACTTTAGCAGGAATATCATTAACGAGGAGGTTACCCATGATCACATCTGACGAGTTTTCTGCCTCAACTGCATTCACCATGTTGACTCGAGCTGACTTGGGGTTGAACTTGACAAGAGCATTACTTGGAGGTTTTCCTGGAGGAGGAGGCGGCAGACGGAGCTGAGAAGTGCACTTGTTGGCATAATGACCCTTCTGCCCACACGATGACCCACAAGTATAGGGGATCAATCGTAGTCTTTCGATAATTAAGAGTGTCGAACCCAACGAGGAGCAGAAGGATCTGACAAGTGGTTTTCATCAAGGAAAAATCTGCAAGCACTGAAATTGTCGGTAACAAGTGATTGTGTGGTGAGATGATTCGTAGCAAGCAACAACTAACAAAGTAGCAACGGTACAGCAAGGTGGCCCAATCCCTTTTGTAGCAAGGTAAAAGCCTCAACAAAGTCCTAATAGAGGAAAAATGCCCCCGAGGACACACGAGAATTTCTGTCATCCTAGTTTCATCATGTTCATATGATTCGCGTTCGTTACTTTGATAGTTTGATATGTGGGTGGACCGGCGCTTGGGTACTGCCCTTACTTGGACAAGCATCCCACTTATGATTAACCCCTCTCGCAAGCATCCGCAACTACGAAAGAAGAATTAAGACAAAGTCTAACCATAGCATTAAACTAGTGGATCCAAATCAGCCCCTTACGAAGTAACGCATAAACTAGGGTTTAAGCTTCTGTCACTCTAGCAACCCATCATCTACTTACTACTTCCCAATGCCTTCCTCTAGGCCCAAATAATGGTGAAGTGTTATGTAGTCGACGTTCACATAACACCACTAGAGGGAAAACAACATACAACATATCAAAATACCGAACGAATACCAAATTCACATGACTATTATTAGCATGACTTATCCCATGTCCTCAGGAACAAAAGTAACTACTCACAAAGTATAATCATAATCATGATCAGAGGTGTAATGAGTAGCATCAAGGATCTGAACATAAACTCTTCCACCAAGTAATCCAACTAGCATCAACTACAAAGAGTAATCAACACTACTAGCAACCTTTCAAGTACCAATCGGAATCGCGAGACGGAGATTGGTTACAAGTGATGAACTAGGGTTTGGAGATGAGATGGTGCTGATGAAGATGTTGATGGTGACGATTCCCCTCCGATGAGAGGAGTGTTGGTGATGACGATGGCGATGATTTCCCCCTCCGGGAGGGAAGTTTCCCCGACAGGATCATCCTGCCGGAGCTCTAGATTGGTTCTGCTCAAGTTCCGCCTCGTGGCGGCGGAGAAACCACGGAAAAGCTCCCTTCTAATTTTTTTCTCGACAAAACCCTCCATATAGCAAAAGAGGGGGGCAAGTGGGCCAACAGGGTGCCTACAAGCCCCCATGGCGGGACCTTGGGGGGGGGGGGGTGGCCGCGCCGTGCAGGCTTGTGGCCACCCCGTGGCCCTCCACGGTAGTTCTTCGGCCCAGTATTTTTTATATATTGGGAAAAAAATCTCCGTTGATTTTCACGGCATTTGGAGTTGTGCAGAATAGTATCTCAACTTTGCTCCACTTTCAGGCTAGAATTCCAGTTGCCGGTATTCTCCCTCTTCATGTAAACCTTGCAAAAATAAGAGAGAAAAGGCATAAGAATAGTACAGTGAGGTGAAATAACAACCAAAGAAGCGATAAATATCAACATGAAAACATGATGCAAAATGGACGTATCAAGTCCCCCATGCTTAGACCTCTCTTGTCCTCAAGCGAAAGCCTAGCTCACTAAATATGTCAACATGTTTAGGGAGAGAGGTGTCGACAAAACAAGATACGAACATGCATGCATCATGATCAAGATTAGAACAACAATACCAACATATAATCTCTCATGCTAAAGTGATAATTCCTTCACAAAGTAAAGCATGGATCAAGAACCTTACCGAGAAGTAACAACCGATAGCCTTTAGTCATTGAAGCAATTGCAATTTATCACAACATCAGAAAGAGTCAAGTAAGAGCTTGTAAAGCAAATCCACATACTCAATCATTCTTTCGTTCTCTACAATTGCTATAACTCACGTGGTACTCATGAGATTAGAGTTTCAGCTAAACACAGAGAAAGATAGGGGCTTATATTTGCCTCCCAACTGCTTACCTCAAGGGTAATGGCAACAATAATAATTCATGAATACTTACCTCCAAGTTGACATATGAATATAGATCTTTCCCAAGCATGTGATGGTAGCCAAGATAAAGGCGAGATAAGGAATTGGTGAATATCACCATGACTCTTTCAGGGACAAAAAGTAAAGATACAAGATAGGCCCTTCGCAGAGGGAAGCAGAGGTTGTCATGCGCTTTTGAGGTTTGGATGCGTGTCCTCTTAGTGCGGAGGAACGTCACTTTATATTGCCCCCTGTGATAAAGAACTTTATTATGCAGTCTGTCGCTTTTATGTCTTCCTCATCACAGGTTCGTATAAAGCTTATTTTCCACACACTAGTAGATCATACATATTAGAGAGCATTTTTTATTGCTTGCATCGATGACAACTTACTTGAGGGATCTTATTCAATCCATAGGTAGGTATGGTGGACACTCATGGCAAAACTGGGTTGAAGGTTTATGGATGCACAAGTAGTATCTCTACTTGGTGCGGGAGTTTTGGCTAATGTGAGGTGGAAGCAATCGTCACATGCTAAGGGATCTCTAATCATATAACATTGTTCAGAGCCAAGCAAACACAATCCATTACATTGTCTTCCTTGTCCAACATCTACTTCTAGGCATGTAAAATTTTGGTGAGTGTTCACAATCATAGTTGGTGTCAGAGATGATATATTTATATGTGAACCTCTCCTTCTTTATCACTTCCTATTAATTGCAACAATGACCAAGGTCTACGGTTGCCTACCCTCAACAAGTTTCAATCCTCATTCTTTTTATATGTGAAGCCATCACTTCCCATAAGATCACTACATGACCTTTCATGCTTTTGTTCTATTCTCACTCTTTTGATCATGGCAAGAGGCAAAGCCCTTCAACTAAGACACTCTTTATTATATGGCTCACAAGCAAGAATACATCAGGGGTGACACAAAGCAAAACTCAAGACTTAAAACACTAAGACTTTTAAACTACTAGAGAAAAAGAAAACTGAAAAGGAAAACTAAAAGAAAGGTAAAGACAAAATATGTGATGGTGATACGATACCGGGGCAACTCCCCCAAGCTTGGCAAAAGCCAAGGGGATTGCCCATACCAATGCCCAGTTGTCTTCCTTTGGTGGTGATGGTGGAGTTGTTGCAACATGAGTTTGATCCTCCGTCTTCCAAGGCATAGGTGCTCCATCATGGAAGGATGAACGAGTCACAGGAATCTTCAAATCTGCAGCCACCCGTATTGATTTAAATCTATACTCATACTCACAGTTTTGGTTCTGCACGTCATAGATCTGGCCCTGGAGTTGATCAACCCTGTCATAGAGCCTGGAGAGGTGCTTCCCAATGTCATTGGCATCCATCTTGTGCTTGTTGGTGAACTCCGTGATCATCATGTGGTTGGCGTTGAGTCCACGCTCCACCATCCCTTGGCACTTGAAGACTTGTTGCTCCATTGCTTCGGGCCTCGTCTCCATGCTTCCGGTCTTCTTAGGCCCCTCAACATCACGGATGTGCAACATCCCCTCACGCATCTCGATAGATTGAGGGTGTTGAAGCACTCCCGTGAGGTAGGGATTGATGACCTTCTCGAAGATCTTGTCCTTCGGAGCTTTTGGGGAAGTCATAGCGACCTAGATCTGCAACAGAAACAAGCTCGAAACGAAAAACAGAAGAAATCTACGTCATGTAGAGGTCAGACTAAACGGAAGTATATATAATGATTTTTTCCAGATCAGAAGGAGTCCCGTGCATGAAAACGGAGTCCGGGAAGCGCACGAGGTGGCCACAAGCCCTCACGGTGCGGCCAGGGGGTGGGCCCGCGCCGTGGAGGCTTGTCGCCTCCTCGCGCATTTTCCAGACTACTTCCAATTTTTGTATTTTTTCAAACATTCCAAAACGGAGAAAATTTCCTATTGGAAAAGTTTGGACTCTATTTTCTTACCCAATCACATACCTCTTCGTTTTCGGAGTCTGAAACAGGCTGATAAATGTCCCTAAGGTATTCTTCCGGAGTTATGGTATTGATGATATTGCTTTCAACATTTATGGGAGTACCTAAGATATACTGCTTGATTCTGTGCCCATTTACCACTCTCGAACAATTACCTTCCGTGTTGTTGATCTTGATAGCACCGGAACGATATACTTCCTCAACAACATAGGGACCTTCCCATTTAGAGAGAAGCTTGCCTGCAAAGAATCTTAAACGAGAGTTATATAGCAAGACATAATCACCTACATTGAACTCACGCTTTTGTATCCTCTTATCATGCCACCTCTTAACCTTCTCTTTGAATAACTTGGCATTCTCATATGCCTGAGTTCTCCACTCATCAAGCGAGCTAATGTCAAATAACCTCTTCTCACCGGCAAGTTTGAAATCAAAGTTGAGCTATTTGATTGCCCAATAAGCTTTATGCTCTAGCTCAAGAGGTAAGTGACATGCTTTCCATACACCATTTTGTATGGAGACATGCCCATGGGATTCTTATAGGCAGTTCTATAAGCCCACAGTGCATCATCGAGCTTCTTAGACCAATTCTTTCTAGACCTGTTGACAGTCTTTTGTAGAATCAGTTTAATCTCTCTATTACTTAGCTCTACTTGACCACTGGACTGAGGGTGGTAGGGAGACGCAATTCTATGGTTGACATCGTACTTAGCAAGCGTTTTACGGAAAGCACCATGAATGAAGTGTGAACCACCGTCGGTCATTAGATATCTAGGGACTCCAAATCTAGGGAAGATAACTTCTTTCAGGATCTTGATAGAGGTGTTGTGATCAACACTACTAGTGGGGATAGCTTCTGCCCACTTAGTGACGTAATCAACAACAACTAAGATGTGAGTATACCCATTGGATTTTGGAAAAGGTCCCATATAATCAAAGCCCCAGACATCAAATGGTTCAATGACAAGTGAATAGTTCATAGGCATTTCCTGACGTTTGCTAATATTACCTATTCTTTGACATTTGTCACAAGACAAGACAAACTTACGGGCATCCTTGAAGAGATTGGGCCAATAGAAACCTGATTGCAATACCTTGTGTGCAATTCTATCTCCCGCATGGTGTCCTCCGTAGGCCTCGGAGTGACACTTCTGTAGGATCTGTCCCTGTTCATGTTTAGGTACACAATGTCTAATAACACCATCCACTCCTTCCTTATAAAGGTGAGGATCATCCCAAAAGTAGTGTCTCAAGTCAAAGAAGAATTTCTTCTTTTGCTGGTATGTATTTGGCAACGATATAGTTTGCATAATCAGCATACCACGATGCACTACGTGAAGCATTGTTGACATTCAATTGCTCATCGGGAAAGCTATCATCAATAGGTTGTGGGTCATCAAGGACGTTCTCCAACCTAGACAAGTTATCTGCTACTGGGTTATCAACACCCTTTCTGTCGACAACGTGCAAATCAAATTCTTGTAGCAAGAGAACCCATCTGATAAGTCTAGGTTTAGCGTCCTTCTTCTCCATGAGGTACTTAATAGCAGCATGATCAGTGTGAATAGTGACTTTGGAATCAACTATGTAAGACCTGAACTTTTCACACGCAAACACGACTGCTAAAAATTCCTTCTCCGTAGTGGCATAGTTTCTCTAGGCACTGTCTAGAGTTTTACTAGCGTAGTGAATAACATTCAACTTCTTATCAACTCTTTGCCCTAGAACAACACCAACAACATAATCACTAGCGTCACACATGATCTCAAAAGGCAAGTTCCAATCAGGTGGTTGAACAATAGGTGCAGTTATCAAAGCCCTCTTAAGTATTTCAAAGGCTTCCTCACAATCATCGTCAAAAACAAAAGGAATATCCTTTTGCAAGAGATTGGTAAGAGGCCTAGAAATCTTAGAGAAGTCTTTGATGAACCTTCTATAGAAACCAGCATGACCAAGGAAACTTCTTATCCCTCTGATATCTGTGGGGTATGGCATTTTCTCGATTGCATCAACCTTAGCATTATCGACTTCAATACCTCTTTCGGAAATTTTATATCCTTAGACTATGCCTTCATTAACCATAAAGTGGCACTTCTCCCAATTCAAGACAAGATTGGTGTCTTTACATCTCTGCAAGACCCGATCAAGGTTGTGAGGCAATCATCAAAGGAAGACCCATAAACGGTGAAGTCATCCATGAAAACCTCAACAATCTTTTCACAAAAGTTAGAGAATATAGCCATCATACATCTTTGAAAGGTGGCAGGTGCATTAAATAAGCCAAAAGGCATACGTCTATAAGCAAAGGTACCGAAAGGGCTGGTGAAAGTGGTTTTCTCCTGATCAGATTGTGCAACTGGTATTTGGGAGAAACCAGAATAACCGTCTAGAAAGAAGAAGTGTGTGTTTGGACAACCTTTCTTGCATTTGGTCGATAAAAGGCAGAGGGTAATGATCTTTCCTAGTGGCCTTATTCAACTTCCTAAAATCAATCACCATCCTATAGCCAGTAATAATCCTCTGAGGGATCAACTCATCCTTATCATTAGGGACACCGGTAATGCCTCCCTTCTTAGGAACACAATGCACCAGACTCACCCAATCGCTATGAGCAACATGATAGATAATACCTGCTTCCAGGAGCTTTAGTATTTCTTTTCTCACTACTTCTTTCATCTTAGGATTTAATCTCCTTTGATGATCAGCAACTGGTTTGAATTCAGGATCAGTTTTGATCTTGTGCTGGCATGGAGTGGGACTAATGCCCTTGAGATCATCAAGATTATATACAATAGCAGCACGATGCTTCCTCAGAGTTTTTCTTCATGCTCCCAGAGGCTAGCACTAATAATAACAGGATATATCTCCTTTTCATCAAGATAGGCATACTTAAGAGTATCAGGCAACTATTTAAGCTCGAACACAGGATCACCCTTTGGTGGAGGTGGATCCTCAAGAAGTTCAACAGGCAGATTATTCTTAAGGATAGGATATTGTTCTAAGACAACTCTGTCTATTTCATCCCTTTCATCCATATGCATATCATTTTCATGCTCAAGCAAGTATTGCTCTAATGGATCAGTAGGGGGCACGACAATAGAGGCTAAGGCAATAGTTTCATCCCTACTAGGCAACTCCTTTTCATGAGCTTGTCTACTGAACTTAGAGAAATTTAACTCATGTGACACACCTTCAAAGCCAACAGTGATAGTTTGCTTCTCACAGTCAATATGAGCATTGACGGTATTGAGGAAGGGTCTGGCAAATATGATGGGACAAAAGTTATCTTGTACGGTAGCAAGAACGAGGAAATCAGCAGGATACTTCGTTTTACCACACAATACTTCAACATCCCTAACAATTCCCACAAGGCAGATAGTATCTCTATTGGCAAGCTGAATAGTGACATCAATAGGCTCTATCTCAACAGGTGCAATCTCATCTTTGATTTCATCGTATAAGGATTGAGGTATTGCACTAACACTAGCACCCAAGTCACATAAACCATGATAACAATGATCTCCTATCTTAACAGAAACCACAGGCATGCCAACAACAGGCCTATGTTTGTCTCTAACGTGAGGTTTAGCAATTCTAGCAGCATCTTCACAGAACTGAATATTATGTCCCTCAACTTCTTCAGACAGAAGATCTTTGATAATAGCAATGCTAGGTTCAACTCTAATTTGCACAGGGGGTGTAGGTGTTCTAATATAGCCTCTACGTATCACAGTTGAAGCTTTAGAATGATCCTTTATCCTAACAGGGAAAGGTGGTTTCTCAATGTAAGCACTGGGTACCACAAGATCATTATAGGCAATGACTTTCTCTTCAACTGGAGTGGGTTTAACTACGTTGACTTCTAAAGGAGGATGAAATTTAAACCACTTCTCTTTGGGGAGATCAACATGAGCGGCAAAAGATCACACAATGAAGCTACTATCTCAGAGTCAAGTCCATACTTAACTCCAAAATCACAAAAAGTATTTGTCTCAACAAAGGATTTAACGCAATCAAAAGTGAAATTCATACCTGACTCCTTACCTGCTTCAAGCTCCCAATCTTCAGAGTTGCGTTTAATTCTCTCCAATAAATTCCACTTGAAGTCAATATCTCTCTTCATAAAAGAACCGGTACAAGAAGTGTCAAGCATGGTGCGATCATCATGAGAAAGCCGAGCATAGAAGTTCTGAATGATAATTTCTCTCGAGAGCTCATGATTGGGGCATGAATATAGCATTGATTTAAGCCTCCCCCAAGCTTGAGCGATGCTTTCTCTCTCACGAGGCCAAAAATTATAAATATAATTCCGATCACGATGTACTAAATGCATAGGATAAAACTTTTGATGAAATTCCAATTTCAACCGATTGTAGTCCCATGATCCAGTATCATCACATAGCCTATACCATGTCAACACCTTATCCTTCAAAGATAAAGGAAATACCTTCTTCTTCACCTCATCCTCGGGCACACCTGCAAGCTTAAATAAACCACACACCTCATCTACATAGATCACATGCAAGTCTATATGAGATGTTCCATCTCCTGTAAAAGGATTAGCCAGCAGTTTCTCAAGCATACCCGAGGGAAATTCAAAGAAAATATTTTCAGTAGGTGCAACAACTTGAGGAGAAACTCTTTGTGCTTCCGTTCGAGGTGAAGATACCCCGAACAAGCCCCTCAAAGGATTAGTATCCATAGTGACAAGCGACAAGAAATTTCAGCACACTATATGAATGTTTCCTTACCAAGTTCCACTTACCAAAGGCGTTTCACTCCCCGGCAACGGCGCCAGAAAAGAGTCTTGATGACCCACAAGTACAGGGGATCAATTGTAGTCCTTTAGATAAGTAAGAGTGTCGAACCCAACGAGGAACAGAAGGATATGACAAGTGGTTTTCAGCAAGGAAAAATCTGCAAGCACTGAAATTGTCGGTAACAAGTGATTGTGTGGTGAGATGATTCATAGAAAGAAACAAGTAACAAAAGTAGCAACGGTACATCAAGGTGGCCCAATCCCTTTTGTAGCAAGGGACAAGCCTGAACAAAGTCTTATAAGAGGAAAAACCCTCCCGAGGACACACGGGAATTTCTATCATGCTAGTTTCATCATGTTCATATGATTCGCGTTCGTTACTTTGATAGTTTGATATGTGGGTGGACCGGCGCTTGTGTACTGCCCTTACTTGGACAAACATCCCACTTATAATTAACCCCTCTCGTAAGCATCCGCAACTACGAAAGAAGAATTAAGACAAAGTCTAACCATAGCATTAAACTAGTGGCTCCAAATCAGCCCCGTACGAAGTAACGCAGAAACTAGGGTTTATGCTTCTGTCACTCTAGCAACCCATCATCTACTTACTACTTCCCAATGCCTTCCTCTAGGCCCAAATAATGGTGAAGTGTTATGTAGTCGATGTTCACATAACACCACTAGAGGAAAAACAACATACAACATATCAAAATACCGAACGAATACCAAATTCACATGACTATTATTAGCATGACTTATCCCATATCCTCAGGAACAAAAGTAACTACTCACAAAGCATAATCGTAATCATGATCAGAGGTGTAATGAGTAGCAGCAAGGATCTGAACATAAACTCTTCCACCAAGTAATCCAACTAGCATCAACTACAAAGAGTAATCAACACTACTAGCAACCTTACAAGTACCAATCGGAGTCGCGAGACGGAGATTGGTTACAAGTGATGAACTAGGGTTTGGAGATGAGATGGTGATGATGAAGATGTTGATGGTGACGATTCCCCTCCGATGAGAGGAGTGTTGGTGATGACGATGTCGACGATTTCCCCCTCCGGGAGGGAATTTCCCCGGTAGGATCGTCCTGCCGGAGCTCTAGATTGGTTCTGCTCAAGTTCCGCCTCGTGGCGGCGGCGAAACCACGGAAATGCTCCCTTCTGATTTTTTTTTCTGGACGAAACCCTCCATATAGCAAAAGAGGGGGGCAAGTGGGCCAACAGGGTGCCCACAAGCCCCCATGGCGCGACCTGGGGGGGGTGGCCGCGTCGTGCAGGCTTGTGGCCACCCCCTGGCCCTCCTCTGGTACTTCTTCGGTCCAGTATTTTTTATATATTGGGAAAAAAATCTCCGTTGATTTTCACGGCATTTGGAGTTCCGCAGAATAGGTATCTCAACTTTGCTCCACTTTCAGGCCAGAATTCCAGTTGTCGGTATTCTCCCTCTTCATGTAAACCTTGCAAAATAAGAGAGAAAAGGCATAAGAATAGTACTGTGAAGTGAAATAACAGCCAAAGAAGCGATAAATATCAACATGAAAACATGATGCAAAATGGACGTATCACCACACTTGTGACAAGTAACCTCTACTGGTTGCCGGTACTGAGTCTGAGGAGGCCCTTGCTTATGATGCTGGAATCTCTGCTGAAAGACAGGGTTGGGTGGGTGGGAAGAACCACGGCCACCAGAGTGCTTGAGCTGCTGCGAGTGCCGTGGAGGAGGAGGAGACACCCTAAACTTCTGTTGCTTCTGAACCACGTGAGTAGAGGAAGAGCTGGAATCTCTGAAGCGCTTCTTAGAATTCTCCACCCTGAGCAAGGCTGCCTCTGCCCTGAGAGCTAAGTTGTAGAACATGTCGAATTCCTCGGGATCGTGCAAAGCAAGAGCTAACTGCAAATCTTCTTTCAAGCCACCTCTGAACTGATAATTCTTGGTTTTCTGATCAGGGATATCCTGCAAAGCGTATCGGGCTAGCTCGTGGAACTCAACGTTGTACTTATACACGGAATTACCACCCTGCTTCAAGCGCCTGAACTTCTCACACATCTCCTCCACAAAGCTGGACGGAATGTAGTGGGACCTGAAGTCACGACAGAACTCATCCCAAGAGATCACTCTAGCACCTCTGGACTCCTTCAACTGTTGCCACCAGATAGAAGCCTGCCCCTTCAACTGGAATGTTGCAAATTTGACAAAATCCTTAGGACGAACATTGCTACACTCAAAATGCTTGTTCACATCACGGATCCAACCCTCGGCATCAAATGGCTGGTCACAGGAAGTGAAAGTCTTTGGCTGATTCGACAGGAATTGACTCAGATTAGCAAACTGATTGCCACCATGCTGGAAATTGCCTTACTACTGGTTAGCCCTCTCTTGCAACAACTGTAGCAGCATCTGAGTATTTGCATTTGTAGCATCCATCACCGCTTGCCACACCTCTGCAGGAGAGGCGGCGGCGGCGGAGGATCCTCCAGAGGAGGAGGTGGTGGCGGCACATCCTCACGCCCTGGGTTCTGACCCTTTGGTGGAGCCATCCTGAAGACGGACAACACATTAGCCCACAGAATAAATTGAAGATATAGCTGAATCAAAATGATAGGAATATCTGAACAGGAATATAGAAATTGCACTCGAACAAAATAGTAAGAATGCTTCCTCAAAGTGACAGTCGACAGAATTCTGATTAAGACCACTGCAAACAAGTATGAGCTAAAACTGCTCAGAACAAACATATGATCGAGATTTCACCCGATATCTTCGTGGATAAGATCGCACGGGCTCGAATTTACAGTAGCCATCCTGTGCAAGGTAGTGCACACGACATACGAAGTTGTCACGCCCAAGATGCGACCCTATCCTCAATTTGGCACGAAGGCCTCGTCAGGGATAGAAGCGCATCTCGTTGTGTCGCAAGAATGGATATCGTTACAAGTACATATACTGAAAAGAAGAGATAGATATACAGAGTTGGCTTACACTCGCCACAAGCTACATTAGAGTCACATCAGTACATTACATAACCATCAAGAGTAAGAGCAGGGTCCGACTACGGACGAAAACAAACGACAAAAGAAGAACGACGTCCATCCTTGCTATCCCAGGCTGCCGGCCTGGAACCCATCCTAGATCGATGGAGAAGAAGAAGAAGAAGTAACTCCAAAAGAACAATCAACGCGCTCGCGTCAAGTACCCTTTACCTGTACCTGCAACTGGTGTTGTAGTAATCTGTGAGCCACAGGGGACTCAGCAATCTCATTTCCAAAGGTATCAAGACTAGCAAAGCTTTATGGGTGAGGTAAGGTTAAGTGGTGAGGTTGCAGCAGTGGCTAAGCATATATTTGGTGGCTAACTTACGAGTACAAGAAGTAAGAGGGGGAAGATCTACGCATAGCGGACGTGAACTACAAATGATCAAATGAATGATCCTGAACACCTACCTACGTCAGACATAACCCCACCGTGTCCTCGATCGGAGAAGGAACTCACGAAAGAGATAATCACGGTTACGCACACGGTAGGCATGTTTTAATTAGTTAACTTCGAGTTATCTAGAACCAATGTTAAACAAAGTATCCACGTTGCCACATAACCGCGGGCACGGCTTTCCGAAAGATTTAACCCTGCAGGGGTGCTCCAACTAGTCCATCACAAATTACCACAAGCCGCATGGAAATCCTCAATCACGAAGCTCGCGATCTCGTCGGATTCCCTAATGGAAAACCTCAACTCTGAGATTACCCAAAGCATCACCGGAATCCCGATGCACAAGATATCTCGTCAAAGGTAAAACTAATCCAGCAAGGCCGCCCGACGTGTCGACGTACCCGATAGGAGCCGCGTATCTCGTTCTCAGGACACGACGGATGGAACTAGCTACAGGTGCCAAACCTCGACTTTCCTCGCGGTGGCCCTGCAGGCAGACCGTTTGGGACAAACACCATCAGCACTGGCCCCCCCTGTTTATGTAAAAAATTACTCCTCGGGTAGCGCTAACTCCCTATGCATTTCAATTTAACAGAATTATTATGTTGGGCAAATGTAGAACCAAAGTTGGGCCTTGCCAGACCAGCTTTAATCTAAAACGAATTATCAAGGGGGTCCCCATAACAACCCCGATCGTGTTAGGAGCGCTCGTTTATGGAACATAACACCGGCAGCCGAAAACTAAGGGGGCAAAGGTGGAACAAAACACCAGGCTAGAAAGGCCAAGCCTTCCACCTTTTACCAGGTATATAGGTGCATTAAATTAAATAGCATTAATATATGGTGATATGACAAGGAACCCATGTTATCACATGGAAGCATCTACACCTGCAACTAGCAACGCTATCAACAGGGTTAAGCAAGCAGTAACATGGCCAATCAGTGGTTTGCTAGGTTGAACAGGTTGAAGGTTTCATGGCATTGTTGAGAGGCTGATATTTAACAGGTGGTAGGCAACGAGACATAAACGGTAGATACGGCAAAAGTAGCATGGCAATGATAGTAATGGTATCTGGGGAAATGATCATCTTGCCTGAGATCCCGCTTGGAAGAAGAATGCCTCCGTGAAGTAGACGAACCAACGTAGTCGAACGAGTCCTCACAATCCGGCACGCTGCGGAACTCTATCGAGACGAAGCAAACCGGAAACACAAATCATCACACGAAATTCACCACACGATGCATAACACATATGATGCATGAGCTACTGAATACATGCAAGTCACGACATGACAATTCACACAATCAAACACTACACATTAAGTGAAGTTCAATATGCACGAGTTGCATATTGACGAAACTCCACGTTAATTATTTAGTTCACTCCCGGTTATTTACACGGCAATGTTAATGTTGTTAAACATGCAAGAGGTGAAGCAGAAATTAAACTACCTATCTAGGCATTTTAAATGAGGTCGGAAATGACATATAGCACCTCCGAAACGACCTCACATGTTAATTTACCATTCTGTCCAGATCTGAATTAATACATTTAATTGGTTGTTAAACAGAAAAACCAATAGGTTCACGTGATTCTACGCGTCAAGGCAAGCAACCTACACGTAAAGAACATCTCCAACGGAGCTACGGATCAAAAGTTACGAGCACCGCAAGATATGATGGCATGAATGCAAAATGTGTGCAACGGCGGCTACGAGCACTTCAACACATACAAACAGCAAGAGAAAATGAAACTACACGAGATTCTAAGCAAGTTTCATGTAGGACACGATCAAAACGGAGCTACGGTTCAACATCTACGAGCAGAACAAGAAATCACTACAATCTGCCAAAAACAG
Source organism: Hordeum vulgare subsp. vulgare (assembly GCF_904849725.1). Taxonomy (NCBI): domain Eukaryota; kingdom Viridiplantae; phylum Streptophyta; class Magnoliopsida; order Poales; family Poaceae; genus Hordeum; species Hordeum vulgare. The sequence continues at coordinate 356,193,940 of NC_058519.1, read as the reverse complement.
CCACATAGCACTTTCTACGCCCCACAACTACGGCTACACAACTCCGATAAACTCAATCAAGGCATGGCACGGAAGAGGGCAAGACGCACTACTACAAACAACTAACAACTACTAGCATGGCAGCATGGATCACTAGAGAAAGAAGTCTCAAAATGGCATCTCACACACTATTTCAGACTTAGTGAAAATTACACCTCATGAAAGTGCAGTTTTCAGCCTGAAGCAATATTGACAGCAGCAAAACCTATAGCTACAGGTCTCCAAATGGCATGAAACTTAACAGCACGCCAGAGAAACATAAGGGGTACAACTAACTCCATTGGAGCAACCTCAAAAGGGCTACAGATCACAGGATGCAAGCAAGACAAGACAGCAACAAAATAATAACAGATTCCAGACTTAGAAATATTTCAGCTCCTCTAAAACAGCACTATTCAAGCAACTTGAGGGCAGTCAAACAACACCTAAACATGCACTTCTATTGCAACCAAAAATACCAGGGGCTAAACAAAACATCCAAGATCAACTCCCTAGTTGACAACTAATGCAAACGAGGCACGGAATAAATTCTACGAATTAAACAAAAGGGCTTCACGACAAAATATCTCGCGAACTAACTTCCTCAAAAGCTAAAACTAATTGCACATAAAAATCCATGGGATTTTCCTACCCCGAAAACATATATAATATGTGGGGTTTGCAACACAAAATAACGCCACACAATAATGCGGGAGAAATAGACCTAGACACGAAAAATAATCTAACGACAATCCCTACACGCAAAAAATACGAGTGACCGCGCTATAATACGTGGAAAATAGCTCCCTAGAGCATAGACATTTATCCTACGACATACGAACAACCCGGACACGTGCGAAAAATAACTACGGATCGGAACCTATTGTAACAGCACGCAAAACAAAACATTAGGCACCCTAAATGGCGTTAAACAATTATGCATGTTGGATAATCGTGTTCTACTCGCGAAGCTACCCCAAAACGATATATAACACGCCCCGAACCGGCTTACGGTTTAAAAGTTACGGGGGTTTAAATAATGAGCTAAAACCTGAAATTAACTAAACCGAAAAGGAAAAAAAACTAAATATCTAATGGGCCGAATCTGGTGGGCGCTGGACAACTAAATCTCGCATGAGCGACAACTAGAGGGGAAAACTTGTCCTCACCTTGGGCCACTTGGGCCTAGCTCGGTGCAGCTCTGGTGATGGGCCGGCTTGGGAGGCGCTGGGCCGAGGAAGCTGCGGGCCTGGCTTGGGCGCTGGGCCGGCTCGGGGCACCGGCTGGAGCGACGGGAGGCCGGCCCAGGAGCGGCAAGGCGGCCCAGACGCGGCGCAGCACACGGCTCGGGCGAGGCGACGGCTCCCTCGAGCTGGAGCACGGTTGCTCGACCCGAGCACTTCAGGGCGACGGCGGTGGCAACTTCGAGGAGGCACCGGCGAGGGGTGCCAGGCCGCGACAGCCGGCGAGGGGATCCTCCTCGCGCTGCATGGATCTGCGCGGGGGACTGCGGCGGCCACCGAAGGGGATCCCGGCGAGGCTAGATCCGGCGGGCTTCGGGGACGCGACAGTCGGCGAGGAACGGAACTGCGACGACGACCTTGGCGGTGAGCGGGATAACCGGCGGCGGTAGAAGGCGGCCGGAGGAGGCAGATCCGGGGGCGGCGCTCCGGTTGGAGACCCTGCTCGGGCCGGAAGCTGCGGGTCGAGGCTGGCCGGCGCGCTAGGCACGGAGAGGAGCCGGCGGCGGCGGGCGATGAGCTCGGCCGGGCCCAAGATGGGCCTAGCGGGCCCGCGGCGGCTGGGGGAGGAGAGAGGCTGTGGGGGGCGGCTAGGGTTAGGTTTAGGGCGCGGATCCCGAGGAGGATTAGGGGGGCGCCCAAAATAGGCAGGGAGGGGTGCTTAAATAGGGAAAAGGGACTACGGTGCAGGTTATCTGGGGGTTTTTCGACCCTCCGGACGCGTTCGCGCGGTCCGATCGGAGAGGCGGGTTAGGGTTAGGTGTGTAGAGTGGCGTTGGCTAAGATGAGAGGGAAGTGGTGCGGCGCGGCATCGACTTTTAAAACACCGACAGACGTCCGACGAATAACCGAAGACGGTGCCACTACGGTCGACCGTTCGGGTTCCAGACGGTCTTCGATCGCGACGAAATTCGACAGGCGGCCTAGCTACATCTAATCGCGACCGCGTGCCAAGTTTCACCTCAATCAGAGGAAGTTTTAAACACACATTAAAAAACAGGGTTTCGACGGTGCCGCGGGCGCGTGCGTGTGCGGTCGGACTCAGAACGGACGACGACGAGAACCGGCAACTACTAACGAATGCAAGTTTTGAAAACGGGCGGCAACGGAGATGCCGATGCAATGCAGATGATGCGCATGATGCGATGATGATGCGACAAATAAAATAAATCACATGACGAAAACGGAAAGAGAGGGGAATCTTCTGGAACGTCGGCACCGGGCTGTCACAGAAGTATCCCCGAGTCATAGCGAGCTACAAGGACTCTTTAAGACACAACGACAACCGATGTAAGACGGCCGTGAACAAACATACCCACTGAACATCGAATCCCGACCTCCATCATGCATCTGTAGGAAGATAGTCCTATAAGATATTACTTGATATCCTACCTATGAATTCCCGAAATAACTGGTCATGCAATCTGGTACACGGATACAAGGAGTAATATCACACAACTCCTATACTAACCCGTCACGTGTATCACATCCGTCAACACACAACCAACATCTCGGACCTTCATCTACAATAGACCCTCATGATCACAACGATACCAAGTATGGCAGTACTTCCGAACAATCTGCACCAGTACTGGGGACATCGGGGTTATCTCGCCACTACCCGTATTGAAGCAATAACGAACATCCTTCGTTCTTAGATACTCAGAAATCTGAATGATGGCGATGTGCGCAAGAATCCCCTGGAGCTCAACTCCCCAGAAGAAATCAAGGCAGACATGAGGCACCAAGACAGAACCCCGTCACATCGAAATCATATAGATTTCACAAATACCCGCGTGATCCTAATTTTTTTTTGAGCGAGAAGAGGACTAGAATTAAGATTTCCTAAGACGGGAACCTCATCAGAGCATGGAAGAGGAGAAAAAAGAATCCTACTCTCCGATATAATTAAGACTCAAAACATTTTACTAGACTCGACTCGGCCAAGTACGATCACACAAAGGCTCCTATGGTCGTAAGGATCTGATACCAACTTGTAACGACTAAGATGCGGTCCTTTCCGATTTGGGGAACGAGGCCCTGAATTGGAAAGAAGCGCATCTAAGCGTTTTGCAAACATGGTAACATAACACATACATAAATAATAGAGGAATGACAATAAGGGATTCAAGTGTCATCTCATAAATATCTCAGAGTTACATCACGCATTCAAACAAGGTAGTTCCGCTACGGACAACAAAACAAGGGAAATGATAATGCTATCCTGCATGCTTGCCCATGATCACGACCACACCTTAGTCATCTGGATTGTTTACGTACAGGCGGTCGTTCTCCTCATCGTACTGCCACGCCAGCCGCGTGCCGTCGGGATCACCTATCTCGGGGGTACCTGAACCTGTTGGTGTTGTGAAGGAATCTGTGAGTCACAGGGACTCAACAATCTATGACCTCGGTGCCATAACTAGTCAAGTTATTAGGTTGGAAAGGGGAAGTGTTTAGGTTGCAGCAACCTAAGCTTTATATGGTGGCTAACTAACGTAGAACATGTATGAAGGTGGTCTTTTCTAGCGATCGATGATAGTTGATCACTAAGTGATCCTGAACACCTACCTACGTCAATCAGAACCCCACCATGTTCTCGATCGAAGAGAGATCTTCGAATGGGACAATCACGGTTACGCAGACAGTTGGTAATTTTTATTAGCTTATGTTTAAGTTATCTATTAGCGAATGTTAACAAATATTCCAAGTTGCCACATAACCGCGAGCACGGCTTCCAAAAGATTAAACCCTGCAGGGGTGCTCCAACTAGTCCGTCACAAACGTACATGAGCCGCAAAGTAATCCTCTATCACGAATCTCGTGATCTCGTCGGATTACTTAGAGGAAAACCTCAACTCTGGGGAGAACCAAAAAGCTTCACCGAGATTCCTATACGCAAGATATATCGTTAAGGTAAGACAAGACTAGCTGGACCTCCCGGTGTGTCGACGACCCTGATAAGACCGCGTATCTCAGTCTCAGGACAACACCGTCTATGCATAGTGGACAAGGACCAAACCTCAAGTTTCCTTGGGGTGGTATTGCCGACTGCTAGGTGGGTGGACGAACACTCATGAGAAGCACTTGCCCGGGTTGTTGATTAAATTCCTCGGGTAGCTATTCCCTATGCAGATTATTATTAAGTGATTAGTATATTAAAACCAATGTTGGGTCTTGCCGGACAAGTCTTAACACTACGCGATTTATCGAGGGGGTCCCCATAACAACCCCGAACGTGTTAGGAGCGATCATTATGGAATCAAACACCGGTAGCCGGTAACTATGGCGGCAATAACGGAACAAAACACCCGGAAAAAGGCTAGGCCTTCTGTTATTTACCAAGTATATAGGTGCATTAATGAAATAATAGAATTAAGATAATGATATCAAGCTCATGTTATCACATGAGACAAAGCACCTACAACTAGCAAGCTAACATTAGAAGCTTAGCAAACCCTACTTAGCCATTCAAGATTTGCTAGGAAGGGATAAGTGTTTGGGTTTCATGGCAATTCAGGAGGCAATTATTTTAGTGGTAGGTAGCGAGCATATGATGGAAGAAACGTAATCTAGCATAACAAGTCTAGAGATGGAATCAAGGTCATATCATCTTGCCTGTGATATCCTCAGCCTGGAACTGTTCTTGTTCGTCCTGCACGTACTCTCCCGAATCCACATACTCGTTCTCCGATCCCGGTGCTACCCAACATAAGAATAGCATCCAATGAACAACAGACCTCAAGATGCAACAACCACATGATGCATGAGATCAATATGAACATGCATCACTATTTCTATCACTAGCACAAGCATGAGAAGTAAATACATGTTCCTGGACAGAACTGCATCCTAAGCTATCTTGACATGCATGAGAATGTCATGATCAGATGCGTCTCGTGAAAACGATGCAAAAGCACATAAAGAACATTACAAACGGAGCTACGGATCAACGGGAAACAACGAAACAAGAAATGAAGGGCTACGTGAAAAACTCATCACCATACACTCCAATGGCTCAACTCTGGTATTTCCAGGTAGCCAAGACATAAAACAAACCAACATGGATGGGGTGGAGCAAAGAAGAACACCACACCATCAACTATGCACTCACAATCATCAAAACATCAAAACTCATAATCTGCCATAAACAACATCATAGCACTTTGTGAGCTACATGCAAAGCACCTAGAGCCACCTAAACATGCCAAATAAGATATGTGGCAGTAGCTATCCAAGAGTACTACAAGCACAAGCAAAAATATCACACAAAGGAGTTAAACACAGAAAGTTACACAGCTGCAAACTTGCCCAAAAACATCAGATTTCAGGGACTTAGTGAAAATTCCATATTCTCACTATCTGTTTATGCTCTGAAGCATTTTGACTGCAGCCAACACAATATCTACAGGACTCCAAATGAAATGAAAATTTACAGGGAGCTAGACAAACATATAAGCTTCAACTTTCCAGTTGAAAGCTAAGGCTGAATCACAATACATTGACCTGCACAAGCTCATCAACAGGAGAAGAAAATATAAACAGATTCTCAGACTTAGTGATTTTCACTAATCTGGAATTTCAGCCACATGCCTACTTTGATTGGGAACAACTTGCACATATGCATCCTAAACATGAAACAAAAGCAACAAGTGGTAGAGGGGGTCACCCTTAACTACCACAACCAAGAATCAAACACTTGGGCACACCACATCTCATGGAACCAAGCTCTAAACATAGAACAAATCTAAAATATGTCATTTTCAGAAAGTGTTCCAATTGCAAATCTGATCTCACCAATGGATTCCTGGGATGATTCTACCCCAGAAACATATATAAAACTTATGCACTTGCTTGGAACAAGTGGGCACAAACTAGGAAAGAAATTCTACATGGAATCGTATGTAGTGAATAGTGCATCATCACATGTACAAAATCACTAGAACAACTCCTACACAAGCTCTTGCACATGACCACAACATCAATGGGGGTACATGAGGGGTAGACCTCATGCCTATGTGCGTTGGCACATCACCACACCATCACAAGCAACAAGCACAACATAATAACAACACTTACACATGAAATCTTGCACATATGCCCATCAAGGCATAACTTGCCATGATATGTGTGTGACATACTCACATGAGCACCCACACACTCACATAGGATCTATCCAATCTATATATACATGCACTCATAACAACAATGCAGTCCTATACATGATAATACTACACATGCTCTCCTAGTGAAAACACACCACATGCATATGACTTGAACCACATGCATATGCTCCTGCAAGCAACTTACACCAACATATATACAAGGTGTGTGGGAGGGGAAAACCCTTCACACACACACACACACTCACTTGCACCAAAGGCACAAGCATCACATGACAACAACAACTACCATGCATACACCCTTGTTAGCAACACATACACCTCATACATGCTGTTTTAAGGAGAGGATAAATCTCCCCCATGGTGTGAGGCACACCAAGCCACATCTACACAAGCCAAAGGTAAACAACAAAAGGAAAAAAATAAAGCACAGCAAAAAAAATAAAAGGTGGGGAAGGAGGGATCAAACCCTGTACCCCTCTGGTACTGCCCACAGATACAAACCACTCTGCTAGTGGCCTTGCGCTCGACAGAAGAGAGCAGCCTAGCAAGTTAAACTACCTGCTATGCTAAACTACTGTACCGAAGGAAATAAAACCAAAAGGGTGCCAAGGGGGGGATCGAACCCGCAACCTCCAACAGGCAACAACACACTACCACTACGCTACGCATCGAAGTCTGACAGAGAAGGGGTCTCTGCTCTTTTGAGCATTCCCTTCAGGATCCACTGATGACCCACAGTGGCCGGAACAAGGGAGCTACCTCGCCAGCGACAGAAGATAAATTACACTCCGGCGCGTTGATGGAAGGATGCCCTGGCATCCACAGTTCCATTTCCCTAGTTAAATCCATTCGAGAGGCACTACTGCTACGCCTCTACGACGCGCGGCGACGCCGGCGACAGGGAACAGCACGACGGCGAACCTACGACACCTACGCTCGATCTAAGATAGGGAAGGGGGAAGGAAGAATCTGCTCACCCCACAGCTGAAGAGACCGAGCCGGCCGGAGAGGAAGCAGGGGACGGAGAGGAAGGATCCGTGTCGAGGAAGCTTGTCGGAGCGGAAGGGGTCGTCGTCGATGGAGGGGAAGAAGAGGAGATGCCGCCGTCCTTGCCGCGGGAATGGATTCCCTGGAGATCCTGCAAGCTCGACGACGCCTTGGAGAGGAAGCAGAGGCACAACACCAACGGCGACGAGCTTCTTCACGATCCGGCCATGGCAGAAGCACCACTATTTCTTACCTCAGGTCGTCGACAGAGAGAGAGGGAGATGGGGAAGAAGTGGCGGTGGCGGAGGAGGAAACCTAGCTTTGGCACGGATGCCAAGGGGGGTTAAATAGGGGAAGGAGAGGAGAGGGACGCGGCGCGGCCATGTGCGTGAGGAGCTCCGGTGGAAAGCAGAGAGGAACGGGCCGGGACGCTGACAGTGGCCCCGGGAGTCGAGCTGGAAAGGAGGAAGAAGAGGGACACGCTGCGGGCTCCTGCGCGAGAGAGAGAGGAGGAAGTGGGCCGGCCAAACTGTTGGCTCAAAAATAAAGATAAAATCACCCCTGGTCATAAGGAACTATGACCTATTTGAATTAAATGGAAAAGAAATGTTTGGGGCAAATAAATATTTACAAAACAGCATTTGCTTGATCTGTTTTGTAATTATTTGCACCTTTAAAACATGTTTTCAAAATAGCAATTTCACATCAGAAATACACCACAAACAAGAGCTAAAACAGGGACATTTTTAAAACAGATAAGGTTCAAGTGAAACTTGACCTTGAGATGAAATAGAGAGGGGGAAGATGGTTTTGAAACCTATACAACCACAAGGCACTCCCTACTATCATCTACCCCCACACCATTCACACAACCCACATCACATCAACAACACATGAATTCACAAGACTCAAACCAAGACATAGCATGATATGGAATGCATGCATGCAAGGGAAGAAATAATAAGGTGACAACACATGAAATCATAAGCATTGAACTCTCTCATGTCATTGACAAGGTGGATCCACATGGGAATGTTCCAAATAGGGAAGTTTACACACTTGGGGCATTACGAAATGTATCCTCATAGTCAATACCATATCATTTCTTGAACCCTTTTGCAACTAGACGTGCTTTATATCTATCAATGGGGCCATCTGCCTTTCTTTTGATTCTATAGACCCACTTGCAGTCAATAATATTTTTACCTTTCTGACTTGGTACCACACGCCATGTTTTATTCTTCATGAGTGCACCGTACTCTTCATCCATAGCCTTTCACCACTTAGGATCTCCAAGTGCATCACTCAATCTGGTTGGTTCACCTAAAATACACAGCATGCCATATGTGTTAGAGCATATTTCTCCGTATGTGGTTTTGGTAATTGATGACAATCCCTATGGACTAATGGTTGCCTTAAATTATATTCGAAGTGTTAGGGCACATTTATGCCTAAGTAATTTTGGTGATTGATGACATTACCTTAGTGGACTAATCATGTGCATTGAGCATTTCAGATAATACATGACAAAGGCACAAGATGATTCGACACCCTCCATGGAATAGAAGCACGGTGTCTTCTACGATTCTCTTTGGTGGTTTTGAGTCGTAGGAACGCCGTACTATTAAGAGGAAATCCATATTGGGAAGGTTTGGGTGGAATCAATCTTGCACGCACACACTTTTTCTCCATCTCCTTTCCCTTGCAACTATGGAGCTTTTCCCCTCTCTGGTCTTTCTCTTCTTGCAAAAATGTCCTCTGGCGGTAGTACCACTGGACCTAGCGGTATTACCGCTGGCCCTAGCGGTAGTACCGCTGGAGCTGACGGTAGTACCGCTGGCCTAGCGGTAGTACCGCTGGCCCAGCGGTAGTACCGCCCATGGTCAACGGTAGTACCGCTCCACGACTTTGGCACCGTCATCCTTGCGGCTGTACTACGTCAGACTTTTTGCAAAGACTTTCTTGGCGTTGGTTGGACCGGTAGTATCTTTGCGTTACCATGGGCCAGCGGTAGTACCGCTACGGCCAGCGGTAGTACCGCTGGAGGGTCAGCGGTAGTACCGCTGCAGCCAGCGGTAGTACCGCTGGGCTCGTGCTGTGAGTGAGGAAAACGGTTGGATTCTTTCCCCCACTATATAAAGGGTTCTTCTTTCTCAAGGACCCTACCTTTGACCCTCCCAAGCTCCATTGTTGCTCCCTAAGCTCAAAAGTGCCTGATCTCTCTCCCTAGCCAATCAAACTTGTTGATTTCCTAGGGATTGGTTGAGAAGGCCTAGATCTACACTTCCAGCAAGAGAAAATTGATTCCCCCACTAATCCCTTGCGGATCTTGTTACTCTTGGGTGTTTGAGCACCCTAGACGGTTGAGGTCACCTTGGAGCCACATTGCATTATGGTGAAGCTCCGTGGTCTTGTTGGGAGCCTCCAAGCTTTGTGTGGAGTTAGCCCCAACCTTGTTTGTAAAGTTCGGTCGCCGCCTTCAAGAGCACCCATAGTGGAATTACGGCACCTTGCATTGTGTGAGGGCGTGAGGAGAATACGGTAGCCCTAGTGTCTTATTGGGGAGCATTGTGCCTCCACACCGCTCCAACGGAGACGTACTTCCTGTCAAAGGGAAGGAACTTCGGTAACACATCCTCGTCTTCATTGGTTCCACTTGTGGTTATCTCTAATGTTTACATTGTGTATGTTATTTTTGTAGACTATTTCTTACTTTCCTTAGCGATTATAGTTGGTAGCATCATATAAGTTATTCCTAGTTGTCATTTTAGAGAATCTTTATGTTGCTAACCCTAACTTGTTAAGAATAGTGAAAAAGTGGTAGTTGCCTATTCAACCCCCCTCTAGTCAACCATATCGATCCTTTCAATTGGTATGCGAGCCACGTCTCTTTATTAAGGGTTTCACCACCCGAAGAGTATGGAGGATGATGAGGGAGGAGCCCATGGGCAACCCGAGGCCATGGCCTTGACTTCGGACACAAGGGATGACTTGAATGCGGCTATGGCCAACCTGAGGACGTCCTTGACGAACGAAGTCAAGACCATGCTTAAAGAGTTAATTGAGGCAATTAAAAGTTCTCCCGGACCAGCGTTGGTGGTTAAACCCGCCAACACGGATTCGGAGGCCAATTCCTCTAGGGAAGCGGCTAAAGGTATGCGACCTTCTTCCCCTCTCGAAAATAATGGGACTGGAACCTATGCCTCAGTTCCACCTCCCATGGTCTATGGAGGACCGGTTCCTACACCGCGTATTAATCCTGTTGGTCCTCCTCCTAAGCTTCTTAAGGGTGATTTTGCTAACTGGGTGTTTTCTATTAAGTCTCATTTGAATCACAGCTCAACAAGTTTATGGAGAACCATCGAGCAAGGCTACTATCCTCATGACCCAAGCAACCCCACTCCAAGAGAAGAAGCGGACAATCAGTGTAATCACTCTGCATTATTTATTCTCCTGTCCGCAGTGCCTCCTTAAGATCTTCCTCACTTGCGCCCCTTCACTCTGGCTAAGGACTGTTGGGAGCACATTATGGTGCTGTACAAGGGAAGCTCAAGAATTCTACGGTCCAACTATGAAGTGGTGCTTGATGAGGCCGATGAGTTTGTGATGAAGGAAGATGAGGAACCTCATGATCTCTATCGAAGGGTGACTGCTATTGCTGTTGCTCTCAAGGATCATCAGAGCAAGGATGTGGATGACACATGGATCAAGTGCAAGTTTCTCAAGGCCATCATGCCATTTAACAAAGCTATGTCATCCGTCATTCACCAACGACCAGATTTCCACTCCTTGTCTTCCAGTGAGGTGTTGGATGAATTCATTGCAATGTCAATCATGAACAAGACCGCTGATAATGCACTTGCTCGCGTTCGGTCAAAGATAGCTTCACCCAACCTTGCTTTAAAGGCAAAGGCTGCTTTTGAAGAAGAAGAAGAGGATGAGGAAGAGGAGAGCTGCCCTGAAGACACTAAGTATGCTTCTCACGAGCACATGGTTCTTGCGTCAAGGCAATTCTGGGGCAACAAGAGGAACTCAAGGCCCAACTTCTCCAAGAATAACTCAAGTGGGTTCAAGTCCAAGCAACGTGTGAGGACATGCTATAACTGCGGCAATGTGAGTCACTTCATGGCAGAATGTCCCTATGAGAAGAGGGAAGACAACAGGGGCAAGCTCATTCGCAAAGACAAAACCAAGTCATTCCCAAACAAGAACAACTTTGTCAAGAAACCCCACCCAAAGGGTATGGTGGCACTTGAAAAGTACCCCTCCGATGATGATGACGATGACGATATGGTGGCAACTGCGACTGTCGCCATTGCCACCCCTTCTCCGAAGAATATGTCTCTCTTCAACGCCCCCAACGATAACCACATCGCCAAGTGCCTCATGGCCAAATGTATCGATCAGGTAACACCCAGCATTAAGACCACCATCACTACTGCTCCTTCATTGTTGAATTGTGTTGATGATAGTGATGTTGTGGAACTTAATGAGCATGATCTTGACAAATTTCTGTGTATGATCAAAGGAGAACCCAAGAAGCACTTTGTTGCTCTTTTGGAACAACTGGGTAAGGCTAATGACCTCATCAAGTCTCATGAGGATACTATCTCCGAGCTGCAAGGACATAGTCGTGACTATGCCGATGAGATTGCTAAATTATCTATTGCACTAGAAAAGGAGCGAACTCTTCAGTTGGCTCTTGAGGAGTCATACAACGATGACTGCGCTAAATTGCAAAAGGAACCAGATCATGCTATTGTTCTTACTCGTGTGCTTAAGTCTGAAAAGGCTACACTTGGGGTTGGCCATGACAGACTCAAAGTGGAGTTTGACACACTTGACAAGGCTCACAAGGTCTTTAAAGGTTCTCATTTCTCCCTGAAAGAGTCTCATGATCAACTCCAAGCAAAACTTACCAAGGAGATCTCTACCTGTCCTCCTCTCGTTATAATTGATAATGCTTGTACAACTAACCCTTGTTGTGAGCATGTACATCTAGTGGAGGAAAATGCCAAGTTGAAGGATCAACTTGAGAAGGGCCTTGTGTCATGCATCCAAGGCAAGAAGAACCTAAACAACCTCTTGAGCAATCAAAAGGGTTTTGTAGGAAAGGAGGGACTTCGACTTACATCCAAGTCGAAAAGAAAAAGGAAGAACAGGAACAAATGATCCCCTACCCTCATGGACATCTTTGTCAAAGAGGGCGTAGGGACTCCGAAGGAGAAGAGGAACAAGGTGGAGAATGGTAGCATCAAGAAGGGCAAAACCATTCCTACCAACACAGTCGGCAAACTCAATCCATCCTATGTTTTATGTCGTGCTGGTGATGGGCATGTTTATGCCAGATTTGTTGGTTCTTACTATGAGTCCATTGAATGGGCTATTTGGGTTCCTAAGACCCTTGTCTCTAACATTAAAGAACCCATTCAAAAATGGGTACCTAAAACCAAGCCTTGATCTATTGCAGGAGTTTGCTTCCGGTGGGGTGTCATGGTTGCTCGATAGTGGAGCAACAAATCATATGACCAGAAGCAAGGACTTAGTGGTGGATGTGCATCCTTCCTGTAAGTGCATCTAGTGCCCCTTAGTGATTTTGGTGGTTTGAAGACTTATAGGTTAAGTATCTAATGTGTTTATAAGTGTACACAGGATCTATAAGTCATTGAGGAGTTTGAGATATTTGAAGAATATCGACCCCTAAAAATGTATATCTTCAGTTGAAGAAATTGGTCTGAAGGTGAAGAAATGAATCACGAGGAATCTGCGATGAAATTGATATTCCTCATGAAGATATTGATATTGAGAAGATCGGTGGTTCCTGAAGAAAATCATTTTGAAGAAATTGAAGCGTGAAGATTTACGTTTTCTGTTTTACTTTCTTCGCATTTGATGAATAGGAACACCGTACTGTTAAAGGGGGTCAAAGTAACACTATGGAAGAAATTTCCTCATGATGCTCAACCCAAGCCAAATCCTACCAAAAGCCTCAAGTGAGGAATATGAGTGACATGAGGACTCTCACAGTTGAGGGTCCCGACCGTTTCGATAAGCCACGCCAAGTCACTGGTCTTATCCACTCCAACGGTCATATTATTTAAGGGCATTAATGTCAAATCATGTCGGGATGCTCCCAGGCTATAAATAGCCGCCCGCCACAACCACTAGCTGGTTGGCTGCTCCGTTATAAAATGACACTTGTCATAAGAGCAACCCAAATTCCTCAGAGCCTTTGAGAGTAAATCATCTGTGAGGAAATACACCACCCACCGAAACCACAAAGCAAACCTAGTGATTGAGCATCACTGAAGAAGTTGTTCTTGTGTGGGACTGAAGCCTTTTACCTTTGAGGACTCTGCATCCTCCAGACGGTTAGGCGTCATGATCTAGAGCAATCCAGTAGTTAATTGTGGATCGCCGGGTGACCGAGTTTGTGAGGGTTTGGAAGTCTGCCCTGAAGACTTACCACGAGTGTTGGGCGAGGACTGTGTGTCCTTAGCTCAAGGAGAATACGGTAGGGACTGTGTGTCCCGGGACTGGGTGTCCTTTGGTTTCAATACCAAGCCGCTCCAAACCAGATGTACAACTGTCACATCAGTTGAAACTGGGTCATCAACAACAGTCTTCATCAAGAATCGGGTTCTAATTCCTCAACTCTTTACATTCTCTGTATTATGTGTTGATGACATTCACTGTGACTGTTTGAAGAATTTGCTGAAGACTTTCTCTGAATTTCCTCAACCCCAAATTCTTCACTTGAGTTAATCATCATCTGTATTCTGCGTGCCTGCTTACTGTGCGATCTGTTTTCATAATCTTCACTCTGTAATACTGCTGTTGTGAACGATTGCACGACTGATCCTTAACTGCTTCCGCTGTAAGTTAGTCATCAGTGAGGAATTTCCTCAAAAGGAATTTCCTCAGTGACGAAATTCTAAAAATCTCCTATTCACCCCCCTCTAGTCGATATAACGCACTTTCAATTGGTATCAGAGCAAGGTACTTCCTTGTTCTGTGTGATTTTGGTTTAACCACCTGAGTTTTAGTTATGTCGACTGCAGGCATGTTTAAGGTGACTGCAGCATGTCCTACCTACGAGGGAAAGAACTTTCTCTTCTGGAAGAACAAAATGCAAATGCATCTACAAGCTATAGACAATGATCTCTGGTATATTGTGGAAAATGGTGTCCCCATCATTTCTGCTAGTGTCACTGCAACTGATGTGAAGAAATTCAAGCAACTTGATTCTCAAGCAAAGAACATCATCTGTGGTCATCTGAGCCCTGGCCAGTTTGGAAGAGTAAGTGCCTTAGGCTCTGCAACACTGATCTGGGAGAGACTGTGCAAGGTAAATGAAGGAGTATCAACCCAACGTGACTCTCGTGTTGATATTGATATTCTTCGCAATCTCTTCAATCGCTTCAAGAGACATGACAATGAAAGTTGCCAAGACACCTTTGATTGCCTCACTGACATATCAAATGAACTGCAAGCACTGGGAGCTCGAGACATCACTGATCACGAAGTTGTGAAGAAACTGCTGAGATCTTTGGATTCTTCATTTGACACTTTAGTTCTGATGATTCAAGAAAGACCAGACTACAAGATGTTAGATCCTGCTGATATCCTCGAAAGGCTAAATACTCATGAATTCCAGCTAGAAGAAAAGAGAGATCTATATGGACAAAGCTATTCCAGACCACGTGCACTGAAGACAAGAGCAATTTCCTCATCCGAAGAAGAAGACACAGATGACAGCAGCTGTGACCCTGAAGAATTTGGTCAGGAACTTGCAATGCTTGTGAGGAAATTCCAGAGATTTACACGACGAGGCCAGTTCGGTAAATCATCAAGAAGAGACATGAGGAAATCAGAATCTGCATCTGAGGACTACAAGAAACGGACCTGTCACAAGTGCAAGAAATCAGGTCATTACATTGCTCATTGTCCTCGCTGGGGAAAGGAATCAAAGAAGAAGAAATACAAGGATGACAGTTCTGATGACTCAAAGAAGAAGAAGAAATCTTCAAAATCCTCATCTTCAAAGTCCTCCTCACACAAGAAGACTAGCTTCAGACAGGCTCGGGCACTTATTGACAAGGAAATGGATTCCGAGGCAGAATCAGAAGAATGTGATGATGAAGAAGGCTCTGGAGAAGATTCAGAATCCGGACAGGCTAGTCTTGCACTAGTAACCAATTTCGTGAGCAAGTCAATCTTCAATCTTGAAGAAAATGAGTGCACCATCCATACTGATGACTATGCTGATGACTTCGCTCCAACCTATTGCTTCATGGCAAAAGGTTCAAAGGTATCACATAATGCCTCCTCCTCTGATTCAAGTGACTGTGAACATGATGATTACAAAGAACCCAGTTACAGTAAACTTGCCATCATTGCCACTAAACAACAAACTGCTCTGGAAAAGCTTCAAAAACTGCTAGACAAAAGTGATGATCTGTTGAATGATGAAATGAATCTTAATCAAATTCTCGCTGATGACATGAAAAATCTTCAGTCTAGATTTGATATTCTTGAGGATCGTTATGATACACTCCTCACTAATCATGAGAAGGTTTCCTACGAATTTCTTCAAAGGAAGCTTGATCTTGAGAAGCTGAGGATGTCTTATGATGATCTTCGTATGGAAAATGATTCATTACTAGCTCAACAGATCAGTGCTAGTCAAGTTGAATTTATTCCTCCATGTCTTAAATGCATTGATCGTGAAACTGCTAATTCTTCACCAGAATCTTCAAATGCTACCACCCGTACAAATTCTTCAACTGCACCTGTTGTGTCTATTTCCTCACTTGAGGAAAACACAAATGTCACTCATGAAAATGCAGGGTTGAAGGAATTGTACTTGACAGGCATGTACAAAAGCCTCAAAGGACACCAAACCCTTTGTGATGTGCTCAAAACGCAGATCTTGAACAGGAACCCGAGGAAAGAAGGAATTGCCTTTGAGAGGAAATTGAATGCTGATGGATCTTATTGGAAACCTGAGCAGTATCCCAAAACCTCATGGGTTGCTGCTACTGGGCCTCCTTTTGATCCATCTAATCTAACTGGCTTCTCATGTGAATTATCCTATTCCTCGGATGAGTCATTTGATTCCAACTATAAACTGTTCAAAAATCAATCAGGTGAAGTATTTGCTCGATATGTTGGAACTAACTGCAGGAATGGCCCTCCTCTGAGGAAAATCTGGGTTCCCAAAAGTTGTCTTGAAAATCTTCAAGTGAATGTTCTCATGACATCACCTCTGAAGAATCTGAAACCCAGATCAAATTCCTCAGGAGGACCAAAGTCTTCAAGAGGATCAAAATCCTCAACTGGTCAAAACTATGCGCGTACCCGTGCTTATGCGTCTAACATGCAGGGAAACTACAAGGAATATGATTATGAGCGCTACTCCTCAAATCATTATGTTCATAAATCCTCAAACCAGTTCTCTGCATACTCATATGAGTACTTTAACCCCCCTACTGTTAAGAGAAGTGCATTAGCTTCAATGCCACCTTTCTCATATGGTGCTCGCAGGATGATGAATGCTTTGCCACCCCTTCAGATGTGGGTGGTGAAGAAATCAAACTAATCACTTCTGCTGGACAGGTCTCCAGATGAAAATCATCATCTTAAGAATTTGCTGGAGACCTGAGGAAATGCTTGATAGGACGCAAGCTAATGATTGATGAAATAGAAATATTTCACACGTCCTTACATTTATGTTATGATGAAATCACTGAACTGATGAAATTAGTATCATATTCTTCAAATCTGAAGCATATGAGATGGTAAGGTGTACTAATTCATCTGCAGGATGACAAACCCAAAAATACTGAGTGGGTTCTCGATAGTGGCTGCACACATCACATGACTGGTGATAAAATCTTACTGATGAATATGCCACTAACTCCATCACCTCTGAAGCAAATCACATATGCTGACAAAGGTAAAAGCAAGGTATTGGGACTTGGCAAAGTAGCTATTTCCAAGGATAGGCATATGGACAAAGTGATGCTTGTTGAATCCCTTGGTTTTAACCTCATGTCAGTCTCGATGCTTTGTGATCTTGATATGATTGTTATCTTTGGTAGATATAGATGTGTAATCATCATGGAATCTGACAGATCCAAAGTCTTCGAAGGTGTAAGAAGAGGGGATTTGTACATTGTTGACTTCTCTACAGGTCCTCAACCAGCCACTTGCTTACTAGCAAAAACCTCAGAAGGATGGTTGTGGCACCGAAGACTAGGTCATGCAGGCATGAGGAATTTGCACACACTTGCAAAGAAGAAGCATGTCATTGGCATCGAATCAGTCAAATTCCTCAAGGATCATCTCTGTGGTGCTTGTGAATCTGGGAAAATGACCAGATCCAAGCATCCCTCCAAAACCATCATGACCACTACACGTCCATTTGAATTGCTTCATATGGATTTATTTGGACCTACTCACTATGCAACACTAACCAATGCAGCATCTCTATATGGCTTTGTCATAGTTGATGATTATTCCAGATACACTTGGGTGCATATCATAGTGTATAAAACTGAAGTGCAGGAAATCTTCAAACGATTTTCTTCAAGGGCCTCGACGAACTTCGGCATCAAGATCAAACATATTAGGAGTGATAATGGAACCGAGTTCAAAAACACTGGTCTTGATGATTATCTTGATAAACTTGGTATTACTCACGAATTGTCTGCTCCTTATACTCCTCAGCAGAATGGTGTCGTCGAAAGAAAGAACAGGACTCTGGTTGAGATGGCAAGAACTATGCTTGAAGAATATCAGACTCCTCGTCGCTTCTGGCCTGAAGCAATCAATACCGCATGCAATATCATCAACAGGGTATATCTTCACAAATTCCTCAAGAAAACCTCATATGAACTCCTCACTGACAAGAAACCCAATGTAAGTTATTTCAAAGTCTTCGGTGCAAAATGCTGGATTAGAGATCCTCATCATAGCTCAAAATTTGCACCTAAGGCACATGAAGGTTTTATGCTCGGTTATGGAAAGGACTCGCACACCTACAGAGTCTTCAACAACTATCACAACAAAGTTGTTGAGACTGTAGATGTGCGGTTCGATGAAACTAATGGCTCGCAAAGAGAGCAATTGCCTTCTGATCCAGATAAGCTGTCTCCTGAGGAAGCAATAAAGCTTAAGCCTACTGAAGACATTGTCCCCACTGAGGAAATTGGTGAAGAAACAATCCCCATCGCTGATGAAAGTCAAGAAGATGCTCCTCAGGAAATTGCAACAGCACCACTTCCTCAGCCCAGACAAAATCCTCAACCAGCTCATCCGAGGATTGCAAATGAAGTAGAACTTGACAAAATCCTCAACGACATCAACGCGCCAGGTCCTCTCACTCGCTCAAAAGCTTCACACTTAGTTAACTTTTGTGGGCATTTTTCTTTTGTATCTATCACAGAACCCTCAAAAGTAGTTGAGGCTTTTCTGGAACCGGAGTGGATCCAAGCCATGCAAGACGAACTTCTTCAATTCAAGCTGAATGACGTATGGGAGCTCGTCAAACGACCAGATCCTCGCAAGCATAACATCATCAGCACCAAGTGGATTTTCCGAAACAAGCAAGATGAGGACGGTCAAGTGGTGAGGAACAAGGCACGACTTGTAGCCCAAGGCTACACCCAGGTTGAAGGAATAGATTTCGATGAAACTTTTGCACCTGTTCCTAGACTTGAAGCTATTCGAATTCTACTTGCTTATGCTAATCATCATAACATCATCTTATATCAAATGGATGTGAAAAGTGCATTCCTCAATGGTAAGATTGAGGAAGAAGTATATGTTGCTCAGCCCCCAGGTTTTGAGGATCCAAAGAATCCAGACAAAGTCTTCAGACTCAAAAAGGCTATGTATGGCCTCAAGCAAGCCCCTCGGGCATGGTATGATACATTGAAGGAATTCCTCATGAAGAAAGGCTTCAAACCTGGTTCACTCGATCCAACTCTTTTCACAAAATCTTATGATAATGAGCTGTTTGTATGTCAAATATATGTTGATGACATCATATTTGGTTGTACTGACAAAAGATACAGTGATGAATTTGCCTATATGATGAGTGAAGAATATCAGATGTCCATGATGGGGGAGCTGAAATTCTTCCTAGGTCTTCAAATTCGTCAACAAAACAATGGAATCTTCATATCACAGGAGAAATACCTCAAGGATGTTCTGAGGAAATTCGACATGCATGAATGCAAAGGTGCCAAGACTCCAATGCCTACCAACGGTCACCTCGGCACTGATGAAAATGGTAAAGATTTCGATCAGCAGGTATATCGTTCTATGATTGGCTCTTCATTGTATCTATGTGCATCTAGGCCAGACATAATGCTTAGTGTTTGCATGTGTGCACGTTTTCAAGCAAAACCGAAGGAATCACACCATAAGGTTGTGAAACATATTCTTCGATACTTAGCTCACACACCAACACTAGGATTATGGTATCCCAAGGGCTCCAATCTTCATCTGGTAGGGTATTCTGATTCAGACTATGCTGGTGACCGTGTGGATCGCAAGTCAACATCTGGCACATGCCATTTCCTCGGAAGATCACTAGTTTGCTGGTCCTCAAAGAAGCAGAACTGCGTATCACTCTCCACTGCCGAAGCTGAGTACATTGCTGCTGGTTCTTGCTGTGCTCAATTACTATGGATGAAGTAAACCCTCAAGGACTACGGCATCAACATGAAGAATGTGCCTCTCTACTGTGACAATGAGAGTGCTATCAAGATTGCATATAACCCAGTATAGCACCCGAAGACCAAGCACATCCAGATTCGTCATCATTTTCTTCGGGACCATGTCCTCAAGGGCAATATCCTCATCGACCATGTGAAGACTGATGATCAACTGGCTGATATCTTCACTAAGCCCTTGGATGAGAAAAGGTTTTGCAAGTTGCGGTGTGAGCTAAATATCTTAGAGTCTTCAAATGTTTTGTAAAGACATGCACACATCCTAACACTTATGCAAAGTTGATGACTTAGATGTGCAACACATGATGAAACGATTTTCTTCAACCAATGAAGAAAGTCACTCTGAATGTGAAGAAATTAACGAAGAAATTGATTCTCAGGGCCCTACGACAATTGTACCCGGCGTCTGTAATCAACATTCTTATATGGTGGGTAACGCCACTGCCCAATGTGAAATTCCTCAAGTTGATTTTCTTCAAATGATCAATTTCCTCACAATGCATTTTCTTCAAAACAGTTGTTCTTCATTGTGATGATCTATTGCAAAATCTTCAAAAACACTTGATGACTTTCATTTGCCTAGGTAGACTGTGATTTCTAGTCCTCAACATCATTCACTTATTGCTATTTCTTCAAGTTGATGTTTCTGCTAAGTGAATGTGATCGGACCCTATTTTCCCTCTATGCTATACTTATCCAGTCTATTCAATTCTTCATATGCGTTCTACTTGAAACTTTGTTCAAAATCCTCACTGCATCCTTGTCAGCTGATGATTTTGTAACGAAAATCCTCAAATCTTCGAAAAATTGTTTTCTTCAAAGGAACAGTAACTGAAACCCCACTTCCCACGATCGGATAGCCACGATCTCCACTATCTCCACCGCATCGTACGGGAGCTACACGTGTCCTGCGGAGACGTAGAGGCAAGGGCTATTCGGTCCGAAACTTTCGCGCCAAACAGTAACTTTCGGGCTATAAATATGTCCTTAACCCCTTCAGTATCTTCTTCTTCGCCTCATCGCTCTCCTGCCATCACACTCTCCATCGAACCCTAGCGCCACCGCTGGTTGTCTTGTCGCCGGCATGGAAGAGCTTCACTGCCTCAACCTTCTCGCCGCCAGGATCACGCCGGAGTCGGAACATCTACGTCCGCCTCCGCCGTAGACGTCCTCTGCTGCTAAGTTAGGGTGCATTGGACACTTGACCGAAGAGCCTCTCCAACACCACCTTTTTGTGTTCTTCGTTCGCACCTTCCAGGGTAAATATATCCCATTTTTACAGCAGATTAGATCTGAAGTTTTACCTCTCCCATGTGAAATCTGTTTTTCCTCAAGATACGATGCGCACATGATTCCTCAAACACTATCCATCACCACAATCATTGATGAACTAGCTAAGCATCTAAGATTTTCATGAGATTCCTCAATTGTGCGAATTTTCGGATCTGTACAACTCTGGAACCCAAGAACAGTATGCTTAAGCAAATTCCTCAACCACTGGTTATATTCCTCAAACTGTCAAACTTTTTCATTTTCTTCAAATCTGAGAACGCATATGACCTCTCCAAATTCCTCGCAACTATACTCTGTTCACAGGTACACACATGTCAGCTGATGAATCTCTCGGTTCTCATCACATTAACTCATTTGCAGCGTTTCTGGAAGAAACTCTTCAAGGCTCATCAGAATCTTCAAGAGTTCAAAATCATCAGCAAATTCCTCGTCTGAAGAAAATGGAGGAAGAAAGGAAACAGAAGGGAGGAAAGAAACTGGAGCAGAACACAACTGTTGATATTCCTGATGACATATACATGGACTATTGCACGCCTGATGATGAACCTGAGACTATGCCTAAAAGAAAGATTAGGCTGCAGAAAATTGAATGCAGATGGGCAAAGGAGTGGAAGGAGTACAGGTTTGTGACCCCAAAATATGCGAAGAAATTCGCTTTGAAGCCTCCTGGCAGAAGGGCTCCACTCGAGGATCATCAAGTAGCTCATCCCTCAAGTCTTATGACACTTGATGACTACCCAGATGAAAAAGAAAGGCATCTGGCCAAGCTCAAGAAGGAAGCCGAAACAGCAGTGAAGAAATTTCATGAATCCTCAGCTGCTGCCACCGGTGCTGCTCATTCCTCAGCAGCAGAAACCTCAGGCTCAGAGATTCCTAAAAAGCAGTCTGCACCATCAAAACCAAAGGCTCCAAAGCCTTAAGAGAAGTCTGGACAGGGTTCTGTCACAAAACCCTCAGCTCTAAAACCCTCGGTTCCAAAACCGTCAACTCCCAAACCATCAGCGCCAAAACCCTCAGCACCCATCTCATCTACACCAAAGTCCTCAGCTCCACCTCCAAAGCCAGTACAGAAGAAAGTCGTGAAGACTACGACTGCCAGCTCCAGCTCCTCACTCCCAGCTGCAACTAGCTCGGAGACAAAGTCTTCAACTCCCCTTATGAAGACTTTGACAACTACTCAACCTGCACCTCTGCCCAGCCCCAGCAAAATCATCGCAGTCCCGTCTGCATCAGAGGGAAGTGATGAGTATGATGATGAAACTTTGCAAGCCATCATCAGAAACAAGCAAGAACGGGTAGCACAAGCATCAGGCAGTGCTATTCCTCTGGCCATGGACCCCAAGGTCCTCCTCGACTTCATCAATGTGTGGTATGAAGACCCAAACACACCCATTGATGATTTGAAACTTCCTCCTCGCGTCAGCCACATGGTGGCTACCTTCATAAACGAAGCCAAGTGGAAGGAACAGAAGGCCAAGCAGGCAAATATTGCAAAGGCCAGAAAGGAGAAATTCCTCAGGCAAAATGTCCTCAAGCTGACGCCTGAAGCATTGGTGTCAACCCAGGCAGAGCTGCAAGTCTTGACTGACAAGTGTGAGAAATTGTCAGACCGCACAAGCATCAAACGCAATTTCATCAAGCTAGCCACTAGTGCTGTTGATGACTACAACAAGCAACACCCACAACCAGCACCAACTCCTCAGCCCCTGGTTGAACAGCCAGAAGATGCATCTCCTGATGAGGAGGAAATTCCTCCAAGTGAGGAACAACACCAAGAGCGCCGAGCTGATGAGCCGGCCATTGAAGAAATCATCACCAAGACCACCACTGATGAAACTGCAATCCCTGATGCAACTGCTACTGATCCAGCTGCTTCACCAAAGCAGGCTGATGACTCTGTTCCAGCTGGTTCCTCACTGCCAGCTGAAGAATCTGTCGAGAAAACACCTTCACCAAAAGCTTCAAAGGTGAAGAAGTTAATCCCGTCTGCATCAGACGCGAAAAAGACAAGAGCTGCTGAGAAGGAAGCAAAGAAAAGAAAAGCTTCCTCAGCATAAGAAAAGATCGAGGCAAAACGCCTCAAGGAAACTGAAGAATCTGCCCCTCTGGACCCGGTGCCTCTAAATGTTGCACCTTCATATGAAATGGTCGTCATTGGTGACCAAACTACAAGGGCAGATGAGGAAATGAAGGATGCTGCCTCTGAGGAGCATACTGATGAGGAAATACAGATTGATGATAGTCCTCAACCTCATATTCCTCAGAAAGAGACTACTCAAGCTTCAGCTGCAGCAGCTGATGAATCTGCTTCTGCCACAAAGTCAGCTGATGAAAAACAAGCTGAAGAATATGTCCAGTCTGAGCAGGCTCCTCCCACTGAACAGGCTGACCAAACTCCTCAAGCTGAGGAGGAAGAAGAAATTCCTCAGCCTGAAGCTCAACCAGAGAAAGAAATACCAGCTGATGAAATTCCTCAACCTGAGGACACTACTGAAGAAAATGTTCCCGCCCCTGACAATGAATTCATTGTGCTCAACCCAGAAACTGCCATGGTTGTTTCCCCACCCATTCCTCAGCACACTATCCAGCCAGTTCAGCGCCAGCCATTCTCGAAGCGGCCCAAGTTTCAGAAAGAAAATTTCTTTGAGGAACACATGTAATTCATCGGAGAGAATCCTTATGACAAGCCTCAAATGAGGCATCTGAAGTTTTGGACAAGGACTCAGATGAACTACTATGCTTCTGTGCTCTGTGGACGCAACAAGATATTCCAGCACAGGCACATTCCTCATGATGAACTTGAAGAAATTCCGTGCATGGAACCAGTCCTCAGCGTACTTCATGATGCAGGTTTGCTCCCTATGTGCTCCGACATATCAGATTGGAATAGTGAGCTCATTCTTCAATTCTATGCAACTCTGCACATCTCGGGCAATGCTGATGACATCAACACTTGGGTGTTCGACTGGATGACCCAAAACACTCACTACAAGGCTCCAGCGTCTGAACTCCTCAGAGAACTGCCCGTACCAATTCCTTCAGAAGGGGCAGTGAAGCTTTATGGTGAGCGTGAGCTACCAAATGGAATGATGGAAGTCCTCATGAAGCCTTTGGCTGCAGGAAAGCCCTCAAGAACCACATTCCTCGCCCATGAGCTCAAGTACACAACCCGGTCTGTCTACCGCATTCTCTGCAGTGTGCTCGCGCCCATCAAAGGCCATGACGATGAAGAAGATGTCGTCGGCCTCATGAAGAATATCCTCTTCAACATCATTCACGGCATCCCGATGAATATCCATGATTTCTTCTTGAGGACTTTGGATGACAATGCAATGTGCCCATATGATCACAAAATTTATGCACCATGGATCATGAGATTCCTCAGGACAAGGACAGGCATCAACTTCCACGCAGATTTCCAGAATCATGTTGGTTAGATGCCTCCTATCCGGGTCAACAAGAAGACTTTCGAGCCCATTGAGGGAAAAGGAAAGTCTGTGATTGATGAAGGCAGCAGGCCTCTTGATGGTCAATTTAAAGAGCCAGATGCATATTCCTCATGGGACGATACTGAGACTCGTCCACCAAGCCCTGTTCCTCCTCGCGTGCTAAACACCAGAGAGCTTCTCCTCAGTCTTCATCAGAAGGTGGATCACAACCACAAATGGGTCAAACGCCAGTTTGGTGCCATTGTGAAAACCCTCACTGAGACACAGAACTCTGTGAAACTTAATCATCACTATCTGCATGAGGTTTTTGATCGCACCTGGGCTACCCTTGCACATCTGAAGACCCAGACTGAGCTTGAAGAATTGAACTTTGAGCAGGACTTTGACTGGTCGTGGCCTCCCAAGAAGAAGTTCAGGCCCATTCCAGTGCCAGATCTTGAAGATAGTTCCTTCTCGTCTTTCCGCACCGCCGAATCTGATGAGGAATAGCTCGACACCGCAACAGGCCCAAGGAAGAAGACTACACCCAAGAAGCGCCAAGGATCTTCATCCACCGCCAAGAAATGAAGACTTCACGGGCGTTAGTCCTCAGTTTGTCCCTTTTTGTCACTTGATGACAAAGGGGGACAAACTTGAGAGTTAGTCTTCAAACGGGATTTATTTTTGGGGCTTATGAACTATATTTAAGTTACAAACTCTTGGCTCTTCTGAAGTTTTTATGTAATGAGTTGTAACTTAAGCCCGATGGTACTCTGACGCCTTTTTGAACGTTTTTCTTCGCATGCTTATTCCTCAAGTTTTAATGCACGCATGCTGAAATTCGTCAGATACCATTTGCCATCATGCATCTTCATTTTCTTCATATGATATGTTATATGTATGCATGATTTACAAGATTCAGGGGGAGATCTCCATGATATAAATCATCAATGTGCATATGCTATATAAGCAAAATCCTCAAGGTATGCACATCTTCAGGGGGAGTCTCTGTGAATCTTGTCTTCAAATTCCTCAATTGAGTATGTACACTTCACATTTTTATTCCCTGTTGAAGACTTAACCTAATTGTCATCAACCACCCAAAAGGGGGAGATTGTAAGTGCATCTAGTGCCCCTTAGTGATTTTGGTGGTTTGAAGACTTATAGGTTAAGTATCTAATGTGTTTATAAGTGTACACAGGATCTATAAGTCAATGAGGAGTTTGAGATATTTGAAGAATGTCGACCCCTAAAAATGTATATCTTCAGTTGAAGAAATTGGTCTGAAGTTGAAGAAATGAATCACGAGGAATCTGCGATGAAATTGATATTCCTCATGAAGATATTGATATTGAGAAGATCGGTGGTTCCTGAAGAAAATCATTTTGAAGAAATTGAAGCGTGAAGATTTACGTTTTCTGTTTTACTTTCTTCGCATTTGATGAATAGGAACACCGTACTGTTAAAGGGGGTCAAAGTAACACTATGGAACAAATTTCCTCATGATGCTCAACCCAAGACAAATCCTACCAAAAGCCTCAAGTGAGGAATATGAGTGACATGAGGACTCTCACAGTTGAGGGTCCCGACCGTTTCGATAAGCCACGCCAAGTCACTGGTCTTATCCACTCCAACGGTCATATTATTTAAGGGCATTAATGTCAAATCATGTCGGGATGCTCCCAGGCTATAAATAGCCGCCCCCACAACCACTAGCTGGTTGGCTGCTCCGTTATAAAATGACACTTGTCATAAGAGCAACCCAAATTCCTCAGAGCCTTTGAGAGTAAATCATCTGTGAGGAAATACACCACCCACCGAAACCACAAACCAAACCTAGTGATTGAGCATCACTGAAGAAGTTGTTCTTGTGTGGGACTGAAGCCTTTTACCTTTGAGGACTCTGCATCCTCCAGACGGTTAGGCGTCATGATCTAGAGCAATCCAGTAGTTAATTGTGGATCGCCGGGTGACCGAGTTTGTGAGGGTTTGGAAGTCTGCCCTGAAGACTTACCACGAGTGTTGGGCGAGGACTGTGTGTCCTTAGCTCAAGGATAATACGGTAGGGACTATGTGTCCCGGGACTGGGTGTCCTTTGGTTTCAATACCAAGCCGCTCCAAACCAGATGTACAACTGTCACATCAGTTGAAACTGGGTCATCAACAACAGTCTTCATCAAGAATCGGGTTCTAATTTCTCAACTCTTTACATTCTCTGTATTATGTGTTGATGACATTCACTGTGACTGTTTGAAGAATTTGCTGAAGACTTTCTCTGAATTTCCTCAACCCCAAATTCTTCACTTGAGTTAATCATCATCTGTATTCTGCGTGCCTGCTTACTGTGCGATCTGTTTTCATAATCTTCACTCTATAATACTGCTGTTGTGAACGATTGCACGACTGATCCTTAACTGCTTCTGCTGTAAGTTAGTCATCAGTGAGGAATTTCTTCAAAAGGAATTTCCTCAGTGATGAAATTCTAAAAATATCCTATTCACCCCCCTCTAGTCGATATAATGCACTTTCACTTCCCCATCTATGCCCACCCATGTCCAATTCGCCGATGCATCATCGTCAAAGGTATTGGGGTTTGGTAAGGTGGTCATCTCTCAAGAGTTATCTATTGAGAAGGTCATGCTTGTTGAGTCCCTTGCTTACAATTTACTTTCGGTTCGTCAACTTGCAATTATGGGCTTTTCCACATTCTTTAATCTTGATACCGTGGTCCTTTTGTGGAGCAAGACTCTTAAAGTAGCATATGTTGGATATGTCAAAAATGGTCTCTATGTGGTGAACTTTTCAAAGCGACCCACTAAGACCGCGACTTGTCTAATGGCTAAAGTTGATGTGGGCTGGCTTTGGCATCACCGACTAGCTCATGTCAATATGAGATCTTTGCAAAGTCTTCTCAAAGGGGACCATGTTCATGGACTAAAAAATGTGAGTTTTGCCAGAGATCGTGCTTGCAGTGCCTGCATTGAAGGGAAGATTCATGAAACTTCTCATCGTCCAACGACACTCATTTACACTAAGAGGTCGTTGGAGCTCCTTCATATGGATCTCTTCGGTCCTCCATCATTTGATAGTCTTGGGGGCAGAAAGTACTGCTTGGTGATTGTTGATGACTACTGAAGATACACCTGGGTATATTTCTTCAAGAAGAAGAGTGAGACTCAACAAACTGTCATCAACTTTGCTAATGAAGCTCAATGTCAACATGAAGCAAAGATTTTGATGATTAGAAGTGACAACGGCACCGAGTTCAAGAACTACACCTTGGATGAGTTTCTAGGTGATGAGGGAATCAAACATCAATTTTCAGCACCATACACCCCTCAACAAAATGGTGTGGCGGAAAGGAAGAACCGGACGTTGATGGACGCGGCAAGAACAATGATGGCGGAATTCAAATCTCCGTATAACTTTTGGGCTAAAGCCATCAACACAACATGTCATGCATCCAATCGGCTCTATATCCGCAAAGGCTTGAACAAGACCCCATATGAGATTCTCACCGGAAACAAACCCAATCTCAAGTACTTCCGGGTATTCGGGTGTAAGTGTTTCATTCTCAAGAAAGGTGCACGTTTAGCTAAATTTGATTCTAGAGCTCAAGAGGGCATCTTTGTTGGTTATGCTACAAACTCTCATGCTTACCGTGTCCTCAACAAGTCCACCGGGCTCATTAAGGAAACATGTAACGTGGAGTTTGATGAAAATAATGGCTCCCAAGTGGAGCAAAGTGGTCTCTGTGATGTAGGTGATGAAATTCCTTCCCAAGCAATAAGAAGAATGGGGATTGGTCAAATACTCCCCATTGAGGAACCCCTTGTGGCCGAAGGAGAAGGACAATGCTCTACTCAAGTGGAGCAATCATCCTCACAAGCCCCACAGGCTTCCGATGAACAAAGAGAAAACCCTCAACCAGTTGAACAAGTTCAAGGACAAGATCAATTGCTCAAAGATGGTGATGTGCCCCATGATGTCCAAGTGCTTACACAAGGTTCCGAATCTGCTCAAGATCAAGATCAAGTGCAACTACAAGATCCAGACCAAATAGAGGCACAAGATCAAGATCAAGAGCAACCACAAGATCAAGGACAAACCAGTGAGCCTGCTCAAGTCAAAAATCAAGTTGATCAGGATGCTGTCTCTCAATTTCCTTCTACAGCACCTAAGATGGCTACTGGTGCCAAGGGAGGATCAAAACGCAAGGCCAAGCAAAGTAATCAAGTCGATGCTCCCTAGTTATCAAATGGAGAACTCTTGGAGCGTCACGCAGCCAAGATTGCAAACAAGCTGAGAGTCAAGTCACATCTTATGAAGAATGTGCTTGGTAGTTTGAAAAGGGGAGTATCCACTCGTCAACAAATTTGGAATTATTTTGAGCATCACGCGTTTGTTTCGTATTGTGAACCTCAACAGGTACAAGAAGCGCTCGATGATGAGGATTGGCTTATGGCCATGCATGAAGAACTCAACAACTTTGAGCGTAATCAAGTGTGGAAATTAGTGCCAAGACCAAAGGAGGAACATAATGTCATCGGGACCAAATGGATATTAAAAAACAAGCAAGATGCCAATGGGATTGTGGTTCGAAACAAGGCAAGATTGGTGGCTCAAGGCTACTCCCAAGTCGAGGGTATCGACTACGGTGAAACCATTTGTCGGGACCCCGATCCTAAGTCATAGGAATCCAGCCTGTAACACATCGCATCTCATTGCAGTCTCATGCACGGTTAACTCCACGGCTGCAGCCTTACCTTAGCCGGGACCGTTTGTGTCTTTTGACTCACGTATGCAATAGTGTCGCTAGCATTCCAATGTCAAAGAACCCGGATCGACAAGTCTAGTCACAAACCAAAGTGGCAGTACCGCACAAGGACAGGCATACATGACCCAACAAAGCAGGTGTCGGTCACCAGCGAGTGTAGACGAGTCGTAGCAAGCTACAAGGACTCCATTACATCGCGTGACATTTCCCCAAAGGGGACAGACACAGCAGCTAAGAAGGACACATGCCGGTCAACCAATGTGTCCGGAGCAGTAGCGAACTACCAAGGCTCGTTGGATCACAAAGGGGCATTTCCTTGTAAGGAGTGCTACTAAAGTTCACGACTAGGTAATCGAACGCCATACATATCAAGTACGACACACGTACGCATGACATACCGATATGTATAGGTACATCGATGGCATCACAACATAACCAAAAACATACAAGCTTTATTTAAGAGGCTCGGAAGATCCGCACACATAATATTACACATTAAGGGTCTCACGACCCATAATAGCAGTCATTCAGTTACAAGCTAGCGGAAGAGTTTAAAACTGTCTCAGTACAGACAGGTGCAACTAGAAAGCACATGGCCTGACTATACTACATATCCAACGTAGGGCCAGATCGTAGCTGGGACACCAGCTACTCGTCGTCGTCGATGTCTACGAAGAACCCTCCATTAGGGTCATTAGCAACCTCTGCAACAATTATTAAGCAAACATGAGTACGAAGGTACTCAGCAAGACTTTAGGATAACTATCTACTCATGCAAGGTATTAATAAGGTATTGTGGGGTTTCATGCGGAAAGCCACCATTTGACTCGTGGCTAGACAACTTGCATTTTTAAATAATTTTGACAACTTGATTTCTCGCACACGAGTCCACTAACACCACAACAATACACCATCGTGGAATCATTCCGTCTCCATACAGAAATGCCGTCCACGACACTCACGCTTATCTTGACAATTTATGAGTAGCCATTTAAGTTATCTATGGACAACATATGTCTCCAAGTAGTCCATATCCGCGGACGCGGCTATTCGAATAGATCATAACCCTGCAGGGGTGTACTTCGTCACACACGCTCTCGCCACTTATCGCCATGTGCACGTCATGCACCTCGGCAACCTTCAAGCGGAAGCCTAGCGAGGGAGTCGGCCACGACCGTTAACCACACTAGTACGTAATCCAGGTTTATCGCCTATCTGAGAGTAACCCGTACGAAAGTCCGGCCGGGGTTTCCGTCACGGCCTCAAACGATGTGCGCAGGGTTCCCAAGCCCACCATCCGGGTGCCACTTGGTACACCGTGCCACTGACTACCGCATCACGGCCCACCTCTCAGGTCAGCACCATGCACGGCCTCCAGCATGACTATAAACACCAGAAACTACTTGCAACTCCTGGACCGAGTACTAAGCGATTAATAAGTCGAGAGGGTCAATTAAGTATCCCAACGTGTGGTAGTATCTAGTCTTGGATTACATACACGGAACTCAGTTCCTAAGGACGGTTCCAATGAAACAACCCACCATGTACTCCTACACAGCCTTTCACCGGTACCTTTACCAAATCAGGTTCAACACACAACCTTTGCTTACCGAACACATTCTCACAATTCTGTTCATCTCCCAGATGACAGACCATACACAACTCTAAGCATAGCATGCATAGCAGGATAAGGCACATCATGGCTCAAGCAACTACCAGGTATGCTAGGTTGCAAGGTTCTACTATTTACTGTGACAAGGATAGGTCATGCAAAGGAAGTGGGTTCAACTAACGTGGCAAAAGCAGTTGAAGCATTTGATCCTAATGCAATAAGTAAGTGCAGGAGCAAGAACATGGGATTTATCGGGATGATCAAAATGGTTGCTTGCCTTGTTGCTCAGAGGAGGGACAATACCCGTCAGACGGATATTCGGTGGAATCCGGGGGAGCGGAGCCTACCGAAATGAATGACAACAATCAATAACAATCATATGCAAACAAGATGATGCATGAGCATGGCATGAGAATGCAAGGTGACAAACTAATATAGTTAGCATATTTTAGGTTTGAAGTTGATTTGAATCATATTCAAATATCACTTCAAACGAGGTATTCTCGGATACCGTTTTAATTGATTCGACCTGATGCTCAGATCAACTTGATGTTAACATGCATGGGATGACATGTTAAGTTGCTGGTTTGGATTTAGAACAGTGTTTGATCATGTCAATCATAGTGAAATTCAAATATTTTCTATATTCCATTTATAAGGTATTTATAAGAATTGACTTATTCATTAATCTATATGTTTGGGTTCTGTAACTTTTTCAAACATGAATAACATATTCAGATTCCTTGAATTTTTCTGATACTTTTTCATATATAAATTATTTTCATTGGAGTTACAGATTAATTTCTATGAATTTTTGAAGTTTTAAACATTTCTGGAATTATTTCTAAACTGGAAAATACTTTTACTGCATCAGCATGACATCAGCAGGTCTATCTGGCCGTTGAAAGTCAAACCTGACCAGTGGGACCCACTGGTCAGTGTCTCTGGTCAATTTTAGATTAGGATTAATCTTATTTAGTTAATTAAACTCACTGGACCCACATGTCAGTGTCTTATTAATTTATCTGATTTATATTTATTATCTCTAAACTATCGAGAGGTTGGCCCCACCCGTCAGTGGCTCAGGCCAGCTGAGATCCACCGGTGGCGAGGTCGTCCTAGCCGGCTGGGAGCCTCCGGCGAGCACCAGAACGTCGGGGGGCATCGGAAACGGCGCACAGAGGGCCAAACGCTGCGCGGAGAGCACCAGAAGAACGACACTTCTCCCGCGGTTGCATTTCTGCACTTAGCAGGGGCTGATCTGGTCGGAGATGATGCCGGCGACGAGCTTGGCGGCGGTCAAGGTTCGGTCGTCATCGAGGTCATCGATACAGAGGGAGTTGCGCACGGGACTTAGCTCCTACGGCATCTACGCGACATCCTGAAGCTGCTGGTGCCCTCAGAAGGACGAGCTGATCACCGGAGGGTTACCGGCGACGAGCTGCAGCGGCGGATCTTGTCGGGCTCCGGTGGAACTAGGCCTAGAGGAGGGGATCGACGGGGAGATCTTAGGGGAAAGACGCGCAAGCTCACGAGGAGTGCAGTGGTGGCGCTAGTTTGCTCGGGGACGGCCTGGAGAGGAAGAACGCCGGCGACGATCTTCGGTGACCCGAGGAAGAAGATTACTGCTTCTCGTCGTTTCACTGCATCTGGGCGTCGGGCTCGTGGCTAGGGAGCTTCAGGGAGTTGGCGGCGGAGCTAATGCGCGGCTCAGAAGGAAGGAGGGGAGGCTAGAACGACGGCGAGCTCGAGCTCTGCTCGGGCTCCAATGGCGGTAGAAGGAGGGAGGAGAGATCCGAGAGGAGGGGGGGAACTGGCGCTGGGAATGGATAGGGTCGGCCTCGGGGAGCTTATCCCCGTGCTTGGCAGCGCGAAGCGGCGGCCAGGCAGCCAGGGAGCTGCGTGGAGGCGCGCGGCGATGCGGCGGCCACCTCCCGCTCCTACTGGCGAGGAGGAAGACGAGAGGAGGAGCTGGGCTGGGCCGGCTAGGCGACAGGTAAGGTTTTTCCCATTTCTTTCTATTTTAATTGCTGACATTGATCTACTATTTATTTCAGCTCCCAAATAAATTGTAAAAACTATGTTAAGCACCCTAGAATATTTGTTGGAATATTTCCAACCATTCCTAAAGTTTTCAACATTTTTGAAAGTTTAAAGTTTCTCATTTCAAATTTAAAACTTGAAACCAGTAGCTTTTTGCATTTATTTAAAATGTTTAAAGTGTCAAGAAAAATGTTTTCTTCATTGCTCATTTACTTTCATGATTTATCAGAAAGTTTGAACTTTTCTTGAGGCCATTTTGGGTTCATTGATTTTAACTAGTTTCAGATTTCCTTTATTTAAAGAAGTGGCTAGGGTTTTGAGTTTTTCCTTCACCACTTTCTTTGTTCTTGTTGAAACTTTCTTAGATGCAATGCAAAGAAGACATGAGCACAAAGCTAACTTGCTTAAGGTGTCAGGGATGTGACAACTCACCCCCACTCAAAGGAATATCGTCCCGAGATTTAGAAGTCGTCGGGAATAACGCAGGATACTCAAGTCGGAGACAATCCTCTCTTTCCCAAGTTGCCTCCTTTTCAGAATGATTTGACCACTGAACTTTAAGAAACTTGAGGTTTCGACGTCGAGTGGTACGCTCAGCTTGATCAAGAATACGCACGGGGTATTTTCGGTATGAAAGGTTATCTTGGAGATCAAGCGTTTCGTGGTCCACTTCACGGATAGGATCCGAAAAGCAACGCCTGAGTTGCGAGACGTGGAAAACATCATGAACCTTGGAAAGATGCGGAGGAAGTTCCTACTGGTAGGCAACTTCTCCTCGTTTGGCAAGAATGCGAAAAGGACCAATGTAACGAGGAGCCAGCTTGCCCTTGATACCGAATCGATGGGTACCCTTCAAAGGTGTAACCCGAAGGTAAGCCTTCTCATCAACTTCAAAGGTCACAGCCTTATGATGACGATCATATTCGCTCTTTTGACGAGACTGGGCTGTTTTCAACTTTTCACGAATGATGGGAACCTGCTCTTCTGCATCCTGGATCATATCCGGGCCAAAGAGTTGCCTCTCTCCGGTTTCTGACCAATTAAGAGGTGTTCGACATCTTCGTCCATAGAGAACTTCAAAAGGGGCTTTGCCCAAGCTTGATTGATAACTATTGTTATAAGTGAATTCGGCGAATGGAAGGTACTTCTCCCAATTCATACTAAACGATATAACACAAGCTCGGAGCATATCTTCTAGGATTTGATTCACTCTTTCTACTTGACCACTTGATTGGGGGTGGAAAGCAGTGCTAAAAGATAAGTGAGTCCCCATGGCATTCTGAAAACTTTCCCAGAAGCGAGAAGTAAAGATACTCCCACGGTCCGAGTTAATCTCCAGGGGAACACCATGAAGAGACACTATTCGGGAGATATATAACTCTGCTAGCTGGCTAGCTGTTATACTCTCACGAACAGGAAGAAAATGGGCCACTTTGGAAAGACGGTCAATGACCACAAAGATAGCATTATTTCCTTTCTTGGTCTTGGGAAATCCGGTAATGAAATCCATGCTAACTTTATCCCATTTCGATTCAGGAATAGCTAGAGGTTGAAGGGTGCCAGCAGGCCTTTGATGGTCTGCTTTAACACGACCACAAACGTCGCAGTTAGCAACGAACTCAGCAATTTCTCTCTTCATCCTAGTCCACCAGAACCTCTGGCGTAGGTCCTGATACATCTTAGTACTACCGGGATGAATGGTGAGAGGAGAATCATGAGCCTCCTTAAGGATCAATTGCCGCAGACGTTTGCTCTTGGGAACCACTAAACGGTTCTGAAAGAACACAACACCTTTCTCATTGATGGAGAAATCCCTAGCGTTGCCGCTAGCAATATTCTCCTTGATCCGGGATATACCCTTATCATAGGCCTGCACGGCTATGATTTGATCCCTAAGAGTAGGCTTCTCCACCAGGGTAGAAAGGAATCCTTGAGGAACAATATGAAGATTCAACTTCCGAAAGTCCTCATAGAGATGTGGTTGACCTTGTTGTAGCATCAAATTGTTACAATAACATTTACGACTTAGTGCATCGGCCGTAACATTGGCCTTCCCCGGGGTGTAAGTTATCCCTAAGTCGTAATCCGAGATCAACTCAACCCACCGTCTTTGCCTGAGATTCAAATCCGGTTGGGTGTAGATATATTTCAGACTTTGGTGATCAGTGAATATTTCGCAACGATTACCCAAAAGGTAATGTCGCCAGGTTTTTAGTGCATGGACCACAGCTGCAAGCTCAAGGTCATGTGTGGGATAATTATCCTCATGTGGACGCAACTGTCGAGATGCGTATGCGATCACATGACAATCTTGCATGAGAATGCAACCTAATCCTTGTCGCGAGGCGTCGCAATAGATAACAAAGTCCTTAGAAAAATCTGGTGGTAGCAACACAGGTGCGGAAGTTAGGCATCTTTTCAGTTCCTGAAAACTATGCTCACACTGTGGTGTCCACTCAAACTTTTTATCCTTCTTGAGGAGTTCAGTTAGAGGCTTTGCAACCTTGGAGAAATTCTCGACAAAGCGGCGACAATAGCTCGCTAGACCAAGAAAACTCCTAACTTGCTTAACCGATTCAGGTTGAGTCCAATCAAGGACAACTTGAACTCTCTCGGGATTGACAGCAATACCCTTACCAGAGATTACGTGACCTAGATAGGTCACTTCTGGTAAACAAAATTCACATTTTGAAAACTTGGCATAAAGGCGATGCTCTCGAAGTTTCATCAATACCAGCCTTAGATGCTCGGCATGTTCTTGTTCGTTCTTCGAGTAAATG
This sequence comes from Hordeum vulgare subsp. vulgare, assembly GCF_904849725.1. NCBI lineage: Eukaryota > Viridiplantae > Streptophyta > Magnoliopsida > Poales > Poaceae > Hordeum > Hordeum vulgare. Next base: position 356,157,892 of record NC_058519.1, on the reverse strand, counting down.
AGAATATCGTCGAGGTATACCCCGACGAGTCTATCCAAATACTCCATGAAGATTGAATTCATCAGACGAGAGAAGGTGGCTAGGGCATTGGTTAAACCGAAGGACATGACAGTGTACTCGTATTGGCCATAACGAGTAACAAAAGCCGTTTTTGGAATGTCCCCGTTCTTAATCTTGATTTGATGGTATCCCAACCTCAAATCCATTTTGGAGAAAACTGAGGATCCAGCGAGCTGATCGTACAGATCGTTGATCCTGGGGAGCGAATACTTGTTCTTTATGGTGACCAGATTAACTGGTCGGTAATCTACAACCATCTGATCTGTTCCGTCTTTCTTCTTGATGAAGATGACGGGGCAAGCCCAAGGAGAAGAGCTAGGACGAATGAAACCTTTGTTCAAGGCCTCATCTAATTGCTTCTTAAGTTCGGCTAGCTCCAGGGGTGCCATCTTATATGGTCTTTTGGCTATTGGGACAGTTCCCGAAACAAGATCTATCACAAACTCCACATCTCTGTCAGGTGGAATTCCTGGCAGTTCCTCTGGAAAGACATCCGGGAAGTCACGGACTACCGGAATGTCTTCAAGTTCCAGAAGAGGGTTGGCGTTTAAGGAATAGAGTTGGCATTTGGCAACTCGAGTAGAGACATTTACTATCTCACCCGAGGGATGGGTAAGCTGGACATTTCTAGAATGAGTATCAATCTTGGCATAGTGAGCTGACATCCAGTCCATGGCCAAGATGATATTAATATCCAAAGATTTCAATGCTATCAATGAGGCTAGAAAAACTAGCCTGTCTACTAGAATTTCATTGTCATAGGTTATCCTAGAGGTTTGCCATTTACTACCAGGAGTTTGGACAACCAATGGAATTGGCATATCACAAAAAGACATGTTATGCAACTGTGCATAACTTTCTGAAATGAAGGAATGAGAAGACCCAGTGTCAAAGAGAACAGACGCTGGGTGATGATTAACAAGAAGCGTACCCATCATGACGTCGGGATCCTCTGCAGCTTCTTCTGCTGACACATAGTTCACACGGCCACGTGCAGGAGTTGGCTTCACATAGTAAGCTTTGCCCGACTTGGCTTGCCCGACGGACTTTCCGGGTTGCTTGGCACCCACATTCTGAGGACACTCACGGGAATAGTGCCCTGGTTCTCCACACTTGTAGCATATCACTTGGTTGGCACGTGGTGCATCATTGCTAGCTGGACCACCATAAGCTTTTGCTGGAGGGTTGGCCTGATTCGTCTGAGGCACCACGTAGGATGGCCTCGGAGTGTATCTTGGCGGCAGAGAACTGTTCGGAACCCACAGCCCGCGTTTGGGAAACGCGGAACCAGAAGAAGAGCCAAAGTCACGGGAGTGCTTCCTTGTGGCTTCGAAGTCAGTATGACCAGTCTCGGCACTGATCGCCTTGTTGACCAGAGCTTGAAAGCTTGCACACTCATGGAGGCGCAGATTACGACGAGCTCAGGGCTCAGACCCTTACGAAACCTTGCTTGCTTCTTGGCGTCAGTAGACACCTCCTCTGTTGCATAGCGAACGAGGTTACCGAACTCGCGGCTATAGGCATCCACATTCAACTTGCCCTGAGTGAAGGCACAGAACTCCTCTCTCTTTCTGTCCATCAGGCCCTCTGGAATATGGTGCAGACGAAAAGCTGCACTGAAGTCTGCCCAGGTGGCTACTGGTTCAGCGGGACGCATAGCTTCAAAGTTCTCCCACCAAAGATTGGCGGGTCCCTCCAGGAAATACGCCGCAAAGGTCACCTTATCAGCCTCAGACACATTCGCAGAGTGAATCTTGCGTGAGATGCTGCACAGCCAGTCATCAGCGTCAAGGGGATCGATGGAATGATGAAACTTTGGAGGGTTCACCTTCACAAAGTCATTGAGGGACACTGCAGCATTCCTAGGCTGTCGAGCCGTATTCTGCTCAATACGCTCTAACAGTCGGTTGGTCTCCCTTTTATTTCTCTCTGCCTCAAGCATCACTTCCGCCAGAGAGGGCGGGTGAGGCAGGTCTTCCTGCGATGCTTGACTACCCTCGCCTTGCTCACGACTAGGGGCACGGTTCAACCTGGTGAACACCATCCTGACAAACAAACTCACAGCTTAGACCAATATCACATCAATACTAGCTATGGATTAAGAATGTACTGAACACACGGAATGCGGAAATGAATATCCGAACAGCATGGTAACAAGCAACTGATATATATACACCATGGTTCATACACACCCTTACGTAGTTCAGTACAACCTTAACCGAAGAGCAAACTACTGAAATTATGAAACTACTCATCAGAGGCTTACAAGCTTCCTATACATTATTTATCTAGGCCTCCGGAATTCATTTCACCTCACAGGCATACTTCACAAGTCACGCAGGACTGTGAACGTACGGCTACTACCATACTATCCTTCCGCTCACAGCTCAGGCATCCGCATAGAACATCTCATAGAGATTACCTCCATGACCTGGAAGCTCAACCTGCGGATCAGGAAAACTCTAGCCTGAGATCCATGGGATCCATAAGGACACGGATGTGGCCTTGGTCCCCTGACTGGTGGTAAGAGGGGCCCCCGAAGAGGTGTGACTCCTCCTATAGCTGGCCAGTCAACGTGGGCCAGAAGATGGGTCCTAACAGGATTCAGCATCTCCATCTCTCCGTACCCTGTCTGGACTACCGGTGCCAGCTGCGTCAAAGCCGTCCACAGACGGGCACGGGTAGCATAAAGCTCCATGCGGAGAGCACGAGCATCCCTGTCTCTGTTCTCTAGCATCTCAACGGTGGACTGCAGTAATGGATCCTCCATAGAAGAATCAAAATAGACTCCACTGAGGTATCCCACTTCACCAGCCTGAGAGGTCGGAACATAGCAGAACTCTGAATTCTGCAGCAGTGCATGTCTCGCTCTCATAATGGTCAGCATTGAATAGGCAGCATCTTGTACTGCCATGTCAACAGTGACTCCCAACCCATAGGACCAATGGATTGGCTCCTCAGCTCCAGGGTAGTCTGGAAATACCCTAACAGTGCAGATGTACTGGCTCTGGTTGAAGTCTCGGTACTGTTCCTCCACTGTGTACTCGGGGTACCAGCGGTAACCGCACACCGACATCACCCTGACCAGCATGGCCGTATGACCCGGCACATCAATGCACCTGGTCAGACGTACCACCTGACAAGAAGGACGGCCAGACATCTGTAAATAGAGAGTAATGCAAAAGCATTAGAGCTCTGAATGCAAAATTGGGCAGCATAACAGCTGTAAATGCTCAAAAACAAATTTTGAGACAACCCACAAATGGAATAGCGTAACCACTCAACTATCAAGTTCAACTCTCTGGACATCAAGCTTACTTCCTTTTTCCTAGGAATGAAAGAAACCCAATATCTCTTGACCCGTAGTCCTATAATCTACCAATCAGAAACACGAGCCTAGAAGAAGATGGGTAACTTAGTCCTTAATTCCCGCAGAAAAGACGAGGATGACCAGAATAGAATAACTTGAGAAGAGAACAAGAGTCTTACGTTCCCTTCCACAAACAATTCCCTTATATATAACTAAAGAAATTCTAGACTCAACTTCGACCAGTTTGGCTTAGTAATCCTACAGTCAGTCAGGCTCTGATACCAACGCTGTCGGGACCCCGATCCTAAGTCATAGGAATCCAGCCTGTAACACATCGCATCTCTTTGCGGTCTCACGCACGGTTAACTCCACGGCTGCAGCCTTACCTTAGCCGGGACCGTTTGCGTCTTTTGACTCACGCATGCAATAGTGTCGCTAGCATTCCAATGTCAAAGAACCCGGATCGACAAGTCTAGTCACAAACCAAAGTGGCAGTACCGCACAAGGACAGGCATACATGACCCAACAAAGCAGGTGTCGGTCACCAGCGAGTGTAGACGAGTCGTAGCAAGCTACAAGGACTCCATTACATCGCGTGACATTTCCCCAAAGGGGACAGACATAGCAGCTAAGAAGGACACATGCCGGTCAACCAATGTGTCCGGAGCAGTAGCGAACTACCAAGGCTCGTTGGATCACAAAGGGGCATTTCCTTGTAAGGAGTGCTACTAAAGTTCACGACTAGGTAATCGAACCCCATACATATCAAGTACGACACACGTACGCATGACATACCGATATGTATAGATACATCGATGGAATCACAACATAACCATAAACATACAAGCTTTATTTAAGAGGCTCGGAAGAGCCGCACACATAATATTACACATTAAGGGTCTCACGACCCATAATAGCAGTCATTCAGTTACAAGCCAGCGGAAGAGTTTAAAAATGTCTCAGCACAGACAGGTGCAACTAGAAGGCACATGGCCTGACTATACTACAGATCCAACGTAGGGCCAGATCGTAGCTGGGACACCATCTACTCGTCGTCGTCGATGTCTACGAAGAACCCTCCATTAGGGTCATTAGCAACCTCTGCAACAGTTATTAAGCAAACATGAGTACGAAGGTACTCAGCAAGACTTTAGGATAACTATCTACTCATGCAAGGTATCAATAAGGTATTGTGGGGTTTCATGCGGAAAGCCAGCATTTGACTCGTGGCTAGACAACTTGCATTTTTAAATAATTTTGACAACTTGATTTCTCGCACACGAGTCCACTAACACCACAACAATACACCATCGTGGAATCATTCCATCTCCATACGGAAATGCCGTCCACGACACTCACGCTTATCTTGACAATTTTATGAGTAGCCATTTAAGTTATCTATGAACAACATATGTCTCCAAGTAGTCCATATCCGCGGACGCGGCTATTCGAATAGATCATAACCCTGCAGGGGTGTACTTCGTCACACACGCTCTCGCCACTTATCACCATGTGCACGTCATGCACCTCGGCAACCTTCAAGCGGAAGCCTAGCGAGGGAGTCGGCCACGAGTGTTAACCACACTAGTACCTAATCCAGGTTTATCGCCTATCTGAGAGTAACCCGTACGGAAGTCCGGCCGGGGTTTCCGCCACGGCCTCAAACGATGTGCGCAGGGTTCCCAAGCCCACCATCCGGGTGCCACTTGGTACACCGTGCCACTGCCTACCGCATCACGGCCCACCTCTCAGGTCAGCACCATGCACGACCTCCAGCATGACTATATACACCAGAAACTACTTGCAACTCCTGGACCGAGTACTAAGCGATTAATAAGTTGAGAGGGTCAATTAAGTATCCCAACGTGTGGTAGTATCTAGTATTGGATTACATACACGGAACTCAGTTCCTAAGGACGGTTCCAATGAAACAACCCGCCATGTACTCCTACACAGCCTTTCACCGGTACCTTTACTAAATCAGGTTCAACACACAACCTTTGCTTACCGATCACATTCTCACAATTCTGTTCATCTCCCAGATGACAGACCATACACAACTCTAAGCATAGCATGCATAGCAGGATAAGGCACATCATGGCTCAAGCAACTACCAGGTATGCTAGGTTGCAAGGTTCGACTATTTACTGTGACAAGGATAGGTCATGCAAAGGAAGTGGGTTCAACTAACGTGGCAAAAGCAGTTGAAGCATTTGATCCTCATGCAATAAGTAAGTGCAGGAGCAAGAACATGGGATTTATCGGGATGATCAAAATGGTTGCTTGCCTTGTTGCTTAGAGGAGGGACAATATCCGTCAGACGGATATTCGGTGGAATCCGGGGGAGCGGAGCCTACCGAAATGAATGACAACAATCAATAACAATCATATGCAAACAAGATGATGCATGAGCATGGCATGAGAATGTAAGGTGACAAACTAATATAGTTAGCATATTTTAGGTTTGAAGTTGATTTGAATCATATTCAAATATCACTTCAGACGAGGTATTCTCGGATACCGTTTTAATTGATTTGACCTGATGCTCAGATCAACTTGATGTTAACATGCATGTGATGACATGTTAAGTTGCTGGTTTGGATTTAGAACAGTGTTTGATCATGTCAATCATAATGAAATTCAAATATTTTCTATATTCCATTTATAAGGTATTTATAAGAATTGACTTATTCATTAATCTACATGTTTGGGTTCTCTAACTTTTTCAAACATGATTGAAAATAGCATATTCAGATTCCTTGAATTTATCTAATACTTTTTCATATATAAATTATTTTCATTGGAGTTACAGATTAATTTCTATGAATTTTTGAAGTTTTAAACATTTCTGGAATTATTTCTAAACTGGAAAATACTTTTACTGCATCAGCATGACATCAGCAGGTCTATCTGGCCGTTGAAAGTCAAACCTGACCAGTGGGACCCACTGGTTAGTGTCTCTGGTCAATTTTAGATTAGGATTAATTTTATTTAGTTAATTAAACTCACTGGACCCACATGTCAGTGTCTTATTAATTTATCTGATTTATTTTTATTATCTCTAAACTATCCAGAGGCTGGCCCCACCCGTCAGTGGCTCAGGCCAGCTGAGATCCACCGGCGGCGAGGTCGTCCTCGCCGGCTGGGAGCCTCCGGCGAGCACCAGAACGTCGGGGGGCATCCGAACCGGCGCACAAAGGGCCAATCGCTGCGCGGAGAGCACCAGAAGAATGACACTTCTCCCGCGGTTCCATTTCTGCACTTAGCCGGGGTTGATCTGGTCGGAGATGACGCCGGCGACGAGCTTGGCGGCGGCCAAGGTTCGGTCGTCATCGAGGTCATCGATACAGAGGGAGTTGCGCACGGGACTTAGCTCCTACGACATCTACGCGACATCCTGAAGCTGCTGGTGCCCTCAGAAGGACGAGCTGATCACCGGAGGGTTACCGGCGACGAGCTGCAGCGGCGGATCTTGTCGGGCTCCGGTGGAACTAGGCCTAGAGGAGGGGATCGACGGGGAGATCTTAGGGGAAAGACGCGCAAGCTCACGAGGAGTGCAGTGGTGGCGCTAGTTTGCTCGGGGACGGCCTGGAGAGGAAGAACGCCGGCGACGATCTTCGGTGACCCGAGGAAGAAGACGACTGCTTCTCGTCGTTTCACTGCATCTGGGCGTCGGGCTCGTGGCTAGGGAGCTTCAGGGAGTTGTGACGGAGCTAATGCGCGGCTCAGAAGGAAGGAGGGGAGGCTAGAACGACGGCGAGCTCGAGCTCTGCTCGGGCTCCAATGGCTGTAGAAGGAGGGAGGAGAGATCCGAGAGGAGGGGGGGAACTGGCGCTGGGAATGGATAGGGTCGGCCTCGGGGAGCTTATCCCCGTGCTTGCCAGCGCGAAGCGGCGGCCAGGCAACCAGGGAGCTGCGTGGAGGCGCGCGGCGACGCGGCGGCCACCTCCTGCTCCTACTGGCGAGGAGGAAGACGACAGGAGGAGCTCGGCTGGGCCGGCTAGGCGACAGGTAAGGTTTTTCCCATTTCTTTCTGTTTTCTTTCTGTTTTAATTGCTGACATTGATCTACTATTTATTTCAGCTCCCAAATAAATTGTAAAAACTATGTTAAGCACCCTAGAATATTTGTTGGAATATTTCCAACCATTCCTAAAGTTTTCAACATTTTTGAAAGTTTAAAGTTTCTCATTTCAAATTTAAAACTTGAAACCAGTAGCTTTTTGCATTTATTTAAAATGTTTAAAGTGTCAAGAAAAAGGTTTTCTTCATTGCTCATTTACTTTCATGATTTATCAGAAAGTTTGAACTTTTCTTGAGGCCATTTTGGGTTCATTGATTTTAATTAGTTTGAGATTTCCTTTATTTAAAGAAGTGGCTAGGGTTTTGAGTTTTTCCTTCACCACTTTCTTTGTTCTTGTTGAAACTTTCTTAGATGCAATGCAAAGAAGACATGAGCACAAAGCTAACTTGCTTAAGGTATCAGGGATGTGACACCTTTGCCCCTGTTGCTCGTTTAGAATCTATTCGCATGCTGCTTGCATTTGCTTCTCATCATAATTTCAAATTACAACAAATGGATGTAAAAAGTGCTTTTCTTAATGGTCCTTTAAATGAGTTGGTCTATGTCAAACAACTCCCGGGGTTCGAACATCCCAAGCTCCCCAATCATGTGTACAAACTTAATAAGGCACTCTATGGCCTTAAACAAGCCCCACGTGCGTGGTATGAGTACCTTACTGAGTTGTTACAAGATCGTGGGTTTGAAATTGGGAAGATAGATCCCACTCTTTTTACCAAAGAAGGTCAAAGGGGATTTGTTCATATGCCAACTATATGTTGATGATATCATTTTTGGTTCCCCTAACGAATCTTTCAATGAAGAATTTGCTGCACTAATGACCGAGAAATTTGAGATGTCAATGATGGGTGAGTTGAAGTTCTTCCTCGGATTCAAGATTAAACAAGTCTTAGAAGGGACCTTCATCAAACAAGCCAAGTACACTCAAGATATGCTCAAGAGGTTCGAGCTAGAGGATGTCAAGCCGGTCAAGTTTCCCATGCCAACAAGATGCAAGCTTGACAGTGATCCCAATGGTAAAGCAGTGGATCAAAAGGTATATCGCTCCATGATTGCATCCCTTCTTTACCTTTGTGCATCTAGACCAGATATCATGTTGAGTATAGGGATTTGTGCACGGTTTCAATCTATACCAAAAGAAAGCCATTATATGGCTGTTAAGCGAATCTTTCAATATTTGGCTCATACCCCAAACTTTGGCCGATGGTATCCCAAAGGAGCAAGCTTCAACCTAGTGGGCTATTCTGACTCATATTGGGCGGGAGACTGTGTGGAGAGAAAGTCAACTTCTGGAGGATGTCAATTCCTTAGTCGTTCACTCGTAAGTTGGTCTTCAAAGAAGTATAATTGTGTCTCACTATCTTCCACCGAAGCTGAGTATGTGGCAGCTGCGAGTTGTTGTGCACAGTTGCTATGGATGAGGCAAAATTTAAAGGATTACTGTGTCACTTGTGACAAAGTGCCTCTTTTATGTGACAATCAAAGTGCTATCAAGATTTCCCTCAATCCGATGCAGCATAGCAAGACCAAGCACATTGATATTTGCCATCACTTCATTCGTGAACATTTCAAGCGAGGTGATATTGAGTTTCACTTCATCAACACTGAAGAGCAACTTGCAGATATTTTCACTAAGCCCCTAGATGAAGCAAGGTTCCGGGAGTTAAGGCATAAGCTAAATATCATTGATTCAAGTAATGTGGATTGAAACTAGGCACTTTGCACCTCACTCTGCATTATATCTTGTTCTAGGTGTAGGCATGGACATAGGGGGAGTGTTGTTCTCTCAATGAACTTTCCCTCCCCCATTATGCATAAATCGATCAAGTCTTTCACTTTGGCCATTAATAAATGGCACTTGTGCTTCAAAGACGAGCGTTGGTCATGAACCCAAGGATAATTCTTCGCAGTGTCATACCTTTGTCTCAAACATAGGTGGCTCCGGCCACCGCCCACCTTTCTCTCTTGTTGAAGAAAGGATACAAATGACTAGTCAATATATCTTGCTGGTGTTACCTTTTTCTCTACACCGACTAGTCATTGCCCACATCATTTCCACGAAGTCCTAAGTCTCTTTGTGCTTTTCTGGGGCGGTACTACCGCCAGGGGGAGCGGTACTACCGCCAGGATCCCAGCCTTTCGTGGCTTAGTTAGGGCTTTTTAGGGCTGTCTCAAGGGGGGGGGGCGGTACTACCGCTAGGGTGGCGGTACTACCGCTATGACCCCAGCGGTACTACCGCCAGGGGGAGCGGTACTACCGCCAGGGTAGCGGTACTACCGCTATGACCCAGCGGTACTACCGCTCCGCCCGTGACCTGAGGACTATATAAAGGGAGAGGGGGCCGTTTTTCTTGCCCGTGTTTCATCTTCTTCCTGGTGCTCTCTCCCTCTACCTGAAATCTCCCCACTTGGATCTCCTTCTGTGGAGCCTCCCCTCTCTTTCCAGTTGGAGGGCTTGCTCCCCTCCCCCTTCCTCCTTCAAGTGACATGGACTCCGGTGGTTCTCGTTGCTCGAACCCTGTATGTAACACCCACTCAAAGCAGTACCACAATCCAGAGGCCCCAGAAGGTTCCGCAACTTCCAGTATGAACCCTAGAAAGAAGTATTTCAAGAAGGTTGCCACCAAGTCCAAAGGGCCCAACGTCCGCACTATGCCTCCTATGGACTTTGTGGCACTCCGTACCCGTGATCCCCATGTTAATGAAAAAGCTCAACTCAAGGGCTGCGATCATGTTTGGTCACGGGAACATGCAATGATCTTTCGTGACATCATCGTGCCCTTCAAGAAGATCTATGTCCCAGTGCAGTGGATCGACACCGCTCACCTTCGGTGGCATCATGACTACTTTGGCGAGGCTCTCTCCTTGGTTGAAAATCTTGGCATTATGGAAGTCATCACCTTCAGAAATGACTTCGATCCAGATCTTGTGGCCCAGTTTTATGTCACCGTTCACTTTCAACCTGATGAAGAGCGCACCATGACCTGGATGACGGCTGGTCAGAAGCTGACTGGTACTTGGGGGAGTTCATGCAGCTCCTGAAAGTCGACTTCCAGGGGCAAGAAACTGTTCTTGGGCTGCGTCCTCATGCTCCAGCTAAGTCTACTTCAACCCCCAAGGACAGGCTGCAACATCTTTACATAAAAAATGGTGTGCTCCCCACGCATCTGGATTTCATGCATCGGATCTTCTGCAACACCCTGTTCCCTCGTATTGGCAACAAGGACGAGGTGCATGGACATCTGGCTGAGATGCTTCTGCTGTGTGAGGTGGTAAGGAATAAGGACACTGCTCCTCTCGACATATGTGATGTGATGTTCTGTGAGCTCTGAATTGCATCATGAACCGCAAGGTTCCCATCTACGGGCCTTATCTGTTCGCCTTTATTCAGAAGAAGTGGAAAGATACTTATCCGGACAAGGTCCTCCCTGTTGAAGCTAACTACTTTGTGCATGATCCTATCAAGCTGTGTCTAAAGGACAAATGGGCCAACACCTCGACTTCTTCTCAGCCCATGGAGACTGACACAGAGACTGCTGCTGGAGGAGGACCTGCTTCGCATATCCGCTCTTCTGCTATGCTATCTTGGGCTGTGAAGCTGAAGGATTAGATGAAGGCTCTCTTTTGTATGCAGGCCAAGGGACAGTATCAATCTCATGTGGCCCAGAAGGAGAACCGTCAGAGGCACAAGCGTGTCTTAAGGACACTTGATGTGGCAATCTCGAGCGGCTCAGAGGACGGCATCACTCCAGAGACTGGCTGGATGAGGGCTCAAGGTTACCAGTGGAACGGGTCTGATGCTGAGGAGGTGGTTTCTGACGAGGACATTGAGGAGGGGCAAGACGAGCAGGATCCAGATGCCACAGATGTGTCTGAGGATGAGGAGTGACCACCTGTGTCTTAGGTGTGCCCCTTTTTGATGTCTTGATGCCAAAGGGGGAGAGAGTCTAGGAGTTGGATTTGCTTGTTTTATCTTTATTGTGTTTGCTTTGAACTTGGTTTGATCGTATTTGCTATCTTTACTAGGTGTGATGTGAGACTTGTTTTTATTGTGAGACCTATTTTAATCATATGCTGTGAGTCATATGCTCTTCAATTATCTCTATTAAATTATCTTTACGCTCACATACTTTCTACTGTGCAAATCCGGTATTGTCATCAATCCACCAAAAAGGGGGAGATTGTTAGGGCATATTTATGCCTAAGTAATTTTGGTGATTGATGACAGTACCTTAGTGGACTAATCGTGTGCATTGAGCATTTCAGATAATACATGACAAAGGCACAAGACTATTCGGCACCCTCCGTGGAATAGAAGCACGGTGTCTTCTATGATTCTCTTTGGTGGTTTTGAGTCGTAGGAACGCCATACTATTAAGAGGGGATCCGTATTGGGAAGGTTCGGGTGGAATCAATCTTGCAAGCACACACTTTTTCTCCATCTCCTTTCCCTTGCAACTATGGAGCTTTTCCCCTCTCTGGTCTTTCTCTTCTTGCAAAAATGTCCTGTGTCGGTAGTACCGCTGGACCTAGCGGTAGTACTGCTGGAGCTGACGGTAGTACCGCTGGAGCTATCGGTAGTACCACTGGCCCTAGCGGTAGTACCGCTGGAGCTGGCGGTAGTACCGCTGGCCCAGCGGTAGTACCGCCCATGGTCAGCGGTAGTACCGCTCCAGGACTTCGGTACCGTCATCCTTGCGGCTGTACTACGTCGGACTTTTTGCGAAGATTTTCTTGGCGTTGGTTGGCCCGGTAGTATCTTTGCGCTACCATGGGCTCAACGGTAGTATCACTACGGCCAGCGGTAGTACCGCTGGAGGGTCAGGGGTAGTACCGCTGCAGCCAGTGGTAGTACCGTTGGGCTCATGCTGTGAGTGAGGAAAACGGTTGGATTCTTTCCCCCACTATATAAAGGGTTCTTCTTTCTCAAGAACTCTACCTTTGACCCTCCCAAGCTCCATTGTTGCTCCCTAAGCTCAAAAGTGCCCGATCTCTCTCCCTAGCCAATCAAACTTGTTGATTTCCTAGGGATTGGTTGAGAAGGCCTAGATCTACACTTCCAGCAAAAGAAAATTGATTCCCCCCACTAATCCCTTGCGGATCTTGTTACTCTTGGTGTTTGAGCACCCTAGTCGGTTGAGGTCACCTCGGAGCCACATTCCATTGTGGTGAAGCTCCGTGGTCTTGTTGGGAGCCTCCAAGCTTTGTGTGGAGTTAGCCCCAACCTTGTTTGTAAAGGTTCGGTCGCCGCCTTCAAGAGCACCCATAGTGGAATCACGACACCTTGTATTGTGTGAGGGCGTGAGGAGAATACGATGGCCCTAGTGGCTTATTGGGGAGCATTGTGCCTCCACACCGCTCCAACGGAGACGTACTTCCTGTCAAAGGGAAGGAACTTCGGTAACACATCCTCGTCTTCATTGGTTCCACTTGTGGTTATCTCTAATCTTTACATTGTGTATGTTATTGTTGTAGACTATTTCTTACTTGCCTTAGCGATTATAGTTGGTAGCATCATATATGTTAGTCACCTAGTTGTAATTTTAGAGAACCTTTATGTTGCTAACCCTAACTTGTTAAGAATAGTTAAAAAGTGGTAGTTGCTTATTCAGCCCCGCTCTAGTCAACCATATCGATCCTTTCAGGATTTGTCCATATGCACTTCTTGAAGTCCATCTGTTGGTTTCAAGGAGTTTATATGATGACCAATGTGGTATTCAAGGAATTATCCAAAGAATGGTCATAAGTACACAAGGTTGACCAATACTACGACAAAGAGTAAATCAAGTTGATCAACACACAAAGCGTACAAGATGTACCGAGAGGGATCAAGTGATCCTATGGTATGGTAAGAATTGTCCATTATGCTTTTGTGTACTAACCCATGGTCTTCGTGAGAGTTCTATCTTGGGTTAGGTGTGTTTCCATGGGCTTGGGTCAAGAGGAAGATCTCATTCAACCCATGAAGGATGACATCAGGTGGTGATCGTCATCAAGATTGCGGTGTGCAAGATCAAGTGGAGCATCACGAAGATATCATGCTTGAAGCTTGCCGTCCATTGTGGTGGCAATGGACTTGTGAAGATGTGCTGAAGAGTGGCTCACCCATAGTGAGTATGGGGGAGCAATCAACTAGTCTTCATCAAGCTAACACAATCAATAAAGGTGGTCCATATTGAGTAAGTCAAGATCATCAGCATCTAGCTCAAGTGGACTAGGTGCAAGGTATAGGTTTGTCCTTGATAGTTTTTTCTATTTTAGGATAGATTGTCGTACTGTCAAGGGGGACTCTCAAGTGAGTAGCTTGATGACATCGTTCGTTGAGAGCTCAAACCATTTGCATCCTTGCATCATATTTCTTGGTTATTGTTTGGTGTTTCTCTTTTTGAGTATTAGAGCTTATGGTCATCTTTATGACAAGCTCGAGTTCGTCGAAAACGGAGTTCATGTGCATCTTCTATGATGTTTTGAATGTTAGAGTCTTTGCCGATTCTTCATTCATAGAGGATTGACATCTCTATATGATTGACATTTCCATAACTGCATGTTCTTAAGTTTTCCTGTTGTTGGATAGCTCTTGTCGTCCTGAATCCAACAAGCTTGAGTTTGCTCAATTCGGAGCTCGTATACGAAAGTTATGGCAGTTCTGGTCTTTCCTGTTTTCTTCCAACGGTTGTACCACTACCTAGGGCGGTTGTACCGCTCACCTCATTGGCGGTTCAACCGGCCCAGCACCAGTCCACAACCATACACAGTTTTGTTGTGTTGCTGTGGTTGGGCGGTGGTGGCCCGGTTGTACCGCTATATTAGTATAGCCGGTACTACCGGTGTTCTTAGCGGTTGTACCGCTTGGGACTTAGACGTGCCCAGTAGCAGTGGCAGGTGGAACAACTGGCCAACCTTCTATTTTAGTCCGGTTGTTGGGTGGTAGTTGGGCGGTTGTGTGCTACGGCAACAAAAGTCCTTCCCTGGTGCTTAGGAATTCTTCTTGTTACTTCTCTGGTTTGCGTCGGTTTTTCCCTTGAAGAGGAAAGGGTGATGCAGCACAGGAGCAGTAAGTATTTCCCTCAGTTTGAGAACCAATGTATCGATCTAGAAGGAGGGCCTCGTCAAGTCCAAAGTACCTGCGCAAACACAAACAAGATTGCACCCAACGCTTCAAAGGGGTTTTCAATCCCTTCAAGATTGTTTGCAAAGTGAGATCTGAAGGCGGAAAGTGCAATGAAGTAAAAAGTGTAAGGCTAAAAATATGGTGTGGAGTAGACCCTGGGGCCCATAGTGTTCACTAGAAGCTTCTCTCATAATAGCAAATATCACGGTGGGAGAAGAAATTACTGTCGAGCAATTGATAGAACCGCGCAAAGTCATGACGATATCTAAGGCAATGATCATGCATATAGGCATCATGTCTGAGACAAGTAGACCGATACTTTCTGCATCTACTACTATTACTCCACACATCGACCGCTATCCAGCATGCATCTAGTGTATTGAGTTCATGACAAACAGAGTAACGCTTTAAGCAAGATGACATGATGTAGAGGGATAATCTCAAACCAATGATGAAAACCCCATCTTTTTACCCTTGATGGCAACAACACGATGCGTGCCTCACTACCCCTTCTGTCACTGGGTGAGGTCACCGCATGCTATGAACCCAAAACCAAGCACTTCTCCCATTGCAAGAATCATAGATCTAGTTGGCCAGACAAAACCCACAACTCGAAGAGAATTACAAGGATATGAAATCATGCATAAGAGAGATCATAAGAAACTCAAATAAGATTCATGGATAATCTGATTATAAATCCAGAATTCATCGGATCTCGACAAACACACCGCAAAAGAAGATTACATCGGATAGATCTCCATGAAGATCATGGAGAACTTTGTATTGAAGATCCAAGAGAGAGAAGAAGCCATCTAGTTACTTGTTATGGACCCGTAGGTCTATGGTGAACTACTCACGCATCATCGGAGAGGTCATGGTGTTGATGAAGAAGCCCTCCGTGTCCAAATCCCCCCTCCGGCAGGGCACCAGGACGTGCCCCAGATGGGATCTTGCGGAGACAGAAGCTTGCGGCGGCAGAAAAGCGATTGCGACCGTCTCTTGATTTTTTGGGAATATTAGGGAATATATAGGCACAAGATCTAGGCCAGGGGACCTCCAGGGGGCCCACAAGCCTCGATGGCGCGGCCCCCCTAGCCGCGGGGTGGGGGCTTGTGGGGCCCTTGGCGCTCCTCTGGCTTGGCTCCCAAGTTCTCCGATATTCTTCCGTTCCAAAAAAGAATCTTTTCGGGGATTTTCTTTCGTTTGGACTCCGTTTCAAAATCTCCTCTGAAAGGGGTCAAAAGCATGGAAAAAACAGGAACTGACACTTGGCACTGAGTTAATAAGTTAGTCCCAGAAAATAAATTAAAAGTAATGCAAAACGTCCAAAGTTTGACAAGATAATGGCATGAAACCATAAAAAATTATAGATACGTTGGAGACGTATCAAGCATCCCCAAGCTTAACTCCTACTCGTCCTCGAGTAGGGAAGTGATAAAGAATGAATTATTTGATGTGGAATGCTACCTAGCATAGTTGTCCTTTGCAACTTATTTCACATGGCATGAATGTTCAGATCCGTAAGATTCAAAACAATAGTGTGCTATTGACATGAAAACAATAATACTTCAAGCAAACTACCAAGGTAATCATGAACTTTCAAAATAACAAGGCCAAAGAAAGTTATCCCTACAAAATCATATAGTGTGGCTATGCTCCGTCATCCTCACACAACTAATGTAAATCATGCACAACCCCGGAATTGGCCAAGTAATTGTTTTCGCGCTCTTACTTTCTCAAACTTTTTATAACTATCACGCAATACATGAGCGCGAGCCATGGATATAACACTATAGGTGGAATAGAGTGTCGTGGTGGTTGTGAGACAAAAAGGAGGAGATGGTCACACTGACTCGGCGTATCAATAGGCTATGAAGATGCCCATTAATTGATATCAATGTGAATGAGTAGGGGTTTCCATACAAGAGATGCACTAGAGCTATAAGTATGTGAAAGCTCAAGAGGAAAACTAGTGGGTGTGCATCCAACTTGCTTCCTCACGAAGACCTAGGGCAATTTTGAGGAAGCCCATCATTGGAGTATACAAGCCAAGTTATAAAACAAATATTCCCACTAGCATATGGTAGTGACAAAGCAAGAAGCTCTCAATCATGAAGAACATGGTGCTAACATGAAGCACAAGTGTGGAAAAAATAGTAGCATTGTCCCTTCTCTCTTTTTCTCTCATTTCTCTTTTTTGGGCTCTTAGGCCTCTTTTTTCTTTTCTTTTCTCTTTTTGTTTTGTTTTTGGGCTCTTTGGCCTCTTTTTTTATTTCCTCACATGGGACAATGCTCTAATAATGATGGTCATCATACTTTTTAGTTACTCAAAGCTCAAAGATCACAATGATGATGACTCCATAGGAAATGCCTCCGGCACTGTACCGGGATGTGCTAAGATCAAGCATGGCGTATGATGTTAAAACATCTCGCTAGCTATCTTCGATCATGCAATGGCAATATGAGAGTGACAGCACAAGTCATGAAACAGAACGGTGGGAGTTGCATGGCAATATATCTCAGAATGGCTATGAAAATGCCATAGTAGGTAGGTATGGTGGATGTTTTGAGGAAGGAATTTGGTGGGTTTGTGCACCGGCGAGAATTGCGCGGCACTAGAGAGGCTAGCAATGGTGGAAGGTGAAAGTGCATCTATACCATGGGCTCACATTAGTCATAAAGAACTCACATACTTGTTGCAAAAGTTTTTATTAGTAATCGAAACAAAGTGCTAAACGCATACTCCGAGGGGAGGGTTGGTAGGTATAAACCATCGCACGATCCGATCTCAACACAAAGGATGACAATCAATAGATCAGTTATGCTCCGACTTCCTAACATAGCGGTTCCCCATACATGCATGCTACGGGAATCACTAACTCCAACACAAGTATCACTAGATTCACAACACCATACTAACATAACTCTCAATATTACCGAATCCACGTCTCAAAACTAACTGAGAGGAATCCAAACTTCTCTTTCTACTCAATGCACATGAATATGGAGGTTTTTGCATCCTCTTTGGGTACATATCACATTTGGGACTAGTTTCATAGCATAAGCCAACTACCAAATCACACACCACCGTGCTCTAAAGATATAAGTGAAGCACAAGAGCAAAAGTATCTGGCTCAAAAGATATAAGTGAAGCACTAGAGCAAAAGTATCTAGCTCAAAAGATATAAGTGAAACACTATGAGCAAAAGTATCTAGCTCAAAAGATATAAGTGAAGCACTTGAGCAAAAGTATCTAGCTCAAAAGATATAAGTGAAGCACTATGAGCATTCTAGCAAAATCACGATGAGTGCATGTCTCTCTCTCTCAAAAAGGTGTGCATCAAGGATGATTGTGACACAACAAAAAGAAAAGACTCCTAAGGATACAAGATGCTCCAAGCAAAACACATATCATGTGGTGAATAAAAATATAGCTCCAAGTAATGTTACCGATGGATTGAAGACGAAAGAGGGGATGCCTTCCCGGGGAATCCCCAAGCTTAGGCTTTTTGGCGTCCTTGAATTTGGCTTGGGATGCCTTGGGCATCCCCAAGCTTGAGCTCTTTCCACTCCTTATCTCTTTGTTCATGAGAACGTCACCCGAAACTTGAAAACTTCACAATACAAAACTTAAACAGAAACTTGTGATAACATTAGTACAAGAAAACAAACTACCACTTCTTTTGGTACTGTAGCAAACTTGAATTCCATCTATATTGATGATGGGCTACTGTATTCTCACTTTTCCATGGCTAGTACCCCCCGATACTAACCATAGTTTCATCAAAACAAGCAACCAACTCAACAAAAACATAATCTGTCAAAAACAGACCAGTATGTAGCAATTTGTATACTTCGTATACTTCTGGTACCTCAAAAAATCTGAAACATTACGACGGCCTGGGGAAAAAGCATATCAACTAGCAGCAAAATGAATCAACTCAAAAGCTCTTCCAGAATAAAAATGAAAAATCATCTCGTGAGCGAAAAGTTTCTTTCTTTTTCCAGCAGGATCAAACAACCATCACCCATGCTATCATAAAGGTTTTGCTTGGCTCAAACACAAAAAGAAACACAAAAAACACAATCACAACAGAATTATGAAAGTGTGGACGCAACAAAACAGAAAGAAAAAGGTAAATTCATTGGGTTGCCTCGCAACAAGCGCTATTGTTTAACGCCCTTAGCTAGGCATAGGAGCGATAGAATCACGTATCGTCGTCTTTGGTGCTCAAACCATAAGTGGCCCTCATCATGGATTCATAAGGCAATCTTATTATCTTTCTAGGAAAGTGTTCGATGCCCTTCCTTAAAGGAAATTGAAATCTAATATTCCCTTCCTTCATATCGATGATAGCACCAATAGTCCTTAGGAAAGGTCTACCAAGAATAATAGGGCATGTAGGATTGCAATCAATGTCAAGCACAATTAAATTCACATGTACATAGTTCCTATTTGCAATAATAAGAACATCATTGATCCTTCCCATGGGTTTCTTGATAGTAGAATCAGCAAGATGCAAATTAAGAGAACACTCTTCAATCTCATTAAAACCGAGAACATCACATAAAGACTTTGGAATCGCAGAAACACTAGCACCCAAATCACACAAAGCATTGCACTCATAGTTTTTGATTTTGATTTCGATGGTAGGTTCCCACTCATCATGAAGCTTTCTAGGGATAGAGACTTCTAATTCAAGTTTCTCTTCAAGAGCTTTTATCATAGCTTCGACGATATGATTGGTAAAGGCTTTGTTTTGACTATAAGCGTGTGGAGAGTTCAACATGGATTGCATCAAAGAAATGCATTCAATCAAGGAGCAACTATCATAATTGAATTACTTGAAATCAACGGTAGTAATTTCATTACTACTCGAAGTTTTAACGTCTTATACTCCACTTTTAATGCTTTTAGCATCAAGATAGATGGACTCTGAATCATTGGGGCACTTTTCAACCAAAGTGGATTCATATCCAGCCCCATAATCATGAGGTTTGACACAAGAAAACAAAGATCAATGGGAGTCACACCAAGCACTTTAAGATCTTCATGATTCTCATCACGAGAACAAGCCTTTTTAAACCATTCATGTCTAGCACGAATTTGGGCGGTTCTTTCTTGGCTCTCAATCATGGAAACACGCATAGCTTTCAAAGTTTCATCCATGTTGATTTTGGGAGGAGCACATCTAACTTTCAAAGCATCAACATCACAAGAAATCCTATCAACGCTCTTAGCCAAATTGTCAATTTTGAGTAGTTTTTCCTCTATGGACGCATACAAAATCTTTTGAGAGTTGATGAACTCTTTGATATTACTCTCTAGATCAGAGGGTAATCTATTGTAATTTCCATGAGTATTGTTGTAGGAGTTGCCAAAGTTATTAGAGGAGTTACTAGGAAAAGGCCTAGGAACATAGTTTCCTCTAAAAGCGTTGTTAGGGCATATTTCTCCTAAGTGGTTTTAGTGATTGATGACAATTGTTGTGCGGACTAATCTTGTGTCCTGAGTATTTCAGAATATTCTCTTCTAGGCACAAGATGACTCGACGCCCTGTGACAGCCCAATCCGGCGTTCCAGTAGATTCCCCTCTCTTTCCGTTTTCGTTGTGTGTCTATTTTTATTTGTTGCATCATCATCGCATCATGCGCATCATCTGCATTGCATCGGCATCTCCGTTGCCGCCAGTTTTCAAAACTTGCATCCGTTGTTAGTTGCCGGTTCCCGTCGTTGTCCGTTCTGAGCCCGACCGCACACGCACGCGCCCGCGGCATCGTTTGAACCCTGTTTTAAAATTGTGCGCAAAACTTTCTCTGATCGGGGTGAAACTTGGTATGCGGTCGTAAGTAGTTATAGCTAGTCCGCCTGTCGAATTTCGTCGCGATCGGAGTCCGTCTGGTACCCGAACGGTCGACCGTAGCGGCACGGTATTCGGTCTACCATCGGACGTGTGTCGATGTTTTTTAAATACGTTGCCGGGTCGCCCGTTTTCCCTCTCATCTTCGCCTAGCCCCTCTGCACAATGCGTCGACCGTGCGCGCGGCCCAGTTCGAAAACCTCCCGGTACCCGAACCGTGACCGTTGGGTCCGGATCAACCCCGTTTTACCGCAAACTATCATCGGTTTGTTCATTGGACTCTCTAACCTAATATTTTCGACCGTCCGATTTCAATCGGAGGGTCCAAATAACCCCTAATCTAACCCACCTATTATATATATAGATCACCTAGTCTAACCCTAGACAAATCCCTAGAAATCCTCTCCCTGTCCAATAGCCACCACCACCCAGTGGAAAAAATTCCCCTCGGGATCCCCAGATTCAGTCTGCAGCCAACCCCGTAAGCAGCTCGATCCAGAGCTCCCTGCGCCTTGACCCCGTCTTCCACGTGAGCCGAGCCGCCGGACGCATCCGTCGCCCGCATGCCGAACGAGGAGGCCGTCCCCAACTAGTCAATGGAGCGCAGGAGCGGGCATGGCCTCGTCCCTGAGCTCCCTTCCCCGTGCCTCCTAGGGGGCCGCGCCGTGAGCTGCCGGCGAGCTTCACCGACGGGCAGGCACCCAAGTCGCCTTGCTCCTTCTCCCTTCCTTCTTCCCTCTCTCACCTCATCTCTCTCTCTCTGTCCACACGAGCATCTACGCCTCTGTCAAGGGAAGCTGTGCCATGGAGCTTGCAGCTTGTGAACCGGCGTTTCCTCCACCGAATCAAGCTCCCGACGCCGGGAATGGATTCCCATGCTCAGATCCCCCCTTTCCCCCTCGTCCTGGATGCTCGCCGGAGTCCCATCAAGCCTCACCAGGTTCAGCCGCTGAAGGCGCAGGTGAGGACTCACCAGATACGCCATGTGCGCTTCTGCCTGGCCGTGTGTGTTCGTGCAGAAGGAGTCCCGCCGCCTCTTTAGTATATGTTGTTCTCCCCTGAACTCATGTCACGTGCACATGCATAGCCGAATTGGGTAGCGCTGCTCTAATCGACCAGGAGATCGTGGGTTCAAGTCCCTGTGGATTCATTTCTATTTTTCACGAATTTTACCCTTTGCATAGGATTAGTTTCTGCCTCGGTTCACTTAACTTCGAGGCCCTGTTAGTTCACACAACAGGAGCCAGACCAACTGGTTAGTGCCCTGGATTCAACGCAGGGGTCTGGGGTTCGAATCCCAGCTTTGCCCCATAATTGTTTCCCCTGTCTTTTTTTTGCTGCATTAGGATTTTGCTAGATTTCAGAAAAATTGCGTATTGTTTTCAAACCCCCGTAGATTTCAAACCATGCGGCGGATCGGAATAAGTTAGATATGTAAAGCGTATCGAATTTCACATAGATTAATATTTTTTTAACACTCATGCACGTTTAAAACTGTTAGCGTGTTGTTTGCATCGGTTTGCGTGTCGACGTGTTGAAAACGGTTTAGGTCATAGCTATTTATCCGTAGCTCCGTTGGAGATGAGCCATATATGTAAATGGGCTAGAACGACATGTAGTTTCACGTGAACCACTTTGTTTCGACGTTTAACAAATTTAAAATGTGATTAGGACAAATCTGGACAGAATTAGAATTTAACACGTGGGCTCATTTCGGAGATGCTATATGTCATTTCCGGCCTCATTTAAAATGCCTAGATAGGTAGTTTAATTTGTGCTTCACCCCGTGCCTTGTTTAACCACATTTAATATTGCCGTGTATCTAATCGGGATAGAACTAAATAATTAACGTGGAGTTTCATCAATATGCTACTCGTTGCATATTGAATTTCACTTAATGTGTAGTGTCTGATTGTGTGAATTGTCATGCCGTGACTTGCATGTATCCAGCTGCTCATGCATCATTTGTGTTGTGCATCGTGTGGTGAATTCCGTGTGATGATTTGTGTTTTCGGTTTGCTTCGTCTCGATAGAGCTCCGCACGCTTGCCGGATTGTGAGGACCCGTTCGACTACGTCGGTTCGTCTGCTTCATGGAGGCATTCTTCTTCCAAGCGGGATCTCAGGCAAGATGATCATTTCCCCAGATACCATTACTATCATTGCCATGCTAGTTTTATCGCTTCTATCGTTTATGTCTCGTTGCCTACCACCTGTTAAATATCAGCCTCTCAACAATGCCATGATTACCTTCAACCTGTTCGACCTAGCAAACCACTGATTGGCTATGTTACCGCTTGCTTAACCCTGTGTTAGCGTTGCTAGTTGCACGTGTAGTTGCTTCCATGTGATAACATGGGTTCTTGTTATATCACCATATTTAATTCTATTTAATTTAATGCACCTATATACTTGGTAAAAGGTGGAAGGCTCGGCCTTTCTAGCCTGGTGTTTTGTTCCACCTTTGCCCCCTTAGTTTCGGCTACCGGGGTTACGTTCCATAAATGAGCGCTCCTAACACGATCGGGGTTGTTATGGGGACCCCCTTGATAATTCTTTTTAGATTAAAGATGGTCCGGCAAGGCCCAACATTGGTTCTACATTTGTCCAACATAATAATTTGTTAACACTGAAATGCATAGGGCGTCATGAATCCGAGGAGTAATTTTACATAAACAGGGGGGCCAGTGCTGATGGTGTTGGTCCCAAACGGTCTGCCTGCGGGGCCACCACGGGGAAACTCAAGGTTTGGCACCCGTAGCTAGTTCCATCTGTCGTGTCCTGAGAACGAGATACGCGGCTCCTATCGGGATCGTCGACACGCCGGGCGGCCTTGTTGGATTAATTTTACCTTTGACGAGATATCTTGTGCATCGGGATTCCAGTGATGCTTTGGGTAATCTCAGAGTTGAGGTTTTCCACTAGGGAATCCGACGAGATCGCGAGCTTCGTGATTGAGGATTTCTATGCGGCTTGTGGTAATTTGTGATGGACTAGTTGGAGCACCCCTGCAGTGTTAAATCTTTCGGAAAGCCGTGCCCGCGGTTATGTGGCAACGGGGAAGCTTTGTTTAACACTGGTTCTAGATAACTTGAAGTTAACTTAATTAAAAGATGCCAACTGTGTGCGTAACCGTGACTGTCTCTTTCGTGAGTTCTTTTCTCCGATCGAGGACACGGTGGGGTTATGTCTGACGTAGGTAGGTGTTCAGGATCATTCATTTGATCATCAGTAGTTCACGTCAGTTACGCGTAGAGCTTCCCCCTCTTATTTCTTGTACTCGTAAGTTTAGCCACCAAATATGTGGTTAGCCGCTGCTGCAACCTCACCACTTAACCATACCTCACCCATTAAGCTTTGATAGTCTTGATACCTTTGGAAATGAGATTGCTGAGTCCCCTGTGGCTCACGGATTACTACAACACCAGTTGCAGGTACAGGTAAATGTTCCTTGACGCGAGCGCGTTGATTGTTCATTTGGAGTTGCTTCGTCTTCTTCTTCTTCATCGATCTAGGATAGGTTCCAGGCCGGCAGCCTGGGATAGCAAGGATGGACGTCGTTCTTATTTTTCTTGTTTGTTTTCGTCCGTAGTTGGACCCTGCTCTTACTCTTGATGTTTATGTAATGTACTGATGTGACTCTGATGTAGCTTGTGGCGAGTGTAAGCCAATTCTAAATATATCTCTTCTTTTCAGTACATCTACTTGTAACGATATCCATTCTTGCGACACGACGAGATGCGCTTCTATCCCTGACTAGGCCTTCGTGCCAAATTGAGGATAGGGTCGCATCTTGAGCGTGACAAGTTGGTATCAGAGCAGTACCGACCTAGGAGCCCCCTTGATTGATCGAACTTGGCCGAGTCGAGTCTAGTGAAAAACTACTTTGAGTCTAGTTATATATCGGAGAGTAGGATTCTTTTTTCTCCTCTTCTATGCTCTGGTGAGGAATCTTGACGTAATAATTTAATTCTACTCCTCTTCTCACTCAAAAATTTTTAGGATCACGTGGATATTTTTGAGATCTATATGATGCCGATGTGACGGAGTTCTGTCTTGGTGCCTCCTGTCTGACTTGATTTTCTTCTGGGGAGTTGAGCTCCAGGGGATTCTTGAGCACATCGTTATCATTCTGATTTCATAGTATCTCAGAACGAAGGATGTTCGTAATTGCTTCAATACTAGTAGTGGCGAGATAACCCCGATGTCCCCAGTACTGGTGCAGATTGTTCGGGAGTACTGCCATACTTTGTATCGTTGTGATCACGAGGGTCTGTAGTAGATGAAGGTCCGAGATTCTGGTTGTGTGTTGACGGATGTGATACAGGTGACGGGTTAGTATAGGAGTTGTGTGATTATTACTCCTTGTATCCGTGTACCAGATTGCATGACCAGATATTTGGGGAATTCTTAGGTGGGAATTCAAGTAGTTGCTTATAGGAGAATCTTCCAACAAATCCTCACCCTTTGTTTTGTTGAACTATGGTAATTCGAGTTGCTTCGATGTCAAGTGGTGATTTCAGACCTTTCCAAGAGGTGTTCTCATATTTTTATGTGAATGCTAATACTTTTGCTTAATCAATTGTCTTATCATTCTTGTCAACCGGAGTCGTCATGTTAATTCTTTTCCAACCGGTGTGTTTCTCTACAGGTGGATTCAATCCTCTCCATTTTTTTGCAAGAGCATTCTCTCATTTTATTCCGGAGTTATCTCATCTGTCTTAAGTCGTCTTTGTTTTTCCCCGCCCTCCCACCCTTTTCTTCAGTGATTGGATTTCATCCAAGAGTTTTCTTTTCATGGTGCTTCCGTTGTCTGTTCTTTTCTCTCTTACCCGGTGATTCATTGTGAAGATTCTCAGGAGCTTCGTGTTCATCCTTATTCAGTCGTGTTATCCTTTCCGGTGAATTCAATGCAATTATCCGTGTTCATTGTATCCTATTCGTCCTTGTAATTCTTTCCTATGTTGGAAATTTTTATCAGTTTATCGTCTTGTTGTCATTTCTCTCTATTCTACCCGGAGTGTTGAAGTTATCCCAGAAGTTTCTTGTTCTCAATTCTATAATTATTTCGAGGTGCTAACCTCATATAGTTCTCTTCATACTGGTGCAATATCTCTCGTTCTAGCAATCTTTTCAACGATGGTTTCTTTGAGTGGGCCCATAACCCATAGGTTCCTTCCCAGGATCTTTCCTGGCTCTTTTAATCTTTTCCCAAAGATCATTAATTCATTTCAACTATGACGTAAGTATGAATTTCATCAGTCATATTCCTTCTTCAAGATTGCTTTTAATTTATTTGTCGTCATTGGTTAAATTTTTCTTTGTTCTTATTCCGGAGTGTCTCATTAATTCTTGGTGTTGTTCTCGTCATCATTCTCAGCTTGCAAATTCTAAGGAGTGTTTCTCTCAGTCTTGTTCCATTCTTGTGAAGACTGTCATCTCAGCTTCGTGTATCCTCTCATTTGTTGTCAATCATGAGTAATCCCTTTCGTGCTATCCGGTGCTTCTCTGAGTTGTTTTTATTTCTCATTCCTCCGAAGGCCATCATTTTAGAAGATTCTTCGTTCTCAGCTTTCAGCTTTCATCCTCAATTCTTCTCAATTATTGTCTCTTCGTTCGTCTCTCGATTATCCGGTGCCTTGTTCAAGTTTTATTTCTGGTGGATCATGATCTCTTCAATCTCATGTATCTCCATTCATTCTTGGTATCCCCATTCAAATGTGAATTCTTACCGGTGCTTCCTTCAATTATGCTTCAAGTGGTGCTTATCTCTCTATCTCTTTTAAGATTCTTTCAAGCGGAATAAGTTGTATGCTAAATCCTTTGCTTGTCATCAATAAAACTTGATGAAGGATAAGCATAACATAATTCTTATTCCTGTTCATAGTAATCTGAATTCTTCTTCCGGAGTGGCTCTTGATATCGATTCCTTTCTCAGGTGCTTATCTTTCTTTTCCGGAGTTCTAAGTTCTTTTAAGTATCTCTTTGTGATGCTTCATCTAAATCTTGGCAAGGTCATAATCTTATTCTTTTCTACCTTCATATCGTTGCATCATTCATACGGAGGTCCTTCATGGTGGTTCTTCAAGGTTTCAATTCATTCTCAAAGTGTTCTTCAAGATTCTTGTTGGAGAACCTCAAGTATCCTTCCTCTTGCATTTATATGTGCAATTGTTCTTCCTTTATCCTTTGAGGTGGTATTATAGCATTCTTGTTAGTGTAGGAGTCTCGAAGAGAATTCCTTTCAAGAATGAGATAATTAAATCCACCAATCCTTTGATCATGAGATTATTCTTAACCCATGATTTCTTCATTGAGCTATCTTGGTTTGGATTTCACCTAAAGCTTTTCCTATGGATTGTGCTATCATGGTGCTTGTCATTAATCCAAGTACTCAATGTATCGTCTTGGTGTAAGAAGCTTTCATATCTTGCTTTCAACCAATCTTGTTTCTATTAGTGGCTGGTTGTCACTTCATTAGTTTGAAAGGTGTTCATAAGCCCACTACTATCTTGTTCTTTTCGTTGTTGTTTTTTCCAACAACTCCGTTCAATTCTTCGTGCAAGGCTGCTTGCCAAGTTCATTGTAGATAGTATTTGTCATGTTTCTCTTCATTCTCTTCTTCCGTATGAGCTAGTTCCTATTCTATTGTTCTGAAGGCATTGTGATGTTGCTCTTTTGGGTCAATCTTGTTGTTCTATCAAGATCATGGTGTTCCCTTGCTCTACTTAGTTGTTTGTTATAAATATTGTCTATTTCTCCTACCTTTTCAAAAAATTTGTCCCATTTTCCTACCGAAGTGCTGCCGAAATTTTCCGTGAATTCTTGCTTCTTCCTCATATCAGTCCTCATCTCTTTGCAACCTTTGTTGGTGTCACTCATTTGTCAAAGAAGCGACTAAGTTGTTACCTCTTGTTCTTTCTCATCCTCTCCCCCTTTCATTCTTGGATCTCGGGGCGAGATCCTCTTTTAGTGTAGGAGAGTTGTGACAGCCCGATGCCGGCGTTCCAGAAGATTCCCCTCTCTTTCCATTTTCGTCGTGTGTCTATTTTTATTTGTCGCATCATCATCGCATTATGCGCATCATCTGCATTGCATCGGCATCTCCGTTGCCGCCAGTTTTCAAAACTTGCATCCGTTGTTAGTTGCCGGTTCCCGTCGTTGTCCGTTCTGAGCCCGACCGCACACGCACACGCCCGCGGCATCATTCGAACCCTGTTTTAAAATTGTGCGCAAAACTTTCTCTGATCGGGGTGAAACTTGGTATGCGGTCGTAAGTAGTTATAGCTAGGCCTCCTGTCGAATTTCGTCGCAATCGGAGTCCGTCTGGTACCCGAACGGTCGACCGTAGCGGCACCATATTCAGTCTACCGTCGGACGTGTGTCGATGTTTTTAAATACGTTGTCGGGTCGCCCGTTTTCCCTCTCATCTTTGCCAAGCCCCTCTGCACAATGCGTCGACCCTGCGCGTGGCCCAGTACGAAAACCTCCCGGTACCCGAACCGGACGATCGTGACCGTTGGGTCCGGATCAACCCCGTTTTACCGCAAACTATCATCGGTTTGTTCATTGGACTCTCTAACCTAAAATTTTCGACCGTCCCATTTCAATCGGAGGGTCCAAATAACCCCTAATCTAACCCACCTATTATATATATGGATCACCTAGTCTAACCCTAGACCAATCCCTAGAAATCCTCTCCCTGTCCAATAGCCGCCACCACCCAGTGGAAAAAATTCCCCTCGGGATCCCCAGATTCAGTCTGCAGCCAACCCCGTAAGCAGCTCGATCCAGAGCTCCCTGCGCCTCGACCCCGTCTTCCATGCGAGGCGAGCCACCGGACGCATCCGTCGCCCGCATGCCGCACGAGGAGGCCGTCCCCAACTAGTCAATGGAGCGCACGAGCGGGCATGGCCTCGTCCTCGAGCTCCCTCCCCCGTGCCTCCCAGGGGGCCGCGCCGTGAGCCGCCGGCGAGCTTCACCGACGGGCAGGCACCCAGGTCGCCCCTGCTCCTTCTCCCTTCCTTCTTCCCTCTCTCACCTCGTCTCTCTCTCTCTCTGTCCACACGAGCATCTACGCCTCTGTCAAGGGAAGCTGTGCCATGGAGCTTGCAGCTTGTGAACCGGCGTTTCCTCCACCGAATCAAGCTCCTGACGCCGGGAATGGATTCCCATGCTCAAATTCCCCCTTTCCCCTCGTCCTGGATGCTCGCCGGAGTCCCATCAAGCCTCGCCAGGTTCAGCCGCCGAAGCCGCAGGTGAGGACTCACCAGATCCGCCATGTACGCTTCTGCCTGGCCGTGTGTGTTCGTGCAGAAGGAGTCCCTCCGCCTCTTTAGTATATGTTGTTCTCCCCTGCACTCGTGTCACGTGCACATGCATAGCCGAGTTGGGTAGCGCTGCTCTAATCGACCAGGAGATCGTGGGTTCAAGTCCCCGTGGATTCATTTCTATTTTTCATGAATTTTACCCTTTGCATAGGATTAGTTTCTGCCTCGGTTCACTTAACTTCGAGGCCCTGTTAGTTCACACAACAGGAGCCAGACCAACTGGTTAGTGCCCTGGATTCAACGCAGGGGTCTGGGGTTTGGATCCCAGCTTTGCCCCATAATTGTTTCCCCTGTCTTTTTTTTGCTGCATTAGGATTTTGCTAGATTTCAGAAAAATTGCGTATTGTTTTCAAACCCCCGTAGATTTCAAACCATGCTTCGGATTGGAATAAGTTAGATATGTAAAGCGTATAGAATTTCACGTAGATCAATATTTTTTTCAACTCTCATGCACGTTTAAAACTGTTAGCGTGTTGTTTGCATCGGTTTGCGTGTCGAGGTGTTGAAAACGGTTTAGGTCATAGCTATTTATCCGTAGTTCCGTTGGAGATGAGCCATATATGTAAATGGGCTAGAACGACATGTAGTTTCACGTGAACCACTTTGTTTCGACGCTCAACAAATTTAAAATGTGATGAGGACAAATCTGGACAAAATTAGAATTTAACACGTGGGGTCATTTCAGAGATGCTATATGTCATTTCCGGCCTCATTTAAAATGCCTAGATATGTAGTTTAATTTGTGCTTCACCCCGTGCCTTGTTTAACCACATTTAATATTGCCGTGTATCTAATCGGGATAGAACTAAATAATTAACGTGGAGTTTCATCAATATGCTACTCGTTGCATATTGAATTTCACTTAATGTGTAGTGTCTGATTGTGTGAATTGTCATGCCGTGACTTGCATGTATCCAGCTGCTCATGCATCATTTGTGTTGTGCATCGTGTGGTGAATTCCGTGTGATGATTTGTGTTTTCGGTTTGCTTCGTCTCGATAGAGCTCCGCACGCTTGCCGGATTGTGAGGACCCGTTCGACTACGTCGGTTCGTCTGCTTCACGGAGGCATTCTTCTTCCAAGCGGGATCTCAGGCAAGATGATCATTTCCCCAGATACCATTACTATCATTGCCATGCTAGTTTTATCGCTTCTATCGTTTATGTCTCGTTGCCTACCACCTGTTAAATATCAGCCTCTCAACAATGCCATGATTACCTTCAACCTGTTCGACCTAGCAAACCACTGATTGGCTATGTTACCGCTTGCTTAACCCTGTGTTAGTGTTGCTAGTTGCAGGTGCAGTTGCTTCCATGTGATAACATGGGTTCTTGTTATATCACCATATTTAATGCTATTTAATTTAATGCACCTATATACTTGGTAAAAGGTGGAAGGCTCGGCCTTTCTAGCCTGGTGTTTTGTTCCACCTTTGCCCCCTTAGTTTCGGCTACCGGTGTTATGTTCCATAAATGAGCGCTCCTAACACGATCGGGGTTGTTATGGGGACCCCCTTGATAATTTGTTTTAGATTAAAGCTGGTCCGACAAGGCCCAACATTGGTTCTACATTTTCCCAACATAATAATTTGTTAACACTGAAATGCATAGGGCGTCATGAACCCGAGGAGTAATTTTACATAAACAGGGGGGCCAGTGCTGATGGTGTTGGTCCCAAACGGTCTGCCTGCGGGGCCACCACGGGGAAACTCGAGGTTTGGCACCCGTAGCTAGTTCCATCCGTCGTGTCCTGAGAACGAGATACGTGGCTCCTATCGGGATCGTCGACACGCCGGGCGGCCTTGCTGGATTAGTTTTACCTTTGACGAGATATCTTGTGCATCGGGATTCCGGTGATGCTTCGGGTAATCTCAGAGTTGAGGTTTTCCACTAGGGAATGTGACGAGATCGCGAGCTTCGTGATTGAGGATTTCTATGCGGCTTGTGGTAATTTGTGATGGACTAGTTGGAGCACCCCTGCAGGGTTAAATCTTTCGGAAAGCCGTGCCCGCGGTTATGTGGCAACGTGGAAGCTTTGTTTAACACTAGTTCTAGATAACTTGAAGTTAACTTAATTAAAACATGCCAACTGTGTGCGTAACCGTGACTGTCTCTTTCATGAGTTCTTTTCTCCGATCGAGGACACGGTGGGGTTATGTCTGACGTAGGTAGGTGTCGAGGATCATTCATTTGATCATCAGTAGTTCACGTCCGTTACGCGTAGAGCTTCCCCCTCTTATTTCTTGTACTCGTAAGTTTAGCCACCAAATATGTGCTTAGCCGCTGCTGCGACCTCACCACTTAACCATACCTCACCCATTAAGCTTTGCTAGTCTTGATACCTTTGGAAATGAGATTGCTGAGTCCCCTGTGGCTCACAGATTAGTACAACACCAGTTGCAGGTACAAGTAAATGTTACTTGACGCGAGCGCGTTGATTGTTCATTTGGAGTTGCTTCTTCTTCTTCTTATTCATCGATCTAGGATGGGTTCCAGGCCGGCAGCCTGGGATAGCAAGGATGGACGTCGTTCTTATTTTTCTCGTTTGTTTTCGTCCGTAGTCGGACCCTGCTCTTACTCTTGATGTTTATGTAATGTACTGATGTGACTCTGATGTAGCTTGTGGCGAGTGTAAGCCAATTCTAAATATATCTCTTCTTTTCAGTACATGTACTTGTAACGATATCCATTCTTGCGACACGACGAGATGCGCTTCTATCCCCGACGAGGCCTTCGTGCCAAATTGACGATAGGGTCGCATCTTGGGCGTGACACGCCCCTCGGAGGTTCTCGAAGACGGATCTTATTCTACATTTCTCTTCCTAGTTTGAGTCATAGGAATGTCTTCTTATCAAGAGGGGGTCCGCGTCGGAAAGGTTTGGGTGGAATCCTCACGCACACACCTCATGCACCCACCCATATTTTGGCTTCAATGGAGCACCAATGTGTTTTCTATGCCTATGCGAAAAAGGGTAAGCGGTAGTACCGCTGTACTAGTGGTAGTACCGCTGGCACAACGGTAGTAAGTTTTTACTACCGCTCTAGGAGCGGTACTACCGCCCCAGGTGCGGTAGTAAACTTTTACTACCGCTCGAGGAGCGGTACTACCGCCCGAAGTACGGTAGTAGTTTTTTACTACCGCTCCAAGGGCGGTACTACCGCCCTCAGTGTGGTAGTATTAATTTACTACCGCATCGACGGGATTTTTTCTCGCATACTTTTCCACGGAGGTGGTGGCACGGTAGTATCCCGGTACTACCGTGGTTTGTGAGAAGCTGAGCGGTAGTACCGCTCCCAGGAGCGGTAGTACCACTCTGGGTAGCGATAGTACCGCTCCAGGAGCGGTAGTACTGCTCGTGCATTTATGTGGTAGGTGGATAACGGGTGGATCTGCCCCCCTACTATATAAAGGTATCTTCTTCTTCCTAGAGCTTACCTTTAACCTCTCTAAGCTCCATTGTTGATCCACAAGCTCATTTTAGCCCGATCTCTCTCCCTAGCCAATCAACCTTGTTGATTTTCTAGGGATTGCTTGAGAAGGCCTTGATCTACACTTCCACCAAAGGATATTTGATTCCCCCTACTAATCCCTTGCGGATCTTGTTACTCTTGGGTGTTTGAGCACCCTAGACGGTTGAGGTCACCTCAGAGCCACATTCCATTGTGGTGAAGCTCCGTGGTCTTGTTGGGAGCCTCCAAGCTTTGTGTGGAGATTGCCCCAACCTTGTTTGTAAAGGTTCAGTCACCGCCTTCAAGGGCATCTATAGTGGAATCGCGTCTCGTTGCATTGTGCGAGGGCGTGAGGAGAATACGGTGGCCCTAGTGGCTTATTGGGGAGCATTGTGCCTCCACACCGTTCCAACGGAGACGTACTTCCTGTCAAAGGGAAGGAACTTTGGTAACACATCCTCGTCTTCATCGGTTCCACTTGTGGTTATCTCTTACCTTTACTTTGTATTTGTTGGTGTTGTAGAGTATCTCTTACGTGCTTCTTTACTCGTTGCTAGGTAGCATCATATAGGTTGTCCACCTAGTGTCATCTTAGTGAACCTTTATGATTGCTACTCCTTATTTATTTAGAAAAGCTAAAAAGTGGTAGTTGCCTATTCACCCCCTCTAGTCAACCATATCGATCCTTTCAATTGGTATCAGAGCCACGTCTCTTTATTAAGGGTTTCACCACTCGAAGAGTATGGAAGGCGAAGAGGGCGTTCCCCGTGGGCAACCCGAGGCCATGGACTTGACTTCGGTCACAAGGGACGACTTGAATACGGCTATGGCCGCCCTCAAGACGTCCTTGACGAACGAAGTCAAGACTATTCTTAAAGAGTTAATTGAGGGAATTAAAAGTTCACCCGAACCAGCGTTGGTGGTTAAACCCACCAACACAGATTTGGAGGCCAATTCCTCTAAGGAAGTGGCTAAAGGTATGCGACCTTCCTCTTCTCTCGAAAAGGATGGGACTGGAACCTATGCCTCAGTTCCACCTCCCATGGTCTATGGAGGACCTGTTCCCACACCGCGTCTTAACCCTGTTGGTCCTCCTCCTAAGCTTGTGAAGGTTGATTTTGCTAACTGGGTGTTTTCTATTGAGTCTCACTTGAATCACAGCTCAACAAATTTATGGAGAATCATCGAGCAAGGCTACTATCCTCATGACCCAAGCAACCTCACTCCAAGAGAAGAAGCGGACAACCAATATAATCACTCTGCATTGTTTATTCTACAGTCCGCAGTACCTCCTGAAGATCTTCCTCACTTGCGCCCCTTTGCTCTGGCTAAGGACTGTTGGGATCACATTATGGTGCTATACAAGGGAAGCTCAAGCATTCAACGGTCAAACTATGAAGTGGTACTTGATAAGGCCGATGAGTTTGTAATGAAAGAAGACGAGGACCCTCGTGATCTCTATCGGAGGGTGACTACTATTGCCGTTGCTCTCAAGGATCATGGGAGCAAGGATGTGGATGACACATGGGTCAAGCGCAAGTTTCTCAAGGACATCATGCCTTTCAACAAAGCCATGAGATCAGTCATTCGCCAACGACCAGATTTCCACTCCTTGTCTTCCACTGAGGTGTTGGATGAATTCATTGCAATGTCAATCATGAACGAGACCGCTGACAATGCACTTGCTCGAGTTTGGTCAAAGACAACTCACCTATCCTTGCTTTAAAGGCAAAGGCTGCTTCTGAAGAAGAAGAGGAGGATGAGGAAGAGGAGAGCTGCCCTGAAGACACTAAGTATGCTTATCACGAGCACATGGCTCTTGCGTCAAGGCAATTCTGGGGCAACAAGTGGAACTCAAGACCCAACTTCACCAAGAACAACTCAAGTGGGTTCAAACCCATGCAACGAGTGAGGACATGCTATAACCGCGGTAATGTGAGCCACTTTGTGGCAGAATGTCCCTATGAGAAGAGGGAAGACAACAGAGGCAAGCTCATTCGCAAAGACAAAATAAAGTCATTCCCAAGCAAGAACAACTTTGTCAAGAAACCCCATCCAAAGGGTATGGTGGCGCTTGAAGAGTACCCCTCCGATGATGATGATGATGATGATGATGATGATGATGATATGGTGGCAACTGCGACTGTCACCATCGCCACCCCTTCTCCCAAGAATGTGTCTCTCTTCAATGCCCCCAATGATAATCACATCGCCAAGTGCCTCATGGCCAAAGGTATCAAGCAGGTAACACCCAACATTAAGACCAACATCACTAGTGCTCCCTCATTGTTGAATTGTGTTGATGATAGTGATGTTGTGGAACTTAATGAGCATGATCTTGACAAATTTCTGTGTACTATCAAAGGAGAAACCAAAAGGCACTTTGTTGCCCTTTTGGAACAACTGGGTGAGGCTAATGACCTCATCGAGTCTCATGAGGAGACCATCTCCGAGATGCAAGGTCATAGTCGTGACTATGCCGATGAGATTGCTGAACTTTCTATTGCACTAGAAAAGGAGCGCACTCTTCGTTTGGCTCCTGAGGAGTCATACAACGACGACTACGCTAAATTGCAAAAGAAACTAGATCATGCTACTGTTCTTACTCGTATGCTTAAGTGTGAAAAGGATGCTCTTGGGGTTGACCATGACAGACTCAAAATGGAGTTTGATACACTTGACAAGGCTCACAAGGTCTTGAAAGGTAGTCATTTCTCCCTGAAAGAGTCTCATGATCAACTCCAAGCAAAGCTTACCAAGGAAATCTCTACCTGTCCTCCTTTTGTTTTAATTGATAATGCTTGTACAACTAACCCTTGTTGTGAGCATGTACATCTTGTGGAGGAAAATGCCAAGTTGAAGGATAAACTTGAGAAGGGCCTTGTTTCATGCATCCAAGGCAAGAAGAGCCTGAACGACCTTTTGAGCAATCAAAAGGGTGTGGTAGTAAAGGAGGGGCTTGGACTTACATCCAAGTCTAAAAGAAAAAGGAAGAACAGGAACAACCGATCCCCCACCCTCATGGACATCTTTGTCAAAGAGGGCGAAGGGATTAAGGAGGTGAACATGAACAAGGTGGAAAATGGGAGCATCAAGAAGGGCAAAACCATTCCTACCAACACAGCCGACAAACTCAATCCTTCCTATGTTTTATGTCGTGCTGGTGATGGGCATGTTTATGCCAGATTTGTTGGTTCTTACTATGAGTACATTGAATATGCTATTTGGGTTCCTAAGACCCTTGTCTCTAACATTAAAGGACCCATTCAAAAATGGGTACCTAAAACCAAGCCTTGATCTATTGCAGGAGTTTGCTTCCGGTTGGGTGTCATGGTTGCTCGATAGTGGAGCAACAAATCATATGACCGGAAGCAAGGACATTGTGGTGGATGTGCATCCTTCCCCATCTATGCCCACCCATGTCCAATTCGCCGATGCATCATTGTCAAAGGTATTGGGATTTGGTAAGGTGGTCATCTCTCAAGAGTTATCTATTGAGAAGGTCATGCTTGTTGAGTCCCTTGCTTATAATTTCCTTTCAGTTTGTCAACTTGCAATTATGGGCTTTTCCACATTCTTTAATCTTGATACTGTGGTCCTTTTGTGGAGCAAGACCCTTAAAGTAGCCTATGTTGGATATGTCAAAAATGGTCTCTATGTGGTGAACTTTTCAAAGCGACCCACTAAGACTGCGACGTGTCTAATGGCTAAAGTTGATGTGGGCTGGCTTTGGCATCGCCGACTAGCTCATGTCAATATGAGATCTTTGCAAAGTCTCCTCAAAGGGGACCATATTCGTGGACTATCAAATGTGAGTTTTGCCACAGATCGTGCTTGCAGTGCCTGCATTGAAGGAAAGATTCATGAAACTGCTCATCGTCCAATGACTCTCATTTACACTAAGAGACCGTTGGAGCTCCTTCATATGGATCTCTTCGGCCCCCCATCATTTGATAGTCTTGGGGGCAAAAAGTTCTGCTTGGTGATTGTTGATGATTACTCAAGATACACCTGGGTATATTTCTTCAAGAGGAAGAGTGAGACTCAACAAAATGTTATCAACTTTGCTAATGAAGCTCAACGTCAACATGAAGCAAAGATTTTGATGATGAGAAGTGACAATGGCACCGAGTTCAAGAACTACACCTTGGATGAGTTTCTAGGTGATGAGGGAATAAAACATCAATATTCGACACCATATACCCCTCAACTAAATGGTGTGGCAGAAAGGAAGAACCGGACACTGATGGACGCTGCAAGAACAATGATGGCGGAATTCAAATCTCCATATAACTTTTGGGCCGAAGCCATCAACACAGCATGTCATGCGTCCAATCGGCTCTATATCTGCAAAGGCTTGAACAAGACCCCATATGAGATTCTCATCGGAAACAAAGCCAATCTCAAGTACTTCCGGGTATTTGGGTGTAAGTGTTTTATTCTCAAGAAAGGTGCACGTTTAGCTAAATTTGATTCTAGAGCACATGAGGGCATCTTTGTTGGTTATGCTACAAACTCTCATGCTTACCGTGTCCTTAACAAGTCCACAGGAGTCATTGAGGAGACGTGTAATGTGGAGTTTGATGAAAATAATGGCTCCCAAGTGGCGCAAAGTGGTCTTTGTGATGTAGGTGATGAACCCCAAGCCATAAGAAGAATGGGGATTGGTCAAATACTCCCCATTGAGGAACCCCTTGTGGCCGAAGGAGAAGGACAATGATCTACTCAAGTGGAGCCATCATCCTCACAAGCCCCACACGCTTCCGATGAACAAAGAGAAGACCCTCAACAAGTTGAACAAACTCAAGAACAAGATCAATTGCCTAAAGATGGTGATGTGTCCCATGAGGTACAAGCACTCACCCAAGGTTCCGAACCTACTCAAGATCAAGATCAAGTGCAACCACACGATCCAGACCAAATAGAAGCACACGATTAAGATCAAGAGCAACCACAAGAACAACGACAAACTAGTGAACCTTCTCAAGTCGAAGATCAAGTTGATCAGGATGCTGTCTCTCAGTTTCCTTCTGCGGCACCTAAAAAGGCTACTGGTGCCAAGGGAGGATCAAAA
The DNA here is from genome assembly GCF_904849725.1 of Hordeum vulgare subsp. vulgare. Classification (NCBI taxonomy): domain Eukaryota; kingdom Viridiplantae; phylum Streptophyta; class Magnoliopsida; order Poales; family Poaceae; genus Hordeum; species Hordeum vulgare. Next base: position 356,120,619 of record NC_058519.1, on the reverse strand, counting down.
CACAAGGGCAAGCAAAGCAATCAATTCGATGTTCCCCAGTTATCCAATGAAGAACTCTTGGAGCGTCGCATAGCCAAGATTGCGAAAAAGCTGAGAGCCAAGTCACATCTTATGAAGAATATACTTGGTAGTTTGAAAAGGGGAGTATCCACTCGTCAACAAATTTGGAATTATTGTGAGCATCACACGTTTGTTTCTATTGTGAACCTCAATAGGTACAGGAAGCGTTCGATGATGAGGATTGGCTTATGGCCATGCATGAAGAACTCAACAACTTCGAGCGTAATCAAGTCTGGGATTTAGTGCCAAGGCCAAAGGAGGAACATAATGTCATCGGGACCAAATGGATCTACAAAAACAAGCAAGATGCCAATGGGATTGTGATTCGAAACAAGGAAAGATTGGTAGCTCAAGGCTACTCCCAAGTCGAGGGTATCGACTACGGTGAAACATTTGCCCCTGTTGCTCGTCTAGAATCTATTCGCATGCTGCTTGCATTTGCTTCTCATCATAATTTCAAATTACAACAAATGGATGTGAAAAGTGCCTTTCTTAATGGTCCTTTAAATGAGTTGGTCTATGTCAAACATGTTGGAATTATGCCCTAGACGCAATAATAAATATAGTTATTATTATAATTCCTGTGTCAAGATAATCGTTTATTATCCATGCTATAATTTATTGAATGAAGACTCATTTACATGTGTGGATAGATAGACAAAACACTGTCCCTAGCAAGCCTCTAGTTGGCTAGCCAGTTGATCAAAGATAGTCACTGTCTTCTGATTATGAACAAGGTGTTGTTTCTTGATAACTGGATCACGTCATTAGGAGAATCACGTGATGGACTTGACCAAACTAATAGATGTAGCATGTTGATCGTGTCATTTTGTTGCTACTGTTTTCTGCGTGTCAAGTATTTGTTCCTATGACCATGAGATCATATAACTCACTAACACCGGAGGAATACTTTGTGTGTATCAAACGTCGCAACGTAACTGGGTGACTATAAAGATGCTCTACAGGTATCTCCAAAGGTGTTCGTTGAGTTAGTATGGATCAAGACTGGGATTTGTCACTCAGTATGACGGAGAGGTATCTCGGGGCCCACTCGGTAATACAACATCACACACAAGCCTTGCAAGCAATGTGACTTAGTGTAAGTTGCGGGATCTTGTATTACGGAACGAGTAAAGAGACTTGCCGGTAAACGAGATTGAAATAGGTATACGGATACTGACGATCGAATCTCGGGCAAGTAACATACCGAAGGACAAAGGGAATGACATACGGGATTATATGAATCCTTGGCACTGAGGTTCAAACGATAAGATCTTCGTAGAATATGTAGGATCCAATATGGGCATCCAGGTCCCGCTATTGGTTTGACCGAGGAGTTTCTTGGGTCATGTCTACATAGTTCTCGAGCCCGCAGGGTCTGCACACTTAAGGTTCGACGTTGTTTTATGCGTATTTGAGTTATATGGTTGGTTACCGAATGTTGTTCGAAGTCCCGGATGAGATCACGAGGGTTTCCGGAATGGTCCGGAAACGAAGATTGATATATAGGATGACCTCATTTGATTACCGGAAGGTTTTCGGAGTTACCGGGAATTTACCGGGAATGACGAATGGGTTCCGGGAGTTCACCGGGGGGGGGGGGCAACCCACCCCGGGGAAGCCCATAGGCCTTGGGGGTGGCGCACCAGCCCTTGGTGGGCTGGTGGGACAGCCCAAGAAGGCCCTATGCACCATAGGAAGAAAATCAAAGAGAAAAGGAAAAAAAAAGAGGAGGTGGGAAAAGGGGGAATGCCTCCTCCTTCAAAACCTAGTTGGACTCGGTTTGGAAGGGGAGGGCTGCCCCCCTTGGCTCGGCCGAAGCCCTTAGGGGTCCTTGGACCCCAAGGCAAGGCTCCCCCTCTTCCCCCTATATATACGGAGGTTTTAGGGCTGATTTGACACAACTTTGCCACGGCAGCCCGACCACATATCCCCACGGTTTTACCTCTAGATCGCGTTTCTGCGGAGCTCGGGCGGAGCCCTGCTGAGACGAGATCATCACCAACCTCCGGAGCACCGTCATGCTGCCGGAGAACTCTTCTACCTCTCCGTCTCTCTTTCTGGATCAAGAAGGCCGAGATCATCGTCGAGCTATACGTGTGCTGAACGCGGAGGTGTCGTCCGTTCGGCACTAGATCGTGGGACTGATCGCGGGACGGTTCGCGGGGCGGATCGAGGGACGTGAGGACGTTCCACTACATCAACCGCGTTCACTAACGCTTCTGCTGAATGGTCTACAAGGGTACGTAGATCACTCATCCCCTCTCGTAGATGGACATCACCATGATAGGTCTTCGTGCGCGTAGGAAAATTTTTGTTTCCCATGCGACGTTCCCCAACAGTGCCATCATGAGCTAGGTTCATGCTTAGATGTCTTCTCGAGTAGAACACAAAAGTTTTTGTGGGCGGTGATGTGCGTTTTGCTGCACTCCTTAGTCTTTTCTTGGTTCCGCGGTATTGTTGGATCGAAGCGGCTCGGACCGACAATACTCGTACGCTTACGAGAGACTGGTTTCATCGCTACGAGTAACTCCGTTGCTCAAAGATGACTGGCGGGTGTCAGTTTCTCCAACTTTAGTTGAATCGGATTTGACCGAGGAGGTCCTTGGATGAGGTTAAATAGCAACTCATATATCTCCGTTGTGGTGTTTGCGTAAGTAAGATGCGATCCTACTAGATACCCATGGTCACCACGTAAAACATGCAACAACAAAATTAGAGGACGTCTAACTTGTTTTTGCAGGGTATGCTTGTGATGTGATATGGCCAACGATGTGATGTGATATATTGGATGTATGAGATGATCATGTTGTAATAGATTATATCGACTTGCACGTCGATGGTACGGCAACCGGCAGGAGCCATAGGGTTGTCTTTATACTAACGTTTGTGCTTGCAGATGCGTTTACTATTTTGCTAGGATGTAGCTTTAGTAGTAATAGCATGAGTAGCACGACAACCCCGATGGCGACACGTTGATGGAGATCATGGTGTGGCGCCGGTGACAAGAAGATCGTGCCGGTGCTTTGGTGATGGAGATCAAGGAGCACGTGATGATGGCCATATCATGTCACTTATGAATTGCATGTGATGTTAATCCTTTTATGCACCTTATTTTGCTTAGATCGACGGTAGCATTATAAGGTGATCTCTCACTAAAATTTCAAGATGAAATTGTGTTCTCCCCGACTGTGCACCGTTTCTACCGTTCGTCGTTTCGAGACACCACGTGATGATCGGGTGTGATAGACTCAACGTTCACATACAACGGGTGCAAAACAGTTGCGCACGCGGAACACTCGGGTTAAGCTTGACGAGCCTAGCATGTGCAGACATGGCCTCGGAACACATGAGACCGAAAGGTCGATCATGAATCATATAGATGATATGATTAGCATAGGGATGCTTACCACTGAAACTATGCTCAACTCACGTGATGATCGGACTTGAGCTAGTGTAAGTGGATCATGAACCACTCAAATGACTAGAGAGATGTACTTTTTGAGTGGGAGTTTAGCGAGTAATTTGATTAAGTTAAACTCTAATTATCTTGAACATAGTCTAAGTCCACTTTGAATATATTTGTGTTGTAGATCATAGCTCACGCGAGAGTCACCCTAAATTTTAATACATTCCTAGAGAAAGCTCAGTTGAAAGATGATGGAAGCAACTTTGTAGACTGGGCTCGTAATCTTAAGCTAATCTTACAAGCTGGGAAGAAGGATTATGTCCTTAATGCTGCGCTAGGAGATGAACCACCCGCTACGGCTGATCAGGATGTTAAGAACGCTTGGTTAGCACGTAAGGAGGACTACTCAGTAGTTCAATGTGCAGTCTTGTATGGCTTAGAACCGGGACTTCAACGTCGCTTTGAGCGTCATGGAGCATTTGAGATGTTCCAGGAGTTGAAGTTTATCTTTCAGAAGAACGCCCGGATTGAGAGGTATGAGACCTCCGATAAATTCTATGCTTGCAAAATGGAGGAGAACTCGTCTGTCAGTGAACATGTGCTCAAAATGTCTGGGTACTCAAACCGTCTAGCTGAGCTGGGGATTGAACTCCCGCAAGAGGCTATCACTGACATAATCCTTCAATCACTGCCGCCAAGCTATAAAGGCTTTGTGTTGAACTACAACATGCAAGGTATGAACAAGTCACCCGGCGAGTTGTTTGCGATGCTGAAAGTCGCAGAGTCTGAACTCCATAAAGAACATCAAGTGTTGATGGTGAATAAGACCACTAGTTTCAAGAGAAACGGCAAAGGCAAGAAGGGTAAATCAAAGAAGAGCGGCAAGCCTGTTGCCAATCCAACGAAGAAACCCAAAGCTGGACCTAAGCCTGAAATAGAGTGTTACTATTGCAAGGGTATGGGTCACTGGAAGCGCAATTGCCCCAAGTATCTGGCTGATAAGAAGGCGGCCAAAGAAAAATCAGGTATATTCGATATACATGTTATTGATGTGTACTTAACCGGCTCTCGTAGTAGTGCCTGGGTATTCGATACCGGTTCTGTTGCTCATATTTGCAACTTGAAACAGGAACTGCGGAATAGACGAAGGCTGGCGAAAGATGAAGTGACGATGCGCGTAGGAAATGGTTCCAAGGTTGATGTAATCACCGTCGGCACAGTTTCACTTCAGTTACCATCAGGCTTAGTTATGAACTTGAATCATTGATATTTAGTGCGTGCGTTGAGCATGAACATTATATCTGGATCTTGTTTATTGCGAGACGATTACTCTTTTAAGTCAGAGAATAATGGTTGTTCTATTTCTATGAGTAACATCTTTTATGGTCATGCACCAAATGTGAGAGGATTGTTCATATTGAATCTTGATAGTGATACACACATACATAACATTGAGATCAAAAGAGTTAGATTTAACAATGATAGCACCATATTTTTGTGGCACTGCCGCTTAGGTCATATTGGTGTAAAGCGCATGAAGAAACTCCATGCCGATGGACTTTTGGAGTCACTTGACTTTGATTCACTTGACACGTGCAAACCATGCCTCATGGGCAAGATGACTAAAACTCCGTTCTCTGGAACAATGGAGCGCGCAAGTGACTTGTTGGAAATCATACATACCGATCTGTGTGGTCCGATGAGCGTAGAGGCACGCGGCGGATATCGTTATGTTCTCACCTTCACTGACGATTTGAGTAGATATGGTTATGTCTACTTAATGAAGCACAAGTCTGAAACATTTGAAAAGTTCAAGCAATTTCAGAGTGAAGTTGAAAATCATCGTAACAAGAAGATCAAGTTCCTACGGTCTGATCGTGGGGGTGAATATCTGAGTTTCGAGTTTGGTGCTCACTTAAGACAATGTGGAATTGTTTCACACTTGACACCGCCTGGAACACCACAGCGTAATGGTGTGTCCGAACGTCGTAATCGTACTTTATTAGAGATGGTGCGATCTATGATGTCTCTTACCGATTTGCCGTTATCGTTTTGGGGCTATGCATTTGAAACAACTGCATTCACTTTAAATAGGGCACCATATAAATCCGTTGAGACGACACCATACGAACTATGGTATGGCAAAAGGCCAAAGTTGTCGTTTCTTAAAGTTTGGGGATGTGATGCTTATGTCAAAAAGCTTCAGCCTGAAAAGCTGGAACCCAAAGCAGAAAAGTGCATCTTCATAGGTTACCCAAAAGAGACAGTTGGGTACACCTTCTATCTCAAATCCGAGGGCAAAGTGTTTGTTGCTAAAAACGGAGCTTTTCTCGAGAAGGAGTTTCTCTCGAGAGAATTGAGTGGGAGGAAGATAGAACTTGATGAGGTTGTCGAACCTCTCATCCCTCTGGATGGTGGCGCAGGGCAAGGGGAAACCTCTGTCGTTGCGACACCGGTTGAGGAGGAAGTTAATGATGATGATCATGAAACTCCGGTTCAAGTTTCTGTCGAACCACGCAGGTCGACGAGATCACGTGCTGCTCCAGAGTGGTACGGTAATCCCGTCTTATCAATCATGTTGTTGGACAACAATGAACCTGCAAATTATGAAGAAGCAATGGTGGGCCCAGATTCCAACAAATGGCTAGAAACCATGAAGTCCGAGATGGGATCCATGTATGAGAACAAAGTGTGGACTTTGGAAGTACTGCCTGAGGGCCGCAAGGCTATTCAGAACAAATGGATCTTTAAGAGGAAGACGGACGCTGACGGCAATGTGACCGTTTATAAATCTCGATTTGTGGCAAGGGGTTTTTCACAAGTTCAAGGAGTTGACTACGATGAGACATTCTCGCCCGTAGTGATGCTTAAGTCCGTCAGAATCATGTTAGCAATAGCTGCATTTTTCGATTATGAAATCTGGCAGATGGATGTCAAAACGGCGTTCCTTAACGGTTTCCTTAAGGAAGAGTTGTATATGATGCAACCCGAAGGTTTTGTCGATCCTGAGAATGCTAACAAGGTGTGCAAGCTCCAGCGATCCATTTATGGACTGGTGCAAGCATCTCGGAGTTGGAACAAACGCTTTGATGAGATGATCAAAGCATTTGGGTTTATACAAGTGGTTGGAGAATCTTGTATTTACAAGAAAGTGAGTGGGAGCTGTGTGGCGTTTCTAATATTATATGTGGATGACATATTGCTGATTGGAAACAACGTAGAGTTTTTGGAGAGCATAAAGGATTACTTGAATAAAAGTTTCTCTATGAAGGACCTAGGAGAAGCTGCTTACATTCTAGGCATTAAGATCTACAGGGATAGATCAAAACGCCTGATAGGACTTTCACAAAGCACATACCTTGATAAAGTTTTGAAGAGGTTCAAAATGGAACAGTCCAAGAAAGGGTTCTTGCCAGTTTTACAAGGTACAAGATTGAGTAAGACTCAGTGCCCAGCAACTGATGAGAATAGAGAGCATATGCGCACCGTCCCCTATGCTTCAGCCATATGTTCTATCATGTATGCAATGCTGTGCACTAGACCGGACGTTAGCCTGGCCATAAATATGGCAGGTAGGTTCCAGAGTAATCCAGGAGTGGATCACTGGACGGCGGTCAAGAATATCCTGAAGTACGTGAAAAGGACTAAGGAGATGTTTCTCATGTATGGAGGTGACGAAGAGCTCGCCGTAAAAGGTTACGTTGATGCAAGCTTTGACACGGATCCGGACGACTCTAAGTCGTAAACCGGATACGTAGTTATTCTTAATGGGGGTGCGGTAAGCTGGTGCAGTTCCAAGAAAAGCATCGTAGCAGATTCTACATGTGAAGCAGAGTACATGGCTGCCTCGGAGGCGGCTAAGGAGGGTGTCTGGATGAAGCAGTTCATGACGGATCTTGGAGTGGTGCCAAGCGCACTGAATCCAATAACCTTGTTCTGTGACAACACGGGTGCCATTGCCTTAGCAAAGGAACCACAGTTTCACAAGAAGTCCAGACACATCAAACGATGCTTCAACCTCATCCGCGACTACGTCGAAGGGGAGGACGTAAATATATGCAAAGTGCACACGGATCTGAATGTAGCACACCCGCTGACTAAACCTCTTCCACGGGAAAAGCATGATCAACACCAGAACTGTATGGGTGTTAGATTTATTACAATGTAATTCGCATGATGATGTGAGGGCTAGATTATTGACTCTAGTGCAAGTGGGATACTGTTGGAATTATGCCCTAGAGGCAATAATAAATATAGTTATTATTATAATTCCTGTATCAAGATAATCATTTATTATCCATGCTATAATTGTATTGAATGAAGACTCATTTACATGTGTGGATACATAGAAAAAACACTGTCCCTAGCAAGCCTCTAGTTGGCTAGCCAGTTGATCAAAGATAGTCAGTGTCTTCTTATTATGAACAAGGTGTTGTTGCTTGATAACTGGATCACCTCATTAGGAGAATCACGTGATGGACTAGACCCAAACTAATAGACGTAGCATGTTGATCGTGTCATTTTGTTGCTACTGTTTTCTGCGTGTCAAGTATTTGTTCCTATGACCATGAGATCATATAACTCACTAACACCGGAGGAATACTTTGTGTGTATCAAACGTTGCAACGTAACTAGTTGACTATAAAGATGCTCTACAGGTATCTCCAAAGGTGTTCGTTGAGTTAGTATGGATCGAGACTGGGATTTGTCACTCCGTTTGACGGAGAGGTATCTCGGGGCCCACTCGGTAATACAACATCACACACAAGCCTTGCAAGCAATGTGACTTAGTGTAAGTTGCAGTATCTTGTATTACGGAACGAGTAAAGATACTTGGCGGTAAACGAGATTGAAATAGGTATACGGATACTGACGATCGAATCTCGGGCAAGTAACATACCGAAGGACAAAGGGAATGACATACGGGATTATATGAATCCTTGGCACTGAGGTTCAAACGATAAGATCTTCGTAGAATATGTAGGATCCAATATGGGCATCCAGGTCCCGCTATTGGATATTGACCGAGGAGTCTCTCGGGTCATGTCTACATAGTTCTCGAGCCCACAGGGTCTGCACACTTAAGGTTCGACGTTGTTTTATGCGTATTTGAGTTATATGGTTTGTTACCGAATGTTCTTCGGAGTCCCGGATGAGATCACGGACGTCAAGAGGGTTTTCGGAATGGTCCGGAAATGAAGATTGATATATAGGATGACCTCATTTGATTACCAGAAGGTTTTTGGAGTTACCGGGAATGTACCGGGAATGACGAATGGGTTGCGGGAGCTCACCGGGGGGGGGGGGGCAACCCACCCCGGGGAAGCCCATAGGCCTTGGGGGTGGCGCACCAGCCCTTGGTGGGCTGGTGGGACAGCCCAAGAAGGCCCTATGCGCCATAGGAAGAAAATCAAAGAGAAAAGGGAAGAAAAAAAAGAGGAGGTGGGAAAAGGGGGAAGGCCTCCTCCTTCCAAACCTAGTTGGACTCGGTTTGGAAGGGGAGGGCTGCCCCCCTTGGCTCGGCCGAAGCCCTTAGGGGTCCTTGGACCCCAAGGCAAGGCTCCCCCTCTTGCCCCTATATATACGGAGGTTTTAGGGCTGATTTGACACAACTTTGCCACGGCAGCCCGACCACATATCTCCACGGTTTTACCTCTAGATCGCGTTTCTGCGGAGTTCGGGCGGAGCCTTGCTGAGACGAGATCATCACCAACCTCCGGAGCGCCGTCACGCTGCCGGAGAACTCTTCTACCTCTCCGTCTCTCTTGCTGGATCAAGAAGGCCGAGATCATCGTCGAGCTGTACGTGTGCTGAACGCGGAGGTGCCGTCCGTTCGGCACTAGATCGTGGGACTGATCGCGGGACGGTTCGCGGGGGCGGATCGAGGGACGTGAGGACGTTCCACTACAGCAACCGCGTTCACTAACGCTTCTGCTGTACGGTCTACAAGGGTACGTAGATCACTCATCCCCTCTCGTAGATGGACATCACCATGATAGGTCTTCGTGCGCGTAGGAAATTTTTTGTTTCCCATGCGACGTTCTCCAACAAAACAACCCCCCGGGTTCGAACATCCCAAGCTCCCCAATCATGTGTACAAACTCAATAAGGCACTCTATGGCCTGAAACAAGCCCCACGTGCGTGGTATGAGTATCTTACCGAGTTGTTACAAGATCGTTGGTTTGAAATTGGGAAGATTGATCCCACTCTTTTTACTAAGAGGGTCAAAGGGGATTTGTTCATATGCCAACTATATGTTGATGATATCATTTTTGGTTTTCCTAACGAATCTTTCAATGAAGAATTTGCTGCATTGATGACCGAGAAATTTGAGATGTCTATGATGGGTGAGTTGAAGTTCTTCCACGGGTTTGAGATCAAACAAGGCTTAGAAGGGACCTTCATCAAACAAGCCAAGTACACTCAAGACATGCTCAAGAGGTTTGAGCTAGAGGATGTCAAGCCGGTCAAGTTTCCCATGCCAACAAGATGCAAGCTTGATAGTGATCCCAATGGTAAAGCAGTGGATCAAAAGGTATATCGCTCCATGATTGGATCCCTCCTTTATATTTGTGCATCTAGACCGGATATCATGTTGAGTGCAGGGATTTGTGCACGGTTTCAATCTGCACCAAAGGAAAGCCATTACATGGCTGTCAAACGAATCTTTCGATATTTGGCTCATACCCCAAACTTTGGTCTATGGTATCCCAAAGGAGCAAACTTTAACCTAGTGGGCTATTCTGACTCAGATTGGGCAGGAGACTGTGTGGAGAGGAAGTCAACCTCTGGAGGATGCCAATTCCTTGGTCGTTCACTCGTAAGTTGGTCTTCAAAGAAGCAGAATTGTGTCTCACTATCCTCCACCGAAGCTGAGTATGCAGCAGCTGCAAGTTGTTGTGCCCAGTTGCTATGGATGAGGCAAACTTTAAAGGACTACGGTGTCACTTCTGACAAAGTGCCTCTTCTATGTGACAATCAAAGTGCTATCAAGATTTCTCTCAATCCGGTTCAACACAGCAAGACCAAGCACATTGATATTCACCATCACTTCATTCGTGAACATATCAAGCTAGGTGATATTGAGATTCACTTCATCAACACTGAAGAGCAACTTGCAGATATTTTCACTAAGCCCCTAGATGAATCAAGGTTCCGGGAGTTAAGGCATGAGCTAAATATCATTGATTCAAGTAATGTGGATTGAAACTAGGCACTTTGCACCTCACTCTACATTACATCTTGCTCTAGATGTAGGCATGGACATAGGGGGAGTGTTGTTCTCTCAATGAGCTTTCCCTCCCCCCATTATGAATAGATCGATCGAGCCTTTCACTTTGGCCATTACTAAATGGCACTTGTGCTTCAAAGACGAGATATGGTCATGAACCCAAGGATAATTCTTCATGGTGTCATACCATTTGTCTCAAACATAGGTGGCCTCGGCCACCGCCCTCTCCGTTGGAGACTCTGTGTTGTTTCTTTTCTTTCGGTGATCCTTTCTTGTTTCCATGTTGTGTTTCTCTTGGCTTGATCAAGTTTTTTCCACCACCTAAGGAGTAGAGAGTTCATTTTGTGGCTATTTTGTGACTTCAAGCACGGTACTACCGCCCCCAGCACGGTAGTAAAATTTTACTACCGCTAGGGGAGCGGTACTACCGCTCACCAAGCGGTACTACCGCCCCCAGCACGGTAGTAATTTTTTACTACCGCTGTGGGCGCGGTACTACCGCATGAGGAGCAGTACTACCGCGATGACTGCAGTACTACCGCGCCGCCTCGACCAGGGGGGCTATTTAAAGGACTGGGATGCCTTTCTCTTTTCCCCTCAGCCCCGAGTTCTTCTCTTTCTCTCTCTCTCCTCTCCTCAAAAACAGCCCTAAGGCATCGCCGGATCTCCCTATCCGGCCATCGTCCTCCGATTCCGACCGGTGGGACTCTTCCCCACGCGCCATGGACCCCGGTACTGCCCCTCATCTGCGCTCTTGTGCTTCCTTGTTGATTCAATCTATGGCACCGTGATTGGGATTTAGTGGCAGCTTTTTGGTTGTATGATTTCTTGGCATAGGAGGTGTGTGTGTCTAGGCGTGCATAGAATCCAGATCTGAGGCTTTAATCCTTCCTTCACAAGGTTTTCTATTCAAATATGTATAGATCTGTGATTAGGCCTCCCCATGCGGTACTACCGCCCCTCGTGGTGCGGTACTACCTCCCCTCGTGGTGCGGTACTACCGCCCCTCGTGGTGCGGTACTACCGCTCGTAGAGCGGTAGTAAAATTTTACTACCGCTCCATCTGCAGTACTACCACTCCCCTTTGTGCACACACACTTCTCTCTTGTGTTCTATGTGTTTTCCGGTCTTTCTTGATCTTTGCCTTGACTTGTTTCTCTTCTCTTTCGTGTTTTGTGTGTTGTTTGCGTGTCCCAGGTGGTGGTTCCCGACGTTCCAACCCGTCTCGCATTGCCAGCTCCAAGCGACCTACCTCCGATCCATCGAAGGCTCCAATGCCCCCAAGCACACTTTCAAGAAGCCTGCTCCGAAGAAGCCCTCAGTCAACTGGAACACCATGCCGCTTGCTGAGTTCCAACACCGTCGCAAGCTCAACCCCTATGCCAACAATAGGGAGACTTTCCCTAGCGGTGAACTGTTTTGGAATCACGATCAATTCTTGATTTATGAAGACGTTCTCAGATCGAAGAAGAACCTATATGTACTGGTGCAATGGATTGATCTTGATCACTTGAGGAAGGACATGTCTTACTTTGGGGAGGCCATTGCTATGGTGGAACAACTTAAGATTGCGGACCTCATCTCGTTTCACCAAGATTTTGATATTTCCATTGTGGCTCACTTCTTTGCTACAGTGCACTTTCATCATGATGAGGCTCGTACTATGACTTGGTTGACCAATGGAGTGCAGCTGACTGCTACCTTGAAAGATTTCATGGATCTTCTTCAGGTCTGGGATGAGGGCCTCACTACTCCTGTTGGCTTGCGCCCCCATGCCAAGCCTCAAGATGCTGCAAAGGAGAAGATACACCCTTACCTCTCTGTGAAGCACACCCCAGCTGGCGAGGTATCCTATGTCATGAACCCCTTTTTGGATGTGATGCACCGGATTTTTCGCAACACGCTATTTCCGAGGGTTGGCAACAAGGACCAGGTTCACTCTTACCTGGTAGACATGCTTCTCATTTGTCAAAAAGGGAAGAATCGTCAGTGTCAGCCCCTTGATGTTTCTCATGTCATGTGGACTGAGCTCTACTCTGCAGTCATTAACCGTAAAGTCCCAATCTACGGTCCCTACCTATTCTACTTCATCAAGGCCACTTGGACCAAGACTTTCCCCAGGGCTGAGTTTCTTGCTCCTGATTGGGTCCGCCATGAGCCCATCAAACTGCGTAAGAAGGACAAATGGGCCAACACCTCCTCTCGTCCTGCTGCCCCAAGGGATTCTGATGAAGATGTGCCTGGTGCTGAGGATGAGGCCCCTCCAGAGGCTCACCGACAGGGTGAGGGTTCCCACACGCCTGCCTCTATGGAACCATCATGGGCCACACAGCTCACGGACAGGATGAAGACCCTGTTCTGCATGCAGGCCAAGGGCCAGTACAGGACCCATGTTGCTCAGAAGGAGAGTCGCCAGCGCGGCAAATTGATCATGAGGAAGCTTGACCTGCCCTTCTCAAGCGGTTCTGAGAGCGAGATCACCCCCGAGGCTGAATGGATGGAGAAGCACCGGTTTCAGTGGGCTGCATCTGAGGAGGACATCGACGATATCTCAGACGAGGAGTATCGTGATGAGGAGGACACCGACTGATGTTTCTACCACCTGGGTCGTAGAGCTCCTCTCTGCCTTTTTGGTGTTCCGATGCCAAAGGGGGAGAGAGTGTAGGATTTGCTCGTTCTCTAGTTTTTCTGGTTATTTGGTTTGATAAAACTTTGTTGCTTTCGTTCGTTGCTTTTGCTTTATGGTTGAGACTACGAGTCATCAGACCCTATCATGATGTCAGATATATGTTTTATCTTCCATATCTTTTGTCTCAGTATTATCAGTTTTATCCATATTGTTATTAACCTGTGAGACATAGTATCTTGTGCCAGTATTCCTTTGCTCACATGCTTTGCCATGCTTCAATATTCTTCATCTGTCGTACATATGTAGTAAGGATGGCTTAGTATATATAATCTAGGGGAGTGTTCTCTCTGTGGTTAGTTGTTGGTATGCACATACCCAGACAAAACTAGTCCCCTTGTGATATCTTTGGAGTTTGCATATGCCTATCTCTATTGTTCTGTGCAAATCCAACATTGTCATCAATCCACCAAAAAGGGGGAGATTGTTAGGGCATATTTCTCCTAAGTGATTTTAGTGATTGATGACAATTGTTGTGCGGACTAATCTTGTGTCATAGGAATATTCTCTTCTAGGCACAAGATGACTCGACGGCCCTCGGAGGTTCTCGAAGACGAATTTTCTTCTACATTTCTCTTCCTAGTTTGAGTCATAGGAAAGTCTTCTTATCAAGAGGGGGTCCGCGTCGGAAAGGTTTTGGTGGAATCCTCACACACACACCTCATGCACCCACCCATATTTTGGCTTCAATGGTGTCACATCCCTGACACCTTAATCAAGTTAGCTTTGTTCTCATGTTTTCTTTGCATTGCATCTAGGAAATTTTCAACAAGAACAAAGCAAGTGGTGAAGGAAAATTCTAAAACCCTAGCCACTTCTCAAATTAAAGGAAATTCCAAACTAGTTAAAATCAATGAACCCAAAATGGTCTCAAGAAAAGTTCAATCTTTCTGATAATTCTTTGAAAACAAATAAGCAATAAAGGAAACCATTTATTTTATACTCTTGGCATTTTAAATAAATGCAAAAGCTACTGGTTTCAAGTTTTAAATTGAAATCAGAACTTTAAGCTTTCAAAAATGTTGAAAACTTTAGGAATGGTTGGAAATATTCCAACAAATATTCTGGGGTGTTCAACATAGTTTTTACAAACTATTTGGGAGCTGAAATAAATAGTAAGTCAATGAAATAGCAAAACAGAAACAAATCAGAAAAAAACAAAAGAGAAAGAAAAGAGGAAACCCTACCTATCGCTCACCTTGCCCGGCCCAGCTTCTTCCTGTTGTCTTCCTCCCCCGCCAGTGGGCAGCAGGAGGTGGCCGCCGCGTACTCCGGCGCGGCCACGCACCTGTGCGCCTGCCTGGCCGCCGCTCTGCGCTGGCACGCGAGGGGATAACCCTCCCGAGGCGTGCCCGAGCTCATCCTCTCCTCATTCTCCCCCTCTGCCTCGTTTCTTTCTAGCGCCATTGGAGCCCGAGCAGAGCTCGAGCTCGCCGTCATTCTAGCCTACCTTTCTCCCTCCCGAGCCGCGCAATAGGTCCGCCGCAACTCCCTGAAGCTTTCTAGCCACGAGCCCGACGCCGAGACGTAGTGAAAGGACGAGACGCACTCATCTTCTTCCTCGGGTCACCGAAGTTCGTCGCCGGCGTTCTTCCTCTCCGGGTCGTGTCCGAGCAAGCTAGCGCCACCACTGCACTCCCCGTGAGCTTGCGCAACTTTCCCCCAAGTTTCCCCCTTCGATCCCTTCCTCTAGCCATGATTTCACTTGAGCCCGACGAGATCCGTCGCGGGAGCTCGTCGCCGGTAGCCTCCGGTGATCAGCTCGTCCTTCTGAGGCCACCAGCAGCTCCAGGCCGTCGCGTAGATGTCGTAGGAGCTGAGTCCCACGCGTAGCTCCCTCTGTTTCGATGACCCCGATGACGCCCGAACCTTGGCCGCCGCCAAGCTCGTCGTCGGCGTCATCTCCGGCCAGATCAGCCCCGGCTAAGTGCAAAAATGAACCCGCGGGAGAATTGTCGTTCCTCTGGTGCTCTCCGCGCAGAGTTTGGCCCCCTGTGCGCCGTTTCCGAGCCCCTCCGCCGTTCTGGTGGTCGCCGGAGGCTCCCCGCCGGCGAGGACGACCTCGCCGCCGGTGGATCTCAGCTGGCGTGAGCCACTGACGCGTGGGGCCAGCCTCTGGGAGTTTAGGATTAACAGAAATAAATTTAATTAATTTGATAAGTCACTGACATGTGGGTCGAGAGAGATTAATTAGCTAATTAAGATTAATTCTAATCAAAAACTGACCAGTGGGTCCCACTGGTCAGGTTTGACTTTCAACAACGAGTTGGACCTGCTGATGTCATGCTGATGCAATAAAGAGTTTTCTGATTTAAAAGAATTCCAGAAAAATGTTAAAACTTCTAAAATTCATAGAAATTAATCTGTAACTCCAATGAAAATAATTTATATATGAAAAAATAATTTATATATTCAAGGAATCTGAATATGTCATTTTCAAACATGTTTGAAAATGTTACTGAACCCAAACATGTAGATTAATGAATAAGTTAATTCTTATAAACACTTTGTAGATGGAATTTGGGAAAATATTTAAATTTCACTTTAAATGACATGATCAAACACTGTCCTAATTACAAACCAGCAACCTAACATGTCATCCCATGCATGTTAAAAGCAAGTTGATCTGAGCAAGGTCGAATCAATTAAAATGGTATCCGAGAATACCTCGTTTGAAGTGATATTTGAATTTGATTCAAATCACCTTCAAACCTAATACATGTTAGCTATAATAGTATATCACCTTGTATCCTCATGCCATGCTCATGCATCATCTTGATTGCATATGTTTGATATTGATTGTTGTTATTCCTTTCGGTAGGCTCCGCTCCCCCGAATTCCACCGAATATCCGTCTGACGGATATTGTCACTCTTCTGAGCAACAAGGCAAGCAACCATTTTTGATCATCCCGATAAATCCCATGTTCTTGCTCCTGCACTTACTTATTGCATTAGGATCAAATGCTTCAAATGCTTTTGCCACGTTAGTTGAACCCACTTCCTTTGCATGACCTATCCTTGTCACAGTAAATAGCTGAACCTTGCAACCTAGCATACCTGGTAGTTGCTTGAGCCATGATGTGCTTTATCCTGCTATGCATGCTGTGCTTAGAGTTGTGTATGGTCTGTCATCTGGGAGATGAACAGAATTGTGAGAATGTGTTCGGTAAGCAAAGGATGTGTGTTGAACCTGATTTGGTAAAGGTACCGGTGAAAGGCTGTGTAGGAGTACATGGCGGGTTGTTTCATTGGAACCGTCCTTAGGAACTGAGTTCCGTGCATGTAATCCAAGACGAGATACTACCACATGCTGGGCCCTGAAATATGACCCCGCTTGACTTATTAATCGCTTAGTACTCGGTCCAGGAGTTGCAAGTAGTTTCTGGTGTTTATAGTCATGCTGGAGGCCGTGCATGGTGCTGACCTGAGAGGTGGGCTGTGATGCGGTAGGCAGTGGCATGGTGTACCAAGTGGCACCCGGATGGTGGGCTTGGGAACCCCGCGCACATCGTTGGGGCCGTGACGGAAACCTCGGCCGGACTTCCGTATGGGTTACTCTCAGATAGGCGATAAACCTGGACTAGGTACTAATGTGGTTAACGGTCGTGGCCGACTCCCTCGCTGGGCTTCCGCTTGAAGGTTGCCGAGGAGCATGACGTGCACATGGCGATAAGTGGCGAGAGCGTGTGTGACGAAGTACACCGCTGCAGGGTTATGATCTATTCGAATAGCCGTGTCCGCGGATATGGACTACTTGGAGACATATGTTGTTCATAGATAACTTAAATCGCTACTCATAAAATTGTCAAGATAAGCGTGAGTGTCGTGGACGACATTTCCGTATGGAGACGGAATGATTCCACGATGGAGTATTGTTGTGGTGTTAGTGGACTCGTGTGCGAGAAATCATGTTGTGAAAATTATTTTAAGATGCAAGTTGTCTAGCCACGAGTCAAATGCTGGCTTTCCGCATTAAACCCCACAATACCCTATTGATACATTGCATGAGTAGATAGTTATCCTAAAGTCTTGCTGAGTACCTCCGTACTCATGTTTGCTTAATAAATGTTGCAGAGGTTGCTAATCACCCTAATGGAGGGTTCTTCATAGACATCGACGACGACGAGTAGCTGGTGTCCCAGCTACGATCTGGCCCTAGGTTGGGTCTGTAGTATAGTCATGCCATGTGCCTTCTAGTTGCACCTGTCTGTACTCAGACAGTTTTAAACACTTCCGCTGGCTTGTAACTGAGTGACTGCTATTATGGGTCGTGAGACCCTTACTGTGTAATATTATGTGTGTGGCTCTTCTGAGCCTCTTAAATAAAGCTTGTATGTTTATGGTTATGTTGTGATGCCATCGATGTATCTATACATATCGGTATGCCATGCGTACGTGTGTCGTACTTGATATGTATGGGGTTCGATTACCTAGCCGTGAATTTTAGTAGCACTCCTTACAGGGAAATGCCCCTTTGTGATCCAACGAGCCATGGTAGCTCGCTACTGCTCCGGACACATTGGTTGACCGGCATGTGTCCTTCTTAGCTGTTGTGTCTGTCCCCTTTGGGGAAATGTCACGCGATGTAATGGAGTCCTTGTAGCTTGCTACGACTCGTCTACATTCGCTGGTGACCGACACCTGCTATGTTGGGTCATGTATGCCTATCCCTGTGCGGTACTACCACTTTGGTTTATGACTAGACTTGTCGATCCGGGTTCTTTGACATTGGAATGCTAGCGACACAGTTGCATACGTGAGTCAAAAGACGCAAACGGTCAAGGCTAAGTTAAGGCTGCAGCCGTGGGGTTAACCGTGCGTGAGACCGCAAAGGGATCCGATGTGTTACAGGCTGGATTCCTATGGCTTAGGATCGGGGTCCCGACAGCGTTGGTATCAGAGCCTGACTGACTGTAGGATTACTAAGCCAAACTGGTCGAAATTGAGTCTAGAATTGCTTTAGTTATATATAAGGGAATTGTTTGTGGAAGGGAACGTAAGACTCTTGTTCTCTTCTCAAGTTATTCTATTCTGGTCATCCTCGTCTTTTCTACGGGAATTAAGGACTAGGTTACTCATCTTCTTCTAGGCTCGTGTTTCTGATCGGTAGATTATAGGACTACGGGTCAATAGATATTTGGGTTTCTTTCATTCCTAGGAAAAAGGAAGTAAGTTTGATGATCAGAGAGTTGAACTTGATAGTTGAGTGGTTACGCTATTCCATTTTGGGTTGTCTCAAAATTTGTTTTTGAGCATTTACAGCCGTTATGCTGCCCAATTTTGCATTCGGAGCTCTAATGCTTTTGCATTACTCTCTATTTAAAGATGCCTGGCCGTCCTTCTCGTCAGGTGGTACGTCTGACCAGGTGCATTGATGTACCGGGTCATACGACCATGCTGGTCAGGGTGATGTCGGTGTGCGGTTACCGCTGGTACCCCGAGTACACAGTGGAGGAACAGTACCGAGACTTCAACCAGAGCCAGTACATCTGCACTGTTAGGGTATTTCTAGACTACCCTGGAGTTGAGGAGCCAACCCATTGGTCCTATGGGTTGGGAGTCACTGTTGACATGGCAGTACAAGATGCTGCCTATTCAATGCTGACCATTATGAGGGCGAGACATGCACTGCTGCAGAATTCAGAGTTCTGCTATGTTCCGGCCTCTCAGCCTGGTAAAGAGGGATACCTCAGTGGAGTCTATTTTGATTCTTCTATGGAGGATCCACTACTGCAGTCCACTGTTGAGATGCTAGAGAGCAGAGACAGGGATGCTCGTGCTCTCCGCATGGAGCTTTATGCTACCCATGCCCATCTGTGGACGGCTTTGACGCAGCTGGCACCGGTAGTCCAGACAGGGTACGGAGATATGGAGATGCTGAACCCTGTTAGGACCCATCTTCCGGCCCACGTTGACTGGCCAGCTATAGGAGGAGTCACCCCTCTTCGGGGCCCCTCTTACCACCAGTCAGGGGACCAAGGCCACATCCGTGTCCTTATGGATCCCAAGGATCTCAGGCTAGAGTGTTTCCTGATCCGCAGGTTGAGCTTCCAGGTCATGGAGGTAATCTCTATGAGATGTTCTATGCGGATGCCTGAGCTGTGAGCGGAAGGATAGTATGGTAGTAGCCGTACGTTCACAGTCCTACGTGACTTGTGAAGTATGCCTGTGATGTGAAATGAATTCCGGAGGCCTAGATAAATAATGTACAGGAAGCTTGTAAGCCTCTGATGAGTAGTTTCATAATTTCAGTAGTTTGCTCTTTGAGTAAGGTTGTACTGAACTATGTAAGGGTGTGTATGAACGATGGTGTATATATAGCAGTTGCTTGTTACCATGCTGTTTGGATATTCATTTCCGCATTCCGTGTGTTCAGTACATTCTTAATCCATAGCTAGTATTGATATGATATTGGTCTAAGCTGTGAGTTTGTTTGTCAGGATGGTGTTCACCAGGTTGAACCGTGCCCCTGCTCATGAGCAAGGCGAGGGTAGTCAAGCGTCGCAGGAAGACCTGCCTCACCCGCCCTCTCTAGCGGAAGTTATGCTTGAGGCAGAGAGGAACAAAAGGGAGACCAACCGACTGTTAGAGCGTATTGAGCAGAATACGGCTCGTCAGCCTAGGAATGTTGCAGTGTCCCTCAACGACTTTGTGAAGCTGAATCCTCTAAAGTTTCATCACTCCGTCGATCCCCTCGACGCTGATGACTGGTTGTGCAGCATCTCACGCAAGATTCGCTCTGCGAATGTTTCTGAGGCCGACAAGGTGACCTTTGCGGCGTATTTCCTGGAAGGACCCGCCAATCTGTGGTGGGAGAACTTTGAAGCTATGTGTCCTGCTGAACCAGCAGCCACATGGGCAGACTTTATGCAGCTTTTCGTCTGCACCATATTCCAGAGGGCCTGATGGACAGAAGGAGAGAGGAGTTCTGTGCCTTCACTCAGGGCTTTTTTCTCGCATACTTTTCCACGGAGGTGGTGGCACGGTAGTATCCCGGTACTACCATGGTTGCTGAGAAGATGAGCGGTAGTACCGCTCCCAGGAGTGGTATACCACTCTGGGTAGCGGTAGTACCGCTCGTGCATTTATGTGGTAGGTGGGTAACGGGTGGATCTGCCCCCTACTATATAAAGGCATCTTCTTCTTCCTAGAGCTTACCTTTAACCTCTCTAAGCTCCATTGTTGCTCCACAAGCTCATTTTAGCCCGATCTCTCTGCCTAGCCAAGCAACCTTGTTGATTTTGTAGGGGTTGCTTGAGAAGGCCTTGATCTACACTTCCACCAAAGGATATTTGATTCCCCCTACTAATCTCTTGCGGATCTTGTTACTCTTGGGTGTTTGAGCACCCTAGACGGTTGAGGTCACCTCGGAGCCACATTCCATTGTGGTGAAGCTCAATGGTCTTGTTGGGAGCCTCCAAGCTTTGTGTGGAGATGGCCCCAACCTTGTTTGTAAAGGTTCGGTCGCCGCCTTCAAGGGCACCTATAGTGGAATCGCGGCACCTTGCATTGTGCGAGGGCATGAGGAGAATACGGTGGCCCTAGTGGCTTATTGGGGAGCATTGTGCCTCCACACCGCTCCAACGGAGACGTACTTCCTGTCAAAGGGAAGGAACTTCGGTAACACATCCTCGTCTTCATCGGTTCCACTTGTGGTTATCTCTTACCTTTACTTTGTATTTGTTGGTGTCGTAGAGTATCTCTTACGTGCTTCTTTACTCGTTGCTAAGTAGCATCATATAGGTTGTCCACCTAGTGTCATGTTAGTGAACCTTTATGATTGCTACTCCTTATTTATTTAGAAAAGCTAAATATTGGTAGTTGCCTATTCACCCCCCTCTAGTCAACCATATCGATCCTTTCAAGCGTTGTTGTTGCCAAAGTTATTCCTACCAAGAAAATTAACGTCCAAGCTAGCGTTGCTACTCTCAATCAAAGAAGAGAAAGGCATATCATTAGGATCCAAAGGAGCACTTCTACTAGCAACCAAATTCATTAACTCATCCATCTTAGCACTCAACGAGTTAATTTCTTCTATAGCGTGTACCTTCTTACTAGTAGGTGACCTTTCAGTGTGCCACTGAGAGTAGTTCGTCATGATGTTGTCTAAGTGCTTTGTGGCTTCTCCTAACGTGATTTCCATGAACGTTCCACCTGAGGCGGAGTCCAAGATATTTCTAGAAGCGAAATTCAAGCCAGCGTAAAAGATTTGGATAATCATCCAAAGACTCAAGCCATGAGCGGGACAATTTCTAATCATTAATTTCATTCTCTCCCAAGCTTGTGCAACATGTTCATGATCAAGTTTCTTGAAATTCATGATATCATTACGGAGAGAGATGATCTTAGCCGGCGGAAAATACTTGGATATATAAGCATCTTTGCACTTATCCCAAGAATCGATACTATTTTTGGGCAAAGAAGAAAACCAAGTTTTTACGCGATCTCGCAACGAGAAAGGAAAAAGCTTCAATTTAATCACATCATTATGCACATCTTTTTTCTTTTGCATATCGCAAAGCTCAATGAAGGTATTGAGATGGGATGCGGCATCTTCACTAGGAAGGCCAAAGAATTGCTCTTTCATAACAAGATTCAACAAAGCGACATTAATTTCGTATGACTCCGCACTAGTGGCGGGAGCAATCGGAGTACTAATAAAATCATTATTATTAGTATTCGAGAAGTCACAAAGTTTGGTGTTTTTGTTCATGGTGACTTCAGCAAGCAAGCAAGCACACGAGCAAACAAAGAGCAGGCGAGAAAAAGGACGAACGAAAAGGGCGAACGAAAAAGGCAAATTGGTGAAGTGGGGAGAGGAAAACGACAGGCAACTAGCAAACAAAGTAAATGCAAGAGATGAGTTTGCGACACCTACTTGGATGAGTCCTTGACTAGATCTTCCTCCCCGGCAACGGCGCCGTAAATTCTTCTGCTACGGCAACAAAAGTCCTTCCCTGGCGCTTAGGAATTCTTCTTGTTACTTCTCTAGTTTGTGTCGGTTTTTCCCTTGAAGAGGAAAGGTGATATAGCACAGGAGCAGTAAGTATTTCCCTCAGTTTTAGAACCAAGGTATCGATCCAGAAGGAGGGCCTCGTCAAGTCCAAAGTACCTGCGCAAACACAAGCAAGCTTGCACCCAACGCTTCAAAGGGGTTGTCAATCCCTTCAAGATTGTTTGCAAAGTGAGATCTGAAGGCGGAAAGTGCAACGAAGTAAAAAGTGTAAGGCTGAAAATATGGTGTGGAGTAGACCCTGGGGGCCATAGTGTTCACTAGAGGCTTCTCTCATAATAGCAAATATCACGGTGGGTGAACAAATTACTATCGAGCAATTGATAGAACCGCGCAAAGTCATGACGATATCTAAGGCAATGATCATGCATATAGGCATCACGTCCGAGACAAGTAGACCGATACTTTCTGCATCTACTACTATTACTCCACACATCGACCGCTATCCAGCATGCATCTAGTCTATTGAGTTCATGACGAACAGAGTAACGCCTTAAGCAAGATGACATGATGTAGAGGGATAATCTCAAACCAATGATGAAAACCCCAATATTTTACCCTTGATGGCAACAACACGATGCGTGCCTCACTACCCCTTCTGTCACTGGGTGAGGTCACCGCACGGTATGAACCCAAAACCAAGCACTTCTCCCATTGCAAGAATCATAGATCTAGTTGGCCAGACAAAATGCACAACTCGAAGAGAATTACAAGGATATGAAATCATGCATAAGAGAGATCAGAAGAAACTCAAATAAGATTCATAGATAATTTGATCATAAATCAACAATTCATCGGATCTCGACAAACACACCGCAAAAGAAGATTACATCGGATAGATCTCCATGAAGATCATGGAGGACTTTGTATTGAAGATCCAAGAGAGAGAAGAAGCCATCTAGTTACTAGCTATGGACTCGTAGGTCTATGGTGAATTGATACGTCCATTTTGCATCTTGTTTTCATGTTGATATTTATCGCTTCTTTGGCTCTTATTTCACTTCATGGTACTATTCTTATGCCTTTTCTCTCTTATTTTGCAAGGTTTACATGATAAGGGAGAGTACCGGCAACTGGAATTCTGGCCTGAAAGTGCAGCAAAGTTGAGATACCTATTCTGCACAACTCAAAACGCCGTGAAAATCAACTGAGATTTTTTTTCCCAATTTATCAAAAATACTAGGCTAAAGAAGTGCCAGAGGGGCACCACGGGGTGCCCACAAGCCTGCACGGCGCGACCACCCCCTAGGCTGCACCATGGGGCTTGTGGGCAGCCCACTGGCCCACTTGCTCCCCTCTTTTTCTATATGGAGGGTTTCGTCCAGGAAAAAAAATCAGAAGGGAGCTTTTTCGTGGTTTCGCCGCCGCCACGAGGCGGAACTTGAGCGGAACCAATCTAGAGCTCCGGCAGGACGATCCTGCCGGGGAAACTTCCCTCCCGGAGGGGGAAATCGTCGCCATCGTCATCACCAACACTCCTCTCATCGGAGGGGACTCGTCATCATCAACATCTTCATCAGCACCATCTCATCTCCAAACCCTAGTTCATCTCTTGTAACCAATCTCCGATTGGTACTTGTAAGGTTGCTAGTAGTGTTGATTACTCTTTGTAGTTGATGCTAGTTGGATTACTTGGTGGAAGAGTTTATGTTCAGATCCTTGATGCTACTCATTACACCTCTGATCATGATTATGATTATGCTTTGTGAGTAGTTACTTTTGTTCCTCAGGACGTGGGATAAGTCATGCTAATAATAGTCATGCGAATTTGGTATTCGTTCGGTATTTTGATATGTTGTATGTTGTTTTTCCTCTAGTGGTGTTATGTGAACGTCGACTACATAACACTTCACCATTATTTGGGCCTAGAGGAAGGCATTGGGAAGTAGTAAGTAGATGATGGGTTTCTAGAGTGACAGAAGCTTAAACCCTAGTTTATGCGTTGCTTCGTAAGGGGCTGATTTGGATCCACTAGTTTAATGCTATGGTTAGACTTTGTCTTAATTCTTCTTTCATAGTTGCGGATGCTTGCGAGAGGGGTTAATCATAAGTGGGATGCTTGTCCAAGTAAGGGCAGTACCCAAGCGCCGTTCCACCCACATATCAAACTATCAAAGTAACGAACGCGAATCATATGAACATGATGAAACTAGCATGACAGAAATTCCCGTGTGTCCTCGGGAGCGTTTTTCCTCCTATAAGACTTTGTCCAGGCTTGTCCCTTGCTACAACAGGGATTGAGCCACTTTGCTGCACCGTTGCTACTTTTGTTACTTGTTGCTTGCTATGAATCATCTCACCACACAATTACTTGTTACCGACAATTTCAGTGCTTGCAGATTTCTCCTTGCTGAAAACCACTTGTCAGATCCTTCTGCTCCTCGTTGGGTTCGACACTCTTACTTATCGAAAGGACTATGATTGATCCCCTATACTTGTGCGTCATCATGAACTACTCACGCATCATCAGAGAGGTCATGGTGTTGATGAAGAGGCCCTCTGTGTCCGAATCCCCCCTCCGGCAGGGCACCAGGACGTGCCCCAGATGGGATCTTGCAGAGACTGAAGCTTGCGGCGGCGGAAAAGTGATTGCGATCGTCTCTTGATTTTTTTGGGAATACTTGGGAATATATAGGCGCAAGATCTAGGTCATGGGACCTCCATGGGGCCCACAAGCCTGGATGGTGCGGCCCCCCGGGCCGCGGGGTGGGGGCTTGTGGGGCCCCTGGCGCTCCTCTGTCTTGGCTCCCAAGTTCTCCGATCTTCTCGTTCCAAAAAAAAATCTTTTCGGGGATTTTCTTCCGTTTGGACTCCGTTTCAAAATCTCCTCTGAAAGGGGTAAAAAACATGGAAAAATTAGGAACTGGCACTTGGCACTGAGTTAATAAGTTAGTCCGAGAAAATAAATAAAAAGCATCCAAAACATCCAAAGTTTGACAAGATAATAGCATGAAACCATCAAAAATTATAGATACGTTGGAGTCGTATCATTGTGCCGCTAAAATATGCACCCCGGTTGTACCGCCCTCGCAACCGGTTGAACCGTTGCCATGTAAAAATGGCTGTAACTGATAGATTTGTGGGGGCCTATTTAAGGGGGTCTTCTTCCCCAATGGTTCCCCATCCTTCCAGCTCATGTTTTCCCCCCATTGTTGACCTTCTTAGAGCTTTCTAACTCCCAATCCCTCCAATGATTCTTGCTAGTTCTTGAGGGAAAAGAGAGAGGAGATCTAAATCCACGTCTCCACCAATCACTTTCTCCTCTATGTGAGGGGAACCCCTTGGATCTTGATCTTGGAGTTCTTTGTGAGCTCCTTGTTCTTCCTCTCATATTCCTCCATAGATTTTGTTGTTGTGGAGGGATTTGATTGTGTGGGACTTGACCACTTCGTGTGTTCTTGCCCTTGCATTAGTTGCATCGGTTTGAGTTCTCCAGGGTGATACATGGAAGTGAGAAGTTGAGAATCTTATTACCCTTGGGTACTTGGTACCCTAGAAATTGTTTTTCGTGGATGCTTTGGCATCCTAGAAGCTTGGTGGTGCCTCGGAGCTCAATCATTGTGGTGTAAAGCTCCGGCCAAGCGTCAGGGTCTCCAATTAAGTTGTTGAGATTGCCCCGAGCATTTGAAGTCATCACGGAGCCACAGTCCTTTGTGGTGAAGCTTCGTGGTGTCCTTGGGAGCCTCCAATTAAGTTGTGGAGATTGCCCCAACCTTGTTCGTACGAGTTCGGTGACCGCCCTCAATGGTCCCTTAGTGGAATCACGACATCTTGCATTGTGCGATGGCATGAGGAGATTACGGTGGACTTAGTGGCATCTTGGAGAGCATTGTGCCTCCACACCGCTCCAAACGGATATTAGCATCCGCAAGGGTGTGAACTTCGGGATACATCGCCGTCTCTGTGTGCCTCGGTTATCCCTTACCCGAGCCCTTTACTTATGCACTTTACTTTGTGATATCCATATTTTTTATTGTTATATATCTCTACAGGAATTTGAGACATTGCCGTCTGCCACGGCTGACGGCAAAGGGGGGAACCCCGGACGATGACATCCTGGACGAAACCCTCCATATAGAAAAAGAGGGGAGCAAGTGGGCCAGTGGGCTGCCCACAAGCCCCCATGGCGCGGCCTGGGGGGTGGTCGCGCCGTACAGGCTTGTGGGGACCCCCTGGTGCCCCTCTGGCACTTCTTCGGCCCAGTATTTTTGATAAATTGGGAAAAAAAATCTCCGTTGATTTTCACGGCGTTTTGAGTTGCGCAGAATAGGTATCTCAACTTTGCTCCACTTTCAGGCCAGAATTCCAGTTGCCGGTATTCTCCCTCTTCATGTAAACCTTGCAAAATAAGAGAGAAAAGGCATAAGAATAGTACCGTGAAGTGAAATAACAGCCAAAGAAGCGATAAATATCAACATGAAAACAAGATGCAAAATGGACGTATCAGTTCACCATAGACCTACGGGTCCATAGCTAGTAACTAGATGGCTTCTTCTCTCTCTTGGATCTTCAATACAAAGTTCTCCATGATCTTCATGGAGATCTATCCGATGTAATCTTCTTTTGCGGTGTGTTTGTTGAGATCTGATCAATTGTGGATTTATGATCAGATTATCTATGAATCTTATTCGAGTTTCTTCTTATCTCTCTTATGCATGATTTCATATCCTTGTAATTCTCTTTGAGTTGTGGGTTTTGTTTGGCCAACTAGATCTATGATTCTTGCAATGGGATAAGTGCTTGGTTTTGGGTTCATACCGTGCGGTGACCTCACCCTGTGACATAAGGGGTAGCGAGGCACGTATCGTGTTGTTGCCATCAAGGGTAAAAAGATGGGGTTTTCATCATTGGTTTGAGATTATTCCTCTACATCATGTCATCTTGCTTAAAGTGTTACTCTGTTCGTCATGAACTCAATACACTAGATGCATGTTGGATAGTGGTCGATGTGTGGAGTAATAGTAGTAGATGCAGAAAGTATCGGTCTACTTGTCTCGGACGTGATGCCTATATGCTAGATCATTGCCTTAGATATCGTCATGACTTTGCGCGGTTCTATCAATTGCTCGACAGTAATTTGTTCACCCACCGTGATATTTGCTATTATGAGAGAAGCCTCTAGTGAACACTATGGCCCCCAGGGTCTACTCCACACCATATTTTCAGCCTTACACTTTTTACTTCGTTGCAGTTTCCGCCTTTAGATCTCACTTTGCAAACAATCTTGAAGGGATTGACAACCCCTTTGAAGCGTTGGGTGCAAGCTTGTTTGTGTTTGCGCAGGTACTTTGGACTTGACGAGGCCCTCCTTCTGGATCGATACCTTGGTTCTCAAATTGAGGGAAATACTTACTGCTCCTGTGCTGCATCACCCTTTCCTCTTCAAGGGAAAAACCGACGCAAACTAGAGAAGTAACAAGAAGAATTCCTAAGCGCTAGGGAAGGACTTTTGTTGTTGCAGCAGAAGAATTTCTGGCGCCATTGCCGTGGAGGAAGATCAAGTCAAGAACTCATCCAAGTAGGTGTCGCAAACTCATATCTTGCATTTACTTTGTTTGCCGGTTGCCTCTCGTTTTCCTCTCCCCCACTTCACCAATTTGCCTTTTTCGTTCGCCTTTCGTTCGCCTTTTCGTTCGCTTTTTCATTCGCCCTTTTTCTCGTCCGCTTTCTGTTTGCTCGTGTGCTTGCTTGCTTGCTGAAGTCACCATGAATGAAAACACCAAACTTTGTGACTTCTCGAATACTAATAATAATGATTTTATTAGTACTCCGATTGCTCCCGCCACTAGTGCGGAGTCATACGAAATCAATGCCGCTTTGCTGAATCTTGTTATGAAAGAGCAATTCTCTGGCCTTCCTAGTGAAGATGCTGCATCCCATCTCAATACCTTCATTGAGCTTTGCGATATGCAAAAGAAAAAAGATGTGGATAATGACGTGATTAAATCGAAGCTTTTTCCTTTCTCGTTGCGAGATCGCGCAAAAACTTGGTTTTCTTCTTTGATTCTTGGGATAAGTGCAAAGATGCTTATATATCCAAGTATTTTCCGCCGGCTAAGATCATCTCTCTCCGTAATGATATCATGAATTTCAAGCAACTTGATCATGAACATGTTGCACCAGCTTGGGAGAGAATGAAATTAATGATTAGAAATTGTCCAGCTCATGGCTTGAGTCTTTGGATGATTATTCGAATCTTTTACGCTGGCTTGAATTTTGCTTCTGGAAATATCTTGGACTCCGCCTCAGGTGGAACGTTCATGGAAATCACGTTAGGAGAAGCCACAGAGCTCTTAGACAACATCATGACGAACTACTCTCAGTGGCACACTGAAAGGTCACCTACTAGTAAGAAGGTACACGCTATAGAAGAAATTAACTCGTTAAGTGATAAGATGGATGAGTTAATAAATTTGGTTGCTAGTAGAAGTGCTCCTTTGGATCCTAATGATATGCCTTTGTCTTCTTTGATTGAGAGTAGCAACGCTAGCTTGGACGTTAATTTTGTTCGTAGGTATAACTTTGGCAACAACAACGCTTTGAGAGGAAACTATGTTCCTAGGCCTTTTCCTAGTAACTCCTCTAATAACTTTGGCAACTCCTACAACAATACCCATGGAAATTACAATAGATTACCCTCTGATCTAGAGAGTAATATCAAAGAGTTCATCAACTCTCAAAAGATTTTCAATGCGTCCATAGAGGAAAAACTACTCAAAATTGACGATTTGGCTAGGAGCGTTGATAGGATTTCTTGTGATGTTGATGCTCTGAAAGTTAGATGTGCTCCTCCCAAAATCAACATGGATGAAACTTTGAAATCTATGCGTGTTTCCATGATTGAGAGCCAAGAAAGAACCGCCCAAATTTGGGCTAGACATGAATGGCTTAAAAAGGCGTGTTCTCGTGATGAGAATCACGAAGATCTTAAAGTGCTTGGTGTGACTCATATTGAATCTTTGTTTTCTTGTGTCAAACCTAATGATTATGGGGCTGGATATGGATCCACTTTGGTTGAAAAGTGCCCCAATGATTCAGAGTCCATCTATCTTGATGCTAAAAGCATTAAAAGTGGAGTAGAAGACGTTAAAACTTTGAGTAGTAATGAAATTACTACCGTGTATTTCAAGGAATTCCATTATTATAGTTGGTCCTTGATTGAATGCATTTCTTTGATGCAATCCATGTTGAACTCTCCACACGCTTATAGCCAAAACAAAGCCTTTACCGATCATATCGTCAAAGCTATGATAAAATCTCTTGAAGAGAAACTTGAATTGGAACTCTCTATCCCTAGAAAGCTTCATGATGAGTGGGAACCTACCATCAAAATCAAAATCAAAAACTATGAGTGCAATGCTTTGTGTGATTTGGGTGCTAGTGTTTCTGCGATTCCAAAGTCTTTATGTGATATTCTGGGTTTTAATGAGATTGAAGAGTATTCTCTTAATTTGCATCTTGCTTATTCTACTATCAAGAAACCCATGGGAAGGATCAATGATGTTCTTATTATTGCAAATAGGAACTATGTACCCGTGGATTTCATTGTGCTTGACATTGATTGCAATCCTACACGCCCTATTATTTTTGGTAGACCTTTCCTAAGGACTATTGGTGCTATCATCGATATGAAGGAAGGGAATATTAGATTTCAATTTCCTTTAAGGAAAGGCATGGAACACTTTCCTAGAAAGAAAATAAGATTGCCTTATGAATCCATGATGAGGGCTACTTATGGTTTGAGCACCAAAGACGACGATCCGTGATTCTATCGCTCCTATGCCTAGCTAAGGGCGTTAAACAATCGCTTGTTCGGAGGCAACCCAATGAATATATCTTTTTTTTTCTGTTTTGTTGCGTCCACACTTTCATAATTCTGTTGTGATTGTGTTTTTTGTGTTTCTTTTTGTGTTTGAGCCAAGTAAAACCTTTATGACTAGTCTTGGTAATGGTTGTTTGATCCTGCTGGAAAAAGACAGAAACTTTTCTCTCACGAGATGATTTTTCATTTTTATTTAGAAAGAGGTTTTGAGTTTATTCTTTTTGCTGCTGATGGATATGCGTTTTCCCCATACCGTCGTAATTGTTCAGACTTTTTGAGGTACCATAATTATACGAAGTATACAGATTGCTACAGACTGGTCTGTTTTTGACAGATTCTGTTTTTTTTTTGAGTTGGTTGCTTGTTTTGATGAAACTATGGTTAGTATCGGGGGGTACTAGCCATGGAAAAGTGAGAATACAGTATCCCATCATCAATATAGATGGAATTCAAGTTTCCTATAGTACCAAAAGAAGTGGTAGTTTGTTTTCTTGTACTAATGTTATCACAAATTTCTGTTTAAGTTTTGTGTTGTGAAGTTTTCAAGTTATGGGTGATGTTCTCATGGACAAAGAGATAAGGAGTGGAAAGAGCTCAAGCTTGGGGATTCCCAAGGCATCCCAAGCCAAATTCAAGGACACCAAAAAAGCCTAAGCTTGGGGATGCCCCGGGAAGGCATCCCCTCTTTCGTCTTCAATCCATCGGTAACATTACTTGGAGCTATATTTTTATTCAGCACATGATATGTGTTTTTCTTGGAGCGTCTTGTATCTTAGGAGTCTTTTTTTTGTGTCACAATCATCCTTGCTGCACACCTTTTTGAGAGAGAGAGACATGCACTCATCGTGATTTTGCTAGAATGCTCATAGTTCTTCACTTATATCTTTTGAGCTAGATACTTTTGCTCTAGTGCTTCACTTATATCTTTTGAGCTAGATACTTTTTGCTCTTGTGCTTCACTTATATCTTGAGAGCACGGCGGTGCTTGATTTGGTAGTTGGCTTATGCTATGAAAGTAGTCCCAAATGTGCTAGGTACCCAAAGAGGATGCAAAAACCTCCATCTTCATGTGCATTGAATAGAAAGAGAAGTTTTGATTCCTCTCAATTAGTTTTGAGACGTGGATTCGGTAATATTGAGAGTTATGTTAGTAGGGTGTTGTGAATCTAGAAATACTTGCGTTGGAGTTAGTGATTCCCGTAGCATGCAGGTATGGTGAACTGCTATGTTAGGAAGTCGGAGCATAATTGATCTATTGATTGTCATCCTTTGTCTTGAGGTCGGGATCGCGCGATGGTTTACACCTAGCAACCCTTCCCCTCGGAGTATGCGTTTAGCACTTTGTTTTGATTACTAATAAAAACTTTCGCAATAAGTATGTGAGTTCTTCATGACTAATGTGAGCCCATGGTATAGATGCACTTTCACCTTCCACCTTTGCTAGCCTCTCGAGTGCCGCGCAATTCTCGCCGGTGCACAAACCCACCAAATTCCTTCCTCAAAACAGCCACCATACCTACCTACTATGGCATTTTCATAGCCATTGCGAGATATATTGCCATGCAACTCCCACCGTTCCGTCTCATGACTTGTGCCGCCACTCTCATATTGCCATTGCATGATCATACTAGATCGTTGCACATCCCGGTACACTGCCGGAGGCATTTCCTATGGAGTCATCATCATTGTGATCTTTGAGATTTGAGTAACTAAAAAGTGTGATGATCATCATTATTAGAGCATTGTCCCATGTGAGGAAATAAATAAAAAAGGAGGCCAAAGAGCCCAAAAAAACAAAAAAAGAGAGAAAAGAAAAAAGAGGCCTAAGAGCCCAAAAAAAAGAAATGAGAGAAAAAGAGAGAAGGGACAATGCTACTATCTTTTTCCACACTTGTGCTTCATGTTAGCACCATGTTCTTCATGATTGATAGCTACTTGCTTTGTCACTACCATATGCTAGTGGGAATCTTCGTTTTATAACTTGGCTTGTATATTCCAATGATGGTATTCCTCAAAATTGCCCTAGGTCTTCGTGAGCAAGCAAGTTGGATGCACACCCACTAGTTTTCCTTTTTAGCTTTCACATACTTATAGCTCTAGTGCATCTCTTGTATGGCAATCCCTACTCATTCACATTGATATCTATTAATGGGCATATACATAGCCTATTGATACGCCGAGTCAATGTGACCATCTCCTCCTTTTTGTCTCACAACCACCACCACACTCTATTCCACCTATAGTGCTATATCCATGGCTCGCGCTCATGTATTGCGTGATAGTTATAAAAAGGTTGAGAAAGTAAGAGTGCGAAAACAATTACTTGGCCAATTCCAGGGTTGTGCATGATTTACATTAGTTGTGTGAGGATGATGGAGCATAGCCAGACTATATGATTTTGTAGGGATAACTTTCTTTAGCCTTGTTATTTTGAAAGTTCATGATTACTTTGCTAGTTTGCTTGAAGTATTATTGTTTTCATGTCAATAGCAAACTATTGTTTTGAATCTTACGGATCTGAACATTCATGCCACGTTAAATAAGTTGCAAAGGACAACTATGCTAGGTAGCATTCCACATCAAAAATTCATTCTTTATCACTTCCTACTCGAGGATGAGCAGGAGTTAAGCTTGGGGATGCTTGATACGTCTCCAACGTATCTATAATTTTTTATGGTTTCATGCTATTATCTTGTCAAACTTTGGATGTTTTGCATGCCTTTTTTTCTTTTTTGGAACTAACTTATTAACTCAGTGCCAAGTGCCAGTTCCTGTTTTTTCCATGTTTTTGACCGCTTTCAGAGGAGATTTTGAAACGGAGTCCAAACGGAAGAAAATCCAAGAAAAGATTTTTTCTGGAACGGAAGAAGATCGGAGAACTTGGGAGCCAAGCCAGAAGAGCCCCAGGGGCCCCACAAGCCCCCACCCCGCGGCCAGGGGGGCGCGCCATCCAGGCTTGTGGGCCCCGTGGAGGTCCCCTGACCTAGATCTTGCGCCTATATATTCCCAAATATTCCCAAAAAAATCAAGAGACGATCGCAATTACTTTTCCGCCGCCGCAAGCTTCTGTCTCCTCAAGATCCCATCTGGGGCACGTCTTGGTGCCCTGCCGGAGGGGGGATTCGGACACGGAGGGCTTCTTCATCAACACCATGACCTCTCCGATGATGCGTGAGTAGTTCACCATAGACCTACGGGTCCATAGCTAGTAACTAGATGGCTTCTTCTCTCTCTTGGATCTTCAATACAAAGTTCTCCATGATCTTCATGGAGATCTATCCGATGTAATCTTCTTTTGCGGTGTGTTTGTCGAGATCCGATGAATTGTGGATTTGAGTTTCTTCTGATCTCTCTTATGCATGATTTCATATCCTTGTAATTCTCTTTGAGTTGTGGGTTTTGTCTGGCCAACTAGATCTATGATTCTTGCAATGGGAGAAGTGCCTGATTTTGGGTTCATACCATGCGGTGACCTCACCCAGTGACAGAAGGGGTAGTGAGGCACACATCGTGTTGTTGCCATCAAGGGTAAAAAGATGGGGTTTTCATCATTGGTTTGAGATTATCCCTCTACATCATGTCATCTTGCTTAAAGCGTTACTCTGTTCGTCATGAACTCAATACACTAGATGCATGCTGGATAGCGGTCGGTGTGTGGCGTAATAGTAGTAGATGCAGAAAGTATCGGTCTACTTGTCTCGGACGTGATGCCTATATGCTAGATCATTTCCTTAGATATCGTCATGACTTTGTGCGGTTCTATCAATTGCTCTACAGTAATTTGTTCACCCACCGTGATATTTGCTATTATGAGAGAAGCCTCTAGTGAACACTATGGCCCCCAGGGTCTACTCCACACCATATTTTCAGCCTTACACTTTTTACTTCGTTGCACTTTCCACCTTCAGATCTCACTTTGCAAACAATCTTGAAGGGATTGACAACCCCTTTGAAGCGTTGGGTGCAAGATTGTTTGTTTTTGCGCAGGTACTTTGGACTTGACGAGGCCCTCCTTCTGGATCGATACCTTGGTTCTCAAACTGAGGGAAATACTTACTGCTCCTGTGCTGCATCACCCTTTCCTCTTCAAGGGAAAAACCGACGCAAACCAGAGAAGTAATAAGAAGAATTCCTAAGCGCCAGCGAAGGACTTTTGTTACCGCAGCAAAAGAATTTCTGGCGCCGTTGCCGGGGAGGAAGATCAAGTCAAGACCTCATCCAATTATGTGTCGCAAACTCATCTCTTGCATTTACTTTGTTTGCCAGTTGCCTCTCGTTTTCCTCTCCCCCACTTCACCAATTTGCCTTTTTAGTTCGCCTTTCGTTCGCCTTTTCGTTCGCCCTTTTTCTCGCCCGCTTTTTGTTTGCTCGTGTGCTTGCTTGCTTGCTGAAGTCACCATGAATGAAAACACCAAACTTTGTGACTTCTCGCACACTAATAATAATGATTTTATTAGTACTCCGATTGCTCCCGCCACTAGTGCGGAGTCATACGAAATCAATGCCGCTTTGCTGAATCTTGTTATGAAAGAGCAATTCTCTGGCCTTCCTAGTGAAGATGCCGCATCCCATCTCAATACCTTCATTGAGCTTAGCGATATGCAAAATAGAAAAGATGTGGATAATGACGTGATTAAATTGAAGCCTTTTTCCTTTCTCGTTGCGAGATCGCGCAAAAACTTGGTTTTCTTCTTTGCCCAAAAATAGTATCTGTTCTTGGGATAAGTGCAAAGATGCTTATATATCAAGTATTTTCCACCGGCTAAGATCATCTCCCTCCGTAATGATATCATGAATTTCAAGCAACTTGATCATGAACATGTTGCACCAGCTTGGGAGAGAATGAAATTAATGATTAGAAATTGTCCCGCTCATGGCTTGAGTCTTTGGATGATTATTCAAATCTTTTACGCTGGCTTGAATTTCACTTCTATAAATATCTTGGACTCCGCCTCAGGTGGAACGTTCATGGAAATCATGTTAGGAGAAGCCAGAAAGCTCTTAGACAACATCATGGCGAACTACTCTCAGTGGCACACTGAAAGGTCACCTACTAGTAAGAAGGTACATGCAATAGAAGAAACTAACTCGTTAAGTGCTAAGATGGATGAGTTAATGAATTTGGTTGCTAGTAGAAGTGCTCCTTTGGATCCTAATGATATGCCTTTGTATTCTTTGATTGAGAGTAGCAACGCTAGCTTGGGGTTGGGGTCGAGGGTCACTGGCGTAAGGGGTTGGGGTTTTTTCGGACAACAAGAGACCGAACATGTGTCGTGGGTCGGGGGTCGAGGGTCAGTGGCATCGGGCGTCGGGGGTCGAGGGTCAGTGGCGTCGGGTGTCGAGGGTCGGGGGTCGATGGTCAATGGCGTCGGGGGTCGAGGGTCGAGGGTTAGTTGCGTCGGGGGTCACGGGTCGGGGCTCAGTGTCGAGGTGTCGGGGTTCCTTTTTCCTCTTCTTTCTTCTTCTCCTCTCTCTTCTTTTTCTTCTTCTTCTTCTTCCTCTTGATCATCTTATTCTTCTTTTTTCTCCTCCTCCTCCTCCTCCTCTTCTTCTTCTTTTTCTTCTTTCTTTTCTCTTTCTCCTCCTCTCCTCTTTCTTCTTCTTGTTCTTGTTCTTCTTCTTCTTCTTCTTCTTCTTCTTCTTCTTCTTTTTTCTTGTAGTTTTTTTCTTCTACTATTTTCTTGTAAGTTTTTTCTTTTCTATCTATTTTTTTCTATCTACTTTATTCTACCTAATAATCTAACTATCTAATTTAATAGAAAAAACAGAAAAAATCTAACTATCTAATTTAAAAAAACAGAAAATAGGGGTATCGGAGGCACTCACCGGAGTTGGGGACGGCCGGTGAGGGGAGGGCGTCGCCGGAAGCCGGTGAGGGGAGGGGGCGTCTACGGGAGCCGGTGAGGAAAGGGGCCTGCGCAGGAAGCCGGTGAGGGGAGGGGGCGGCGACGGGATCCTATGAGGGAAGGGGGCGGCGCCCGCAGCCGGTGAGAGGAGGGGCGGCGCCGAGAGCCAGTGAGGCGAGGGGGCGGTGCCGGGGGCGGGTGAGGGGAGGGGCGGCGCCTGAAGCCGGTGAGAGGAGCGGCGGAGCCGGGGGCCGGTGAGGGAAGGGGCGGCGCCGGGGGCCGGTGAGGGGAGGGGGCGGCGTAGGGGGCGGCACCGGGGGCAGTGGAGGGTTGGCCGGCCGCCGGTGGTGCTAGAGCGAGGCCGACGCGGTGGAGAGAGAGACATTAGAGGGGGAGTGGGGTTAGTGGAGCAAGGGGAGGGTGGACGGCCGTTATAGGCTCATCCCCTTTGCCGTCTGCCCCCGGACGACAAAGAGCCCCATGGCGGACGGCAAAGCCCCCCCGGACGGCAAAGAGCCCCTTCCGTCGGACCGGGCAGGCCTAATGACTGCTCGGACCCATCTGTCCTCTTTGCCGTCTGCCCTAGGTTTCTTTGTCGTCCGCTGGCAGACGACAAAGGACTGACCAATGCAAATAGTCTGTTTGCCATTAGTCAACCCTTTACCGTCTGCTTGATGTCAGCTGACGGCAAAGAGGTTCTTTGCCATCAGCCAACAGACGGCAAAGAAGTGGCTGATGGAAAATTACTAGATTCGAGTAGTGTATCTTGCCATCACTTAGTTGTTTATCTTGCTTAGCATAAGTTGTTGGTACACATAGGTGAGCCTAGTTGTTTTAGGTTTTGTGCTTGACAAATTAAACGTTAGTTTTATTCTGCATTTGTTCAAGCCTAAACCGTAATTATTTAAAAGCGCATATTCACCCCGCTCTAGGCAATATCCACGTCCTTTCAATATGGTATAGTGCCATCAGTTCAGACTTTGGGATTTCTAATACCTTTCTCTAACCAAGTCGTAACCCTTGAAGTAGCAATAGACTGTTACTGCGGCCGCACTGAAGGCTGCATAGGATGGCTTGTGACTTCTGGTGTGTTTGAATTTGAACTGAAGTTGCCTGAAGCATCAGAATGAGCTTGCAATCCTGATGATTGCATGTGCGAGGAGCCCTAGGGCGATTCAACATTTTCTTCTCTTCCTTGTACTCATGCTGGAGAGGTAGATGCTGAGCAGGTCAGGGATACCTGGTTTCCCTGTCGACTGGTGCTCGCGCGACCCAAGGCAGATCGGCACACAAACGTGGCACGCACTGCTGAAACCTCCTTGAGTTCCGTGCCTGCTGCTTCTTGAAATATAGCCTCGTTTTGGTTTTGTGTCGGATTTTGATCACCGGTTTCTCCAGTCACGTGCATAGACACAATGACAGTATAACTAGAAGGAGCATTAGCACATTGGTCAGTACAATCGTTATCACCCCCTTGATCAATGTCCGGAAGAAGAAGAATTTATTGACGGAGAAGAGCACCAACATTTGGATGAAGTGACTCGAAAGGGAAAATTGTTTCATCCGAGACAACTTCTTGATAGATATAAACCCTGCCAGTGGATACATCAAGACACTTAACCCCTTTGTGCACAGGGCTATAGCCTAAAAAGACACATCTTTTGGAACAAAACGCAATTTACATGTGTTATATGGTCTAAGATTTGGCCAACATGAACAACCGAAGATGAAAAGGGATGTAAAATCTGGATTTATACCAAAAAGACGACTTATTGGGCTCTCAAATTTTATTACTTTACTAGGACGAATATTGATAAGATATGTGGTGGTGAGAAATGCTTCATCCTAGAATTTTAGAGGCATGGATGCATGGGCTAGCAATGCTAGTCCTACTTCAACAACATGACGATGTTTTCGATCGGCAGAGCCATTTTGTTCGTGAGCATGTGGGCAATAGACATGATGGGAAATTCTGATTTGTTGAAAAAAAGAATTAAGTTTCTCATATTCACGACCCCAGTCTGTCTCCATGGCAATGATTTTAGAGTTCAATTGGCGTTCAACAAAACTTTGAAAATTGAAGAAAACTTAGAAGACATCTGATCGTTTCTTTAGAAAATAAATCTAGGTAAACTTGCTATAGTCACCAATAAAGCTTACATAGTAAGAGAATCTACCAACTAACGTGGGAGATGGCCACCAAACGTCTAAAAAAATAAGCTGCAAGGGAGCTGTAGATACACTGGTAGAGATGGGATACGGTAGTTGATGACTTTTCGCTTGTTGACACGCATCACAAAGTGACTCAACACTAGACACATAAGGAAGATTATTTTTTTACTAAGAACATGTTGAACAATAAGTGAAGATGGATGACCTAAACGACCGTGCCACCGTGCCGAAGTTGGTTTGGTGACACTCCACGCTTGTTTATTTGACCATGATAAAGAAGATGGTGATACGATTGGGTAGAGGCCTCCCTTATACTTCCCTCTAAGGATGAATCTCCTCATTGCCAAGTCCTTAATCACAAAAGAGTGAGGATAGAATATTATAAGAACATTGTTGTCAAGTGTAAAACAATGAACGGAGACAACATTTTTTGAGGTATGAGGAACATGTAAGATATTATTGAGATGTAGATTTCTTTGGGGGGGTTAACAATTGAATTATCGATGTGAGAAATTTCCATACCAGTTCCACTTGCCGTATGCACTTGGTCACCGCCGTGGTACCTTTCTCGCGTCGTTAACTTGTCAAGTTCCCGTATGATGTGCTCGGTAGCATTGGAATCTGTGTACCAATTGGTGTCAACTCCGTAGGAGTAGGTGATGAGATTTTCCTTCTTCTTCTCTTCACTATCCTCCTCATACCGATGCCAGTAGGCTCTAGCACCACCAGTGTGATATATGTAACATATATGGCAATCGGGGTAGTATCCTTCATGATGTTGTTGACGTTGTTGTGGTGGTTGCTGTCGCTGACGCTGGTGAAAACCGCCGCTTCCACCAGCGCGAACACGAGAAGGAGAGGCCCGACAATTAGAGCGTTCGCGGCCCCTATTTCCTTGTCCGTGTCCTCCTCAGGTGCCGGACTGGTCACACCATATGTACACGTTGTTGGCCGACGATCGGAAGCCCGTAGGTCCGTCGCCTAACATCTCCATCATCTGATCGAAGGCAGCAATCTGTGCAAAAAGATCATCAACGGTGATGGATTTCTTGATCGTGCCAACTGCTGGAGCGATAGGATCATAGTCTCGACCGAGGCCGACGAGGATCTAGTCGACCATCTCCCTGTCAGTTACTGGACGACCTGCTGGTGCAAGTTCATCTCCAAGTCTCTTCATCTTGGCGATGAAGGATTTGTTGGACATGTTTCCCTTCTTGGTTTTCGCGATGGCTATCCTCAGATTTGTTATCCGAGATTGTGACCGCACAACGAACAAGGTGGTAAGAGCAGTCCAGAGATCAAAGGTATTGTCCTTACCGATGACTTGCACAAGGATTTCTTGGGTGAGAGAGTTCAGCGGGTAGCTCAGAACATGCTGATCCTTCGATAACCATGGGTCGTACAAAGGATTCAGCTCTATGGACATGGTTTTATCCGCCTTGGTAACTTCTACCATCTTTGGCGGTGCGGCATCGCTGTCGTCGAGGAGGCTGGTCACTTGTGTCCCTCGCAGTGCCGACATGACCTGCTCCTTCCATATGAGGTAGTTCCCTCTTGCGAGCTTCTCTGTTGGTGGAGCACCGAGGTTTAGGCTGACGACGCTTGAGCTCGTAGCCATGGCGATGGAAGGGTGTTTGGGTTCTGTATTTGCTAGATGATCGGGAAGAGGCTAGCTCTGTATACCATGTAATATTGAATTGAGGAAGCGTTCCAACTCCCAGAGGGAGCCGCGTGATGTTTATTACTTTATTTATATTAAGACGAGAATCCCTCGTTGTGGCTTCCAAGAAATAATCGATCGATCTCCTCATCGGATCGTCACAAGGAGTACTATTAGGAAAGGGGAACGGGGGGAGGTTGAGATTACAATGAGAGTCCAATGCCAATACGTCTAACATGCCCTAGTTCTGTCTCGATCTTGGCAAAGTGCATGGTGATTTTAGGGTCCATGTTAAGTTTGTGGTCGGGAACGATTCTTCCATTCAGTTTTGACTCGATTGGTGATGTGGTGATTTGCCTCTAGTTGTTGCCTTTGCAACTTTGTTCTCTTACTACGCAGCACCGGAGGTCTCAATCTCCTAGCTCTTCTGTCTAGGCTGGGATTTGGGTTTCATGACAATCTTCTCTCGTAAAGAGTTGGAGGAATGAAATCTTCTTGGTGCTCTTTTCCGTATTCTCTCGTAGAGGATGACTCTGTTGTTTGGCCCCATTCTGCTCCGGACAGTGTCTTTGTCAAGTAGCTTTACTTGCGTTTAATTTCTGTAGCTCCCACGAATAAGTTCAAACTTGTTTGGCTTGCTAGGATGCATCCTAAGATCAAGATCTTTATATTGCAGGCCATCAGAGGTCGGCTTCCCGCGGCTGATCAAATTCGTAAGCGTAATGACCCTGGGTCGGATCACTGTGCTCTTTCTAACTACCTTGAGGACTCGAAGCACATTTTTTTGGGGTGCGTTTTGGCCAAGTTGGCATCGTGTTGTATCCATTCCTGGTTGGGAGTTTCCTAGACCCTAATTCTGTTGTTGAGCTCCAGGCTTTGGCAGCTGGGCTGTTGGGCCAGAATATACGTCTATTTCAGGTGGGGTTCTCTTCGTTTTGTTGGGTGCTTTGAATTACTTGAAACAAATTCATGATTGAACATATTTTTCCTAAGAGGCCGGCTCAATGCTTGTTCTAAATAGTTATCTTCTTGTAGCACTGCAAATTAATGACGAAAGAAGCTGATCGGGACGCACTGGAGGAGTTTATTTATAGGGTTCGATCGCATGCTTCTTCTCTAGTCCAACAAGGCCTCATGATATGGTTTGCATAGTCTGATCCTAGGTTATGTAGGTTGTTGGAGTGTGTACCATGATCTTTTGACCCACGTGCCTCTTGTCCCGTTGTTTAAACTTAGGCTACCCTCTGGTTTGATGTTGGCTATGTGTTGCGTGTTGATACTCTGCTTTGGCTTTATTTATAAAGTCATGAGTATGCCCTTTCACTAAAAAAACCACCACTGCCTCCTCTTTCATCACCCTCCCCTTCCTCATCCCATTGTCGCCAGAAGTGCCACCGCGAAATCTTGGTTGGCTCCAAGGATCTTCTCTGGCCATGTGGTGTGATAGAGGCTACTACACGAAGTGGTTGCCTCGAGCATCGTTAGCTGGTGTTATAATTGTGTCAAATATTGTGTGCAAGGTTATAGTTGGGCTCTTAGTCATACGGTTTACAGACAAGATATGTTATAATGTTCGAGTAGGACTCTTGTATCTTGGCGTCCTATATAACATGAGGGTAGGCACATGATGTAAGATATGCCAACATAATAGCACATACCCGTAGAAGGAGCCGACGCCATGTGTCAGCGCTGGGGTGGCCTAGTTAGGCCCCCGTGACATAGTCGAGTTCAATGAACCTCGTTAACAAATCTCAATGTGGTGTCCTCTTTGATTTGTTAGTCATCGGTAGATCGACTATGCGCTTCGAATTATTCTAACAAGTGGTATATGTTGGAGATAGGCCCACATGCAATCATGTGATGATGATATTTTTGTATTTATTCATGACTTAATTGTATTGTCCTTGACCATCATCATTGATATGTATTAGTAAGTATCTGACTTGTTTGTGAAACTACATGTTGTATGATGATTGTGTGATGGTCCCTACTTGATTGTTATGTGGGCACATACCCATTGACCAGTGACAATTTGGGTTCATGACTATGTTTCACAAGTCATGGGTATAGAAATACTAAATCGATACTTGGGGATGAAGATCATGGAGTCAGGCTAACCCACTTTGAGGCGCAAAAAGATATGGAGAAATGTTAGTTTCAATCATAATTTATATGGCATGTCCTAGACTTGAGGTCCTCACATGTTCTCGGTATGATGTTCGACTCACTTAGCATCTATCAAATGCTACTTCGTACCTGAGTAGTTATAAAGGTACATTTCATGGGAGTCACATGACATGGTTGACTAAGATGGGATTTGCCAGCTAATACCGAAAGATATTCTTTGGGCCCTCTCAAGTGATCTGTTGGGGAACGTTGCATGGGAAACAAAAAAAATTCCTACGCGCACGAAGATCAATGTAGGAGATGCACATATATGAGAGGAGACATTGTATCTACATATCCTTGTAGATCGCTAAGCGGAAGCGTTCAAGAACACGGTTGATGTAGTGGTACGTCTTCGTGAACCAATCACGATCCGTCCTGCGAACTCCCGATCAAGCGTCGAATGGACGACACCTCCGTGTTCAGCACACGTACAAATCTATGAGATCTCCACCTCCATGATCCAGCAAGCGAGGGAGGAGTATTAGTTGCATTCTCCGGCAACATGACAACGTGGTGGTGCTATCCTGGCAGTGCTACGCATAGCGCAATTGAAATCACGAACGGAGGAGAAAACAATCTAGGGAGAGAGAGGGGCGCCAAGGGCTTCGTGTGTCCTCTTGGGGCACCCCTACCCTCTATATATAGGCGGAGGGGTGTGGGAAACAGCACCTCCAAG
The DNA here is from genome assembly GCF_904849725.1 of Hordeum vulgare subsp. vulgare. Lineage (NCBI taxonomy): Eukaryota > Viridiplantae > Streptophyta > Magnoliopsida > Poales > Poaceae > Hordeum > Hordeum vulgare. The sequence goes on along the minus strand of NC_058519.1, from coordinate 356,077,873 downwards.
CCCTAGGGTGCATCCAAGGGGGTGGGGGGAGGTGGAATCCTAGTCCCCCTCCTTCCCTTCCATACAAAGGTGGACTTTCCACCTTTCCCAACTACATGGGCCTTGAGGGACTTGTGCGCTTGGCCCAATAAGTCCACGACGTCTCCCCTTAGCCCATGCAAACCCTTGGGATTTGGTGGAACCCTTGGTGGACTTCCGGAGTCCTCTGGAAGTTTTCGGAACCTTCTGGAAGCTTCCCGGTACAATACCGGAAAAACCCAAAACTTTTCGAGTAACCAAAATATGACTTCCCATATATAAATATTTACCTCAGAACCATTTCATAGCTCCTCATGACGTCCGGGATCTCATCCGGGACTTTGAACAACCTTCAGTCACCAACATATATAAACTCAACAATACCATATAATCACCGAACGTTAAGTTTGCACACCCCGCGGGTTCGAGAACTATGTAGACATAACCGAGACATTCTCCAATCAATAACCAATAGCGGGACATGGATGCCCATATTGGATCCTACATATTCTATGAAGATCTTTATCGGTCGAACCACGATGTCAAGGATTCAATCAATCCCGTATGCAATTCCCTTTGTCCATCGGTATGTTACTTGCCCGAGATTCGATCGTCGGTATCTCCATACGTACTTCAATCTCGTTATCAGCAAGTCTCTTTACTCTTTCTGTAATACAATATCTCGTGACTAACTCTTTAGTCACATTGCTTGCAAGCTTGTTGTGATGTGGTATTACTGAGTGGGCCCTGAGATACCTCTCCGTCACACAGAGTAACAAATCCTAGTCTTGATCCATGCCAACTCAATAGACACCCTCAGAGATACCTCTAGAGCACCTTTATAGTCACCCAGTTAAGTTGTGAGTTTGATACACACAAGGTACTCCTCCGTTGTTAGTGAGTTACATGATGTCATGGTCATAGGAACATATACCTGATATGCAGAAAACAATAGCAATAAAATGACACGATCATATGCTACGTTTGTAGTTTGGGTCTTGTCCATCACATTATTATCCTAATGAGGTGATCCCATTATCAAATGACATCTCATGTCCATGCCGAGGAAACCTTGACCATCTTTGATCACCGAGCTAGTCCATTAGAGGCTTTACTAGGGACATAGTGTTGTCTATGTTCCCACACATGTATTTGAGTTTCCAATCAATAATCTAGTTCACATCACCATGTGATTAACACCCAATGAAGCCTTAGGATCGAAAAAACCTTCAGGTTGTATCACATACAACCTTTCCTCAAGGAAGCCTTTAAGGAAAGGGCAGTGCTCTGCGCCGGCACGCCGGCCGAAACTTTCGGCGGGCCGCGCGCGGGCTGCCCGATCCAAGAGCCGCACGCGGCCCGCACCGTATGATCTATCCATGCAGCAATATACCTCAACGCAGCAAATATTGGCCACGATGCAACAAATTTCCACAATGGTTGCAACAAAAATATTGTTGTAGCAGAAAAATATCAACGTGATAGTAAAAAAACGATGTTGATGATGCGTGGTAACAAAACAAAATGTTGGTTGTAGCAAAAATAATCCGGTGAACTCGGGTTGCAACTCTCACGAACGTGTATGCAACTTTTTTACCGAACGGTTGCAGCAAAAAACGATACCGGTTGTAGCAAAAATTAACACGGTTGTAGCAAAAATCAAAAACACCGGTTCTAGCGAAAAATCTGATGAACTGGAGTTGCAACAAAACGTATATGCAGCTTTTTTAGTGGACAAATGTAGCAAATAAAAAACGCTTGTAGCAAATTCGAACGCTAGTTGCAACAAATTTAGATGGAAAAAGCTGCATGCGTAATAAGCTGGACGCGCGGGGTCGCGCGTGACCGGCCGAACGGCTCGGCCGGCACGCCGGCTACAAGCGTTTCCCTTAAGGAAATGATTTTTTGACATCCATCTGCGAGATTTCATAATTGAAAAATGTAGCAACTGCTAACATAATTCCAACGTACTTTAGCATCGCTATGAGTGAGAAAGTCTCATTATAGTCAACTCCTTGAACTTGTCGGAAACCTCTTTGTGACAAGTCGAGCTTTCTAAACGATGACATTTACCATCATCGTCTGTCTTCCTTTTAAAGACCCATTTGTACTTAATAGCCTTACGAACATCAAGTAGTTCTTCCAAAGTCCACACTTTGTTTTCATGCATGGATCCTATCTTAGATTTCATGGCCTCCATCCATTTGTCAGAATCCAGGCCCACCATCGCTTCTCCATAGCTCATAGGTTCATTGTTGTCCAACAACATGGCCTCCAAGACAGGATTACCATCCCACTGTGGAGCAATACATGTCCTTGTCGACCTACGAGGTTTGTTAGTAACTTGATCCGAAGCTTCATAATCACCATCATTAGCTTCCTCTTCAACTAGTGTAGGCGCCACAGGAACATCTTCCTTCACCCTACTACTCTTTGGTTGAATTGACGGTTCAATAACCTCATCGAGTACCACCATCCTCCCACTCAATTATTTTGAGAGAAACTCTTTCTCGAGAAACGACCCGTTCTTAGAAAATAAACACTTTGCCTTTGGATCTGAGATAGGAGGAATACACAACTGTTTCCTTTGAGTATCCTATGAAGATGCATTTATCCACTTTGGGTTCGAGCTTATGAGGTTGAAACTTTTTCACATAAGCGTCGCAGCCCCAAACTTGAAGGAACAACAACTTAGGTTTCTTGCGAAACCACAGTTCATATAGTGCCATCTCAGCGGAATTTACATTGTGCCCTATTTAAAGTGAATTTGGTTGTCTCTAATGCATAACCCCAAAATGATAGTGGCAATTCGGTAAGAGACATCATACTACGCACCATATACAATAGGGCACGGCTACGACATACAGACACCATCACACTATGGTGTTCCAGGTGGCATGAGTTGTGAAACAATTTCCAGATTGTCTTAAATGTATACCAAACTCGCAACTCAGATATTCACCTCTACGATCACATCGTAGACACTTCATCCTCTTCTTATGATGATCTTCAACTTCACTATGAAATTCCTTGAACTTTTCAACATTCCATACTTGTGATTCATCAAGTAAATATACTCGTATCTACTCGAATTATGTGTGAAGTAATAACATAACGATATCCACTTCGTGCTTCAACACTCATTGGACTGCATACATCAAAATGTATTATTTCCAACAAGTCACTTGCCCGTTCCATCTTACTAGAAAACGAGGCATTCAGTCATCTTTCCCATGTGGCACGGTTTGCATGTCTAAAGCGATTCAAAATCAAGTGAGTCCAAAAAGATCCATCAGTATGGAGTTTCTTCATGAGTTCTACACCAACATGCATGGTTGACATGTATCAAATGATTCAAAATCGAATGAGTCCAAAGATCCATTATCATGGAATTTCTTCATGCGTTTCATACCAATATGACCTAAGCGGCAGCATCATAAATAAGTGGTACTATCATTACTAACTTTGTATCCTTTGGCACAAATATTGTGAACGTGTGTATCACTATGATCGAGATTCAATAAACCATTCACATTGGGTGCATGATCGTAAAAGATATTATTCATATAAACAAAATAACCCATTATTCTCTAACTTACGTGAATAATCGTCTCTCAATAAACAAAATCAATATAATGTTCATGCTTAACGCAAACACCAAATAACATTTATTTAGGTTCACCACTAATCCCGAAGGTTGATGGAGTGTGCGATGGTGATCACATCAACCTTGGAAACACTTCCAACACACATCAACACTTCTCCCTTAGCTAGTTTTCGTTTACTCCGCAACTCCTATTTCGAGTTACTAACTTTAGCAACCAAACTGGTATCAAATACCGAGGGGCTACAACGAGCACTAGTAAGGCACACATCAATAACATGTATATGAAATATACATTAGTTGACATTGCCAGCTTTCTTATCAACCAAGTATCTGGGGCATTTCCGCTTTTAGTGACCACTCCCTTCATAAGAGAAGCACTTAGTCTCGGGTTGGGGTTCAACCTTGGGTTTCTTCACTGGAGCGACAACTGGCTTGTCATCCTCGAAGTTTCCCTTCTTGCCCTTACCCTTCTTGAAACTAGTGGTTTTACTAACCCTCACTTGATGCTCCTTCTTGATTTCTACCTTCACGGTGTCGAACATCGTGAATAGCTCAGGGATCATCTTCTCCTTCCCTGATATGCTATAGTTCATCACGAAGCTCCAGTAGCTTGGTGGCAGTAACTTTGGAGAACTATGTCAATCACTATCTTATTTGGAAGATCAACTCCCACCTTATTCAAGCGATTGTAGTACCCGGACAATCTCAGCGCATGCTCACTGATTGAGCTATTCTCTTTCATCTTGTAGGAAAAGAACTTGTCGGAGATCTCATACCTCACAACGTGGGCATGATCCTAAAATCCCAATTTTAGCTCTTGGAACATCTTATATGCTCCATCATGTTCAAAACGTCTTTGGAGCCTCAATTCTAAGCTGTAAAGCATGAGCCCTAAACTATCATGTAGTCATCAAAACATGTGTGTTAGATGTTCGCAACATCCATAGACAATGATTGGGGGGTAGCACAACCAGCGGTGCATTAAGTACATAAGCCTTCTGTGCAGCAATAAAGACAATCCTCAGTTTACGGACCCAGTCTGTATAATTGCTACTATCAACTTTCAACTTAGTTTTCTCTAGGAACGCATAAAACATACAGGGGAGCTACAACATGAGCTATTGTTCTACAACATACTTTTGTAAAGACAACTTAGACTATGTTCATGATAATGAGTTCAATTAATCATATTACTTTAAAACTCCCACTCAACTCAACATCCCTCGGGTTGTTCAAGTGTGACATGATCCAAATCCACCAATCCAAGTCCAATCATCACGTGAAATGACGTGGTTTCAATGGTGAACATATCCATGTTGATCATATCTACTATATGACTCATGTTCGACCTTTCTGTCTCTTGTGTTCCGAGGCCATGTCTGTACATGCTTGGCTCGTGAAGTTAACGCGAGTGTTCTGCATGTGCAAAACTTTCTTGCACCTGTTGTACGCGAACGTAGAGTCTATCACACCCGATCATCATGTGGTGCTTCAATACGACGAACTTTCGCAACGGTGCACACTTGGGAAGAACATAATTTTATCTTGAAATTTTAGTGAGGGATCACCTTATAATGCTATCGTCGTCCTAAGCAGAACAAGGTGCATAAAAGGACTAACATCACGTGCAAATCATAAGTGACATGATATGGTCATGAACTCGTGCTTTTGATCTCCATCTTCAAAGCACCAACATGATCTCCATCATCACTAGCATGACACCATGATCTCCATCATCATGATATCCATGATCGTGTTGTCGTGAGGGTTGTCGCGCCAACCATGCTTCTACCACTATTGCTACCGTTTAGCGATAAAGTAAAGCATTACATAGCGCTTAATGATTGACACACAGGTCATACAATAATTAAAGACAACCATATGGCTCCTGCTGGTTGTCGTATGCATCAACATGCAAGTCGATATTAACTATTACAACATGATCATCTCATACATCAAATATATAATATCATATCTTTGGCCATATCATATCACAACATACCCTGCAAAAACAAGTTAGACGTCCTCTAATTTGTTGTTGCATGTTTTACGTGGCTGCTATCGATATCTAGCAAGATCGATTCTTACCTACACAAAACTACAATGGTGATACGCAAGTTGCTATTTAACCTTATACAAGGACCGCCTTTGTCGAATCCGATTCAACTAAGGTGGGAGAGACGGGCACCCGCGAGCCATCTTATGCAACTAAGTTACATGTCTGTCGATGGAACCGGTCTCTCGTACGTGGACGACTAAAGTTAGTCCGGGCCGCTTCATCCCACAATACCGCTGAATATCAATGCCCACAAAGTCCTTTGTGTTCTACTCGTGATGTCATGTACACATAGACCTAGCTCATGATGCCATTGTTGGGGAACGTTGCATGGGAAACAAAAAATTTCCTACGCTCACCAAGATCAATCAAGGAGATGCACATCTACGAGAGGAGAGATTGTATCTACATACCCTTGTAGATCGCTAAGCGAAAGCGTTCAAGAACACGGTTGATGTAGGGGTAAGTCTTCATGATCCAATCACGATTCGTCCCGCGAACTCCCGATCAAGCGTCGAACGGATGACACCTCCACGTTCAGCCCACGTACAACTCGATGATGTCTCCGCCTCCTTGATCCAGCAAGCAAGCGCGAAGTAGTAATTGAGTTCTTCGGCAATACGACAGCATGGTGGCGGCGGTGGTGGTGCTATCCCGGCATGGCTATGACTAGCGCTACCAAAACCATGAACGGAGGAGAAAACAATCTAGGGAGAGAGAGGGACGCCAAGGGCTTCGTGTGTCCTCTTGGGGCACCCCCTTCCCTCTATATATAGGTGGAGGGCGTGGGGAATAACCCCTCCAAGCCCTACGACGCAGCCAAGGGGGGAGGTGTAATCCTAGTCCCCCTCCTTCCCTTCCATATAAAGGTGGACTTTCCACCTTTCCCAACTGCATGGGCCTTGAGGGACTTGTGCGCTTGGCCCAATAAGGCTACGACGTCTCCCCTTAGCCCATGCAAACCCTTGGGACATGGTGGAACCCTTGGTGGACTTCTGCACTCCTCCAAAAGTTCTCAAAACCTTCTAGAAGCTTCCCCATACAATACCGGAAAACCCCGAAACTCTTCAGGTAGCCAAAATAGACTTTCCATATATAAATATTTACCTCCGGACCATTCCGGAGCTCCTCGTGATGTCCAGGATGTCGTCCAGGACTCCGAACAACCTTCAGTCACCAACATATATAACTCAACAATACCATATCATCACCGAACGTTAAGTGTGCATACCTTGCGGGTTCGAGAACTATGTAGTCATAACCCAGACATTCTCCGGTCAGTAACCAATAGCGGGACCTAAATGCCCATATTGGCTCCTACATGTTCTACGAAGATCTTTATTGGTCAAACCACGATGTCAAGGATTCAATCAATCCCGTATGTAGTCCCCTTTGTCCATTGATATGTTACTTGCCCGAGATTCGATCGTCGCTATCTGCATACCTAGTTCAATCTCGTTAACAGCAAGTCTCTTTACTCGTTCTATAATACAAGATCCCGTGACTAGATCTTTAGTCACATTTCTTGCAAGCTTGTTGTGATGTTGTATTATCGAGTGGGCCCTGAGATACCTCTCCATCACAAGGAGTAACTAATCCTAGTCTTGATCCATGCCAACTCAACAGACACCCTCGGAGATACATGTAGAGCATGTTTATAGTGACCCAGTTATGTTGCGACGTTTGATATACACAATGTACTCCTCCGGTGTCAATGATTTACATGATCTCATGGTCATAGGAATATATACTTGACATGCAAAAAACAATAACAATAAACTGACACGATCATATGCTACGTTTATAGTTTGGGTCTTGTCCATCACATTATTCTCCTAATGATGTGATCCCATTATCAATTGACATCTCATGTCCATGACCAGGAAACCTTGACCATCTTTGATCAATGAGCTAGTCCATTAGAGGATTCACTAGGGACAGAGTGTTGTCTATGTTCCCACACATGTATTTGAGTTTCCAATCAATACAATTCTAGCATGCATAATAACAATTATTATGAACAAGGAAATGTAATAATAACCACTTTATTATTGCCTCTAGGGCATATTTCCAACATGATCTGCCTTGGGTTTTCTGTGAAGAGGAATGGGTGATGCAACACAATATAGGTAAGTATTTCCCTAAGTAGAGAACCAAGGTTTATTGAACCAATAGGAGTAACAAGCAGCCCTCGTCTTCAGCGACTCCACACAAAAAGAACAAACACTTGCACCCAACGTGGGCAAGAGGGTTGTCAATCCCCTTGGACTCGTTATTTGCAAGCAAGTAAAGTGTATAGATAGAAGTTGCAAAGTGAAATGTGAATAAAAAGTAAATTAAGGGAGAGATTAATTGTAGCATTTGTAAACTTAGGTGAATAAACCCGGGGGACGTAGTTTTCCCTAAGGGCATCTCTCATGTAGTAGGCAATCAGGCATACAATGTCTAAATAATTTACTATTGGGCAATTGATAGAAAAGCGCATAGTTATGTGATATTTACAGCAATGATGATATGTATATAGGCATCACATCCATAAGCAAATAGGCCGACACCTGCCTGCACCTATTACTATTACTCCACTTCAAGAGCACTTCTATGCTTGCCTCTCTACGTATTAAGTTCATGACAAATAGACTAATGCTTGGAGAGCAATGACATGATGTTGAAAAAGAGAACTTAATCAATATGAATTAAACCCATTGTTTTATCCTCAGTGGCAACGATACGAAGGTGTATATTGTCCCCTTCTGTCAGTGGGATATAGAAATCCGTCAGATTGAACCCACTACAACGCACCCCTCTTATCGAAGAAATATCAATCTAGTTGGCCAAATTGTTTCAATAGATCGGAGAGACTTATGAAGCTATGATAATCATGCAAATAAGAATCATTTAGAATTCAGAGAAGACTCGTATCTTTATCATTAATAATCTAAACGTAAACCCACAATTCAACGGATCCCAACAAACGCACCGCATAATAGGATTACATTGGATAGATCAAAGCGAAGATGCGATGATCATTGCATTGAAAGTTATCATAGGTACGAATACGTAGGTATGTGGTAAATTACTCACACATCACCATGGGAGCAGGAAGGTTGATGTAGAGGTCCTCTGTAATCAAACCCCCTCCTACAGGGCACCAAAAAAGGCTCCAGATGGCCTCACGGCGGAACAAAGACTTGCAGCGGCGGAAAAAGTGTTTTGGGTGGATCCCTAGAGTTTTTGGGGTAATTGAGAGTTTATAGTACGAGGTACACCAGGAGACGCCCGAGGGGGCCAGCACACAACAAGACGCAACTAACCCCCTTGGCGCGCCTTGATGTGTGTTGCCTCCCTCATGGAGCATGTGGTATCCTCCCTATGCTTCTAAGTCTTATTTTGGTCCATAAAAATCATAAAAAAAGTTTTTGCCAATTGGACTTCGTTTGGTACTGTAAACCTGAAAAGCCAAAAACATGTAGAAAACAACAACTGGCACCGGGCACTGGGTCAAAAGGTTAGTGCTCAAAAATAATATTAATTGGTATATAAACACCTAAAAGCATCCTAGAATGATAATATTATATCATGAAACAATAAAAAGCTATAGATATGTTGGAGACGTATCAACATCGCCAAGCTTAATTCCTGCTCGTCCTTGAGTAGGTAAATGATAAGAACATAATTTTTGATGTGACATGCTACCCAACATGTAATCCATTGTAGGTTTGATCATTAAGAAACGAGGAATTAATAAACATCAACATAGTAATACTTATAAACATAAGAAACATAATCATCAAGTTTTAAAATATACGATCCTTCAAGAATGTTCACCCCTATTCATTTATCATATAAGTATAGCATGGCTCCGCACTCACCACATAAATACAAATGTTAAGCATGACGGTGTTAAGTCACGCAATTGGACCGTACATTTTAGCGTGCTTCAACTTTTTATTACCTACTCAATATATGAGCGTGAACCATGGGTATGTCATAAGGGTGGAATAGAATATGTGAAAGCACAATTGCTCCCTAAGGTGGTTTTCATAATTTATCACAACATATGCATCATTGGACTAATGATCTTATTCAAGTATATTTCAGCAAAGTTCAAAAGATGTCTTGTCTATAGGATTGTGAGGGCAAGCCCCTTGATGCAAGGAAAGGAATAGGATTGGCTCAAGCTTCAAGCAGAAGACTCTACATTTTACATTTGTAATAAATCACGTTGAGCCCATAGGAAAGCCAATACTGTTAAAAGGGGGTGATGTATTATGATGAACTAGTTGCTCAAGTGCTTAGACGTAGCCACCAAAATTACTCAGCCATTCTCCCACAAAATATCTCTGTGCAAAGCCACATCAGCAAAATTGGTGCCACCAACTGTTTCCACTCGGCCCTTCCGATTTTTTACTTGACAAATCCTATGCCAAACCCTACCATATCGGTACCACTAAATTTCACATTGGTGCCACTGAGATTCAGTGACCAACTTTCTATTGAGAAGATTTCAAGAATCGGAATTTCCGAGTTTGAAATCGGTCTCATCAAGATTTGGAAACTGGTCTAGGTCACCATATCAGTACCACTGAGATTCATATATCGGTCTCACCGAGAATTCAAAACTTGCCACATTTAGTGCAACTCGGTACCACCGAGATTCATTTCGGTGTCACCGAGTTGGTGAATAATGTTGTAATGGTTGGATTTTGGGGGATGCCTATATATACCCCATCCACCTCCTCTCATTCGAAGAGGAAGCACTCAGAACACACTTACACTTGCTAGATAAATTTTCCTGAGAGAGAGCCACCTACTCACGTGTTGAGATCAAGAGATTCCAGTCCAATCATTTGAACCTTGATTTCTAGCCTCCCCAAGTTGCTTTCGACAAGTTCAATCTCTCCTACCCATGCAAAATCTGTGAGAGAGTGATTGAGTGTTGAGGAGACTGTATTTTGAAGAACAAGAGCAAGGAGTTCATCGTTCTACCAGATCTATTACCTTTTGGAGGGTGGTGCCTCCTAGATTGGTTAGGTGTCGCTTGGGAGCCTACTACTTTGTGTTGTGGAGTTGAACCAATAAGTTTGTAAGGGCAAGGAGATCGCCTACTTCGAGAAGATCTACCGTGAGTGAGGCTAGGCCTATGTGGACGGAAGCCATGGTGTAGTAGACAAGGCCGCTTCTTCGTGCACCCCTTGTGGGTGGAGCCCTCCATGGACTCTCGCAGCCTTTTCCCTCCGTGGGTTCAAGTTTCCACTAACATGGACGTACGATAGCACCACCTATCGGAACCATGCCAAAAATCGTTATGTCAAACTTTGCGTTTGATCTTCTTACCTTACTGCTACTGCAACAAAAGTCCTTCCCCGGCAACGCGAGGAATTCTTCTTGCTACTTCTCTTTCTTGCGTCGTTTTTTCCCTTGAAGAGGAAAGGGTGATGCAGCACAGGAGCAGTAAGTATTTCCCTCAGTTTGAGAACCAAGTTATCAATCCAGTAGGAGAATCTCGTCAAGTCCAAAGTACCTACACAAACACAAAGAGCTTGCACCCAACGCTATAAAGGGGTTGTCAATCCCTTCAAGATTGATTGCAAAGTGAGATCTGAAGGCGGAAAGTGCAACGAAGAAAAAGTGTAAGGCTGAAAATATGGTGTGGAGTAGACCCGGGGGCCATAGTGTTCACTAGAGGCTTCTCTCAAAACAGAAAATATTACGGTGGGTGAACAAATTACTGTCGAGCAGTTGATAGAACCGCGCAAAGTCATGACGATATCTAAGGCAATGATCATACATATAGGCATCACTTCCGAGACAAGTAGACTGATACTTTCTGTATCTACTACTATTACTCCACACATCGACCGCTATCCAGCATGCATCTAGTGTATTGAGTTCATGACGAACAGAGTAACGCCTTAAGCAAGATGGCATGATGTAGAGGGATATTCTCAAACCAATAATGAAAACCCCATCTTTTTACCCTTGATGACAACAACACGATGCGTGCCTTGCTACCCCTTCTGTCACTGGGTGAGGTCACCGCACGGTATGAACCCAAAACCAAGCACTTCTCCCATTGCAAGAATCATATATCTAGTTGGCCAGACAAAACCCACAACTCGAAGAGAATTACAAGGATATGAAATCATGCATCAGAGAGATCACAAGAAACTCAAATAAGATTCATAGATAATCTGATCATAAATCTACAATTCATCGGATCTTGACAAACACACCGCAAAATAAGATTACATCGGATAGATCTCCATGAAGATCATGGAGAACTTTGTATTGAAGATCCAAGAGAGAGAAGAACCCATCTAGGTACTAGCTATGGACCCGTAGGTCTATGGTGAACTACTCACACATCATCGGAGAGGTCATGGTGTTGATGAAGAAGCCCTCCGTGTCCGAATCCCCCCTCCGGCAGGGCACCAGAACGTTCCCGAGATGGGATCTTGCGGAGACAGAAGCTTGCGGCGGCGGAAAAGTACTTTCGATGATCTCCTGATTTTTTCTGGGATTTTAGGGAATATATAGGCGCAAAACCTAGGGAAGAGGTGTCCCAGGGTGCCCACAAGCCAAGGAGGCGCGCTCCCCCTAGCAGCGGCTAGGGGGCTTGTGGGGTCCCTGCAGCCCCCTGCCGTGATTCTCCGGCTTCCCGATCTTTTTTTGTTTCGGAAAAAATCTTTTTGGCACTTCCATTCCGTTTGGACTCCGTTCAAAATCCTCCTATGAAAGGGGTCAAAAACATGGAAAAAATAGGAACTAGCACTTGGCACTGAGTAAATAAGTTAGTCCCAAAAAATATATAAAGGGCATGCAAAACATCCAAAGTTTGACAAGATAATATCATGAATCCATCAAAAATTATAGATACGTTGGAGACGTATCACTTACCTTCTACATTACATTTGCATTTCTTACTTTCCGCTGTTATACTCTTAGATGTGCATGTGTAGGGGGGAGTTGACTAGTCATAATTGCTAAAACTGGCCCAGAACTAAAATTGTGAAAAGGCTAAGTTTTCATCTTGCCAAGTAGTCCAATCACGCCCCTCTAGACATACTTTCTATCCTACAAGTGGTATCAGAGCTTTGGTCTCCATTGCACTGGTTTCACAACCTAGGAGAGTATGTCGTCTAGTGAGGGAAACTATCACCGTAGAGGTCCATATTTCGATGGTACAAACTTCGCTAGTTGGAAGCATAAGATGAAAATGCATATTCTTGGTCATAATCCTGCCCAAGCATAAGATGAAAATGCATATTCTTGGCCATAATCCTGCCGTTTGGGCTGTTGTTTGTGTTGGTGTGCAAGGTGATTTCTTCTTAGAAGGAATTGAACCAGATCGTGATGTGACAACGGATGAGCTGGAGATATTGAAGTGTGATGTTCAAGCCTGTGATATCCTATTCAACTGCTTGTGCCCGGAAGAGTTCAACAAAATCGGTCGCCTTGAGAATGCAAAGGAAATTCGGTATACTTGAATTAATATGCATGAAGGTACTGATTGTGTCATGGAATCGAAGTTGGATGTGCTTCAAAGTGAGCTTGACAAGTTCAAGATGAAGGATGGTGAAGGAGTTGCTGAGATGTACTCTAGGCTAGCTCTCATCACAAATCAGATTGCCGGCTTAGGAAGTGAAGATATGACCGACAAATTCATCATCAAGAAGATATTTAGAGCCTTGGATGGAAGATACGACACCATGTTCACATTAATCCAAATGATGCCAAACTACAAGGATCTCAAGCCAACTGAAGTCATTGGAAGGATTGTTGCTCATGAAATGTCACTCAAGGACAAAGATGAGTTGCACAACAAGTCAAGCGTTGCTTACAAAGCTTCAAGTGATACTCCCACTACTTCAAATGACAACCTTGTTAACAATGAAGAGATAGGCCTCATGGTCAAAAAATTCAACAAGTTCTACAAGAGTAGAGGCAAAGAGAGAAGCTCAAGTTCAAGATATGATGAGAACCCGTGGGGACCCCGACTTACGAGTCGAGATCGCAGAAATGAACGTGCTTAATGATCCCAGAGACCAATGCTCACCGAACATACATAAACTGAATAACAAGAGTCTTACATCCATACATACCCTTTAATACAATAAATGACCTCTGCGGTCAAGTCTTACATATATAGGGCCTTGAGGTCCAACACGCCCAACTTGACCAATAGCGGAATTATTGGTCGAAAGCATGAACCCATGCCATCAGCCTTAACCTACAGGCATTCTAACGGGGAAGCGTCCTAGCTCGCAAGAACGTCACCAAGTTACTCTTCACCATATATTGTTCTCTCATACCTGGTCAGTGAAATAACCAGTGGCAAGCCAATGAGTAGTTTGAATGTACTCGCAAACAGCCCATGATATGGATAATGCAGTTGGTATGATCACAAATAATATGCAGTATTGGTGGATAGCAGCTTAACTGTAAATAAACAAGATCATGGATGTGCAACATAAGCTAGATGTTGTTTAGAAGAACATGTTACAAATATCAATATATCTATTAAGGGCTGAACACTCCGGGTTCACCCGTTATGCCAAGTCACCAAACTTGGTCATATCAACTCTTTCATATTAACACCTTTAAGTACACACACACACACTTGGTTTATGCGGAAATGACTGGACGTAGTTTAAGCAGGATTACCCAACTGTCCTTGATCGTGGACACGTCTATTCAAATAGTTTTACACTCTGCAGAGGTGGTATGCTGGACCCACGAGATTTGGGAAACTTCTGTGTCATCCACGACTCGCGGTATATAACATACCCGAGGTAAGTACCCGATCAATGCCTTCCTTGACGATACTAGACAAAGAGGTCCACTCGATTGGTACCCATCCCACATGATGTACGTCTTACGAGAACCAACTCCGGATAATATCATCCATGCGGGGACCAACGGTGTGCCTCGAACACGTAAAAACGGCATATTCGCCCTACCTGGCATGACCCCATCACGAGAGTGACCACACATCACTCCCACCACTGATAATGTGGTTCTTTGCTAGCACCGACCAGAGTAATCCACAAAGCCCCGTCCCATAATGGGGTAACATGTTCGTACATGTAAGGCTGGGACGATCGACACTTCATAAATCTATTCCCTTTTCCGTGACCATACACACGCAAAATACCCAGTGCACCACTTCACCAAAAGTGGCCACCTAACTCATCGTCACCCTCGGGCATTAGTGGCACCCGACGGGGTTTCCATAAACCTTTGATTCTAACCATCATCATGCTCATGTTACTGCGCTTAGCTCTACTTGTCAACATGATATTAGCGTGACCCTCATAGGTGGTAGGATCAAGCTCAAAATGCAAGTGCTCCGGAGGAGCCACCGGTAACATCACTTCAATGTTTTACCGATACTTATGATCACATGCAACGAAAATATTTGCTTAACTAGCATGCAATATAACATATGCTCAAACATGGTCAAATGGCTGCTTGCCTTTGCTCTCATAAGTGCTCGGGGTCTTCGAGGTCTTCCGGTACACTCCGAGTACTCTGAGTACTCCTCAACTATCGTCGGAAGCAAACACAATAAGCCACACAGCAAGCAGAAACAAAAGTGCTATAAAAATGGAAGTTATATTTTTCTTGGACCTCTCTGGTCATAAGAAAAAATACCTGAAGCTTGCTCTAGGAGATTTGGACCATCAGGGAATTTTGATTGGGTGAAAGGAGGAATAGGTGATCTTTAAAGAAGCCCACAGAAAATATCATGATAAAAATGAGTGGAGCCACTCATTTAATAGATTACAATTTTAGAAACGTTTAGGAAGTTGTTTCACTGGATTTGGAGTTTAGGTGAATATTCTAAAGATTTTCCAATACTGGATAAATAGCAAAAGGGAGGTAGTTATTTATTGCGGCAGAAATAAGTTATACAAAAATGTTGACCAAGGCTTCAAAAATAGGATGTTATATAAGAAGGTTGTGGAAATTGGAATCACTCCATTTGGAGTTGATTGGAATCATCTAGGATTTTTTAAAGGTGGGGCTAAATATATTCAAATATGTATTTCAATGATAATACAACAGAAAAGTTGCTTGGTAAATGTGCAAAGCACATCTTTGGATAGCCCTTGATTTTTGGGACCTCCAGAATTTTAAATCACAAGATTTGGATCTTAGATGAATTTAATATAGATTTTTGAAGTTCATAGAAAGGAAAACATAGAACAGGACTACCAAGAGTCTATTCAATGCTCAGGGCGTTAGCGAGGTAGATGGGCCAGCCACGCAGGAGGCGTATTCTTTGGAATATGCCTTCGGCTCAGGGAAGGCGCAAAAAGGCCGGGGCGTCTTCACTTATCGGCTGGGCCCAGCCCTTGTGCCGCTTACAGGCGGGCCTTGCTGGCTTCACCTTCTCTCTCCTCCTCCTCGTCTTCAACCTAGCGACGGGTGACGAGAGAGGAGCCATCTGCCGTGGCACTGGCTGCTCTGGCACGCTGGTGGCCGCACCTGAGGCCTGGGGCGGCTGCGCCGCTGCCAGGCGAGCTCGGGGGAGGAGCCCCGTCGCCACAAGTGAGGCAGGGAGAGGCCTCGACAGGGGCGGGTAACAGCACCGACCATATCTGGCCAGAGGGATTCAGCGGCAGGGAGCACGGCCGGGAGTATCGGGAGACTAGGGGTGGTCGAGGGTTCCTGCACAAGCGGAAGGAGGCGGGGGGAGGCTCTAGGGCGCGCCAGCCTGTGCGGAGGCCGGAGCTCCACCCCGCGGGCCATGGGGGAAAGGAGAGAGCCTGAGAGGAGAGGGGCTCAAGGGGAAGCTCTGAGGAGCCCAGGGGGGAGGGGAAGAGATGCAAGAGCAGCAGAGACTCGGGGAGAGAGGACATAAGAGGGAGAGAGGGAGAGAGAGCTCGGGAGCTCTCTGGAGCTTCCTGGTGCATGGGTGCCATGCACCCCAGAGGGAGCTTGGAAGCTAGCTGGTGGGTGGAAGCGCTTCGAACGGTCAAAATAAAGGGCTGATACATGCTGACACAACTTGATTCGGCTAGAAACGGTCGGGACGAAAGAAACAAGGTGCAGAGCACCGTTTCTGCACTCCAGAGAGGTGGCCACCACCCCACTTGGTGTCATGGGCCACCCCTTGGCCAAGCCAAGGTATCAAACATGCGAGGCATGTATGCCATAATGCACTGGTGGAGTTTGGACCAAATTGCAGCTGGCTTGGTGGGGTTTTGACTCTTATTAGATTTGCAACACGAAACTAGGGGCTGGCAAAAGTGGTTTTCCCACAAGGGGAATTGAGGTTAAACCTTTTCTACCAGTCTTATTCATGGAAGGACTACTACCATGCCAAGTTTGTGATCAATCAAAGGAGGGTAGCTAGTACTTGTTGTACAAAGCTACATTTCAGCCACAATTCAACTTGCAGATGAGCTCCTCATTTTCCCCACATGAGCATTGCTACTGCAACAAAAGACCTTCCAACGGCGCCAGAAACAAGCGTCTTGATGGGAGACTATTCTTGTCTTGATACTCCTGAGCAACGGCACCAGGAATCCTTCTGCTACGGCTACGCCTTTAGGGACTTCCTTGGCAAATATGCAAAGGATTCCCCTGTGGCCTTGGAGCCTTGCGTTGGTGTTCCCTCGAAGCGGAAAGGGTGATGTAGCACAGCGGCTGTAAGTATTTCCCTCAATTTTGAGAACCAAAGTATCGATCCAGTGAAGGATTGTCACAAGTACCTGCACAAACACAAAGAGCTTGCACCCAACGCTATGGAGGGGTTGTCAATCCCTTATAGATTGTTTGCAAAGTGAGAACTGAAAGCAAAAAGAAACAAAGCAGAGTAAAAGCAAGAGTGGAAACGATAGTTGTGAATAGACCCGGGGGCCGTAGTGTTCACTAGTGGCTTCTCTCATGAAAGCAAGTAGGCGGTGGGTGAACGAATTACTGTCGAGCAATTGATAGAACCGCGCAAAGTCGTGACGTTATCTAAGGCAATGATTATATCTATAGGCATCACGTCCAAAACAAGTAGACCGATACTTTTCTGCATATACTACTATTACTCCAGACGTCGACCGCTATCCAGCATGCATCTAGTGTATTAAGTCCAAAAGAACAGAGTAACGCCTTAAGCAAGATGACATGATGTAGATGGACAATCTCATATCTACGATAAAAGCCCATCTTGTTACCCTTGATGGCAACAACATGATGCGTGCCTTGCTGCCCCTTCTGTCACTG
This sequence comes from Hordeum vulgare subsp. vulgare, assembly GCF_904849725.1. NCBI lineage: Eukaryota > Viridiplantae > Streptophyta > Magnoliopsida > Poales > Poaceae > Hordeum > Hordeum vulgare. Next base: position 356,059,967 of record NC_058519.1, on the reverse strand, counting down.
GGAAAGCTCACCACATGGTATGAACCCAAAACCAAGCACTTCTCCCATTGCAAGAATCATAGATCTAGTTGGCCAAACAAAACCCAAGACTCGAAGAGACTTACAAGGATATCAAATCATGCATATAAGAAATTGGCAAAGACTCAAATATATATCATAGATAATCTGATCACAAATCCACAATTCATCGGATCTCGACAAACACACCGCCAAAGAGGATTACATCGGATAGATCTCCATGAAGATTATGGAGAACTTTGTATTGAAGATCCAAGAGAGAGAAGAAGCCATCTAGCTACTAACTACGGACCCGTAGGTCTGAAGTGAACTACTCACGAGTCATTGGAGAGGCGATGATGTTGATGTAGAAGCCCTCCAACTCCAAAGTCCCCTCTGGCAGGGCACCGGGAAGGGTCTCCAGATGAGATCGCGCGGAAACGGAAGCTTGCGGCGGCGGAAAAGTGTTTTCGTGGATCCCCTGATTTTTTTCTGGATTTTAGGGAATATATAGGCGAAAGAGCTAGGGCAGGGGGGCTCCAGGGAGGCCATAAGCCTGGTAGCCGCCGCCCCCCTGGTGGTGGCTACAGGGCTTGTGGGCCCCCTTTGGCTCTCCTGCGTTGGCCCTCAAGTCCCCTGATCTTCTTCCATTCTGGAAAAATTTATTTCGGGGATCTTATTTCGTTTGGACTCCGTTCCAAAATCAGATCTGAAAAGAGTCAAAAAAACACAGAAAAAACAGGAACTGGCACTTGGCACTGAATTAATAAGTTAGTCCCAAAAAAGATATAAAAGGTACATAAAACATCCAAAGTTGACAAGATAACAACATGAAACCATCAAAAATTATAGATACGTTTGAGACGTATCAAGCATCCCCAAGCTTAACTCCTGCTCGTCCTCGAGTAGGGAAGTGATAAATAATGAATTTTTGATGCTTTCATGCTACCTAGCAAAGATGTCCTTTGTAACTCATCTTATGTGACGTGAATGTTCAGATCCATTAGATTCAAAACAATAGTTTGCTATTGATGTGGAGACAATAATACTTCAAGCAAACCAGCAAGGTAATCATGAACTTTCAAAATAACAAGGCCAAAAGAAAATTATCCCTACAAAATCATATAGTCTGGCTATGCACTATCATCCTTGCACAACGAATTTAAATCATGCACAACCCCGCTATTGGCCAAGTAATTGTTTTCACACCTTTACTTTCTCAAACCTTTTCAACTCTCACGCAATACATGAGCGTGAGCCATGGTTTTAGCACTATAAGTGGTGTGGAGTGTGGTGGAGGTTGCAAGACAAACAAGGAGAAGATGGTCACATTAACTAGGCATATCAATGAGCTTTGGAGATGCTCATCAATAGATATCAATGTGAGTGAGTAGGGATTGCCATACAAATGATGCACTAGAGCTAAGAGTATGTGAATGCTCTTAAAGAAAACTAGTGGGTGTGCATCCAACTTGCTTGCTCACGAAGACCTAAGGCAATTTTGAGGAAGCCTATCATTGGAATATACAAGCCAAGTTATATAATGAAAATTTCCCACTAGCCATATGGTGGTGACAAAACGAGAGACTCTCAATCATGAAGATCATGGTGCTTAATAAGCACGAGTGTGGAAGGATAGTAGCATTGTCCCTTCTCTCTTTTTCTCTCATTTTTTTGGTGGGCTCTTTGGCCTCTCTTTTTTTGGTGGGCATCTTTGGCCTCTTTTATTTCCTCACATGGGACAATGCTTCATCAATGATGATCATCACACTTACAACTCAAAACTTAGAACGATGATGACTCTATATGGAATGCCTTCGGTAGTGTACCGTGACAATGATCTAGCATGGCATAGACATTAATGGAAACATCATGCTAGCTATCTTACGATCATGCAATGGCAATGTAGAAGTGGTGGCACATGTCATGGTGGTAGTTGCATGGAAATATATCTCGGAATGACTTTGAAAAAGCCATAGTAGGTAGGTATAGTGGCTATTTTGAGGGATGCTAATGGTGGGTTTTGTGCACCGGCGAAAGTTGCACGACACTAAGAAGATAGTGATGGTGGATGGTGAAAGTGCATCTAAACCATGGACTCAACATTAGTCATGAAGAACTCATATACTTGTTGCAAAAGTTTTATTAGTAATCTAAACAAAGCATTCAATGCATACTCCTAGGGAAAGGGTTGGCAGGTATAAACCATCGTGCGATCCCGACTGCCACACAAAGGATGACAATCTATAGACTAATCATGCTCAGACTTCATCACATAGAGGTTCACCATACGTGCATGCTACGGGAATCACTAACTTCAACACAAGTATTTCTAGATCCACAACACCTTACTATCATAACTTCAATATTACCGCAACCACAACTCAAAACTAATTGAGATGAATCAAACTTCTCTAACTATTCAATGCACATGGAGATGGAAGTTTTCATATCCCTTTGGATAACTACCCCTTTTGAGACTACTTTCATAGCATAGATCAACTACCAAGCCACGCACCGCCGTGCTCTAAAAGATATAAGTGAAGAACATAGAGCAAAATCAACTAGCTCAAAAGATATAAATGAAGCACATGTGAGCTGAATTGTCTACCAAAGGATATAAGTGAAGCTCGACAAAATCACGGTGAGTGCATGTCTCTATCTCTAGGTGTGCAGCAAGGATGATTGTGACACAACAAAAATAAAAGACTCCTACGATACAAGATGCTCCAAGCAAAACACATAACATGTGGTGAATAAAAATATAGCCCCAAGTAACGTTACCGATGGATTGAAGACGAAAGAGGGGATGCCTTCCCGGGTCATCCCCAAGCTTAGGCTTTTACGGCATCCTTGAATCATCTTGGGGTGCCTTGGGCATCCCCAAGCTTGAGCTCTTGCCACTCTTTATCTTTTTGTCCATAATAACTTCACCCAAAACTTGAAAACTTCACAACACGAAACTTAAACAGAAACTCGTGATATCATTAGTATAAGAAAGCAAACCACCACTTCCTTAGGTACTGTAGAAAACTTAAATTCGACTTATGTTGATGTTAGGTTACTGTATTTTCAATCTTCCATGGCTAATACCCCCCGATACTATCCATAGTTTCATCAAAATAAGCAACCAACTCAACAAAAACAGAATCTGTTGACAGCAGACCAGTCTGTAGCAATATGTATACTTCGCATACTTCTAGTACTTCAAAAAATATTAAAACTTACGACAGTCTGAAGAATTTTCGTAGCAATCATTAGCAAAAATAATCAACTCAAAATCTCTTACAGAAAAAAAAATGAAAATTCTTTTCGTGACCAGAAAGTTTCTGTCTTTTCCAGCATGACCAAACGTTCATCCCCAAGACTAATCATAACGGTTTTGCTTGGCACAAACGCAAAAAGAAACACAAAAGACACAATCATAACAGAATTATGAAAGTGTGGAAAACACAAAACAGAAGGAAAAAAGGATAGATTCATTGGGTTGCCTCCCAACAAGCTTTGTTGTTTAACGCCCTTAGCTAGGCAAAAGGTGATGGAATCACGTATAGTCATCTTTGGTGCTTAAACCATAAGTAGCCCTCATCATAGATTCATAAGGCAATCTTATTTTCTTTCTAGGAAAATGCTCCATGCCCTTCTTTAGAGGAAATTGAAATCTAATATTCCCTTCCTTCATATCGATGATAGCACCAATAGTCCTTAGGAAAGGTCTACCAAGAATAATGGGACATGAAGGATTGCAATCTATGTCAAGTACAATGAAATCCACGGGTACATAGTTCTTATTTGCAACAATAAGAACATCATCGATCCTTCCCATGGATTTCTTGACAGTAGAATCCGCAAGATGCAAATTAAGAGAACACTCTTCAATCTCATGAAAACCAAGAATATCACATAAAGACTTTGGAACCGCGGAAACACTAGCACCCAAATCACACAAAGCATTGCATTCATAGTTTTTGATCTTGATTTTGATAGTAGGTTCCCACTCCTCATGAAGTTTTCTAGGTATAGAGACTTCTAGTTCGAGCTTCTCTTCAAGAGATTTCATCATAGCATCTACGATATGCGCGGTAAAGGCTTTGCTTTGGCTATAAGCATGTGGAGAGTTCGCAATGGATTGCATCAAGGAAATGCATTCAAACAAGGAGCAAATATCATAATTGAATTCCTTGAAATCCAAAGTGGGAGTTTCATTACTACCCAAAACTTTGATTTCTTCTACTCCACTCTCCACACCTTTATCATCAAGATAGGCGGGCTCCGAATCATTGGGGCATTTTTAAACCAAAGTGGATTCATATCCAGCCCCTTCATCAATAGGTTTGACACGCTAAAACAAGGATTCAATAGGAGTCACACCAAGCACTTTAAGATCTTCGTGATTTGCATCACTAGAACGCACCCATTTAAACCATTCATGACGAGTGCGAATTTGGGCGGTTCTTTCTTTGCTCTCATTCATGGGGACACACATAGCTTTTAAAGTTTCATCCAAGTTGACCTTGGGAGGAGCACATCTAACTTTCAAAGCATCAATATCACAAGACATCCTATCAACGCTCTTAGTCAAATCGTCTATTTTGAGTAGTTTTTCCTCAATGGACGCATTGAAAATCTTTTGGGGGTTGATGAACTGTTTGATATTACTCTCTAAATCAGAGGGTAATTTGTTGTGATTTCCATAAGTGTTGTTGTAGGAATTGCCATAATTGTTAGAGGAGTTACTAGGAAAAGGCCTAGGAACATAGTTTCTTCTAAAAGCATTGTTGTTGCCAAAATTGTTCCTACCAACAAAATTAACGTCCAAACTAGTGTTGCTACTCTCAATCAAGGAAGATAGTGGCATGTCATTAGGATCTAAAGGAGCATTTCTACTAGCAACCAAATTCATCAACTCGTCCATCTTAGCACTAAGTGAGTGAATTTCTCTATAGCGTGTACCTTTTTGCTAGCAGGTGACCTTTCAGTGTGCCACTCAGAGTAGTTGGTCATGATATTGTCTAGGAGTTTTGTAGCGTCTCCTAACATGATTTCCATGACCGTTCCACCTGAGGCGGAGTCCAAGATATTGCGAGAAGCAAAATTCAAGCCAGCGTAAAAGATTTGTATAATCATCCACAAACTCAAGCCATGAGCGGGACAATTTCTAATCATTAACTTCATCCTCTCCAAGATTGTGCAACGTTTTCATGATCAAGTTGCTTGAAATTCATGATATCGTTACGTAGGGAGATAATCTTAGCCGGCGGAAAATACTTGGATATGTAAGCATCTTTGCACTTATCCCAAGAATCGATACTATTTTTACGCAAAGAAGAAAACCAAGTTTTTGCGCGATCTCGCAACGAGAAAGGAAAAAAGCTTCAACTTAATCACGTCATTATCCACATGTCTTTTCTTATGCATATCGCAAAGCTCAATGAAGGTATTGAGATGGTATGCGACATCTTCACTAGGAAGGCCAGAGAATTGCTCTTTCATAACAAGATTCAGCAAACCTGCGTTGATTTCATACGATTCCGCACTAGTGGCGGGAGCAATTGGAGTACTAATAAATCATTATTATTGGTACTCGAGAAGTCGCAAAGTTTGGTGTTTTCAGCCATGTTGACTTCAACAAACCAACAAGAACACAAGCAAGCAAGAAAACCGACAAAGGAAAACGGCAAAAAGGAAAAAGGAAACGGCAAAGGAGAAAGGCAAATGTGAAGTGGGGGAGAGGAAAACGAGAGGCAACTGGCAAAAAAGGTAAATGCAAGAGATGAGTTTGTGACACCTACTTGGGTAGATCTCTCCTTCCCCGGCAACGACGCCAGAAATACTTCTGCTACTGCAACAAAAGACCTTCCAATGGCACCAGAAACAAGCGTGTTGACGGGAGACTATTCTTGTCTTGATACTCCTCAGCAACGACACCAGGAATCCTTCTGCTACGACTACTCCTTTAGGGACTTCCTCAGTTAATATTCAAAGGATTCCCCCGTGGCCTTGGAGCCTTGCGTTGGTGTTCCCTAGAAGCGGAAAGGGTGATGTAGCACAACGGTGGTAAGTATTTCCCTCAGTTTTGAGAACCAAGGTATCGATCGAGTGAAGGATTATCACAAGTACCTGCACAAACACAAAGAGCTTGCACCCAACGCTATGAAGGGGTTGTCAATCCCTTATAGATTGTTTGCAAAGTGCGAACTGAAAGCAAAAAGAAACAAAGTAGAGTAAAAGCAAAAGTGGAAACGATAGTTGTGAATAGACCTGGAGGCCGTAGTGTTCACTAGTGGCTTCTCTCATGAAAGCAAGTAGACGATGGGTGAACGAATTACTGTCGAGTAATTGATAGAACTGCGCAAAGTCGTGACGTTATCTAAGGCAATGATTATATCTATAGGCATCACGTCCAAAACAAGTAGACCGATACTTTCTGCATCTACTACTATTACTCCACAGGTCGACCGCTATCCAGCATGCATCTAGTGTATTAAGTCCAAAATACAGAGTAACGCCTTAAGCAAGAGGACATGATGTAGATGGACAATATCATATCTACGATATAAGCCCATCTTGTTACCCTTGATGGCAACAACATGATGTGTGCCTTGCTGCCCCTTCTGTCACTGGGAAAGGTCACCACACGGTATGAACCCAAAACCAAGCACTTCTCCCATTGCAAGAATCATAGATCTAGTTGGCCAAAGAAAACCCAAGACTCGGAGAGACTTACAAGGATATCAAAACATGCATATAAGAAATCAGCAAAGACTCAAATATATATCATAGATAATCTGATCACAAATCGACAATTCATCGGATCTCGACAAACACACCGCCAAAGAGGATTACATCGGATAGATCTCCATGAAGATCATGGAGAACTTTGTATTAAAGATCCAAGAGAGAGAAGAAGCCATCTAGCTACTAACTACGGACCCGTAGGTCTGAAGTGAACTACTCACGAGTCATTGGAGAGGCGATGATGTTGATGTAGAAGCCCTCCAACTCCAAAGTCCCCTCCGGCAGGGCATCGGGAAGGGTCTCCACATGAGATATCGCGGAAACGGAAGCTTGCGGCGGCGGAAAAGTGTTTTCGTGGATGCCCTGATTTTTTCCTGGATTTTAGGGAATATATATGCGAAAGAGCTAGGGCAGGGGGGCTCCAGGAAGGCCACAAGCCTGGTAGCCGCCCCCCCTAGTGGCGGCTACACGGCTTGTGGGCCCCGTGTGGCTCTCCTGCCTTGGCCCTCAAGTCACCTGATCTTCTTCCGTTCTGGAAAATTTTATTTCGGGGGTTTTATTCTGTTTGGTCTCCGTTCCAAAATCAGATCTGAAAAGAGTCAAAAACTCAGAAAAAACAGGAACTGGCACTTGGCACTGAATTAATAAGTTAGTCCCAAAAAAGATATAAAATGTACATAAAACATCCAAAGTTGACAAGATAACAGCATGAAACCATCAAAAATTATAGATACGTTTGAGACGTATCAAGCATGCCATATCTTGGTTTGAAATGATGCCTTGGGATGCTAGGGACCCTCTGGAAACAGGTGGGGGCTTTGGCTTAAGCATAAGTGGGACAAGAGAGTTAAAAATGGTGATCCAAGGGTGAAAATGAGGAATAGCTACAAGGGGTCTCTCTCCAATAATTGACCTGTGGCCATGGAAATGTTACTGGAGGTAAAAGGTAACTAGAGAGAGCTGTGGTAGAAAGTTGATCTCAAGGGTAAAAGTGGAAGGGGTCAAAGGAGCCAATTTGGTGAGTGCACACAAGGTGTTTGATGAGTGTCAGGGCAACCATATGGACTTCAATGGATTTGAAACTTAAGAGGATCAAATAATAGATGAAAATAAGCTTGGACGCCAAATTTGGGATTTGGTGGACAAGGTTTCCAATGTAGACTTGGAAAACCCATGAAATGGGCAGAAATGGCTTTCTGCGTACAAAACCATTGAAATCAATTCCCACAAATCCAATATTTGGTGTGGGGATATCATTTTAGCATTAAGGCATGCCCAAAAAGTTTGGGGTCAATTGAAGAAACTTTATAATGTAAAGTTTCCCAAAGTCAAAAATCAATAGATAGGGTTTTGAGGGTCTTGGGACAAGGTCTTTTATTCTCCTTGATGCACCACTTGGTGTGGATGCATTATTAGAGTATCTGAACATGTCTACCAAATTTGAGCACATTTGGAGATACTTGATAATGTAGAGTTGCTCAAATTTGGATCTGGAAAGATAGGGTTTTAGAATAATTAGGGGAGTCAAATCAACTTGGATTGAGATGAAACTTGGCAAGATCATCAAACATATCATAGGTGACTTGCTGGAATTTTACAGGAATTTATTGAGAATATTTCTTATAGACATATTCCAAAAGCTTGAAATAGCCAGGAAGGGTTTTAAGGGTTTTGCCAACATTTTTGGACATGACCATGTCTTGAAACTCATATATATGTAATATATATGTCCACTGAGTTTCCCTAAATTTTCTTAAATATTTTGAAAGCAATAAAAATAACTTTCCTTTATAAGAGACCTTTATTGGCCTCACAGGAAGGCATTTAAATAAAATAGAAAAATAACTTTTAAAATAATAATATTGTGGTTTTGGGAAGCCATTTTGATCATGGATTTTAAATAAAATAATTGGTGCAAAAGAAATTCCCTAATTTGAGGACTTGTAGTACAAATCCCATCTCACGGGTTTTGAAAGCTTAATTTAAAGAAATGCTTTTTGGTGAAAAAAATATTTGGTAAAAATAGTTTTTGGTCCTAAACACATGGCATGATCATCAGGTAGGAGTTTTGGGCTAAGGAGGTGAGTTTGGAGAGTAACATGAATTATTGAGAATCAAACACAAGCATACAAGGAAGCAAGCAAACAATAGTCACTTCAAGCATCACAAGCATTCAGAAAAAAATATTAATTGGTCCTAATTTTTGAGAAAAGTCAAATCAGTCAGGAGAGTTAAAACAGGGTGTTACAGACCTTACCCCCTTAAGAATATCTCGTCCCTGAGATTTCTAGGCTAGGGGTTAGACAGATACAAAATCTTGAGTGGGGGGTAGTCTTCATGTCCCCATGTTGCTGTTGTGGGTCTTGAGGTGCATGATGATACACCTTTGAATGCTCCACACGTATTTGTCTGACCATGGGCGAGGTTCTGGCAATAAGTTAGGCTTGACTCCGGTTCAGAAGCTTGGTGAACTAAGTCCGTGCAAGGTTCTGGCTTGCGAGTGCATTCCAAGGTCGGAATACGTGGCAAGATAGTGTGTTTGGGTTCTGGTCCCGGGCTGCTCATGCCAGTTAGTGACATCTAGATGTCTCGCATTAGTACATAAGGGTCAAGTCCATTCGTGTAGCTCCCTGCTGACAGTGAAGTCCTTGACTACCTTAAGCCAGGCAAGTTATGGTCGCGGGTGGTCTTCATCCTCGAGGGTGCTGCAGTGGTCTTTGGAGGCTTCTCGTGAAGGGTATGGGTTGGGTCTCGCTCATGAGTCTAAGCTCGGGGACTCAGAGTACAGAACAGGTCCTACCATCTCGGAAGGTTCGCGAGGGGTTCTGGATGAGTTGGCTACCCAAGAGTATAGACCAGTCATCCACTCCCAAGGTCTCTGGCTCGGCAAGCGGTGAATCGCCTTTAGTAGGTTTTCACCATGACCCAATTAGGACTCTCGTCCTTGGTTTGGACCAAGAAGGGGTCGTATGACCTCTCTCGCTGCCCAAAGGCTTCATCGTCTTGAATCGTCGAGGCTTCTTGACATTGTTGATGTAGTCGGTGCAGGATCGGTGGTTGTCTTCTTCTGCTTCTTCTTCATTGACGTGGTTTCCCAACCATGGTGGTTCTTCATCTTGTCTTGAGTAGGATAGACTTCCACTTCCTTGAGGTTGCTTCGAGAAGCCAACCTTCTCGAGATAACACCTTACTCTCGAGGGGCATGGCGATCGGCGTCCTTGGGGCTCGCCCCAACATGACTAAGGTGTTCTTCCTCTTATTGGGTGAATAAGTATGTTATCCGTGAGGATAACAACATATTTTCCCAAGCATGACATAAGCACAGTGCTCATGAGACAGGTGAGGAGAACGGGGATTTGCTATGGGTGGTCGCTCGCCTAGGGGTTTGTGGTCCAACATGACCTAGTCCTTCATGCCCATGTTCGTCATAGACACGATGGGTGGTGGTCGGCCGGAGTACTGGCCATATTCCACCGACTTAGAGTCATTTTTTATGGTCGTAATCCGACCACCTTATGGTTGGGTGAAGCTTTAGGGTCTCAAGGAACTTAGGATGTGGGTGAACAGTCATCATCTTATCCTATGCACATTCCTTAGATGTCAGTAGTATGACCTCTCACTCTGGACAATTCACCATATTTCATCAAGATACCCTCTCGCATAAGTCAACTCCACACCGCTTATGCTAGTCAACTCCGGGGTCGAGGGAAGGACTAAACCCAAACACCGCAAGTATGGGGTAGCTATGATGCACATGCATTTCTAAGCAAGAACCTCGGGGAGGTATACAGGCTCCTAAGCTTGAATTTAAGACACCACAAATCCAAATGTCCAGCTAGATCATCCAATGGATAGGGTACTGCATTTCTATATTAAGGAAACACATAGTATTCCAATCCAAGATCTCGTTTCCTTTCTACGAATCCGATCAAGTGGTCCATCAATCCGATCGATCACCACTGGACCCATCATTCCTACAAATCCGATATTGATGGGATTCTACAGGATTATTTAGAGTTCTCATAATTCACATGTTACTGCAAGGATTACGTCACAATATATCCACCAACTTCCAGTATCATGGCCACTAAGCTCCAAGGCCAATTCACATAGGTTCGTAAATCAATTCGACAACTCCACGTATTCGCACTCGTTATGCACCGAGAAACATGGTATCATGATCGAGATCATCAGGCTAAATCCAATTTACTCCGAACGATGTGGCCTCATACATCATTAATACTCTATTGGGATTACCTATTCAAATCCAAAACTCAAATCCAATAAGAAATTTTACTCGCTATTCCAAGTCATTATGGTAAAATCATCAAACCATGTCATCTACTTGATAAAGTTAATTATACCACCAAGAATTATCGCCCGCAATCATAATCGTCCTACTAAAACCAAACTTACTCTAGGAATATGTAGGTTATGCTACTACATCAACTTGTTCCACCAAATTCACCTACCTTTATAAGGGTCTCATGATCCACCAAGATAGTCTAGCTATATCCTCCAAACAACTATCATCATCACAACAATCTTTAGTCTAATACTCTTATATCCGAGAACAGTCCTTCTTATGGCATCAGGGTTATGGTGCTAGCTTAAGAATGAGGGATACTCGTTCACCGTGATCACTTGTTCCTTAAAGAACCCGGTGCTAAGCGGGGGTATATCGGGGCTCGACAGTTGTTCTGGCAAATCCGTGTATTAGACACGTGACCAGAAAATTTAGCCGGAAAGGCCTGCGGTGGTTAGTCTGGGCTAGGGAGGGTATCCGATCTTGAGGGAAAGCATAACTCCCACGGTTTGCGTGGTTAAACATGTTATGGTCAGTGTCTTCAGCGTCGGTTGTCCACCGAAGTGAATCACTGGTGCATCTTGTCTTGCTGGTCTTCAAGTGACGAGAGGGGTGAGAGAGAGAGAGAGTAGCAACATAGAGGGGTGTGGCTAAGGGTGCTATAGTGCAAGTGCAATCGAAGAAGTGTTGGAAAAGTCCACTCAAACATCAAGATGAGACAGGTGATATAATCACGTGCTTGGTGCCTAGAGCAAAAGTGCGACCGCGCAAACAAACAAAAATAAGCAACACACAACATGGTCCCATCCGAACCATTTCACGGACTCGACTTCGCATAAGGGATTTATGACTCATCCTACACTAGGGCTTCTCAGACTTGACAGTCGTGCTTGCTTCGTGTCCCGAAGAGGAGTCTGTTAAGTTTGATGGGCTTCTGAGGGTGTTGCCACATCTCTTGTTGTTTCTCGCCGAAACGACTTGAGTTGAGTTTAAAGAATTCTTGATGACTTCTCATGTGGTGAATTGCCGACGAAGGGGGTTCTTCACAGCTGTCGTTGATAGGGTCTTCTGTTGTCTTTATAATCTTGCCATTGTCTTTGTGCCTTCCAAGGCGTCGAGAGTTCCACGCGGACGACCTTTATGCATTGACGTCAGCAAGGCATGATAGAGCTCCGACCTGCCAGTCACTTTGATCACAATATCGACACTTAGAGCGGGGGATGAAGAGAACCGTTTTCCTTCTCACTAAGGTGAGGCGGACCAAATGGCGAGATTCTCATCCACCGGGGTGGTCGACACAACCTTAACGTTGACAGGGTCGCTCTATTAGCGATGTAGATCATGGTCTTGCACATATTATGTCCTGATCATCATAGGTCTAGGTGGCATCACTCCGTAATAGTGTTGAGGGTGTCGCCACCTTCTGGGCCTTGATGTCCTTGTTCCTCATGGAGGTACTTCTGTTGGTGTCGTCTGGTCGTTGCGTTGTCATCCTTGTCCTTCAGTACATTGGTGGTCGCTTGGGAAGATTGCTCCCTTCCAAGTTACTCGAGAGGATTTTAAGTAATCACGTGGTCAGGCATAAGGGTGCTAGCAGCCATTTGCAGGTTTTGAAAAAGCAGACGAGGAGCGCCAAGAGAATAAGTGTTGAAGTGCTAAGGCAAAACCTTGCTTCCTTTGAAAATTTAGGAGAGGTGAGAAAGATACAAGTTTGTAAGTACTTCTGAAGACTTTGGAAAATAGTTTTGTCCTAACTAACGTCCGTGCTAACTAAGGGCTTCCTACAGTTAGGATGTCTCTGATGTCGGCTCTGTGGGGACCCCGACTTATGAGTCGAGATCGCCGAATGAACGTGCTCAGTGATCCCAGAGATCAATGCTCACAGAACACACAAAAACTGAATAACAAGAGTCTTACATCCATACATACCATTTGATACAATAAATGACCATTGCGGTCAAGTCTTACATATATAGGGCCTTGAAGGCCAACTCACCGAACTGGACCAATAGCGGAAATATTGGTCGAAAGCGTGAACCCATGCCATAAGCCTTAACATATAGGCATTCTTACTGGGAAGCATCCTAGCTCGCAAGAACATCACCGAGTTACTCTTCACCATATCATGTTCTCTCATACCTGTTCAATCAAATAACCAATGGCAAGACAATGAGTACTTTGAATGTACTCGTAAATAGCCCATGATATGGGTAGTGTAGTAGGTATGATAACAAGTAATATGCGGTATTGGTGGATAGCAGCTTAACTGTAAATAAACATGGTCATAGATGGATGTGCAACATAAGCTAGATGGTATTTAGAAGAACATGCTACAGATATCAACATATCTGTTAAGGGCTGAACACGTTCACCCGATATGCCAAGTCACCAAACTTGCTCATATCATCTTTTACTCAGTTAACTCCTTGAACACACACACACTCACACATGGTTTATGCGGAAACGACTAGTCATAGTTTAAGCAGGATTACCCAACTTTCCTTAACCGTGGACATGGCTATTCGAATAGTTTTACACTCTGCAAAGGTTGTATGTTGTACCCATGAGATCTGGGAAACTTCTGTGTCATCCACGAGTCATGGTATATAACATACCCGAGGTAAGTACCCGATCAATGCCTTTCCCCTAACGATACTAGACAAAGAGATCCACTCAATTGGTACCCAAACCACATGATGTACGTCTTACGAGCACTGACTATGGACAATATCATCCATGCGGGGACCAACGGTGTGCCCGGAACACGTAAAAATGGCATAGTCGCCCTACCTGGCACGACCCCGTCACGAGAGTGACCACACATCACTCCCGCCACTAGTAATGTGGCTCTTTGCTAGCACCGACCAGAGTAATCAACAAAGCCCCATCCCATAAAGGGGTAACATGGTCGCACATGTAAGGTTGAGACGGTCGACACATCATAAATCTAATCCCATTTCCGAAACCACTCACACCAAAATACACCTGGTGCACCACTTTTCCAAAAGTGGCCACCTATCTCATCATCACCCTCGGGCATTAGTGGTACCCGACGGGGTTTTCATAAACCTTTGATATTTACCAACATCATGCTCATTCTTATACTATGCTTAGCTCTACTTTTCAACATGGTATTAGCGTGACCCTCATAGGTGGTAGGATCATGCTTAAAATGCAAGTGCTCCGGAGGAGCCATCGGTAACATCATATCAATGATTTACCGAATACTTATGATCACATGCAACGGGAATATTTGCTCTACTAGCATGCAATATAACATATGCTCAGACATCGTCGAAGGGCTACTTGCCTTTTCTCACACAAGTCCTCGGTGTCTTCGAGGTCTTCCGGTCCAACTCTGAATACTCTGTCTACTCCGTCAACTAACGTGAGAAACAACACAGTAAGCCATACAGCAAGCAGAAACAACTGCTAAATAAATAGGAGTTATATTTTTCTTGGACCTCTCTGGTCATAAGAAAAATACGTGAAGCTTGCCATAGGAGGTTTGGATCATCAAGGATTTTTGAATGGATGAAAGGAGGAATAGGTGATCTTTAAAGAACTCTACAGAAAATATCATGATAAAAATGCATGGAGGCACTCATTTAAGAAAGTATAACTTTAGAAATATTTAGGAAGTTGTTTCACTCGATTTGGAATTGATATGAATATACTAGGGATTTTCCAATACTGGATAAATAGCACAAGGAGGCTATTTATTTATTGCAATAGAAATATGTCATACAAAAATGTTGACCAAGGCTTCAAAAATAGTATATGATATTAGAAGGCTCTGGAATTTGGAATCACTCCATTTGGAGTGGATTTTAATCCTCTAGGATTTTTGAAAGGGGGGCTAGAAGCACCCCAAATTTGTATTTAAATATACATAAACTATAAAAGTTGTTTGGAAAAATGTGCAAACCACACCTTTGGATAGATCTTGATTTTAGGAACCTGTAGAAATTTGAATCATCAAATTCGGAGAAGAATGAATTTACTATGATTTTTGATTAAATGAGAAAAAAGGAGGAGGAATTACCAAGGCGAATAGGGCTAAATAGCGCCCCAGGCGCTGCATAGTGGCTGGGTCGGCCCATGTGCACGGCTGTGCGCGCGAGGGGCCACGCTGGAGGCGCCTTTTGGGAAGTACGCCTTCGCCATAGGAAGGCGACAAACGGGGAAACCCGTTTCCACTTAACCGCGCAGGCCCGAGGCTCCTCTCGCTCACGACAGGTCCCGCCGGCTCTCTCTCTCCTCTCTCGCTGCTTCTTCTTCTTCCTCGCGACGGGGTAGATGGGGGTGCCGACCGCCGTGGCTCCGGCTGCTCTCCCACGCCGGAGGCCAATCCTGAGGCCTGGGGCGGCTTCCCCGCCGCCAGGTGAGCGCGGGGAGGAGCCCCGTCGCCACAAGGGAGGAAGGGAGAGGCCTCGACCGGGACGTACAGCGGCGCCGACTGCAGCTGGCCAGAGAGCTTCGGCGGGAAGGAGCACAGCCGGGGGGTGCGAGGGAGATTGAGGGGGTCGAGGGGTTCCAGCAGAGGTGAAAAGGAGGTGAGGGGATTCTCTGGGCATGCTAGCCCGTGCGGAGGCTGAAGCTCTACCCCGCGGCCATTGGGGACAGGAGAGAGCCCAAGAGGGGTAATAGGAAGCTCGGGAGGTTGCTGCGAGGAAGGAGGACCTGAGGGGGAGACAAAGAGGCTCGGGGAGAGGAGATAAGAGAGGGGGGAGAGAGAGCTCGGGAGCTCTGTGGAGCTTCCTGTGCATGGATGCCACGCACCCAGAGAGGTGGGGGTTGACTGAGATTAAGTTTGCGACAGCAAACTTAGAGCTAAGGAAAGTGGGTCTCAAGTGGGGAGTGTTGGGGAACGATTATGTCTGGCAGTGTTAGCTATGCAAGGACTACAACACTGCCAAGTTTGAGCTCAATTAGAGGAGGGTAGCTAGTACTTGCTCTACAAGGCTACAATTTAGCCAGAAATCAACTTGTAGATGTGTTGCTCATTTTCCCCGCATGAGCATGCCATATCTTGGTTTGAAATGATGCCTTGGGATGCTAGTGACCCTCTAGAAAGAGATGGGGGCTTTGGCTTAAGCTGAAGTGGGACAAGAGAGGTAAAAATGCTGATCCAAGGGTAAAAATGAGAAGTGGCCACTAAAATGTTACTGGAGGTCATGAAAATGTTACTGGAGGTACAATGTAACTATATGGAGATGTGGTAGGAAGTTGAGCTCAAGAGTAAAAGTGGGAGAGGCAAAAGTGGCCATTAAAGTGAGTGCACACAAGGTGTTTGATGAGCGTGAGGGCAACCAGATGGACTTAAATTGATATGAAACTTAACACATGTTGGAAATATGCCCTAGAGGCAATAATAAATTGGTGATTATTATATTTCTTTGTTCGTGATAATTGTTTATTATCCATGCTATAATTGTATTGATTGGAAACTCAAATACATGTGTGGATACATAGACAAAACACTGTCCCTAGTAAGCCTCCAGTTGACTAGCTCGTTGATGAAAGATGGTCAAGGTTTCCCGACCATAGACAACTGTTGTCACTTGATAACGGGATCACATCATTTGGAGAATCATGTGATGGACAAGACCCAAACTATGAACGTAGCATATTGAACGTGTCGTTTTATTGCTATTGTTTTCTGCGTGTCAAGTATTTGTTCCTATGGCCATGAGATCATATAACTCACTGGCACCGAAGGAATACCTTGTGTGCATCAAACGTCACAACGTAACTGGGTGACTATAAAGGTGCTCTACAGGTATCTCCGAAGGTGTCCGTTGAGTTAGTATGGATCAAGACTGGGATTTGTCACTCCGTGTGACGGAGAGGTATCTCGGGGCCCACTCGGTACTACAACATCACACACAAGCCTTGCAAGCAATCTGACTAAGTGTAAGTCACGGGATCTTGTATTACGGAATGAGTAAAGAGACTTGCCGGTAACGAGTTTGAAATAGGTATGCGGATACCGACGATCAAATCTCGGGCAAGTAACATACCAAAGGACAAAGGGAATGACATACGGGATTATATAAATCCTTGACACTGAGGTTCAACCGATAAGATCTTCGGAGAATATGTAGGATCCAATATGGGCATCCAGGTCCCACTATTGGATATTGACTGAGGAGTGCCTCGGGGCATGTCTACATAGTTCTCGAACCCGCAGGGTCTGCACACTTAAGGTTCGATGATGTTTTAGTATAGTTGAGTTATATGTGTGGTTACCGAATATTGTTCGGAGTCCCGGATGAGATCACGGACGTCACGAGGGTTTCCAGAATGGTCCGGAAATGAAGATTGATATATAGGATGGCCTCATTTGGTTACCGGAAGGTTTTCGGGCATTACCGGGAATGTACCGGGAGTGACGAATGAGTTCCGGAAGTTCACCGAGGAGGGGGCAATCCACCCGGGGGAAGCCCAATGGCCCTAGGGAATGCGCACCAGCCCTTAGTGGTCTGGTGGGACAGCTCAAGAGGGCCTTGGTGCCAAGGAAAGAAAACCAAAGAAAAAAAAGGTGGGAAGGAGGAGAAGGACTCCACTTTCCAATCCTAATTGGAGTAGGATTGGAGTAGGACTCCTCCTCTCCCTTGGCCGGCACACCCTTGAGGGCTTGGCCCTCAAGGCAAGCCTCCTCCCCCTCCTTCCTATATATAGTGGTGATTTAGGGCTGATTTGAGACAACTTTTCCCACGTGCAACTCAGATCTAGACACCATAGTTTTACCTCTAGATCGTATTTCTGCGGAGCTCGGGCGGAGCCCTGCAGGAGTAGATCCTCACCACCACTGGAGCGCCGTCACGCTGCCGGAGAACTCATCTACTTCTCCGTCTTGCTTGCTGGATCAAGAAGGCCGAGATCATCGTCGAGCTGTATGTGTGATGAACGCGGAGGTGCCGTCCGTTCGGCACTAGATCGGAGCGGATCATGGGACGGGTCGCGGGACGGTTTGTGGGACGGTTCGCGAGGCGGATCGAGGGACGTGAGGACGTTCCACTACATCAACCGCGTTTCTTAACGCTTCCTGCGGTGCGATCTACAAGGGTACGTAGATCCAAATCTCCTCTCGTAGATGGACATCACCATGATAGGTCTTCGTGTGCGTAGGAAACTTTTTATTTCCCATGCAACGTTCCCCGACATTAGGATCAAATAATAAATGAAAATAAGCTTGGACACCAAATTTGGGATTTGGTGGAGAAGGTTTCCAATGTAGACCTGGAAAACCCATGAAATGGGCAGAAATGGCTTTCTGCTTACAAAACTATTCAAATCAATTCCCACAAATCCAATATTTGGCTTGAGGGCATTATTTGAGCATTAAAGCATGCCCGAAAAGTTTGGGGTCAATTGGAGAAACTTTATAATGTAAAGTTTCCCAAAGTCAAAAATTAACACAGAGGGTTTTGAGGGGCTTGGGACAAGTTCTTCTATTCTCCTTGATGCACCACTTGGTGTGCATGCATTAATGGAGTATGAGAACATGTGTTGGAATTATGCCCTAGAGGCAATAATAAATATAGTTATTATTATAATTCCTGTATCAAGATAATCGTTTATTATCCATGCTATAATTGTATTGAATGAAGACTTATATACATGTGTGGATACATGGACAAAACACTGTCCCTAGCAAGCCTCTAGTTGGCTGGCCAGTTGATCAAAGATAGTCAGGGTCTTCTGACTATGTACAAGGTGTTGTTGCTTGATAACTGGATCACGTCATTAGGAGAATCACGTGATGGACTAGACCCAAACTAATAGACGTAGCATGTAGATCGTGTCATTTTGTTGCTATTGTTTTCTGCGTGTCAAGTATTTGTTCCTATGACCATGAGATCATATAACTCACTAACACCGGAGGAATACTTTGTGTGTATCAAACGTCGCAACATAACTGGGTGACTATAAAGATGCTCTACAGGTATCTCCGAAGGTGTTCGTTGAGTTAGTATGGATCGAGACTGGGATTTGTCACTCCGTATGACGGAGAGGTGTCTTGGGGCCCACTCGGTAATACAACATCACACACAAGCCTTGCAAGCAATGTAACTTAGTGTAAGTTCCGGGATCTTGTATTACGGAACGAGTAAAGAGACTTGCCGGTAAACGAGATTGAAATAGGTATGCGGATACTGACGACCGAATCTCGGGCAAGTAACATACCGAAGGATAAAGGGAATGACATACGGGATTATATGAATCCCTGGCACTGAGGTTCAAACGATAAGATCTTCATAGAATATGTGGGATCCAATATGGGCATCCAGGTCCCGCTATTGGATATTGACCGAGGAGTCACTTGGGTCATGTCTACATAGTTCTCGAACCCGCAGGGTCTGCACACTTAAGGTTCGACGTTGTTTTATGTGTATTTGAGTTATATGGTTGGTTACCGAATGTTGTTCGGAGTCCCGGATGAGATCAGGACGTCACGAGGGTTTCCGGAATGGTCCGGAAACGAAGATTGATATATAGGATGACCTCATTTGATTACCGGAAGGTTTTCGGAGTTACCGGGAATGTACTGGGAATGACGAATGGGTTTCGGGTGTTCACCGGGGGGGGCAGCCCACCCCGGGGAAGTCCATAGGCCTTGGGGGTGGCGCACCAGCCCTTGGTGGGCTGGTGGGACAGCCCAAGAAGGCCCTATGCGCCATAGATAGAAAATCAAAAAAAAGAAGGAGGTGGGAAAGAAGAGAACGACTCCACCTTCCAATCCTAGTTGGACTAGGATTGGAGGAGGACTCCTCCTCCCTTGGTGGCGCAGCCCTTGGGGCTCCTTGAGCCTCAAGGCAAGCCTCCCCTCCCCTCCTCCTATATATATGGAGCTATTAGGGCTGATTTGAGACGACTTTTGCCACGGCAGCCCGACCACATACCTCCACGGTTTTACCTCTAGATCGCGTTTCTGCGGAGCTCAGGCGGAGCCTTGCTGAGATTAGATCACCACCAACCTCCGGAGCACCGTCACGCTGCCGGAGAACTCATCTAACTCTCCGTCTCTCTTGCTGGATCAAGAAGGCCGAGATCATCGTCAAGCTGTACGTGTGCTGAACGCGGAGGTGCCGTCTGTTCGGCACTAGATCGTGGGACGGATCGCGGACGGTTCGTGGGACGGTTCACGGGGCGGATCGAGGGACGTGAGGACGTTCCACTACATCAACCGCGTTTCTTAACGCTTGTGCTGTGCGATCTACAAGGGTACGTAGATCGGAAATCCCCTCTCGTAGATGGACATCACCATGATAGGTCTTCGTGCATGTAGGAAAATTTTTGTTTCCCATGCGACGTTCCCCAACAATGGCATCATGAGCTAGGTTCATGCGTAGATGTCTTCTCGAGTAGAACACAAAAGTTTTTGTGGGCGGTGATGTGCGTTTTGCTGCCCACCTTAGTCTTTTCTTGATCCCGCGGTATTGTTGGATCGAAGCGGCTCGGACCGACATTACTCGTACGCTTACGAGAGACTGGTTTCATCACTACGAGTAACTCCGTTGCTCAAAGATGACCGGCGAGTGTCGGTTTCTCCAACTTTAGTTGAATCGGATTTGACCAAGGAGGTCCTTGGATAAGGTTAAATAGCAATTCATATATCTCCGTTGTGGTGTTTGCGTAAGTAAGATGCGATCCTACTAGATACACATGGTCACCACGTAAAACATGCAACAACAAATTAGAGGACGTCTAACTTGTTTTTGCAGGGTATGCTTATGATGTGATATGGCCAACGATGTGATGCAATATATTGGATGTACGAGATGATCATGTTATAATAGATAATATCGACTTGCACGTCGATGGTACAGCAACCGGCAGGAGCCATAGGGTTGTCTTTAAACTAACGTTTGTGCTTACAGATGCGTTTACTATTTTTCTAGGATGTAGCTTTAGTAGTAATAGCATGAGTAGCACGACAACCCCGATGTCGACACGTTGATGGAGATCATGGTGTGGCGCCGGTGACAAGAAGATCGTGTCGGTGCTTTGGTGATGGAGATCAAGGAGCACATGATGATGGCCATATCATGTCACTTATGAATTGCATGTGATGTTAATCCTTTTATGCACCTTATTTTGCTTAGAACGACGGTAGCATTATGAGGTAATCTCTCACTAAAATTTCAAGACGAAATTGTGTTCTCCCCAACTGTGCACCGTTGCTACAGTTCGTCGTTTCGAGACACCACGTGATGATCGGGTGTGATAGACTCAACGTTCACATACAACGGGTGCAAAACAGTTGCACACGCGGAACACTCGGGTTAAGCTTGACGAGCCTAGCATGTGCAGACATGGCCTCGGCACACATGAGACCAAAAGGTCGATCATGAATCATATAGTTGATATGATTAGCATAGGGATGCTTACCACTGAAACTATACTCAACTCACGTGATGATCGGACTTGAGCTAGTGTAAGTGGGTCATGAACCACTCAAATGACTAGAGAGATATATTTTTGAGTGGGAGTTTAGCAAATAATTTGATTAAGTTAAACTCTAATTATCTTGAACATAGTCTAAGTCCACTTTGAATATATTTGTGTTGTAGATCATGGCTCACGCGACAGTCACCCTGAATTTTAATACGTTCCTAGAGAAACCTAAGTTGAAAGATGATGGAAGAAACTTTGTAGACTGGGCTCGTAATCTTAAGTTGATCCTACAAGCTGGGAAGAAGGATTATGTCCTTAATGCTACGCTAGGAGATGAACCACCCGCTACGAGTGACCAAGATGTTAAGAACGCTTGGTTAACACGTAAGGAGGGCTACTCAGTAGTTCAATGTGCAGTCTTGTATGGCTTAGAGCTGGGACTTCAACGTCGCTTTGAGCGTCATGGAGCATATGAGATGTTCCAGGAGTTGAAGTTTATCTTTCAGAAGAACGCCCGGATCGAGAGGTATGAGACCTCCGATAAATTCTATGCTTGCAAGATGGAGGAGAATTCGTCTGTCAGTGAACATGTGCTCAAAATGTCTGGGTACTCAAACCGTCTAGCTGAGCTGGGGATTGAACTCCCGCAAGAGGCTATCACTGACAGAATTCTTCAATCACTGCCGCCAAGCTATAAGGGCTTTGTGTTGAACTACAACATGCAAGGGATGAACAAGTCACCCGGCGAGTTGTTTGCGATGCTGAAAGTCACAGAGTCTGAACTCCGTAAAGAGCATCAAGTGTTGATGGTGAATGAGACCACTAGTTTCAAGAGAAATGGCAAAGGGAAGAAGGGTAATTCAAAGAAGAGCGGCAAGCCTGTTGCCAATCCGACAAAGAAACCCAAAGCTGGACCTAAGCCTGAAACAGAGTGCTACTATTGCAAGGGTATGGGTCACTGGAAGCGCAACTGCCCCAAGTATCTGGCTGATAAGAAGGCGGCCAAAGAAAAATCAGGTATATTTGATATACATGTTATTGATGTGTACTTAACCGGCTCTCATAGTAGTGCATGGGTATTCGATACCGGTTTTTTTGCTCATATTTGCAACTCGAAACAGGAACTGCGGAATAGGCGAAGGCTGGCGAAAGATGAAGTGACGATGCACGTAGGAAATGGTTCCAAGGTTGATGCAATCGCCGTCGGCACAGTTTCACTTCAGTTATCATCAAGATTAGTTATGAACTTGAATAATTGTTATTTAGTGCCTGCGTTGAGCATGAACATTATATCTGGATCTTGTTTATTGTGAGACGGTTACTCTTTTAAGTTAGAGAATAATGGTTGTTCTATTTCTATGAGTAACATCTTTTATGGTCATGCACCCAATGTGAGAGTATTGTTCATATTGAATCTTGATAGTGATAATACACATATACATAACATTGAGACCAAAAGAGTTAGAGTTAACAATGATAGCGCCATGTTTTTGTGGCACTGCCGCTTAGGTCATATTGGTGTAAAGCGCATGAAGAAACTCCATACCGATGGACTCTTGGAGTCACTTGGCTTTGATTCACTTGACACGTGCGAACCATGCCTCATGGGCAAGATGACTAAAACTCCGTTCTCCGGAACAATGGAGCGTGCCAGTGACTTGTTGGAAATCATACATACCGATGTGTGCGGTCCGATGAGCGTGGAGGCACGCGGCGGATATCGTTATTTTCTCCCCTTCACTGACGATTTGAGTAGATATGGTTATGTCTACTGAATGAAGCACAAGTCTGAAACATTTGAAAAGTTCAAGCAATTTCAGAGTGAAGTTGAAAATCATCGTAACAAGAAGATCAAGTTCCTACGGTCTGATCGTGGGGGTGAATATTTGAGTTTCAAGTTTGGTGCTCACTTAAGACAATGTGGAATTGTTTCACAGTTGACACCGCCTGGAACACCACAGCGTAATGGTGTGTCCGAACGTCGTAATCGTACTTTATTAGAGATGGTGCGATCTATGATGTCTCTTACCGATTTGCCGTTATCGTTTTGGGGTTATGCATTAGACACAGCTGCATACACTTTAAATAGGGCACCATCAAAATCCGTTGAGACGACACTATAGGAACTGTGGTATGGCAAAAGGCCAAAGTTGTCGTTTCTTAAAGTTTGGGGATGTGATGCTTATGTCAAAAAGCTTAAGCCTGAAAAGCTAGAACCCAAAGCGGAAAAGTGCATCTTCATAGGTTACCCAAAAGAGACAGTTGGGTACACCTTCTATCTCAAATCCGAGGGCAAAGTGTTTGTTGCTAAAAACGGAGCTTTTCTCGAGAAGGAGTTTCTCTCGAGAGAATTGAGTGGGAGGAAGATAGAACTTGATGAGGTTGTCGAACCTCTCATCCCTCTGGATGGTGGCGCAGGGAAGGGGAAACCCTTGTCGTTGCGACGCCGGTTGAGGAGGAAGTTAATGATGATGATCATGAAACTCCGGTTCAAGTTCCTATCGAACCGCACAGGTCGACAAGAGCACGTGCTGCTCCACAGTGGTACGGTAATCTCGTTTTGTCAATCATGTTGTTAGACAACAATGAACCTGCAAATTATGAAGAAGCAATGGTGGGCCCAGATTCCAACAAATGGCTGGAAGCCATGAAGTCCGAGATAGGATCCATGTATGAAAACAAGGTGTGGACTTTGGAAGTACTACCTGAGGGCCGCAAGGCTATTCAGAACAAATGGATCTTTAAGAAGAAGATGGACGCTGACGGCAATGTGACCGTTTATAAAGCTCGACCTGTGGCAAAGGTTTTTCACAAGTTCAAGGAGTTGACTACGATGAGACAATCTCACCCGTAGCGATGCTTAAGTCCGTCAGAATCATGTTAGCAATAACTGCGTTTTTCGATTATGAAATCTGGCGGATGGATGTCAAAACGGCGTTCCTTAACGGTTTCCTTAAGGAAGAGTTGTATATGATGCAACCCGAAGGTTTTGTTGATCCTAAAAATGCTAACAAGGTATGCAAGCTCCAGCGATCCATTTATGGACCGGTGCAAGCATCTCGGAGTTGGAATAAATGCTTTGATGAGGTGATCAAAGCATTTGGGTTTATACAAGTGGTTGGAGAATCTTGTATTTACAAGAAAGTGAGTGGGAGCTCTGTGGCATTTCTAATATTATATGTGGATGACATATTACTGATTGGGAACAACGTAGAGTTTTTGGAGAGCATAAAGGATTACTTGAATAAAAGTTTCTCTATGAAGGACCTAGGAGAAGCTGCTTACATTCTAGGCATTAAGATCTACAGGGATAGATCGAAACGCCCTATAGGACTTTCACAAAGCACATAGCTTGATAAAGTTTTGAAGAGGTTCAAAATGGAACAGTCTAAGAAAGGGTTCTTGCCAGTTTTACAAGGTACGAGATTGAGTAAGACTCAGTGCCCAGCAACTGATAAAGATAGAGAGCATATGAGCACCGTCCCCTATGCTTTAGCCATAGGATCTATCATGTATGCAATGTTGTGCACTAGACCGGACGTTAGCCTGGCCATAAGTATGGCAGGCAGGTTCCAGAGTAATCCAGGAGTGTCACTGGACGGCGGTCAAGAATATCCTGAAGTACTTGAAAAGGACTAAGGAGATGTTTCTCGTGTATGGAGGTGACGAAGAGCTCGCCGTAAAGGGTTACGTCGATCCAAGCTTTGACACAGATCCGGACAACTCTAAGTCGCAGACCAGATGCATATTTATTCTTAATGGGGGTGCGGTAAGCTGGTGCAGTTCCAAGCAAAGCGTCGTAGCTGATTCTACATGTGAAGCGGAGTACATGGCTGCCTCGGAGGCGGCTAAGGAGGGTGTCTGGATGAAACAGTTCATGACGGATCTTGGAGTGGTGCCAACCGCACTGAATCCAATAACCTTGTTCTGTGACAACACGGGTGCCATTGCCTTAGCAAAGGAACCACGGTTTCATAAGAAGACCAGACACATCAAACGACGCTTCAACCTCATCCGCGACTACGTCGAAGGGGAGCACGTAAATATATGCAAAGTGCACACGGATCTGAATGTAGCAGACCCGCTGACTAAACCTCTTCCACGGGCAAAGCATGATCAACACCAGAACTGTATGGGTGTTAGATTTATTACAATGTAATTCGCATGGTGATGTGAGGGCTAGATTATTGACTCTAGTGCAAGTGGGAGACTGTTGGAATTATGCCCTAGAGGCAATAGTAAATATAGTTATTATTATAATTCCTGTATCAAGATAATCGTTTATTATCCATGCTATAATTGTATTGAATGAAGACTTATATACATGTGTGGATACATCGACAAAACACTGTCCCTAGCAAGCCTCTAGTTGGCTAGCCAGTTGATCAAAAATAGTCAGGGTCTTCTGACTATGTACAAGGTGTTGTTGCTTGATAACTGGATCACGTCATTAGGAGAATCACGTGATGGACAAGACCCAAACTAATAGAGGTAGCATGTAGATCGTGTCATTTTGTTGCTACTGTTTTCTGCGTGTCAAGTATTTGTTCCTATGACCATGAGATCATATAACTCACTAACACCGGAGGAATACTTTGTGTGTATCAAACGTCGCAACGTAACTGGGTGACTATAAAGATGCTCTACAGGTATCTCCGAAGGTGTTCGTTGAGTTAGTATGGATCGAGACTGGGATTTGTCACTCCGTATGACGGAGAGGTATCTTGGGGCCCACTCGGTAATACAACATCACACACAAGCCTTGCAAGCAATGTAACTTAGTGTAAGTTGTGGGATCTTGCATTACGGAACGAGTAAAGAGACTTGCCGGTAAACGAGATTGAAATAGGTATGCGGATACTGACGATCGAATCTCGGGCAAGTAACATACCGAAGGACAAAGGGAATGACATACGGGATTATATGAATCCCTGGCACTGAGGTTCAAACGATAAGATCTTCGTAGAATATGTGGGATCCAATATGGGCATCCAGGTCCCGCTATTGGATATTGACCGAGGAGTCACTCGGGTCATGTCTACATAGTTCCCGAACCTGCAGGGTCTGCACACTTAAGGTCCGATGTTGTTTTATGCGTATTTGAGTTATGTGGTTGGTTACCGAATGTTGTTCGGAGTCCCGGAGGAGATCACGGACGTCACGAGGGTTTCCGGAATGGTCCGGAAAGGAAGATTGATATATAGGATGACCTCATTTGATTACGGAAAGGTTTTCGGAGTTACCGGGAATGACGAATGGGTTCCGGGTGTTCACCGGGGGGGCAGCCCACCCCGGGGAAGTCCATAGGCCTTGGGGGTGGCGCACCAGCCCTTGGTGGGCTGGTGGGACAGCCCAAGAAGGCCCTATGCGCCATAGATAGAAAATCAAAAAAAAGGAGGTGGGAAAGATGAGAAGGACTCCACCTTCCAATCCTAGTTGGACTAGGATTGGAGGAGGACTCCTCCTCCCTTGGTGGCGCAGCCCTTGGGGCTCCTTGAGCCTCAAGGCAAGCCTCCCCTCCCCTCCTCCTATATATATGGAGCTATTAGGGCTGATTTGAGACAACTTTTGCCACGGCAGCCCGACCACATACCTCCATGCTTTTACCTCTAGATCGTGTTTCTGTGGAGCTCGGGCGGAGCCCTGCTGATATTAGATCACCACCAACCTCCAGAGCGCCGTCACGCTGCCGGAGAACTCATCTACCTCTCCGTCTCTCTTGCTGGATCAAGAAGGCCGAGATCATCGTCGAGTTGTACGTGTGTTGAACGCGGAGGTGCCGTCCGTTTGGCACTAGATCGTGGGACGGATCGCGGGACGGTTCGTGGGACGGTTCGCGGGGCGGATCGAGGGACGTGAGGACGTTCCACTACATCAACCATGTTTCTTAACGCTTCTGCTGTGCGATCTACAAGGGTATGTAGATCGGAAATCCCCTCTCGTAGATGGACATCACCATGATAGGTCTTCGTGCGCGTAGGAAAATTGTTGTTTCCCATGCGACGTTCCCCAACAACATGTCCACCAAATTTGAGCACAATTGGAGACACTTTACAATGTAGAGTGTCGGTGCACTAAAGACTGGGGTCCCTAGTGCCCCAGACTTGTGCATGGGCACAGAAGGCCCGTGACGGAAGGGCGTGGCAGAGTCCAGACAAGATGCGCCCCCAAGATTACCAAGGCCCCGACAAGCCTGCCTTGCCGGGAGGATAACCAAGGCCACGCCCGTTTAGGTGACGTGATGAACTCACCAGGCATGAGGCCTAGGCAAACCTCCTTTGCCGGGAAGACAACCGAAGCCCCCGGCAAGCTTCCTTGCCGGGACGAAGACCCAAGGCCCCGGCAAGGTCCCTTGTCAGGATGACGGGCTAAGCACCGGAGGGCAGCCGCCCTTGCCACAGTGCCACCGCCCCCCAAGTTCCAGCGCATTCCACATGTGCCAGCGCGGCGTCCAGGTGTTGAAACACCTGGACACATGTCTTCACCAGCACATTGCAGACAAAGACAAGATGTGCATTTAATGCACTTGACAGCGGTAGATAGATAAGCATCGCTCTAGGTTCATTGTAACTTCTCGTGAACCTACCACCGAGCACTGTAGGTGACCCCTTTGCCTATAAAAGGAGGCCCTTAGCTCATTCACAAGGGGTTAGACTCTTTGTACATTGGCCAAAAGACGATTATCATCAGTCACTGTAACGAATAACAAACGCTTAATACGATCAAACGAGAACGACGTAGGGTTTTACGCGTAAGCGGCCCAAACCTGGGTAAAAAGGCTTGCCGGGTGTCGATCGTTAGCTCTGGTCTTAACGTCGTCTTTCCCTGCCCTACAATCACAAGGGTATCATGTCGATTCCCATAGGTGTCGACCTAGCAACGCCGACATCTTCGGCGCGCCAGGTAGGGGGTGGGGAGTGGCGCGTGAATCGGAGCAAACTCGGCACCGGCTCTGTCGAAGTTTGGGCGCTATCTCGCGTTCCCCCGGAAACGGGGTACCGCGGCGTGCGCCCTGTTCTGCTACGGCTTCCCAAGGCCTGCGCGAGCGCGTTGCTACACGCACGCGGGGGGCAAGGAGGCGGAGGCTCCAACAACAACGTCGTCAGGCCGATGCGGCGCTCGGGGGGCCAACGCACAACTGTTGAGGGCGTGCCTAGGCGCTTCACAGAGGTCCCGGCGCATACTCCCGGCGGATGCAGCTCCGCGGAGCGATGCATAGTCGTTGAGGATGCGCCACATGGTCCTGAAGCCCCGGCGCACGCTCCAGTGCGAGTCTTGCGCCCCTGAGAGCGTCGCATCGTCGCCCAAAGACGCGCTCGTGAGCTCCGCAAGCACAGCCTAGCAAGAGAAAAGCGAAGGGGTTACACCCCGGTCGGCTTTTCCTCCAAACGTTGGTCAAGGACCGTCGGCAAGAAGACTTTGTTGGAGGAAAAAGTCGCAGGGAGCAGAGATTCCCTGCTTGCCGAGGGCTCCGACGCCCTAGAAAAAGATTCAAACGCCATGCAACCACGGCGTGAGAAGATAAGTTTTTAAGTTTAAAGATTCAGATCTGGAGTAGATAGATCCTTTGCTTTTTTCCATTTGAAAACTTCCGGCCTTTGTGTGTGGAGTTTGCGCATACTAGGACCTTCCCAAAGTTTGTGCACCTTGTCTTTGTTTCGAACTCGTTCAAACGACCTAAATGGCCACAGAGCACCTTCAAACAGTTGTGAAGCTGATCAGCAGAGCAAGCGACTACGTAGCACCCGATTTCGCCTCAAGATGCGCTTGGCGATTTCCATGGTTGCACTGAAAGCGGCAAAGAGCCTTGCCGGTACTTGACGGCAAGCTCCTAGATTATGCAAAGACGAATCATACAAAGAACGGAATCGGAAAAAGGGAAAAACAGTCTTTTTCATTCATTTGAATGGATACATTTGGCTTTGCTTACATAGCGTTTTTATCCTAACCTAAAGACTCTGTCTTTTGACGAGGATCTACCTACGCGGAGGAGCGAAGTTCAAAAAGACAAAAAGCGGGCCGGCCCAGAGTGCAATCCAGGTTGGCCCCTCCTGGACCAGCATTGCACAGTGGAGAGCAACGCCGGAAGAAGTGAAGGGGTCGGGTCCAATGGTCTCACTGCCTCGGAGACAAGGCGTCGATGCACGCCCCGGCAAGGAGGGGGAGACGTGTGAGCGGGCGACAGCGGCAGGGCCAGCAGTCAGTTGGGGCTCGGGGGATCGTACTCTGACTTGACCCCCCGGGATCCCGACCTGCGAGGAGCACCACTACCGTCGACGTCCCCCTCGTCACTGTCGCTCGAAGCGGGGCTGCCAATGCCGCTCGAGCGACCTTCGCAGTAGTCGAGAAGCACACGTGGGGGCCCCTAAAACAACATGGAGGGCCGCCACAGGAGCAAGCCCCGGGGAAGGCGGAGGCGTTGGAGTACAGCTCCGCCTCCCCCGGCCTCGACCTCCGCGGCGACCTCGGCCCCTCGCCCATCCTCCACTACGGGCGTGTGATACGTCCATTTTTCATCATGCTTTCATGTTGATATTTATCGCTTTATGGGCTGTTATTACACTTCACGGTACAATACTTATGCCTTTTCTCTCTCATTTTGCAAGGTTTACATGAAGAGGGAGAATGCTGGCAGTTGGAATTCTGGCCTGAAAAAGAAGCAAGTTTGAGATACCTATTCTGCGCAACTCCAAAAGCCGAGAAAATCAACGAGGATTTATTTTGGAATTTATAAAAAATGCTGGGCCGAAGAAGTACCAGAGGGGAGCCAGCAGGAGGCCACAAGCCTGCTAGGCGCGGCCTCCCCCCGTGGCCGCGCCTAGGGGGCTTGTGGGCTCCCAGCTTGGGGGAGTTGCCCCGGTATCGTATCACCATTACATCTTTTGCCTTTACCTTTTCTTAGTTCGTTCCTTTTCGGTTTTATTTTTCTCTAGTAGATTAAAGTCCTTAGTGTTTTAGGCTTGAGTTTTGCTTTGTGTCACCCCCGATGTATTCGAGTTCGTGAGTCATATAATAAAGAGTGTCTTAGTTAAGGTCCTTGCCTCATGCCATGATCAAGAGAATGAGAAAAGAACAAAAGCATGAAAGATCATGTAATGATCTTATGGGAAGTGATGGCTTCACATATCAAAAGAATGTTGATTGAAACTTGTTGAGGGTAGACAAACGTAGACCTTGGTCATTGTTGCAATTAATAGGAAGTGATAAAGAAGGAGAGGTTCACATATAAATATATCATCCTTAACACCATCTATGATTGTGAACACTCACTATACTATTACATGCTTAGAAGTAGATGTTGGACAAGGAAGACAACATAATGAATTGTGTTTGCTTGGTTTCGAACAATGTTATATGACTAGAGATCCCTTAGCATGTGACGATTGCTTCCACCTCATATTAGCCAAAACTTTCGCACCAAGTAGAGATACTACTTGTGCATCCATAAACCTTCAACCCAGTTTTGCCATGGGAGTCCACCATACCTACCTATGGATTGAATAAGATCCCTCAAGTAAGTTGTCATCGGTGCAAGCAATAAAAATTGCTCTCTAATATGTATGATCTATTAGTGTGTGGAAAATAAGCTTCGTACGAACCTGCGATGAGGAAGACATAAAAGCGACAGACTGCATAATAAAGTTCTTTATCACACGAGGCAATATAAGGTGACGTTCTTTCACACTAAGAGGACACACATCCAAACTTCAAAAGTGCATGACAACCTGTGCTTCCCTCTGCGAAAGGCCTATCTTGTACCTTTACTTTTTTTTCCTTGAAAGAGTCATGGTGATCCACACCAATTACTTATTTCGCCTTTTTCTTGGCTAACGTCATATGCTTGGGAAAGATCTATATTCATATGTCAACTTGGAAGTAAGTAGTCAAGAATTATTGTTGTTGACATTACCCTTGAGGTAAATAGTTGGGAGGCGAAACTATAAGCCCCTATCTTTCTCTGTGTCCGACTTAAACATTGATCTCATGAGTACCACGTGGGTTGTAGCAATTGTAGAAGGAAAAAGGATGATTGAGTATGTGGATTTGCTTTACAAGCTCTTACTTGACTCTTTCCGATGTTATGATAAATTGCAATTGCTTCAATGACTAAAGGCTATCGGTTGTAAATTCTCGGTAAGGTTCTTGATCCATACTTTACTTTGTGAAGGAATTTTCACTTTATCATAAGAGTTCATATGATGATATTGCTGTTCTGAGTATGATCATGATGCCTGCATGTCCGTATTTTGTTTTGTCGACACCTCTCTCTCTAAACATGTGGGCATATTTATTGATCTCGGTTTTCGCTTGAGGACAAGCGGGGTCTAAGCTTGGGGGAGTTGATACGTCCATTTTCCATCATGCTTTCATGTTGATATTTAACGCTTTATGGGCTGTTATTACACTTCACGGTACAATACTTATGCCTTTTCTCTCTTATTTTGCAAGCTTTACATGAAGAGGGAGAATGCCGGTAACTGGAATTCTGGCGTGAAAAAGGAGCAAGTTTGAGATACCTATTCTGCGCAACTCCAAAAGCCGTGAAAATCAACGAGGATTTATTTTGGAATTTTTAAAAAATACTGGGCCAAAGAAGTACCAGAGGGGAGCCAGCAGGAGGCCACAAGCCTGCTAGGCACGGCCTCCCCCCGTGGCCGCGCCTAGGGGGCTTGTGGGCTCCCAGCTTGGGGGAGTTGCCCCGGTATCGTATCACCATTACATCTTTTGCCTTTACCTTTTCTTAGTTCGTTCCTTTTCGGTTTTATTTTTCTCTAGTAGATTAAAGTCCTTAGTGTTTTAGGCTTGAGTTTTGCTTTGTGTCACCCCCGATGTATTCGAGTTCGTGAGTCATATAATAAAGAGTGTCTTAGTTAAGGTCCTTGCCTCATGCCATGATCAAGAGAATGAGAAAAGAACAAAAGCATGAAAGATCATGTAATGATCTTATGGGAAGTGATGGCTTCACATATCAAAAGAATGTTGATTGAAACTTGTTGAGGGTAGACAAACGTAGACCTTGGTCATTGTTGCAATTAATAGGAAGTGATAAAGAAGGAGAGGTTCACATATAAATATATCATCCTTAACACCATCTATGATTGTGAACACTCACTATACTATTACATGCTTAGAAGTAGATGTTGGACAAGGAAGACAACATAATGAATTGTGTTTGCTTGGTTTCGAACAATGTTATATGACTAGAGATCCCTTAGCATGTGACGATTGCTTCCACCTCATATTAGCCAAAACTTTCGCACCAAGTAGAGATACTACTTGTGCATCCATAAACCTTCAACCCAGTTTTGCCATGGGAGTCCACCATACCTACCTATGGATTGAATAAGATCCCTCAAGTAAGTTGTCATCGGTGCAAGCAATAAAAATTGCTCTCTAATATGTATGATCTATTAGTGTGTGGAAAATAAGCTTCGTACGAACCTGCGATGAGGAAGACATAAAAGCGACAGACTGCATAATAAAGTTCTTTATCACACGAGGCAATATAAGGTGACGTTCTTTCACACTAAGAGGACACACATCCAAACTTCAAAAGTGCATGACAACCTGTGCTTCCCTCTGCGAAAGGCCTATCTTGTACCTTTACTTTTTTTTCCTTGAAAGAGTCATGGTGATCCACACCAATTACTTATTTCGCCTTTTTCTTGGCTAACGTCATATGCTTGGGAAAGATCTATATTCATATGTCAACTTGGAAGTAAGTAGTCAAGAATTATTGTTGTTGACATTACCCTTGAGGTAAATAGTTGGGAGGCGAAACTATAAGCCCCTATCTTTCTCTGTGTCCGACTTAAACATTGATCTCATGAGTACCACGTGGGTTGTAGCAATTGTAGAAGGAAAAAGGATGATTGAGTATGTGGATTTGCTTTACAAGCTCTTACTTGACTCTTTCCGATGTTATGATAAATTGCAATTGCTTCAATGACTAAAGGCTATCGGTTGTAAATTCTCGGTAAGGTTCTTGATCCATACTTTACTTTGTGAAGGAATTTTCACTTTATCATAAGAGTTCATATGATGATATTGCTGTTCTGAGTATGATCATGATGCCTGCATGTCCGTATTTTGTTTTGTCGACACCTCTCTCTCTAAACATGTGGGCATATTTATTGATCTCGGTTTTCGCTTGAGGACAAGCGGGGTCTAAGCTTGGGGGAGTTGATACGTCCATTTTCCATCATGCTTTCATGTTGATATTTAACGCTTTATGGGCTGTTATTACACTTCACGGTACAATACTTATGCCTTTTCTCTCTTATTTTGCAAGCTTTACATGAAGAGGGAGAATGCCGGTAACTGGAATTCTGGCGTGAAAAAGGAGCAAGTTTGAGATACCTATTCTGCGCAACTCCAAAAGCCGTGAAAATCAACGAGGATTTATTTTGGAATTTTTAAAAAATACTGGGCCAAAGAAGTACCAGAGGGGAGCCAGCAGGAGGCCACAAGCCTGCTAGGCACGGCCTCCCCCCGTGGCCGCGCCTAGGGGGCTTGTGGGCTCCCAGCTTGGGGGAGTTGCCCCGGTATCGTATCACCATTACATCTTTTGCCTTTACCTTTTCTTAGTTCGTTCCTTTTCGGTTTTATTTTTCTCTAGTAGATTAAAGTCCTTAGTGTTTTAGGCTTGAGTTTTGCTTTGTGTCACCCCCGATGTATTCGAGTTCGTGAGTCATATAATAAAGAGTGTCTTAGTTAAGGTCCTTGCCTCATGCCATGATCAAGAGAATGAGAAAAGAACAAAAGCATGAAAGATCATGTAATGATCTTATGGGAAGTGATGGCTTCACATATCAAAAGAATGTTGATTGAAACTTGTTGAGGGTAGACAAACGTAGACCTTGGTCATTGTTGCAATTAATAGGAAGTGATAAAGAAGGAGAGGTTCACATATAAATATATCATCCTTAACACCATCTATGATTGTGAACACTCACTATACTATTACATGCTTAGAAGTAGATGTTGGACAAGGAAGACAACATAATGAATTGTGTTTGCTTGGTTTCGAACAATGTTATATGACTAGAGATCCCTTAGCATGTGACGATTGCTTCCACCTCATATTAGCCAAAACTTTCGCACCAAGTAGAGATACTACTTGTGCATCCATAAACCTTCAACCCAGTTTTGCCATGGGAGTCCACCATACCTACCTATGGATTGAATAAGATCCCTCAAGTAAGTTGTCATCGGTGCAAGCAATAAAAATTGCTCTCTAATATGTATGATCTATTAGTGTGTGGAAAATAAGCTTCGTACGAACCTGCGATGAGGAAGACATAAAAGCGACAGACTGCATAATAAAGTTCTTTATCACACGAGGCAATATAAGGTGACGTTCTTTCACACTAAGAGGACACACATCCAAACTTCAAAAGTGCATGACAACCTGTGCTTCCCTCTGCGAAAGGCCTATCTTGTACCTTTACTTTTTTTTCCTTGAAAGAGTCATGGTGATCCACACCAATTACTTATTTCGCCTTTTTCTTGGCTAACGTCATATGCTTGGGAAAGATCTATATTCATATGTCAACTTGGAAGTAAGTAGTCAAGAATTATTGTTGTTGACATTACCCTTGAGGTAAATAGTTGGGAGGCGAAACTATAAGCCCCTATCTTTCTCTGTGTCCGACTTAAACATTGATCTCATGAGTACCACGTGGGTTGTAGCAATTGTAGAAGGAAAAAGGATGATTGAGTATGTGGATTTGCTTTACAAGCTCTTACTTGACTCTTTCCGATGTTATGATAAATTGCAATTGCTTCAATGACTAAAGGCTATCGGTTGTAAATTCTCGGTAAGGTTCTTGATCCATACTTTACTTTGTGAAGGAATTTTCACTTTATCATAAGAGTTCATATGATGATATTGCTGTTCTGAGTATGATCATGATGCCTGCATGTCCGTATTTTGTTTTGTCGACACCTCTCTCTCTAAACATGTGGGCATATTTATTGATCTCGGTTTTCGCTTGAGGACAAGCGGGGTCTAAGCTTGGGGGAGTTGATACGTCCATTTTCCATCATGCTTTCATGTTGATATTTAACGCTTTATGGGCTGTTATTACACTTCACGGTACAATACTTATGCCTTTTCTCTCTTATTTTGCAAGCTTTACATGAAGAGGGAGAATGCCGGTAACTGGAATTCTGGCGTGAAAAAGGAGCAAGTTTGAGATACCTATTCTGCGCAACTCCAAAAGCCGTGAAAATCAACGAGGATTTATTTTGGAATTTTTAAAAAATACTGGGCCAAAGAAGTACCAGAGGGGAGCCAGCAGGAGGCCACAAGCCTGCTAGGCACGGCCTCCCCCCGTGGCCGCGCCTAGGGGGCTTGTGGGCTCCCAGCTTGGGGGAGTTGCCCCGGTATCGTATCACCATTACATCTTTTGCCTTTACCTTTTCTTAGTTCGTTCCTTTTCGGTTTTATTTTTCTCTAGTAGATTAAAGTCCTTAGTGTTTTAGGCTTGAGTTTTGCTTTGTGTCACCCCCGATGTATTCGAGTTCGTGAGTCATATAATAAAGAGTGTCTTAGTTAAGGTCCTTGCCTCATGCCATGATCAAGAGAATGAGAAAAGAACAAAAGCATGAAAGATCATGTAATGATCTTATGGGAAGTGATGGCTTCACATATCAAAAGAATGTTGATTGAAACTTGTTGAGGGTAGACAAACGTAGACCTTGGTCATTGTTGCAATTAATAGGAAGTGATAAAGAAGGAGAGGTTCACATATAAATATATCATCCTTAACACCATCTATGATTGTGAACACTCACTATACTATTACATGCTTAGAAGTAGATGTTGGACAAGGAAGACAACATAATGAATTGTGTTTGCTTGGTTTCGAACAATGTTATATGACTAGAGATCCCTTAGCATGTGACGATTGCTTCCACCTCATATTAGCCAAAACTTTCGCACCAAGTAGAGATACTACTTGTGCATCCATAAACCTTCAACACAGTTTTGCCATGGGAGTCCACCATACCTACCTATGGATTGAATAAGATCCCTCAAGTAAGTTGTCATCGGTGCAAGCAATAAAAATTGCTCTCTAATATGTATGATCTATTAGTGTGTGGAAAATAAGCTTCGTACGAACCTGCGATGAGGAAGACATAAAAGCGACAGACTGCATAATAAAGTTCTTTATCACACGAGGCAATATAAGGTGACGTTCTTTCACACTAAGAGGACACACATCCAAACTTCAAAAGTGCATGACAACCTGTGCTTCCCTCTGCGAAAGGCCTATCTTGTACCTTTACTTTTTTTTCCTTGAAAGAGTCATGGTGATCCACACCAATTACTTATTTCGCCTTTTTCTTGGCTAACGTCATATGCTTGGGAAAGATCTATATTCATATGTCAACTTGGAAGTAAGTAGTCAAGAATTATTGTTGTTGACATTACCCTTGAGGTAAATAGTTGGGAGGCGAAACTATAAGCCCCTATCTTTCTCTGTGTCCGACTTAAACATTGATCTCATGAGTACCACGTGGGTTGTAGCAATTGTAGAAGGAAAAAGGATGATTGAGTATGTGGATTTGCTTTACAAGCTCTTACTTGACTCTTTCCGATGTTATGATAAATTGCAATTGCTTCAATGACTAAAGGCTATCGGTTGTAAATTCTCGGTAAGGTTCTTGATCCATACTTTACTTTGTGAAGGAATTTTCACTTTATCATAAGAGTTCATATGATGATATTGCTGTTCTGAGTATGATCATGATGCCTGCATGTCCGTATTTTGTTTTGTCGACACCTCTCTCTCTAAACATGTGGGCATATTTATTGATCTCGGTTTTCGCTTGAGGACAAGCGGGGTCTAAGCTTGGGGGAGTTGATACGTCCATTTTCCATCATGCTTTCATGTTGATATTTAACGCTTTATGGGCTGTTATTACACTTCACGGTACAATACTTATGCCTTTTCTCTCTTATTTTGCAAGCTTTACATGAAGAGGGAGAATGCCGGTAACTGGAATTCTGGCGTGAAAAAGGAGCAAGTTTGAGATACCTATTCTGCGCAACTCCAAAAGCCGTGAAAATCAACGAGGATTTATTTTGGAATTTTTAAAAAATACTGGGCCGAAGAAGTACCAGAGGGGAGCCAGCAGGAGGCCACAAGCCTGCTAGGCGCGGCCTCCCCCCCTGGCCGCGCCTAGGGGGCTTGTGGGCTCCCAGCTGGTCCTCTGGCCCCCCTCTTTTGCTACAAGAAGGGTTTCGTTCCATAAAAAATTGAGAGGAGGCTTTCGGGAGGAATCGCCGCCGCCACGAGGCGAAACTTGAGCAGAACCAATCTAAAGCTCCGGCAGGACGATCCTGTCGGGGAAACTTCCCTCCCGGAGGGGGAAATCATCGCCATCGTCATCACCACTACTCCTCTCATAGGAGGGGACTCATCACCATCAACATCTTCATTAGTACCATCTCATTTCCAAACCCTAGTTCTTCTCTTGTAACCAATCTCCGTCTCGCGACTCTGATTGGTACCTGTAAGGTTGCTGGTAGTGTTAATTACTCTTTGTAGTTGATGCTAGTTGGATTACTTGGTGGAAGATTATATGTTCAGATCTTTGATGATACTCATTACCTCTCTGGTCATGAATATGATTATGCTTTGTGAGTAGTCACTTTTGTTCCTGAGGACATGGGATAAGTCATGCTATAAGTAGTCATGTGAATTTGGTATTCGTTCGATAATTTGATGTGTTGTATGTTGTTTTTCCTCTAGTTGGTATTCGTTCGATAATTTGATGGGCCTAGAGGAAGGCATTGGGAAGTAGTAAGAAGATGATGGGTTGCTAGAGTGACAGAAGCTTAGACCCTAGTTTATGCGTTGCTTCGTAAGGAGCTGATACGTCTCCATCGTATCTACTTTTCCAACTCTTTTGCCCTTGTTTTGGACTCTAATTTGGATGATTTGAATGGAACTAACCTGGACTGACGTTGTTTTCAGCAGAATTGCCTTGGTGTTGTTTTTGTGCAGAAATGAAAGTTCTCGGAACGTCCTGAAAATTTACGGAGAATATTTCTGGAAAATATGAAAAATACCTGCGCAAAGATCCACCGGAGGGGATGGGCCAGTGGGCCACAAGCCGTGTAGCCGCCACCCCCTGGTGGTGGCTAGCAAGCTTGTGGGTCCCACGTGGCTCTGCCGCCCCCAAACTCAGCTCTATATATTCACTTTCGTCCCAGAAAAAATCAAGAGAGAAGATTTCGTCGCGTTTTGCGATACGGAAGCGCCGCCACATCATGTTCCTCATCTGGAGGGCAGATCTAGAGTCCGTTAGGGGCTCCGGAGAGGGGAAATCGTCGCCATCGTCATCATCAACCTTCTTCCCTCTCCAATTCCATGAAGCTCTTCATCGTTCGTGAGTAATCTATTCATAGGCTCGCTGGGCGGTGATGAGTAGGATGAGATCTATCATGTAATCGAGTTAGTTTTGACGGGGATTGAGCCCTAGTATCCACTATGTTCTGAGATTGATGTTGCTACTACTTTGCCATGCTTAATGCTTGTCACTAGGGCCCGAGTGCCATGATTTCAGATCTGAAATTATTATGTTGTCACCAATATATGTGTGTTTTAGATCAGATCTTGCAAGTTGTAGTTACCTACTATGTGTTATGATCCGGCAACCCCGGAGTGACAATAACCGGAACCACTCCCGGTGATGACCATAGTTTGAGGAGTTCATGTGTTCACCAAGTGCTAATGCGTTGGTCCAATTCTTTATTAAAAGGAGAACCTTAATATCACGTAGTTTCCTTTTGGACCCCGCTGCCATGGGAGGGATGGACAATAGATGTCATGCAAGTTCTTTTCCCTAAGCACGTATGACGACACACGGAATGCATGCCTACATCACATTGACGAATGGGAGCTAGCCACATATCTCTCCGTGTTATAACTGTTGCATGATGAATATCATCCAAACAAATCACCAATCCATTGCCTACGAGTTTGTCCCACTGCTGTTGTTACTTGTTTTGCTCTGCTGTTGTTACTACTGTTGCTTCAGCTGTTACTTGTTTTGTTGTGCTGCTGTTACTACTGTTGCTACTTGCTACTGATGTCACTACTGTTGTTCCTTGCCACTGCTGCTACTCGTTACACTGCTGCTACCTGCTACAATTCTTGTTCGCACGACATTGACGGGAAAGAATATTTCCCGTCCACACGCAACTTCTGGCGCCATTGATACAATCGTTAGGAATAGTCTACCGTCAACAGATCGTTTCTGACATCGTTGTTATCATACTACTTTGCTGTTGATACTTTGCTTGCAGATACTAATCTTTCAGGTGTGGTTGAATCTGACACATTCAGCTGCTAATACTTGAGAGTATCCTCTCACTTCCTGTCCGGCGAACCAACAAATTTGGGTTGAATACTCTACCCTCGAAAACTGCCTCGATCCCACGCGCTGGTGGGCTATTGCAAGACAATTTCCAATTGTTGAGCAATCGAGAACAACATTTTTCTAGCCATTGCCAGGGATCTGCTAACAGCATTTTTTCTGGCGCCATTGCCGGGGAGGCGATTGCTATATTGTCTGAGTCACTTGGGATTTATATCTGCTGATCACTATGAAGAATCTGAAAGATCCAAAAACGAGAGTTTTGCCCTCAACTACGAGGGGAGGTAAGGAATTGCCATCTAGCTCTGCACTTGATTCACCTTCAGTTATGAGTAAGTTTGCGACATCACATCCTGCTAGAAATCTTGATATGTCGCCTATGCCTGATGATGCTAGAGATGCTATGCCTGATGATGCTAGAGATGTTATGCCTGATACTGCTAGAGATGCTACGCCTGATACTACTATGCCTGATACTGCCTTTCCTGATGATGCTATGCTTGATAATGCTAGAGATACTACTTTGCCTGATGTGCCACTAGGACTATTCCTTGATGCTCATATTGCTAGAGTTACTGCCAATGCTCGTGATGCTTCTGAAACTGTCGATACTATAGAGATAGGACCTGCTTTTGCTCCTGCTAGATCTAGCTCTCCTAGATATGAATTGCCTGATATACCTGAGGGTTACGTTATGGAGGGAGAGATAGGTGAGGATTTTCTTGTGTGTAAGGATGCCTATGACGCTGAGAAATTACTTCTCAAGTGGAAGGAAAAATCTCCAAAAGCTAGGATGAAATACGACCCGAAGTTTGCCACTTCACCTATCTTTATCACCAATAAGGATTATGAATTCTCTGTCGACCCTGAGATAATCTCTCTAGTCGAATCTGATCCGTTCCACGGTTATGAGTCTGAGACGGTCGTAGCCCATCTTACCAAACTACACGATATAGCCACCCTTTTCACTAGCGAGGAGAAGATCTGCTACTACTATATCCTTAAGCTATTTCCTTTCTCTCTAAAGGATGATGCTAAAGCCTGATTCACTTCTCTTGCTCCTGGATGTGTGAGTAGTCCCCAGGATATGATCTATTACTTCTGTGAGAAATATTTCCCTGCCCATAAGAAGCAAGTCAAAGAAGAGAGTCTCCCACAAGCTTGGGGGAGGCTCATCCAGCTACAGAATGCTTTGCCTGATCACCCTCTTAAGAAGAACGAGATACTTGATATCTTCTATAATGGACTTACCGATGCCTCTAGAGACCACCTAGATAGTTGTGTCGGTTGTGTTTTTAGGGAACGAACTATCGAACAAGCTGAGACCCTTCCGAATAACATCTTGATCAACGATAATGCTTGGACTATTCCCGAACCACCTCCTAAGCAAACTCCTAAGAAAAGAGGTATTCTATTCCTCAGTCCCGAAGATATGCAAGAAGCCAAGAAATCTATGCAAGATCTCCACCATGCTTGCCAATTACACTTTCAAAGGTGGAACTCCTAAGAAACTTGGTGATCCCGGAGTGCCCACTATACCTTCCTCCATTAAAGGAAACTACGTAAGAATTGCCTTATGTGACCTTGGAGTCGGTGTTAGTGTTATGTCGCTCTCTCTTTATCGTAGACTTGAACTGGATAAGTTGACACCCACTGAAATTTCTCTGCAAATGGCCGACAAATCAACTTCTTTCCCTATCGGCATTTGCAAGGATGTGCCTGTTGTGGTTGCTAACACCACTATCTTAACAGACTTTGTTATCTTGGATATTCCCGAGGATGATGCCATGGCTGTCATCCTCGGAAGACCCTTTCTAAACACTGCAGGGGCTGTTATAGATTGCAACAAAGGCAATGTCACTTTCCATGTCAACGGTAATGAGCATACAGTGCACTTCCCGAAGAAACGATGTCAAGTACATTGCATCAATGCTATCGAAAAGACTTCATCGATTCTTATTGGGAGCTTTGAATGCCCTATTCCTCGTGTCTAGATGAAGTATGATTTGCTTGTTGGGGAGATACATATCCCCATTGAGGTGACTTAGTGGCTATTCGACAATTCTACGTTTCCTCTTGCGATTCAAAAAGGCTTTTTCATGAGGATTTGATCAACCCCATGACGGATTTCTTTCGACGACCATGAAATGGATGAATCAAAGAGTCACATACCTCTATTTTAAGCTTTCACTTTCTGTTGCTTAGAAGACAAATGATAGATTTAATTTAGTTTTTCCTGTTTTCTGTTTTAGCATCCCGGAGAAAAATACCCCAAAAATAAAAGGTCTCTGATGGTCCTGAAAATCTAGTATGATTTTTTCTGGAATATTTGAAAAATACTGGGACTGAGAGCTGGCCTGGGGGCCACACTAGTGGGCCACAAGCCTTGTAGCCGCCACCCCATGGTGGCGGCTAGCAAGCTTGTGGGGCCCACAGGGACCCCCTCCACTCATTCCAGCTCCCATCCTCTTCTTCCACCTCCAAAAAAAATCATTTCGCAGCTCAAACCCGTGTTCTTGCTCATTTGGTTGTGATTTTCGATCCCCTTGCTCAAATCACCATTCTCCGAACCATTTTGGGGAAATTACTCCTTGGTAAGTGACTCCTCCATTGGTCCAATTAGTTTTTGCTCTAGTGCTTTATCCTTCGCGTATTCTTGCTACCTTGGTGACCCTGTTCTTGAGCTAGAAATGTTGATTTTAGCTGGTCCCAAGTAGTTTAGTGCGTGATACGGTCTCTAGGCTCTAGTAGGAGTAGTTGCTACGAGTTGGGTTAATTCTTACTCACTTTTCTTTCGAAGTCTCTAAAAATTTCATATTTTTTCAGAGCTAAAAAAGGGAAAAGATGAGGAGGTTCTTGAGAGGCTCTTCAAGTCGTAACCTCAAGGAGGATGAGAAGAACCACCCCAAGTACGTGGTTCCTCGAGTCACAGAAGTTCGAGTGTGCGAGTGGCCAAGTGATGAATTTTTGCGCGCCGCTGGGCTTTATGAAGACTTTTATTACTTGGTGGAGAACGCGGGTCTTACTGCGTTCGTTGAAGATAAGTGCTCACAATACCTCCTCCTCACCAA
This sequence comes from Hordeum vulgare subsp. vulgare, assembly GCF_904849725.1. Classification (NCBI taxonomy): domain Eukaryota; kingdom Viridiplantae; phylum Streptophyta; class Magnoliopsida; order Poales; family Poaceae; genus Hordeum; species Hordeum vulgare. Next base: position 356,017,058 of record NC_058519.1, on the reverse strand, counting down.
TATTTTCGTTCAAAGCTTCAACTTTAATCCGAGGAAGAATCCTCCCATGGTTGAGTTCATGTTATACGACATCCCCCAGTGCATGACACTACAAGATTTTTGCAATGTATGCAAATTACCTTATGTTGGGGATATCCGTGATCCTCGTCCACGTGACTTGGAGGATTTCATAGGTACTATTGCTGTTGGAGAGGAGAGAGGAGTGTCTCGCGCTAGAATTGCTAGCATACATTTTCCTGTGCTTCGGTACTTCTCATTATTTCTGGGAAAATGTTTGATTGGCCGTGGGGAGGCTGGGTCACTTAGCTCTCCAAACCTTGCGGTTTTGCGCGAAGGCCTTTATAACGATAAGACTTATAGCCTAGGTGCTATAGTAGCCCAGCGGTTGAATACCAACCGTTCCAAGGGTGTAGTCTATGGAGGTATCTATGCTACCCATCTTGCCAGACACTTTGAGATACCCGTTAGACTAGGGGAGGAAGGAGAGATGCTTCTCCGTGAGAAATATCTGGATTATGACAGCATGGTTCGCCATGATTTTCTGGATAGAGATGCTAGTAGACGGATGATTTATAACCTAGTATTTAGTCAGGGTACTCGAGAGACTATTACTTTGCCTGCTCCTTCTTTGTTCCATCTTCATGCAGGCAGGTACACTATTATGCCCTCGGACATCTACGCATATTGGGGCTTGGCCCAACCACAGGTGCCCGTGCCCGAGCCGCCAGTCGAGTACCAGACGCGAGTTTATCAGTGGGAGCCAGAGGAGCTCACACAGCAGTGGCATCCACACTCTGCTCCGGAGTATCCCGGAGCTGGTTATTTCCCGCCTTGGGAGTAGACTAAGTTAGGCCAAAAGCCTAAGCTTGGGGGAGTACGTGTTCTCACCGACCTTACATTCATGCTTATGCTTTCACTTTGTTAGTCGGTGTTTACACTTTGCCACTATATTATCCATGCTAGTTTATTTTTGTTTTCTTGTTTTCTTGTTTTGTGTCCTTTTGAGAAAACCCAAAAAGATTTTTCTTTCTTCTTTTGCTTGTTGGGAGTTTTCCCGTGTAAATAATTCTCTTTTTCTTTGGGTGAAGGTAGAAGATATTGGTTACAATGTTTAGTGGCTCTTGCATGCATACCTGTTTAGCTTTCAAAGAGCCATATTACTTTGTCTTCTCCTTTGTGTTTGCCTGGAGATTCAGCTTAGTCCAATGCACGAGCACTCTTATTATTGTTCACATCGTTCGATCGTGCAAATGAAAGGCAATAATGATGATATATGATGAAGTGACTGAGACTGGAAAAGCTGGTATGAACTCTATCTATTTTGTTTTTGTAAATATGACTAGCTTGTCATGCCTGATTCAGCATTGTTGTGAGAGAACTATGTTCGCAATGACAACTTAGAGATCATAGTTTCTGATGCCATGCTTAATTAGCTGAGAGCTTATAATGGTTTGTCTTGAATGCCAACATAGATTTTGAGATGACTATGATGTAGTATGATAGGATGGTATTCTCCTTTGAATGATTCAAGTGGCTTGACTTGGCGCATGTTCATGCATGTATTTCAAACAAAATCAACATAGCCTCTATGATGTTCGTGTTCATGGTGATTTATATCTTGTTCATGCTTGCATTCAATGTTAGTCAAACTCATTGCATCTTGATGTCTGTTGTCGCTCTCTAGTTGGTCGCTTCCCAGTCTTTTGCTAGCCTTCACTTGTACTAAGTGGAATACCGCTTGTGCATCCACTTCCATAAACCAAAAAGTTTTTCCATGAGAGTCCACCATACCTACCTATTTGCGGTATCTACCTCCGTTCCAAGTAAATTTGCATGTGCCATTCTCTAAACCTTCAAGAAATAATCTGTTTTGCATGCCCGAACCGCTCATGTGGTGACAGGGGGCTATTGGTATCTTCCATGTTAGGCGTGTTATCCTCGACATGTGTTTATTCACTGTCATTCACGACAAAGGGGCCGGTAATTGGAATGCCCAGTTCCACGCTTAAATCGAAAACATAACTGTAAAACAAGACTCCCCCCGGATTGATTTTAGTATGGACGGTACCCGAGGATTCGACTAGCCATGGAGTGTGATTGATTGGTGGTGGGGGAGTTAAAACTTTACTTTTCTGTTTGGGAACCGCCTATAGCATGAGTAGCATGGAAGATATTGAGAACTCTTGGGCATTGCATTGACAATGAAAGCATGCCACCCAAAATTATTATCTCTGTTTTCAAAGCTTGAGCTCTGACACCTCTACAAATCAATGCTTCCCTCTGCGAAGGGCCTGTCTATTTATTTTCCTGTTGAGTCATCCTCTTCTTATATAAGCACCACTTAGAGAGCACCTCTGTCATTTTTATGCTTTGCTTTTGATTGATATTGAGTATTACTATGACTGGATCTTCGTTGCTATGAATTACAATGTTTAGCCTGCCCTTGATCTTTGAAAGTGCTCTACATTTATGTTTTGCGGTCTTAGAAAGAGCTAGCGAGATACCACCTATTCATATTGCTTCATGCTTGTTTTGATTGAAGTGTTGGTATCTGAAACTCATTATTATTTTCTCGTTAGCTGATTATGCCATTGATATCAGTTTACCGTCAGACCTTTGTGTCACTTGCTTATGTGGTTAACTCGTGATCTTGCTGAAATTCTGGTTATGAGTTAGGCATAGTTGCAACAACAAGATCAAACAGAGTTTGTCAAAGTTTTTCCTTCCCTTTCAGTTTGTCAACTGAGTTGCTTGAGGACAAGCAAGGTTTTAAGCTTGGGGGAGTTGATACGTCTCCATCGTATCTACTTTTCCAAACTCTTTTCCCCTTGTTTTGGACTCTAATTTGCATGATTTGAATGGAACTAACCTGGACTGACGCTGTTTTCAGCAGAATTGCCTTGGTGTTGTTTTTGTGCAGAAATGAAAGTTCTTGGAACGTCCAGAAAATTTACGGAGAATATTTCTGGAAAATATGAAAATACCTGCGCAAAGATCCACCGGAGGGGATGGGCCAGTGGGCCACATGCCCTGTAGCCGCCACCCACCCCCCCCCCCTTGGTGGCGGCTAGCAAGATTGTGGGGCCCACATGGCTCTGCCGCCCCCAAACTCAGCTCTATATATTCACTTTCATCCCAGAAAAAAATCAAGAGAGAAGATTTCGTCGCGTTTTGCTATACGGAGGCGCTGCCACATCCTGTTCTTCATCTGGAGGGCAGATCTGGAGTCCGTTTTGAGCTCCGGAGAGGGGAAATCGTCGCCATCGTCATCATCAACGTTCTTCCCTCTCCAATTCCATGAAGCTCTTCATCGTTCGTGAGTAATCTATTTGTAGGCTCGCTGGGCGGTGATGAGTAGGGTGAGATGTATCAAGTAATTGAGTTAGTTTTGACGGGGATTGATCCCTAGTATCCACTATGTTCTAAGATTGGTGTTGCTAGTACTTTGCCATCCTTAATGCTTGTCACTAGGGCACGAGTGCCATGATTTTAGATCTGAAATTATTATATTGTCACCAATATATGTGTGTTTTAGATCCGATCTTGCAAGTTGTAGTTACCTACTATGTGTTATGACCCGGCAACCCCGGAGTGACAATAACCGGAACCACTCCCGGTGATGACCATAGTTTGAGGAGGTCATGTGTTCATCAAGTGCTAATGCGTTGGTCCGGTTCTTTATCAAAAGGAGAACCTTAATATCCCGTAGTTTCCTTTTGGACCTCGCTGCCACGGGAGGGATGGACAATAGATGTCATGCAAGTTATTTTCCCTAAGCACGTATGACGACACATGGAATGCATGCCGACATCACATTGACGAACGGGAGCTAGCCACATATCTCTCCGTGTTATAACTGTTGCATGATGAATATCATCCAAACAAATCACCGACCCATTGCCTACGAGTTTGTCCCATTGCTGTTGTTACTTGTTTTGCTCTGCTGTTGTTACTACTGTTACTGCAGCTATTACTTGTTTTGCTCTGCTGTTGTTACTACTGTTGCTACTTGCTACTGCTGTCACTACTGTTGTTCCTTGCCACTGCTTCTACTCGTCACACTGCTGCTACCTGCTACAATTCTTGTTCGCACGATGTTGACGGGAAACAGTATTTCCCGTCCACGGGCAACTTCTGGCGCCATTCATACAATCGTTAGGAATAGTCTGCCGTCAACAGATCGTTTCTGACACCGTTGTTATCATACTACTTTGTTGTTGATACTTTGCTTGCAGATACTAATCTTTTAGGTGTGGTTGAATCTGACACATTCAGCTGCTAATACTTGAGAGTATCCTCTCACTTCCTGTCCGGCGAACCAACAAATTTGGGTTGAATACTCTACCCTCGAAAACTGCCTCGATCCCACGCGTTGGTGGGCTATTGCAAGACAATTTCCAATTGTTGAGCAACCGAGAACAGCATTTTTCTAGCCATTGCCCGGGATCTCCTAACAGGGGCTGATTTGGATCCACTAGTTTAATGCTATGGTTAGACTTTGTCTTAATTATTATTTTGTAGTTGCGGATGCTTGCGAGAGGGGTTAATCATAAGTGGGATGCTTGTCCAAGTAAGGGCAGTACCCAAGCGCCAGTCCACCCACATATCAAACTATCAAAGTAGCAAACGTGAATCATATGAACATGATGAAAACTAGTTTGACAGAAATTCCCATGTGTCCTCGGGAGCGTTTTACCTCCTATAAGACTTTGTTCAGGCTTGTCCCTTGCTACAAAAGGGATTGGGCAACTTTGTTGCACCTTTGTTACCTTTGTTACTTGCTACTTGCTACGAATCATCTTGTCACACAACTACTTGTTACCGATAATTTCAGTGCTTGCAGATATTACCTTGTTGAAAACCACTTGTCAGATCCTTCTGCTCCTCGTTGGGTTCGACAATCTTACTTATCGAAAGGACTACAATAGATCCCCTATACTTGTGGGTCATCAGCATGCGGGTCGTCTTCCGCCGCGGCACCCCCAAAAGATGTGCCATGATCCGAACGGGATCCCCTCACCGCCCTGGCGACCGACGGTGGTCGACCTCATCCCCTAACCATGGTTATGGGTGAGCGCCACCTACGAACAGGAGAAGATTCTGAATACCAAGATCCAGGGATTGGGGGATTAAGAGGGAGTTGGGTGAGCAAAATCCCTCGCAAAACCTCCCAATTTATAGGACGGGGTGCGGGGGCTATCCTCCCTTGCTCCAGAAGCCACCACCGCTCGCGCCCAATTGCTCGAGCTCACGGGCGAACAGAGAACCGCCCTGATGCGCCAATGCTTGCACGGGCGGGCCCAGCCACTACTGCGCCTTTCAAGGCCTCGTCAGCCACCTGTCCATCCACGATTGCGCATGCCATGCGCGTGGCAGAGGCGTTTAAGGAGGCGGAGAGGCCACTCCGCGCACGACCTCCCACTCTTCACATTCGATGCGCGACGTGGGGAAAGGCAACCGCCAGTAGATCCAGCCACGAAGGCCCACGCACCTCTTTGGGTCTGGCCCAGCAACGCTCCGCGCGCGAGTGTGGACCAGGCCCGGGGGCTCCTATGAGTGCACTAAAGATTGGGGTCCCTAGTGCCCCAGACTTGTGGACTGATACGTCTCCAACGTATCTATAATTTCTGATGGTTCCATGCTATTATGCTATCAACTTTGGATGTTTCATATGCATGAATATGATATTTTATATCTTTTTTGGACTAACCTATTAACTCAGTGCCAAGTGCCAGTTTCTGTTTTTTACGTGTTTTTGACCTTTTTCAGAGAGAATATAAACGGAGTCCAAACGGAATAAAACCTACGGGATGATTTTTTTTCCATAACAGAAGATACGCAGGGGACTTGAGAACCAAGGCAGGAGACCTCGTAGGAGATCACAAGTCCCCTAGCCGCGGCCTAGGGGGGTGGCCGCGCCTGGCAGGCTTGTGCGCCCCACATGGCTCCTTTGCCCTACCTCTTTCGCCTATAAATTCTCTAAAATCCCGAAACCAAAGAAGAGAGCCACGAAAATACTTTTCCGCGCTGCAAGCTTCTGTCTCCGCAAGATCCCATCTGGGGACCGTTCTGGTGCCTTGTCGGAGGGAGATTCGGACACGGAGGGCTTCTTCATCAACACCATTGCCTCTCCGATGATGCGTGAGTAGTTTACCACAGACCTTCGGGTCCATAGCTAGTAGCTAGATGGCTTCTTCTCTCTCTTGGATCTTCAATACAAAGTTCTCCATGATCTTCATGTAGATCTATCCGATGTAACTTTCTTTTGCGTTGTGTTTGTCGAGATCCGATGAATTGTGGATTTATGATCAGATTATCTATGAATATTATTCGAGTCTCCTCTGATCTATTATATGCATGATTTCATATCCTTGTAATTCTCTTCGAGTTATGGGTTTCGTTTGGCCAACTTGATCTATAATTCTTGCAATGGGAGAAGTGCTTGGTTTTGGGTTCATACCGTGCAGTGTCCTCACCCAGTGACAGAAAGGGTAGCAAGGCACGCATCGTGTTGTTTCCATCAAGGGTAAAAAGATGGGGTTTATATCATATTGCATGAATTTATCCCTCTACATCATGTCATCTTGCTTAAGGCGTTACTCTGTTTGTTATGAACTCAATACACTAGATCCATGCTAGATAGCGGTCGATGTGTGGAGTAATAGTAGTAGATGCAGAAAGTATCGGTCTACTTGTCTCGGACGTGATGCCTATATGTATGATCATTGCCTTAGATATCGTCATGACTTTGCACGATTCTATCAATTGCTCGATAGTAATTCGTTCACCCACCGCAATACTTGCTATTATGAGAGAAGCCTCTAGTGAACACTATGGCCCCTGGGTCTACTTCACATCCTATATTCAGATCTACAAAATTACTTTATTGCACTTTTCACCTTCAGATCTCACCTTGCAAATAATCGTGAAGGGATTGACAACCCCTTTTCGCGTTGGGTGCAAGTTTGTTTGTTTTTGCACTGGTACATTGGGGCCTCATCTTGATACTCCTACTGGATTGATACCTTGGTTCTCAAACTGAGGGAAATACTTATCGCTACTTTGCTGCATCACCCTTTCCTCTTCAATGGAAAAACCAACGCAAGCTCAAGTGGTAGCAAGAAGGATTTCTGGCGCCGTTGCCGGGGAGTATTCAAGTGAAGCATATCTACCAAGTAACTATCACAAACTCATCTCTTGCATTTACATTATTTGCCTTTTCCCTCTCGTTTTCCTCTCCCCCACTTCTAAAACGATTTTCCGAAAATACCAAAAACATTTTCCTTTTTATTCGCTCTTCTTCCATTCGCCTTTTGGTCGCTATGTTTGCTTGTGTTGCCATGAGCCTTCAATATGCTTGCATCCTTGCTTGCTAACTATCTATTGATATGGATCCTCACCCACTTGCTAATCTCTTTAAGAGATCCAATTATGTTGAACCAATTGCTAGTGAGTTTTGTGCACTAGATTATCTTTATGAAGTTTTGCTTGAGATGCGTGAATCTGAAAATTGTGATGAAGAAATTTATGAAGTGATTCACGAGGGCTCCTTGAATGAAAAGCATGATTGCAATGGTTTCACTATAAATTCTATTAATGACAATCATGCTAAAAATATGCAAAACCCTAAGCTTGGGATGCTAGTTTTGCTATGTCCACTACTTGTTGCAATGATCATGATTGGGGTGATGATTTTTCTTACGATCTTGAAAATTTGTTTAAGCCTCATGATGAATATGATATTGATAATAATGTTTGCAATAAGATTGAAAGTGGGTTTGGAGAAGTCATGACTTTAGTTGATGATAATCCCACTATTTTTTAAGAGCGTCAACTTTGCATGCATGTGGATCATGAAAAGAATATCCTATGTGATAGTTATATTGTTGAATTTGAATATGATCCCACATGTAATTATTATGAGAAAGGAAAATATGGTTGTAGAAATTTTCATATCACTAAATCACCTCTCGTTATGTTGAGATTGCTATTGTCTCTTTCTTCTTCCTTGCATATGGTAACTATTGGTTGTCTTGACAATTTGTTTTCCTATAAAATGCCTATGCATAGGAAGTATGTTAGACTTAGATATGTTTGTCACATGTTTCATGATGCTCTCTTCGTGTCCGATTGCTATCTTATATATGAGCATCATTGAATTATCAATGCCTAGCTAAAGGCTTTAAAGAAAAACGCTTGTTGGGAGGCAACCCAATGAATAAATTTATTTTGGCTTTTCACTTTCTGTTTTGTTGAGTCCACACCATCATAAGTCTGTTATGATTGTGTTTTTATGTTTTAGTTAGTGTTTGTGCCAAGTAGAACCTTTATGATTACTTTTGGTGATAGTTGTTTGATCATGCTGAAAAAGATAGAAACTTTGCGCTCACGAAAGTATTTTAATTCCTATCCAGAAAGAGTTTTTGAGTTGATTCTTTTTGCTGCTGATTGATATGCGAATTTACCTAATTGTCATAATTTTTCAGAATTTTTGGGATACAGAGGTATACGAAGTATACACATTGCTACAGACTGGTCTATTTTTGACAGATTCTGTTTTTGTTGTGTTAATTGCTTATTTTGATGAAACTATGGTTAGTATCGGGGGGGTACTAGCCATGAAGAAGTGAGAATACAGTAATATAACATCAATCTAAATGGAAATCATGTTTACTACAGTACCTAAAAAGTTGGTGGTTTGTTTTCTTCTGCTAATGATATCACGAGTTTCTGTTTAAGTTTTGTGTTGTGAAGTTTTCAAGTTTTGGGTGATGTTCTCATGGACAATGGAATAAAGAGTGGAAAGAGCTTAAGCTTGGGTATGCCCAAGACATCCCTAGCTAAATTCAAGGACACCAAAAAGCGTAAGCTTGGGGATGCCCGGGGAAGACATCCCCTCTTTCGTCTTCAATCCATCGGTAACGTTACTTGGAGCTATATTTTTATTTACCACATGATATGTGTTTTTCTTGGAGCGTCGTGTATTATAGGAGTCTTTGCTTTTTGTTTTATCACAATAATCCTTGCTGCACACCTTTTTGAGAGGGACATGCACTCATCGTGAATTTGTTAGAATACTCAATGAGCTTCACTTATATCTTTTGAGCTAGGCAATTTAGCTCCCATGAGCTTCACTTATATCTTTTGAGATAGATAATTTTGCTCCCATGAGCTTCACTTATATCTTTTGAGCTAGATAATTTTTCTCTAGTGCTTCACTTAAATATTTTTAGAGCACGACGGTGTCATATTTTGTATAAATAAAAACTCTCGATATTCACTTATATCATTTTGAGAATGCTCTCTCTAAGTAACTTGGTAATTGGCGTGTGTTATGAAATTAGTCCGAAATATGTTAGGCATCCAAAGAGGATATAATAAAAACTTTCATATTCAAGTGCATTGATTAGTAAGAGAAGTTTGATTCCTCACAATTAGTTTTGAGATATGGATATGGTAATATTAGAGTTATGTTAGTAGGGTGTTGTGAATCTAGAAATACTTGTGTTGAGGTTAGTGATTCCCGTAGCATGCACGTATGGTGAACCGCTATGTTAGGAAGTCGGAGCATAATTGATTTATTGATTGTCATCCTTTGTGTGGCGGTCGGGATCGCGCGATGGTTAACACCTACCAACCCTTCCCCTAGGAGTATGCGTTTAGCACTTTGTTTCGATTACTAATAAAACTTCCGCAATAAGTATATGAGTTCTTCATGACTCATGTGAGTCCATGGATTATACGCACTCTCACCCTTCCACCATTGCTAGCCTCTCTAGTACCGTGTAACTTCCGCCGGTGCACAAACCCACCATATACCTTCCTCAAAACAGCCACCATACCTACCTATTATGGCATTTTCATAGCCATTCCGAGATATATTGCCATGCAACTCCCACCGTTCCGTCTCATGACATGTGCTGTCACGTTCATATTGCCATTGCATGATCGTAAGATAGCTAGCGAGATGTTTCAATGTCATATGCTAAGCTAGATCGTTGCACATCCCAGTACACTGTCGGAGGCATTTCATATAGAGTCATCATTGTTCTAAGAATTGAGTTGTAAGTAAATAAAAGGGTGATAATCATCATTATTAGAGCATTGTCCCATGTGAGGAAATTAAAAAAAGAGGCCAAATATGCCCACCAAAAAAATGAAAAAAAGAGATGCCAAAGAACCCAAACAAAAAAATGAGAGAAAAAGAGAGAAGGGACAATGCTACTATCTTTTTCCACACGTGTGCTTCAAAATAGCACCATGTTCTTCATGTTAGAGAGTCTCTTGTTTTGTCACTTCCATATACTAGTGGGAATTTTCATTATATAACTTGTCTTGTATATACCAGTGATGGGCTTCCTCAAAATTACCCTAGGTCTTCGTGAGCAAGCAAGTTGGATGCACACCCACTAATTTTATTTTTGACTTTCCATACACTTATAGCTCTAGTGCATCCATTGCATGGCAATCCCTACTCATTCACATTCATATCTATTGATGGGCATATCCATAGCCCATTGATACGCCCAGTCGATGTGACCATCTTTTCCTTTTTCCTCATAACCTCCACCACACTCTGTTCCACCTATAGTGATATATCCATGGCTCACGCTCATGTATTGCGTGAGAGTTGAAAAAGTTTGAGAAAGTAAGAGTGCGAAAACAATTACTTGATCAATATCGGGTTTGTGCATGATTTAAATTCGTTGTGTGGGGATGATGGAGCATAGCCAGACTATATGATTTTGTAGGGATAACTTTCTTTGGCCTTGTTATTTCAAAAGTTCATGATTACTTTGCTAGTATGCTTGAAGTATTATTGTTTTCATGTCAATAGTAAACTACTGTTCTGAATCTTACGGATCTGAACATTCATGCCACAAGAAAGAAGTTACAAAGAACAAATATGTTAGGTAGCATTCCACATCAAAAATTCGTTCTTTATCACTTCCCTACTCGAGGACGAGCAGGAGTTAAGCTTGGGGATGCTTGATACATCTCCAACGTATCTATAATTTTTTATGGTTCCATGCTATTATCTTGTCAACTTTGGATGTTTTATATGCATGAATATGCTATTTTATATCATTTTTGGGACTAACCTATTAACTCAGTGCCAAGTGCCAGTTTCTGTTTTTTCCGTGTTTTTGACCTTTTTCAGAGAAGAATATTGAACGGAGTCCAAACAGAATAAAACCTGCGGGATGATTTTTTTTCCTTAACACAAGATACGTAGGAGACCTCGTGGGAGATCACTAGCCCCCTAGCCACGGCCTAGGGGGGTGGCCGCGCCTGGCCTGCTTGTGAGCCCCACGTGGCTCCTTTGCCCTACCTCTTTCGCCTATAAATTCTCTAAAATCCCAAAACCAAAGAAGAGAGCCACGAAAATACTTTTCCGCCGCCGCAAGCTTCTGTCTCTGCAAGATCCCATCTGGGGACCATTTTGGTGCCCTGTCCGAGGGGGATTCGGACACAGAGGGCTTCTTCATAAACACCATTGCCTCTCCGATGATGCGTGAGTAGTTCACCATAGACCTTCGGGTCCATAGCTAGTAGCTAGATGGCTTCTTCTCTCTCTTGGATCTTCAATACAAAGTTCTCCATGATCTTAATGGAGATCTATCCGATGTAACTTTCTTTTGCGGTGTGTTTGTTGAGATCCATGAATTGTGGATTTATGATCAGATTATCTATGAATATTATTTGAGTCTCCTCTGATCTCTTATATGCATGATTTCGTTTCCTTGTAATTCTCTTCGAGTTATGGGTTTCGTTTGGCCAACTTGATCTATAATTCTTGCAATGGGAGAAGTGCTTGGTTTTGGGTTCATACCGTGCGGTGTCCTCACCCAGTGACAGAAAGGGTAGTGAGGCACGCATCGTGTTGTTGCCATCAAGGGTAAAAAGATGGGGTTTATATCATATTGCATGAATTTATCCCTCTACATCATGTCATCTTGCTTAAGGCGTTACTCTGTTTGTTATGAACTCAATACACTAGATGCATGCTGGATAGCGGTCGATGTGTGGAGTAATAGTAGTAGATGCAGGAAGTATCGGTCTACTTGTCTTGAACGTGATGCCTATATGTATGATCATTGCCTTAGATATCGTCATGACTTTGCGCGATTCTATCAATTGCTCGACAGTAATTCGTTCACCCACCGCAATACTTGCTATTATGAGAGAAGCCTCTAGTGAACACTATGGCCCCCGGGTCTACTTCACATCCTATATTCAGATCTACAAAATTACTTTGTTGCACTTTTCACCTTCAGATCTCACCTTGCAAATAATCGTGAAGGGCTTGACAACCCCTTTTTCGTGTTGGGTGCAAGTTTGTTTGTTTTTGCGCAGGTACATTGGTGCCTCATCTTGATACTCCTACTGCATTGATACCTTGGTTCTCAAACCGAGGGAAATACTTATCGCTACTTTGCTGCATCACCCTTTCCTCTTCAAGGGAAAAACCAACGCAAGCTCAAGAGGTGGCATGCACAGGCGCAGAAGGCCCCTGACGGCAGGGCGTGGCAGAGTCCAGACAAGATGCGCCCCCAAGATTACCAAGGCCCCGGCAAGCCTGCCTTGCCGGGAGGATAACCAAGGCCACGCCCATTTAGTGGGTGTGATGAACTCACCAGGCATGAGGCCTCGGCAAATCTCCTTTGCCGGGACGACAACCAAAGCCCCCGACAAGCTTCCTTGCCGAGATGATGGGCTAGGCACCGGAGGGCAACCGCCCTTGCCACAGTGCCACCCCCCCCCCAAGTTCCAGTGCATTCCTCATGCGCCAGCGCGGCGTCCAGGTGTCGAAACACCTGGACATATCTCTTCACCAGCACGTTGCAGACAAGGACAAGACATGCATTTAATGCACCTGACAGCGGTAGATACATAAGCACCGCTCTAGGTTCACTGTAACTTCTCGTGAATTTACCACCGAGCACTGTAGGCGACCCCTTTTCCTATAAAAGGAGGCCCTTAGCTGATTCACAAGGGGTTATACTCTTTGGACATTGGCCAAAAGACGATTATCATCAGTCACGGTAACGAACTACGAACGCTTAATACGATCAGACGAGTAGGACGTGGGGTTTTACGCGTAATCGGCCCGAACCTGGGTAAAAAGGCTTGCCGGGTGTCGATCGTTAGCTCTGCTCTTAACGTCGTCTTTCCCCGCCCTACAATCACAAGGGTATCACGTCGATTCCCATAGGTGTCGACCTAGCAACGCCGACATAGAGTTGCTCAAATTTGGATCTGGACAGATAGGGTTTTATAATAATTAGGAGAGTCAAATCAACTTGTATTGAGATGAAACTTGTCAAGATCATCACATATATGATATGTGACATGCTAGAATTTTACAGGAATTTATTGAGAACATTTCTTATAGAAATATTCCAAAAGCTTGAAATAGGTAGGAAGGCTTTTGAAGGGGTTTGCCCAATATTTTGAACATGACCATGTGTTGAAACTTATATATATGGAATATATATATCCACTCAGTTTCCCTGATTTTTCTTAAATATTTTGAAAGCAATAAAAATAACTTTCCTTCATAAGAGACCATTTCTGGCCTCACAAGAAGGCATTTAAATAAAATAGAAAAATAACTTTCAAAATAATAATATTGTGGTTTTGGGAAGCCATTTTGATAATGGGTTTTAAATAAAATAATTGGTGCAAAATAAATTACCTAATTTGAGGACTTGTAGTACAAATCTCATCTCACGGGTTTTGAAAGCTTAATTTAAAGAAATGTTTTTTGGTGAAAATAATATTTCGTAAAAATAGTTTTTGGTCCTAAACACATGTCATGATCATCAGGCAGGAGTTTTGGGCTAAGGAGGTGAGTGTGGAGAGTAACAAGAATTATTGAGAATCAAACACAAGCATACAAGCAAGCAAGCAAACAATAGTCACTTCAAGCATTACAAGCATTCACCAAAAAAATTAATTGGTCCTAATTTTTTAGAAAAGTCAAATCAGTCACGAGAGTTAAAACAGGGTGTTACAATGTATTACTATTAGTCCACTTCAAAAGTGCTTCTATGCTTGCCACTCACTTGTGCATGGACATGCTATACAAATGGGTTTTAACTCCTTTCTGTGACGTAGTTTTAAGATGTCGCCTTGACTATGTGGGTGATAGGGGGTCCATCCCACACCACACGGGAAACTCGTCGGCGATGAAGACCAATGAACGCAAACGTTTGGCAAAAATAAACGTATGGGATGTCCGCATCTATCACAAACAAGAGTCACCGGTCAACCGTTTGAGTTATGGCATAGTTCCCATACGACCCATCCTTGCAACTCGTGTGAGATCACACTAACATCGCACACGCTATTCTGTAGCACATTGTTTACGATGTGTGCTGAATCGCAAACAGTTCATAATTGTAAAGCGTGTATGATAAACAGACTATCACACACATTTTGTCCTACTGCGTCGTTTGCGATATACCAAGATTCCCAAATGCTCCAACTGTCATACTCGTGTGGGGTGCATAGGACATAACAAATAGTTAAACATTATAAATCGTGTATAATAAGGAGACTATCACAAAACATTTAGGTCTGCTTAACCATCGCAGATGGCAATTGTGTGCATTGTCACACACGACTTCTCAGTGTGAAACGTGTTGAATCATCACGTATATCACACACATTCTGCTTTACAAACCGTGTTGAATTATCAGGTATATCACACACATTCTGCTTTACAAACCGTGTGCGATGTAATGCCTGCATATCTTATTTTTACGCTATTTTAATCGCCACAATTTTAAATTCCATAGGATTTGAATTTGAAAGTAGGCTATAACATTTTTACATCCATCTTATATATACATAGGTTCAACAACCAATGCACTATTCCATTCACGGGTACATATGTTCAAGAATTACATCAAGAAATAATAATTACATTAGGACTAGATAAAGAATGATGAACCATGGTTGCATACTTGTATTAAATATGGTAAAGAAAGAGGCGAAAGACATTCTGGTAGCTATACAAGGTGAAGCGTAATTCCCATATTGTGTCCTCCTCCATGCAGAATGCACGAATGACTCTAGGCCAGCCCCTTGTGATGGTGGACCGCCCATCCTTCTCTATCTTGATGAGGACATCTAGGTAGTCATCATGGCCTGGTAGATATACTTTAACATTTGCATGTCCACTAATCATGTAGTTTGAGAGGTAATTTTGAGTAAACTGCTTTGAGAACCACTACAAACAAAAAAGATTCACACATTGTAAACATTGTGGAGGAAATCGTTAACTGGTAGATGCTCGGTTGGCTCGCGAGTAGGGGATTAATAGGATAATCGACAAGGTAATCAACCATTTAATCAATTAATCGTGCGTTTTTCGGTTTTTCGGCTACTCGGTGACCCTAAGAGTAGGGATTAATCGGCAAGTTAACTAGTTAATCGGATGATTTTTTGAGCAGGGATTGTAAATTTGTAGGCTAACAACTCATTAGTAAAAGAAGGGTACAAAGTTCGTATTTACCATCTTGCAGTTCACTGTTGTCTTGCATAAGGTGTAGAGAAATAGTTTCATATCCATACTTTTTCCCATTTTATTCACAACCTTTATTAGTTTCCTCACTTGACGCTAGTTCATAAATAAATCACTGCCCCATATGCAAAAAGGTTCGACGCGCGGATCTTTACCAGTGACATATGTACCTACAAGTGTAGGATCTGAAGTATGTCTAGAGGGGGTGATTAGACTACTTGACAAAATAAAAACTTAGCCTTTTCCCAATTTTAGTTGTGGGCAAGTTTTAGCAATTGTTGTAAGTCAAGCACACCCTACACATGCAAGTCTAAGAGTATAGCAACGGAAAGTAAAGACATGCACATGTAAATAAAGGGTAGGGATAGGAAGATCAAACGCAAAGATTGACACGACGATTTTTGGCGTGGTTCCGATAGGTGGTGCTATTGTACGTTCACGTTGATGGAGACTTCAATCCACGGAGGGTAACCACGGAGGGTAACCAAATGGAATGTTGCTGGCACCGAGATGCTAGGGTTTTGCAAAGGTTATGTCTGGTGGAAAACTCGGTAGGGTCGAATGGAAAGTTGGTGGCACCGAATTTTAGACTCTGCGGATTTTTACAGAATATATGTGGGATAATTTCATGAGTATTTTTGGTGGCTATCTCTAAGCACTTGAGCAATTAGATCATCATAGTCACCTCATTCCCTTTTAATAGTATTGTCTTTCCTATGGACTCTGATTGCAATCTCTGGCGATAGCTAGACGAATGATGATGACAATAAACCTTCCCGTGCAACGGCACCAGAAATATGCTACTAGCACTCCACAGTAATGAAACTAGAAGAATGTTGTTGACGGCCCACCAGCGCGTGGGTTCACAGCAGTTTTCGAGGGTAGAGTATTCGACCCAAATTTGTTGATAAGCCCGTCATGAGGTGAGAGAATACTCTCGAGTATTAGCAGTTGAATTTGTCAGATTCAACCACACCTGAAAGATTAGTATCTGCAAGCACAGTAGTAACAGCAAAGTAATATGATAACAACGGTGTCAGAAATGATCTGTTGACGGAAGACTATTCCTAACGATTGTATCAATGGCGCCTCCGTTGCCGCGTTGACGGAAATTGTCAGTTCCCGTCAACGTCCGGTGAACCAACAGTGTAGCAGGTAGTAGCAGTGTAACGAGCAATAGCAGTGGCAAAGAACAGCAGTAGTGACAGCAGTAGCAAGTAGCAAAAGTAGCAAGCAACAGTAGTAGCAACAGTAGTAGCAGCAGCAACAGAGCAAGACAAGTAACAGCAGTAGCAACAGTAGCAGCAGCAGCAGAGCAAGACAAGTAACAGAAGTAGCAACAGTAATAGCAGCAGTAGCAAAGCAAGACAAGTAACAGCAGTAGCAGTAGGAAAAACTCGTAGGCAATGGGTCGGTGATTTGTTTGGATGATATTCATCATGCAACAGCTATAACACGGAGAGATATGTGGCTAGCTCCCGTTCGTCAATGTGATGTAGGCATGCATTCCGTGTGTCGTCATACGTGCTTAGGGAAAAGAACTTGCATGACATCTATTGTCCATCCCTCCCGTGGCAACGGGGTCCAAAAGGAAACTACGGGGTATTAAGGTTCTCCTTTTAATAAAGAACCGGACCAACGCATTAGCACTTGGTGAATACATGAAGTCCTCAAACTATGGTCATCACCGGGAGTGGTTCCGGTTATTGTCACTCCGGGGTTGCCGGATCATAACGCATAGTACGTAACTACAACTTGCAAGATCATATCTAAAACACACATATATTGGTGACAACATAATAATTTCAGATCTGAAATCATGGCACTCGGGCCCTACTGACAAGCATTAAGCATGGCAAAGTAGTGGCAACATCAATCTCAGAACATAGTGGATACTAGGGATCAATCCCCATCAAAACTAACTCGATTACATGATAGATCTCATCCTACTCATCACTGCCCAACGAGCCCCTGAGGTGGAACTTGACGCAGATATTTTTGATATTTTCCAAAACTGCTCCCCGTAAATTTTCAGGACGTTTGGAGAACTTTGATTTGTGCACAAAAATAACACCAAGGCAATTCTGCTGAAAACAGCGTCAGTCCAAGTTAGTTCCATTCAAATCATGCAAATTAGAGTCCAAAACAAGGGCAAAAGAGTTTGGAAAAGTAGATACGATGGAGACGTATCAACTCCCCCAAGCATAAAACCTTGCTTGTCCTCAAGCAACTCAGTTGACAAACTGAGAGAGAAAGAAAAACTTTGACAAACTCTGTTTGATCTTGTTGTTGCAACTATGCCTAACTCATAACCAGAATTTCAGCAAGATCACAAGTTAACCACATAAGCAAATGACACAAAGATCTCACGGTAAACTAATATCACTGGCATAATCAGCTAACGAGCAAATAATAATGAGTTTCAAGTACCAACACTTCAATCAAAACAAGCATGAAGCAATATGAATAGGTGGTATCTCCCTAGCTCTTTCTAAGACCGCAAAACATAAATGCAGAGCACTTTCAAAGATCAAGGGCTGACTAAACATTGTAATTCATAGCAACGAAGATCCAGTCATAGTCATACTCAATATCAATCAAAAGCAAAGCATAAAAATGATAGAGGTGCTCTCTAATTGGTGCTTATATAAGAGGAGGATGACTCGACAGGAAAATAAATAGACAGGCCCTTCGCAGAGGGAAGCATTGATTTGCAGAGGTGCCAGAGCTCAAGCTTTGAAAACAGAGATAATAATTTTGGGTGGCATGCTTTCATTGTCAACGCAATGATCAAGAGTTCTCAATATCTTCCATGCTACTCATGCTATAGGCAGTTCCCAAACAGAAAAGTAAAGTTTTAACTCCCCCACCACCAGTCAATCACACTCCACGGCTAGCCGAATCCTCGGGTACCGTCCATACTAACATCAAACCGGGGGGAGTCTTGTTTTACAGTTATGTTTTCGATTTAAGCGTGGAACTAGGCATTCTAATTACCGACCCCTTTCTCGTGAATGACTGTGAATAAACACATGTCGAGGATAACACTCCTAGCATGGAAGATACCAATAGCCCCCTGTCACCACATGAGCGGTTCGGGCATGCAAAACAGATTATTTCTTGAAGGTTTAGAGAATGGCACAAGTAAATTTACTTGGAACGGCAGATAGATACCGCAAATAGGTAGGTATGGTGGACTCTCATGGAAAAACTTTTAGGTTTATGGAAGTGGATGCACAAGCAGTATTCCGCTTAGTACAAGTGAAGGCTAGCAAAAGACTGGGAAGCGACCAACTAGAGAGCGACAACAGTCATCAAGATGCAATGAGTTTGACTAACATTGAATGCAAGCATGAACAGGATATAAATCACCATGAACAGAACATCATAGAGGCTATGTTGATTTTGTTTCAACTACATGCATGAACATGCGCCAAGTCAAGCCACTTGAAACATTCAAAGGAGAATATTATCCTATCATACTACATCATAGTCATCTCAAAATTTATGTTGGCATTCAAGATAAAGCATTATAAACTCTCGACTAAATAAGCATGGCAAACATGGTTCTCTCACAACGAAGCTAAATCTGGGTCGACAAGCTAGTCATATTTACAAAAACAAAATAGATAGAGTTCATACCAGCTTTTCAGTCTCAGTCACTTCATCATATATCATCATTGTTGCTGTCGGGGATATACCCCGCAGTGTAACCCGGCTTGGAGTATGACCCGCCAAAGGGCTTGGCGACTCACCGGCAACTCAGCAGTGACCTGGCGGACGACTCATACTTGTCCCCACAGGCGACTTAGATAAATTATGAAGGCCCAAGGCCCAGCGTGCACCCTGGCATAAGGCGGCTCATAGAGAGGCCAGGAGGGCTGACTCACAAGAGAAGGCCCAAGAAGAGGAGAGACTCCCTCACAAAGGAAACAAGACCCGGATTAGGATTCAAGAGAGACTAGTCCTATTCCTACTTCTAGTAGGACTCTACATGTAAACCTACCCCTTCCACCTATATAAGGAGGGGTAAGGCGCCCCAAGAGGGACAAGAGACACAACTTAGGTCTAGACAAGACAAATCATGAGATAGACAGATTAGACACCCACGAGATTAGAGGTGGCGAGTCTGCACCCTTGTAATCTAGATCATCTCCTCATCAATGAAACATAAGCAGGACGTAGGCTTTTACCTCCACCAGAGGGGCCGAACCTGGGTAAACTCGCGTCTCTCGATTCCGACCAACCCCTTCAAGCCGTCACATGGTTGCGATGGCCTCACACCTAAGTTCTCTCACGAGAACATCTGCCGTGACAAAACCACGACAGTTGGCGCCCACCGTGGGGCGATCGCACGGTGGAATTGTGTTCTTGAAGGGATTTCTTTTAGGGATCGAGAAGCTTATGATCCGTTGAATTCCTAAGACCTGGCACGAAGAGGTCTACATCAACTTTGAGTTCATCAATGAAGACGCCGCAGTCCTCGTCAATCCTGCGATGTCATCAAGTCGCCGCAGTTTTTGGTAATTCTGCGTCGCCATCAAAATTGCCGCAGTCAGCCCTCAATGAACCAAGCAATGAAGCATGCCAGATCCGATTTTCCCGTGATTCTACTCGCTCGTATACGAAAAGTACAAATCGCCGGCAGCGCCCAGCTAGGCCACATGTGGTTGAATCGGGCTTACAGTTACACGTGCAACTCAATCTGGAGCAAGGGCTAATCTTTGTGTCCGTTTCAAACAAAAAAAGGTTGTTCCTTGTCGGAAGAAAGCCTCGACGAAAACGCGGACTTAGTCTCGACCAAAATCACGCTGGTTCGCCTCGCGGCTGTGACGGCTCCTCCGTGCCACACACGCGCGCCGATCCAGCCGCCCCCGCGCGAACCTTCGCTTGCATTATCGTCAACGTTGCATTGGCTCCGTCCCGTCGCAGTGCCAGCCTCGCCTCGTATCATCTCTTCGAGCTGCCTCTGCCATGGATTGAGTCGCCACGTCGGCTCATCCTCTACTCTACCTCCACCAGCTCATCTCCGAGTCGAGATTGAAGTCAACCTCGTTTACGAGTTGTCGCCCCAGCATCTCCCGTATTGGACTCAACCGCGTCTCAAGCCGCCGTGGCAAACCCCGGGAGCTGCAAGTTGTTTCCGCTCGAGCTGTCATCAACATCGAGTTAGTTTCAGATTACAGCTTTGCAGCTTGCATCGCAGACACCTACCTCTGCCTCTGTTGTGCCCGTGCAAGCCGTCGTCCGCCTCGCCGGCCACCTCGCATCAATAGCACGCCTACCTCCACCACGTCTGCGCTTCCACCTCGGTCCCGCCCGCTGCATCGCGTCCGCGCCGGTCCCGCGCCGATCTGCGTCGGCTGGGCCACCCCGTGTGCCCACCTCGTCGGCCTCCCTGCATCGCTATGCGTCGTCCGAGTCAACGTCGTCTTGCTTGCCTCAATAGCTGGATGGATGCGTGGGTTATGTAAGTAGAATTGTAGATGATGGATGGCTCCTGTGTGATGGATTGATCTGTGGCTGCCTTGGCAGAGGGACATTGAGAACGAGGATGGCATGCTCTGACTTATGTTGCCATGCCGCGCCCCGTCCGACTCCGTCGTGGGTCACACGTCCGCATCATTCCGACCGCCCTCGCACAAGCCTGCATCCTTGCTAGATTCGCCTCGTCTGCGCCTGTTGCCGTCGCCGACCCGAACCGGTCTCACCAGCCGCCAAACACACTCAGCAAGCCTCACGGTGGGTCATGATCGAATAATGGTTGCCTTTCCCATCAGCAAAAAGAAAAGAAGAAGAAGAGGGCACTACGTGAAAAAGCTTGGAAGATGTACATGAGCTAGTTCTACTCGCGTATGAGGCGTACGGGTGCGCCATGCATATGTTCGCCGAGCTGCAAAAACATTCTATACCACTCATCAGCTGTCAAATACCAAGGACATGTCTAAAAATCTGAAGCGAGAGGCAGTACCTGCATACAGAGGAAAAATCAACCGGCCGCTACTCCAATGCTATCGTTCGATTCTCTCGAGCATTATCAAACACCAGCGTCTGGGTTCACCCGACAAAAATCTCAGGTGATATTCATCCTTTCTATTTTTTCACATACATATTAATTCATCCAAGAACAATTACTCTGGCATATAGTATTTTTTACGCATGACAATTACTCATTACAAAAGCGGCGTCATATTATGAGTACGAAACTCGTGTCAATCAAAGCCACAGGCGACTCATTATCCTTGTCGGCCTACAATACCGTGGGAGATTCACCGTCTGCGGCGGTCTACAACAACATGGGCGGCTCACCATCCAAGGCGGCTTACAATGACGCGGCCAACTCTTACATCCGCGCAACCAATACGACTTACAATGATGCGGCCAACTCTTACGTCCGCGCAACCAAAACAGACAGACGCAAGACGCCGCCCTTACGGCCCGGATTATGACAACACGCCGGTACAGAGCTCGCCTGTTCGAGCCGCCCAACAGATGAATGCAAGATGCCGCCGCCCAGATGACATCAACATATCGCCGCAGTGTTTGCTGATACGACCCGCCCAACAGACATATGCAAGCCATCGTCCGTACGGTCTGTTCTCCATCAACATTTTGGTGTAGTGCTCGCATATATGAGCCGCCCAAGAGACGGACGCAAGTCGCCGCCCCAATGGTCCGGTTTGTATCAACTGTCGGTGCGGTGCTCGTCTGTACGAGCCGCCCAACAGAAGGATGCAAGTCGCCACCCTCACGGCCCGGATTACATCAACCTGTCGGTGCAGTGCTCGCCTGTATGAGCCGCCCAACAGAAGGACGCAAGTCGCCGTCCTCACGGTCCGGATTATATCAACCCGCCCGTGTAGTGCTCGCTTATACGAGCCGCCCAACAAAGGATGCAAGACGCCACCCTCACAGCCCGGATTACATGAACCTGCCGGTGCAATGCTCGCCTGTACGAGCCGCCTAACAAAAGGACGCAAGTCGCCACCCTCACGGTCCGGACAACATCAACTTGCCGGTGCAGTGGCTTTATATCTCGGAGATGGAGCGAGTACCAGTATCTTTTCTCTGTCGGTTTATGCCACAATCAAGTATGGAGACTCTCAAGCCACCTCCTTGAGTCGACTTAAGACTCGGGGGCTACATGG
This sequence comes from Hordeum vulgare subsp. vulgare, assembly GCF_904849725.1. Classification (NCBI taxonomy): domain Eukaryota; kingdom Viridiplantae; phylum Streptophyta; class Magnoliopsida; order Poales; family Poaceae; genus Hordeum; species Hordeum vulgare. The sequence continues at coordinate 355,994,378 of NC_058519.1, read as the reverse complement.
ACATGGCTCGGCAGGCTCAACTGGGATGAATAATTCAAAGAACCCCGGGTCATTACAGGAAAATTAAGCCGGTCTAAATACTTGAGCTTTTGATACAAAAGTCTCCCTTGGGTGGCGCTTGAGCTTTTTTGACTCGCCCTATCCTGTCGCGACCTTATGAGCCGACGAAATCGCTATTTTGGGTGGCGCTTGAGTTTTTTTGACTCGCCCTATCCTGTCGCGACCTTATGGGCCGACGAAATTGCTATTTTGGGTGGCGCTTGAGTTTTTTGACTCGCCCTATCCAGTCGCGACCTGATGAGCCGACGAAATTGCTATTTTTTACCTTCCTGGCATTGCCACAAGGTTTTTCAGACTTTTTTCTGACTCGCCTCAAAATATCTTGGGACAATTGCTATTCATTATCACTCAGGTGCTAGCCACCGTGACTCACTGAGCCGGCTTATTTAAAATAGCTTGATGCCATACTTATCATATCATATACATGCATCATCTTGCATTGCATCATGCATCATACATACATATCATGTCGGTCTTCAAATCGGGTCAAAGCATAAATTCTTGCAGGTACAAATAAAATCTTTGAATAGCCAATTTGGCTGGATTTTTATCATGGTTTATCATAACCAGTGTTAAATGATTGGGGGTTTTCAAAGCCAGCTCGGAAGAATTGACTATTGTCAAAGAGCCGCCCTATCACATATAATGTCGAGTCATCTAATTGACCGGCCCTTGGATTTCTTCAACTTGTGTTCTGTAGTAAGCTACAACACTTATGGATTTCTCCGACATATGGATTTCTCAAGGATATATTTGTCGGGTTACATTGCAACCACGGTCAAGGATTTCTTTTATCACAAAGGCATCATCAGCTCACAGAGTGGATATGATTTTATTCTACAATGGAAGGAATAGCCCCAAGACGCTACAGGCACACAACCCGGCACTTCGGGGCTACATTATTCAAATCAAGATTACATCAAAGTATGCAAGTCCCATATCGCTACAAGCATGCGCCATGACACTTGGGGGCTAATGCAATCCCTTTTCAAATGATCACATCATCAACAGCCTGGCTATTTCAAGGAGATAAGCCGGCCCTAGGGGCTACAGGTCGCTCATTGTTCAAAGTATGGATTCAAGGAAGAGCCGGCTCATCATTTTTATAATGACCCGACCCTTGGGGGCTACATATTGCCGCTCAAGGTTACATCATCAGATTTACAAAGTCCCTTCTCATTATTGCATAATGACCCGGCCCTTGGGGGCTACATCATATGATATATTATTTTCAAAGCAGAAGAACGTGGAAGTCCCGAGTCACCGCAAGCAATCGACCCGTCACTTGGCGGTTACACTATTTAGATCATAATTTCTAAAGTCTTAGGTTGCTGCAGGCAAGACAACCCGGCCCTTGGGGGCTACAACACTAAGTTGTTTCACTGATCATGAGGTTCAAATTGAAGACCCGGCTCATCACAAACTGATGACCCGGCCCTTGGGGGCTACAGTTGAAGCATTGAAAGACCGGCTCAACATCACACGGATTTGTCAATTGGAGTTCAATTGTTTGACGGGGCACTACTAATAATCATGACCCGCCATTAGCAATCATGACCCGCCATTGTCAATCATAACCCGCCGAAGCAAGAGAAGCTGGTTCAACATTGTGTGGATTTCTCATTTCCCAAGTTTTCATCAAGCCAAAGCATTGGAGGCCGATTCAATGGCATATATATATTTTATTGCAAAAGACACGTACCTACGAGATGATTGAAGGCGGCTCGAAGAAACCCGGATTTTTCAAGGAGCCACTTCAGTAAATCAAGCCGGCCAGAAGAACAAGTTGGTCCCTTAACTTATTTATTATTCTTATTTCACGAGCTTACCATGAATAAATTCAAGCTAACCTTGGGGGCTAATGTCGGGGATATACCCCGCAGTGTAACCCGGCTTGGAGTATGACCCGCCAAAGGGCTTGGCGACTCACCGGCGACTCAGTAGTGACCTGGCGGGCGACTCATACTTGTCCCCACAGGCGACTTAGATAAATGACGAAGGCCCAAGGCCCAGCGTACACCCTGGCATAAGGCGACTCATAGAGAGGCCAGGAGGGCCGACTCACAAGAGAAGGCCCAAGAAGAGGAGAGACTCCCTCACAAAGGAAACAAGACCCGGATTAGGATTCAAGAGAGACTAGTCCTATTCCTACTTCTAGTAGGACTCTACATGTAAACCTACCCCTTCCACCTATATAAGGAGGGGTAAGGCGCCCCAAGAGGGACAAGAGACACAACTTAGGTCTAGACAAGACAAATCATGAGATAGACAGATTAAACACCCACGAGATTAGAGGTGGCGAGTCTGCACCCTTGTAATCGAGATCATCGTCTTCATCAATGAAACATAAGCAGGACGTAGGCTTTTACCTCCATCGGAGGGGCCGAACCTGGGTAAACTCGCGTCTCTCGATTCCGACCAACCCCTTCAAGCCCTCACATGGTTGCGATGGCCTCACACCTAAGTTCTCTCACGAGAACATCTGCCGTGACAAAACCACGACAGTTGCCTTTCATTTGCATGATCGAACGATGAAAATGATAATAAGCGCATTGGACTAAGTTGAATCTGCAAGCAGACACAAAGGAGAAGACAAAGTAATATGGCTCTTTTGAAAGCTAAACAGGTAAGCATGTAAGAACCAATAAGCATTATAACCAATATCTTCTACCTTGACACAAAGAAAAAGAAAACTATTTACACGGGAAAGCTCCCAACAAACAAAAGAAGAAAGAAAAATCTTTTTAAGTTTTCTCAAAAGGACACAAAACAAGAAAACAAGAAAACGAAAAGAAACTAGCATGGATAATACAGTGGCAAAGTATAAACACCGGCTAACAAAGTGAAAGCATAAGCGTGAATGTAAAGTCGGTGAGAACACGTACTCCCCCAAGCTTAGGCTTTTGGCCTAGCTTGGTCTACTCCCAAGGTGGGAAATAACCAACTCCAGGATACTCCGGAGCAGACTGTGTATGCCACTGATGTGTGAGCTCCTCTGGCTCCCACTGATAAACTGGCGTCTGGTACTCGACTGGCGGCTCGGGCACGGGCGCCTGTGGTTGGGCCAAGCCCCAATATGCGTAGATGTCTGCGGGCATAATAGTGTACCTGCCTGCATGAAGATCAAACAAAGAAGGAGCGGGAAAAATAATAGTCTCTCGAGTACCCTAACTAAACACCAGGCTATAAATCATCCGTCTACTAGCATCTCTATCCAGAAAATCATGGCGAACCATGCTGTCATAATCCAGATATCTCTCAGGGAGAAGCATCTCTCCTTCCTCTCCCAGTCTAATCGGTATCTCAAAGTGTCTGGCAAGACGGGTAGCATAGATACCTCCATAGACAACACCTTTAGAACGGTTCAGGTTCAACCGTTGAGCTACTATAGCGCCCAAGCTATAAGTCTTATTGTTATAAAGGCCTTCGCACAGAACCGCAAGGTCTGGAGAACTAAGTGATCCAGCCTCCCCACGGCCAATCAAACATTTTCCCACAAATAGTGAGAAGTACCGGAGCACAAGAAAATGTATGCTAGCAATTCTAGCACGGGACACTCCTCTCTCCTCTCCAACAGCAATAGAAGCAATGAAATCCTCCAAGTCCCGTGGACGAGGGTCGCGGATATCCCCAACATAAGGTAATTTGCATACATTGCAAAAGTCCTGCAGCGTCATGCACTGGGGGACATCGTATATCATGAACTCAACCATGGGAGGATTCTTCCTCGGATAAAATTTGAAGCTTTGAACGAAAATATTGGTGAGGAGGAGATATTGTGGGCACTTATCTTCAACGAACGCAGTAAGACCTGCGTTCTCCACCAAGTAATAAAAGTATTCATAAAGTCCGGCGGCGCGCAAAAATTCATCACTTGGCCACTCGCATGCTCGAACTTCTGTGACTCAAGGGACTGCGTACTTGGGGTGGTTCTTCTCATCCTCCTTGGGGTTACGGCTTGAAGAGCCTCTCAAGAACCTCCTCATCTTTTCCCTTTTATAGCTCTGAAAAATTCTGAAATTTTTAGAGACTTTGAAAGAAAAGTGAATAAGGATTAACCCAACTTGTAGCAACTACTCCTACTAGTGCCTAGAACTGTATCACGCGCTAAAACTACTTGGGACCAGCTAAAATCAACATTTCTAGCTCAAGAACAGGGTCACCAAGGTAGCAAGAATACGCGAAGGATAAAGCACTAGAGCAAAAACTAATTGGACCAATGGAGGAGTCACTTACCAAGGAGTAATTTCCCCCAAAACAGTTCAGGAGAATGGTGCTTTGAGCAAGGAGTTCGAAAATGACAGCCAAATGAGCAAGAACACGGGTTTGAGCTGCGAAACAATTTTTTCTGGAGGTGGAAGAAGAGGCTGGGAGCTGGAATGAGTGGAGGGGGTGCCTGTGGGCCCCACAAGCTTGCACCCCGCCACCACGGGGGTAGGTAGCGGTGGCAGGGCTTGTAGCCCACTGGTCTGGCCCCCAGGCCAGCTCTCAGGCCCAGAAATTTTCAAAAATTCCAGAAAAAATCATACTAAATTTTCAGGACCATCGGAGAAATTTTATTTTCGAGGTATTTTTCTCCGGGACGCTAAATCAGAAAACAAGAAAAACTAAACTAATTCTATCATTTTTCTTCTAAGAAAAATAAAAAGAAAAAGAAAGCTTAAAACAGAGTTATGTGACTCTCTGATTCATCCATTTCATGGTCATCGAAAGAAATCCGTCAATGGGATTGATCAAGTCCTTATGAAAAAACCTTCTCGAATCGCAAGAGAGAACGGAGAATTTTAGAATAGCCACTAAGTCACCTCAATGGGGATATGTATCTCCCCAACAAGCAAATCATACTTCATCTTGACACGAGGAATAGGGCATTCAAAGGTCCCAATGAGAATCGATGAAGTCTTTTCGATAGCATTGATGCAATGTACTAGATATCGTTTCTTCGGAAAGTGCACTGTGTGCTCATTACCGTTGACGTGGAAAGTGACATTGCCTTTGTTGCAATCTATAACAGCCCCTGCCATGTTTAAAAAGGGTCTTCCGAGGATGATAGCCATGGCATCGTCCTCGGGAATGTCCAAGATAACAAAGTCTGTTAAGATAGTGGTGTTAGCAACCACAACACGCACATCCTCGCAAATGCCGATAGGGAAAGCAGTTGACTTGTCGGCCATTTGCAGAGAAATTTCAGTGGCTGTCAACTTTTCCAACTCAAGTCTACGATAAAGAGAGAGCGACATAACACTAACACCGGCTCCGAGGTGACATAAGGCAGTTCTTACGTAGCTTCCTTTAATGGAGCAAGGTATAGTGGGCACTCCGGGATCACCAACTTTCTTAGGAGTTCCACCTTTGAAAGTATAATTGGCAAGCATGGTGGAGATCTCAAGATCTGGTATCTTTCGTTTATTAGTCACGATATCTTTCATGTACTTGGCATACACAGACATCTTGAGCATATCAGTTAACCGCATCTGCTGAAAGACGGGTCTTATCATCTCAACGAAACGCACAAAATCCTCATCATCCTTTTTCTTGGATGGCTTAGGAGGAAAGGGCATAGGTCTCTGAACCCATGGCTCCCTTTCTTTACCATGCTTCCTAGCAGTGAAGTCATTCTTGTCGTATCTCTTAGGTTGTGGATTATCAGGATTAACCGAAGGTTCAATCTCCACATCCTCATCATGGCTAGGTTGAGCATTATTATGAACATCACTGTCCATATTGTCACCAGGTTCATGTTCATCACCTGATTGTGTTTCTGCATCAGACTAGAAATATCATTAGGTTCTTCAGGTGTGACGGTATTTGGTGAACTGGCGTGCAGGTTTCTATCATCCTTCTTCTTCTCCCTAGGATTACTGGGTGTATCAGCATTGATTCCTTGAGAATCTTGATCAATTCTCTTAGGGTGACCTTCAGGATACAAAGGTTCCTGAGTCATTTTGCCTCCTCTAGTAATGACTCTAACAGAGTTGTCATTTAGTTCATTGAGCAAGTCATTTTGAGCTTTAAGTACTTGTTCTACCTGAGTAGTAATCATAGAGGCATGTTTACTCAGAAGCTTCAAAGCATTGACATTTCTGTCTACACAAGCACTTAAATGGCTAAGCATACGAGTACTTTGTTCCAAATGTCTGCTAACATAATCATTGAAACTCTGTTGTTTGGCAACAAAGTTGTCAAATTCATCAAAGCATAGGCTAGCAGGTTTATCAAAAGGAATATCACTCTTATCAAACCTACGCAGAGTATTCACTTCTACTACCTGTATCGGGTTATCGAGACCATGGATCTCTTCGATAGGTGGTAGATTTTTGACATCTTCAGATCTAATGCCTTTCTCTTGCATAGATTTCTTGGCTTCTTGCATATCTTCGGGACTGAGGAATAGAATACCTCTTTTCTTAGGACTTGGCTTAGGAGGTGCTTCGGGAATAGTCCAAGCATTATCGTTGATCAAGAGGTTATTCAGTAGGGTCTCAGCTTGTTCTACAGTTCGTTCCCTAAAAACACAACCGGCACAACTATCTAGGTGGTCTCTAGAGGCATCGGTAAGTCCGCTATAGAGGATATCAAGTATCTCGTTCTTCTTAAGAGGGTGATCAGGCAAAGCATTCTGTAGCTGGATGAGCCTCCCCCAAGCTTGTGGAAGACTCTCTTCTTGGAGTTGAGCAAAGTTGTATATTTCCTGCAAGGCAGCTTGCTTCTTATGGGCAGGGAAATATTTCTCACAAAAGTAATAGACCATCTCCTGGGGACTACGCACACATCCAGGAGCAAGAGAGGTGAACCAGACTTTAGCGTCATCCTTTAGAGAGAAAGGAAAGAGCTTAAGGATGTAGTAGTGGTGGATCTTCTCCTCATTAGTGAAAAGGTTGGCTATTTCAGATAGTTTGGCAAGATGGGCTATGACCGTCTCAGACTCATAACCATGAAAAGGATCAGATTCGACTAGAGAGATTATCTCAGGGTCGACAGAGAATTCATAATCCTTATCGGTGACAAAGATAGGCGAAGTGGCAAACTTCGGGTCATTTTCCATCCTAGCTTCCCGAGATTTTTCCTTCCACTTGAGAAGTAATTTCTCAGTGTCATAGGCATCCTTACACGCAAGAAAATCCTCAGCTATCTCTCCCTCCATAACGTAACCCTCAGGTATATTAGGCAATTCATATCTAGGAGAGCTAGATCTAACAGGAGCAAAAGCAGGTTCTATCTCAATAGTATCGGTAGTTTCAGAAGCATCACGAGCATTGTCAGTAACTCTAGCAATATGAGCATCAAGGAACACTCCTAGTGGAACATCAGGCAAAGGAGTATCTCTAGCAGTATCAAGCATAGCATCATCAGGCAAAATAGCATCTCTAGCATCATCAGGCAAAGCAGTATCAGGCATAGCATCTCTAGCAGTATCAAGCATAGCATCATCAAGCACAGGCGACATATCAAGATTTCTAGCAGGAGGTGATGTCGCAAACTTACTCATAACTGAAGGTGAATCAAGTGCAGAGCTAGATGGCAATTCCTTACCTCCCCTCGTAGTTGAGGGCAAAACTTTGGTCTTCGGATCCTTCAGATTCTTCATAGTGATCAGCAGATATAAATCCCAAGTCACTCAGAGAATATAGCAATACCTCCCCGGTAACGGCGCCAGAAAAATGTTGATTGCAATCTCTGGCGATAGCTAGACGAATGCTGATGACAACAAACCTTCTCCTGCAACGGCACCAGAAGAATGCTACTAGCACTCCCCAGCAACGAAACTATAAGAATGTTGTTGACGGCCCACCAGCGCGTGGGTTCACAGCAGTTTTCGAGGGTAGAGTATTCGACCCAAATTTGTTGATAAGCCCGTCAGGAGGTGAGAGAATACTCTCGAGTATTAGCAGCTGAATTTGTCAGATTCAACCACACCTGAAAGATTAGTATCTGCAAGCACCGTAGTAACAGCAAAGTAATATGATAACAACGGTGTCAGAAACGATCTGTTGATGGCAGACTATTCCTGACGATTGTATCAATGGCGCCTCCGTTGCCGCGTTGACGGAAATTGTCAGTTCCCGTCAATGTCCGGTGAACCAACAGTGTAGTAGGTAGTAGCAGTGTAACGAGCAATAGCAGTGGCAAGGAACAGTAGTAGTGACAGCAGTAGCAAGTAGCAACAATAGCAAGCGATAGTAGTAGCAACAGTAGTAGCAGCAGCAGCAGAGCAAGACAAGTAACAGCAGTAGCAACAGTAGTAGTAGCAGCAGAGCAAGACAAGTAACAACAGTACCAACAGTAATAGCAGCAGCAGCAAAGCAAGACAAGTAACAACAGCAGCAGTAGGACAAACTCGTAGGCAATGGGTCGGTGATTTGTTTGGATGATATTCATCATGCAACAGCTATAACACGGAGAGATATGTGGCTAGCTCCCGTTCGTCAATGTGATGTAGGCATGCATTCCGTGTGTCGTCATACGTGCTTAGGGAAAAGAACTTGCATGACATCTATTGTCCATCCCTCCCGTGGCAGCGGGGTCCAAAAGGAAACTATGGGATATTAAGGTTCTCCTTTTAATAAACAACCGGACCAACGCATTAGCACTTGGTGAACACATGAACTCCTCAAACTATGGTCATCACTAGGAGTGGTTCCGGTTATTGTCACTCCAGGGTTGCCGGATCATAACACATAGTAGGTAACTACAACTTGCAAGATCGGATCTAAAACACACATATATTGGTGACAACATAATAATTTCAGATCTGAAATCATGGCACTCGGGCCCTAGTGACAAGCATTAAGCATGGCAAAGTAGTGGCAACATCAATCTCGGAACATAGTGGATACTAGGGATCAATCCCCATCAAAACTAACTCGATTATATGATAGATCTCATCCTACTCATCACCACCCAGCGAGCCTATGAATAGATTACTCATGAACGACGAAGAGCTTCATGGAATTGGAGAGGGAAGAAGGTTGATGATGACGATGGCGACGATTTCCCCTCTCTGGAGCCCAGGACGGACTCCAGATCTGCCCTCCAGATGAAGAACAGGTGGTGGCAGCGCCTCCGTATCGCAAACGCGACGAAAACTTCTCTTTTTATTTTTTCTAGGACGAAAGGCAACTTATAGAGCTGGAGTTGGGGGCGGCAAGGCCGTGTGGGCCCCACAAGCCTGCCCACCGCCACCAGGGGTGGTGGCGGAGCAGGGGCTTGTGGCCCACTGGCCCACCCCTGAGGTGGAACTTGGCGCAGATATTTTTGATATTTTCCAAAACTGCTCCCCGTAAATTTTCAAGACGTTTGGAGAACTTTGATTTCTGCACAAAAATAACACCAAGGCAAGTCTGCTGAAAACAGCGTCAGTCCAGGTTAGTTCCATTCAAATCATGCAAATTAGCGTCCAAAACAAGGGCAAAAGAGTGTGGAAAAGTAGATACGATGGAGACATATCAGACTCTAATGTGATTTCTCACAAAATATAAAATATAGAGTCTTCAAGGTTGTTGCCAATAGATGGTCCTTGCATCCACGGGTTCTCCTCAAAATCGTTAGACAATGCATATTTGAACTTTTATGAAATATACTAGATAAAATCATTAGTTCAATGGCACATATGTTGTTATTAATTACCAAGACAACCTTAGGGAGAAGTTGTGCTTTCAATCTCCTCCTTTTTGGTAATTGATAACAACATATAGATCAAATCTTCGACAAAAGATATAATCAATGATAAGCATCGTCGCTTTGAGAAGTATGTGATAAGCAAGAGCTCCCACTAAATTTGTGCATTATTTTGAATTTGCGTTTGAATGTAAATGCACGATCGATTAGGAGTGTGGGTCAATCTTCCATGTCACATACATCTTGGTGGTGCACATAAATGATATGAATAAATAGTAATGCACATAACACGAAACAAGTGAGTGAATGATCATCATGTAGATAGTTCAAGGGTATGAAATAGTATCATCAACAATCAAAGCGTATGATAAAACACGATAAAGTATAAGACATCCAAAAGACCAAATGTGTTGAGAACCAAAGAGAGAAATAAAACCAACACTCTCTCAAAGCCCTATTGATCTATACACTTCCCCCCATTTGGCAACAAGTTACCAAAAAGTTCAAAGGTCTAGAACTAAGCATCGCTCTGGGCTCGATCTCCTTTGATAGCTGTTGATGGAGTCGACAGGAGAGCGTTGATGAAGGCTTCAGCAAATGTCCTCTAAGGTGGTGGTGTAGACACTGGAGGTGCAGGAGCTGGTGGAGCTGATTGAGCTGATGCCTGGGCTAATGAAGATGGTATGGCTTCTAGAATTGACATAGTTGTAGAGTTGGTATGGGGCCTAAACTGAGTGGTAGTCGAAAGAGACGTATCATCATCATCATCATCACTGCTTGATCAAGGAGTGTGCACTACATCAACTTCATGCTTTAACTGATTAACACTTCTGGTCAACTCTGTCACCTTGATATCCAGGTCATGAAATTTTGTCTCCACAATCCTATCGAGACTCTTATGATTCAGCAAGATGTCAGAAATGTTCTTGTGCATTGCTTGGATGGTGCTGATAGGAAAACTCATCTGGTCCTCTCTGGTCCTGAACTGTGGAGCTGGAGCTGCTCTAGCTGCCTCTGCCTCTGCTATTGCCTCTACCTGAACACGATCTCAAGATGAACTAGGATGGCTGGGGTCCATCACAACTTCATTGTATTCAAACTCTGGCTGGAGTGGCAGGTGTGGACAATCAAGCAGATATACATTCTTCCCAATCTTGGAATTGATCAACATCTGAATATATGGTGCATATCTACATGGTCTCTTTTGATAACCAGCAGTCCTTCTGACTGTCTCAACAATCATACCAATCACCCTAATACTGGTGTGGGTGTCTATGTGGTGTAGCATGTTGACAGAATACCCCTTGAACATTTTATTATCACCTGACTTAGGCATCAAGGTGTATCTCATTATGGTGTTGGTGGTAGGTATTCCAGCTTGCAGAAAGTAAACAGATCCAAGCTTGTGGGTCTTCAGATAATTCCTGGGCACTAGGTTATACATGTTAGCCATAGAATTGTGATTCATCTTAGGCTCCGTATAAACATACAAGTCACTCTCTAGTGCTTTTGGAGCACCTAAGATGGTTGCCCACTCCTCGGTAGTTGATTCATACATGTTGCCTACAGTCATCCATACAATTTTCCATCAGGATAAAAATGTGTTGTGGAGTAGAATTGCATGATCATCTCATCGTTCCACGCAGTTATCTCTCTGTCAACAAAATATTCTATGTCAATGGCCCTGAAGTTTTCTCTCACATGAGGGAAGTAGTCCTCATGTTCCTTGATGTAGTCCCAGTCTACATATATCATGTCGCTCACAGCTTGACTCTTGTCCAAAAGGAAAGTCTCATAGAAATCATGCTGCTCCTTTGTATGGAATCTGTCATCAACATCAGTCTTCCTCCTAGATGCATATGGATCAGTAGCTCTCCATGTCCTGATCCCTTGATCTCTCCTCTTCTTCATGTCCTCTGCAACAGGATGAGCATCATTATGCTCTGGAGGGTGGGGCCTCAGCTTCCTTAAAACAGCATGATCTTCCCCCTGTTCTGCAGCAACATCTCTCGATGCAGAGCCCTTGTTCTTCGCTACTGCAGGAACATGTCTTGTAGTCCTCTTGGGTTTAGGAGCTACATGCTTTTTAGCCTTGAGAGTAGTAGTTTTAGCCTTAGTTGTAGGCTTGCCATGCATTTCATCTCCCATCAGCTTCTTCTTCTTGGAAGGAGGTGGATTAGCAGGTACCTCTTCCTCTTCTTCCTCAGTAGCTTCTACTGAATCTTCATACATTGAGGTTGGCCTTTCAACAACATGTACAACCATCTTCCTCGCTCTCTTGTGTCCTCGCTTCTTGGCTAGCTTGGAGGTTGGGTTCTCAAGGGTAAGTTTTATCCCTTTCTTGGCAGTCACTCGATCTCTCATAACATCCGAACTGGTATACTCCTTTCTCACTGTTTTCTTGACTGTGAGCTTCTCCTTCTGTTTGTGAGAAGCGCTTTCCTCGGGAATGAAATCACCATCTTCCTCATATGAGTTTAGCCTCTTCCTCGACGTGGTAGTTGCCTTGGGCATATCATGAGAGCGGGGAGTGTCTGGATCCCTAGTTTAAGAAATTGGACCAGATCGGCGGTCGATTCAGAAAAATCCGGAACCGGCGGCCTCAACGGGTTTTTAAGCTAATAAGACTGTTCTGCAATTAGACCAAAGAAAGTTGGTCGAACTGGCTGCTTTTCTGAAAAACCCGGTGAAAACACTGGGCCACTGAATCAGAAAAATCCAGGAAAATCTTTTAATGGAAATTGAGAGAAGCAAGATTTTATCACACGTCGTGTGAGTAGTACGTGGATCCTCTCCAGCCCAATAACCAACTCGGATGTGCTACTTTGTTGTCCACTACATGGTAATAATTTTATTTGAGCACTAGTTCACACTATATTAGCACATATATTACTCAACATATATTATTCTATTTCTTAAAAAACTGACAATCAAACCGGTGAACCGGCGGTCCGACCGGTAAAAACCTGAACCGACATCTTTTTCGATTTGATTTCTGGTTTAGTTTTTTAAACTATGCCTCGATCAGAATCTGTTTTCTCATGACTAGTGCGTGAGTCCACTTCCATGTTCTTCTCTGTGTAAGCATTCTGGCTACCTTCAGACCCTGGCATGTTGACAAGCTAACCATCTGAACTTGTTAATAGTTATAGAAGAGTATGAATGGATGAGCATCACAAAACACAGAGTTTTTTGCAAGTTTGAACTCAAAGTTTTAAATTTAACTTTCTGCTAAGTGGGATTCTGTTCCATCGAGTTAGAATTTTCAGAGCCACTGAGACACACAATCTCATCAATAGAGGCTTGGCCACTCAATTCGGTTTCACCGAAACGATCAACTCGGTATCGCGGAGAGTGTTCTGAGTAATTCTAAGTGACAAATCAGTAAGACCGATATATCCTAACCCGGTGAAACCGAGACACACAAGGCAGAAGATTAAATATAAATATTTTAGTTCTCATAATCTAACCATGGTTTTTGTGGACAAATGATTTGCAAACTGTGGCACGAGGATAAACGAGACCTAATGCACAAGAACTGTATATGGAGCACAAGAGGGGCGAGATATTTGCCCTATTTTGGTGAAGATCTCATATGGCGGTGACGGCATGTGGGATTCCCGTCGGCGGCGAGGAACTCTGGTGGGGAGGGCACACAAAGGCAAAGTTGTGACGTCCGTAGACATGAGCGCGATAGCAGGGGTTTGCGGAGGGCGGCATTTTAAGATTGATTTCAAAAATTGGATCCATTGGATATACATATACATATATGCCCTGCTGTCGATAGCATCGATTCGCAAATTTTCGTTCCATCGAGTTTCTTAACTGTGAGATGATAGTCAAACTCGGTGAAACCGAGATTTAGGGATCGGTATTACCGAGGTGCAAAATCAGATCAACCCTAATGCTTCGACGGGACCAATATTTTGGAATTGGTCATATCGAGTGGCATATGGGAGGTTTTGGAAGTCACCTCTTGTCGAGAAGGAACTCCGAGTGCTCCTCACACGGAGGGTCCCTAAAGTGTTTGCTCAAATTTTGTGATGTACCATGAATATAATTTGAGACGGGAAAGCATAGATAGCTTGAGAGGAGCACTTAGGCATTCTTGTATATCCAATTGGCCAAAGAAAAGGAAAATCCAAATAACAACAATTGGATATCCTTGAATGAGCAAAAATATGCATACCAACATGCTCACACAATTAGATGTCAAATAAAACATGGCAAACATGCACAACCACCACTGACACCGTTTCTGTGCTATGCAAATGGTTTTTACCCCCTTTCCATGATGGAATTCTAAACCATCGCCTAGTGAGTGTGGGCGATAGGGGGGTCCTTCCCACACGACCCAGAAACCATCGAGGGGAGCGGCTACTGATGATTGCCACAGAATAAACGTATGAGAAGTCGCGGATGTCCCACACGCTACGTCTCAACATTACATTTGTGATCCAAGAGACAACCGAAATGATTACACCACTATATTCGTGTGGGAAAGTTGGATATCACAAACATATAATCTACCGATGTGTTTGCGATATGTACGTTATCACACATAGTTAAAATGTAAAATGTGTGCGGTGCCTCTACTATCGCCAACGTGTCCATTTTCGTAACTGTGTGCGATAGGTATTCCTATCACACACGGGCTCCATATATGCACCGTTTTCCTTTTATCCAATATTACAGACGCATACAGATTTGAAACATTTGTCGTATTACCATGAATCACACACACATATGAGAAGAAATCGTGTGTGCGTCCGTCGACCATCGCAAACATTTCACGTCAAAGAACCGGGTGTTCTTTCTAACCATGTGTACATTATTTAATTCACTCATGTTTAATTTTATTTTTCCTTGCAATTTATTATTAGAATTGGAAATTTTGAAATGTGAAATGTGGAATTCAAATTCTCAGCAGAATAGTTCAACAACCAATCCACAAATAAAATTCTAAGTACAATATGTTCAGTAATTACAGGATTAGGCACCAATTAACCATGACGAACCACAATATTTAGAGGCGGTAAAGGTGAAGATACAGGTGTAAATCATTTTAGCTTCTGATGGTGTTGAAGAAGCGGAATGCCCATAATGTGCCCTCCTGCATGCCATAGGCACGAACAACTTTTGTCCATCCCCTTGTGATGATCGTCCACCCATCCTTCACCGCCTTCACGAAGACTTCTAGACCATTATCATGGTAGTATGAATTATATACTTTAACCTTAGTTGCCTTCACTCCGGTCGTGTAGTTTGCAAGGTAATCATCAGTAAATTGCTTCGGAAACCACTCGAAAGAGAAAACTATCAAATACTCATGCCTAATAGAGTAACTCTATGGGTAGGGGGAAAAGGCATCACAATACTTATCATCCTAAAGTTCATTGTTGTCTTAGACAAAGTGTAAATAAAGAGCTTAATTCCTACCACCCATCTCTTTCGCCTAATGATCGTTCTTAGTTTTCTTACTTGACGCTTGTTCATGAATAACTCATTGCCCCATACGAAAAAGGGATCAAAGCGTGGATCAGTACCGCTGATATATGTAAGTACATGCAACAAGCAAATGTTAGAAGCTAAACTGCGATTGCACAAACGGTGTAAAATACAACTACCTACGTTCCTAAGTACAAGTATTTTTAGAGATTTCTATATGAACTACATATGGATGTATGATACGTCTCAAACGTATCTATAATTTTTGATGGTTTCACGATGTTATCTTGTCAACTTTGGATGTTTTGTTTACCTTTTATATCTTTTTTGGGACTAACTTATTAACTCAGTGCCAAGTGCCAGTTCCTGTTTTTTCTGTGTTTTTGACTCTTTTCATATCTGATTTTGGAACGGAGTCCAAACGGTATAAAATCCCCAAAATGATTTTTTCCAGAACGGTAGAAGATCGGGAGGCTTGAGGGGCAAGCAAGTGGGCCCACAGGGAGCCCACAAGCCCTGTTGCCGTGGCCAGGGGGAGGCCGCGGCAACCAAGCTTGTGGCCCCCCTAGCGCTCCCCTGCCCTAGGTCTTTGGCCTATAATTCCCTAAAAATCCAGAAAAAATCAGGGCATCCACGAAAACACTTTTCCGCCGCCGCAAGCTTCCGTTTCCGCGAGATCTCATCTGGAGACCCTTCCCGGTGCCCTGCCGGAGGGGACTTTCTAGTTGGAGGGCTTCTTCATCAACATCATCGCCCCTCGAATGACTCGTGAGTAGTTCACTTCAGACCTACGGGTCTGTAGTTAGTAGCTAGATGGCTTCTTCTCTCTCTTGGATCTTCAATACAAAGTTCTCCATGATCTTCATGGAGATCTATCCGATGTAATCCTCTTTGGCGGTGTGTTTGTCGAGATCCGATGAATTGTGGATTTGTGATCAGATTATCTATGATATATATTTGAGTCTTTGCTGATTTCTTATATGCATGATTTGATATCCTTGTAAGTCTCACCGAGTCTTGGGTTTTGTTTGGCCAACTAGATCTATGATTCTTGCAATGGGAGAAGTGCTTGGTTTTGGGTTCATACCGTGTGGTGATCTTTCCTAGTGACAGTAGGGGCCGCAAGGCACGCATCATGTTGTTGCCATCAAGGGTAACAAGATGGGCTTTGTCGTAGATATGAGATTGCCCATCTACATCATGTCATCTTGCTTAAGGCATTACTCTGTTCTCATGAACTTAATACACTAGATGCATGCTGGATAGCGATGGGCGTGTGGAGTAATAGTAGTAGATGCACAAAGTATCGGTCTACTTGTTTTGGACGTGATGCCTATAGATATAATCATTGCCATAGATAACGTCACGACTTTGCGCGGTTCTGTCAATTGCTCGACAGTAATTCGTTCACCACCGTCTACTTGCTTTCATGAGAGAAGCCACTAGTGAACACTACGGCCCCCGGGTCTATTCACACCTATCGTTTCCACCTTCGCTTTTACTTTGCTTTGTTACTTTGTTGCTTTCAGTTCTCACTTGGCAAACAATCTATAAGGGATTGACAACCCCTTCATAGCGTTGGGAGAAAGCTCTTTGTGTTTGTGCAGGTACTTGTGATACTCCTTCACTGGATCGATACCTTGGTTCTCAAAACTGAGGGAAATACTTACCACCACTGTGCTACATCGCCCTTTCCGCTTCGAGGGAACACCAACGCAAGGCTCCATGGCCACGGGGGAATCCTTTGCATATTTGCCTAGGAAGTCCCTAAAGGCGTAGTCGTAGCAGAAGGATTCGTGGTGCCGTTGCTGAGGAGAATCAAGACAAGAATAGTCTCCCATCAGCATGCTTGTTTCTGGCGCCGTTGGAAGGTATTTTGTTGCAGTAGCAGAAGTATTTCTGGCGCCGTTGCCGAGGAAGGAGAGATCTATCCAAGTAGGTCTCACAAACTCATCTCTTGCATTTACTTTTTTGCCAGTTGCCTCTCGTTTTCCTCTCCCCCACTTCACATTTGTCGTTTTCATTTGCCTTTCTCCTTTGCCTTTTTCTTTTGCCTTTTTGTTGTCCTCCTTTGCCGTTCTCTTTTGCCCGCTTCACTCGCTTACTTCCTGCTCGTTTGTGTGTGGGATAGTCCATCAATGGCTAGACCCACTACTCCAAACGATACCCCTGAAAACGAAGTCCTCAATTTCAGGCAAAATGAGGAAGAAAATTTAAAGGACGCTTGGTACCGGATTTGCAATACTCAGAGTAGATCTACTCGTAAGCAATCCACTACCGTTCTTCTTCGCAGTTTTTATGTTGGAATCTCTCCTTGGAATAGGTATATTCTTGATACCATCGTAGGCGGGAATTTTTTGGGAAGCCATACTGTTGACTCCTATGGAGCTATCATGAATTTGGTAGGCTCACCCCCGCTCATGGTTAATGGAACTACCTTAACCTTGGAACACGTGATGCAAAGGCTTGACGCTATTGAAAACAAAATTGCCACAGTTGAACTTATTGAGGGTTTGGAAAGAAAGATCCACAATCAAATTACTCAGTGCGGATCCAAAGTGGGAAATGTTTTGAAAAATTTAAGGGAGAGCCAACGTATAGTTAAGGATTCCTCTAGAATTGGCAAACTAGAGGATGTCATAACCAACTTGGGTTCCACTTTTGCCATTGTGCAAAATACTCCAAATCTCACTCTCAAAAAGACCGTCAAGTATGTTTTTGTTCCTAAAGCTAGTGGTGAGTCATCCAATAAAGATGAAGATCTTAAGATGATAAATGATCACACTACTTATGGTTTGAGCACCAAAGATGACTATACGTGATTCCATCACCTTTTGCCTAGCTAAGGGCGTTAAACAATAGCGCTTGTTGGGAGGCAACCCAACGAATCTATCATTTTTCTTTCTGTTTTGTGTTTTCCACACTTTCATAATTCTGTTATGATTGTGTTTTCTGTGTTTCTTTTTGCGTTTGTGCCAAGCAAAACCGTTATGATTAGTCTTGGGGATGATCGTTTGGTCATGCTGGAAAAGACAGAAACTTTCTGCTCACGAAAAGAATTTTCATTTTTTTTATGTAAGAGCTTTTGAGTTGATTCTTTCTGCTGCTGATTGATACGCAAATTCTTCAGAATGTCGTAATGTTTCAGAATTTTTGAAGTACCAGAAGCATACTAAGTATACATATTGCTACAGACTGGTCTGTTGTTAACAGATTATGTTTTTGTTGTGTTGGTTGCTTATTTTGATGAAACTATGGATAGTATCGGGGGGTATTAGCCATGGAAAATTGAAAATACAGTAACCCAACATCAACATAAGTAGAATTTAAGTTTGCTACAGTGCCTAAGGAAGTGGTGGTTTGCTTTCTTATACTAATGTTATCACGAGTTTCTGTTTAAGTTTCGTGTTGTGAAGTTTGCAAGTTTTGGGTGAAGTTCTTATGGAAAAAAAGATAAAGAGTGGCAAGATCTCAAGCTTGGGGATGCCCAAGGCACCCCAAGATGATTCAAGGATGCCGTAAAAGCCTAAGCTTGGGGATGCCCCGGGAAGGCATCCCCTCTTTCGTCTTCAATCCATCGGTAACGTTACTTGGGGCTATATTTTTATTCACCACATGTTATGTGTTTTGCTTGGAGCGTCTTGTATCGTAGGAGTCTTTTATTTTTGTTGTGTCACAATCATCCTTGCTGCACACCTATAGAGAGAGACATGCACTCACCGTAATTTTGTCGAGCTTCACTTATATCCCTTGGTAGACAATTCAGTTCACATGTGATTCACTTATATCTTTTGAGCTAGATGCTTTTGCTCTATGTGATTCACTTATATCTTTTAGAGCACGGCGGTGCATGGCTTGGTAGTTGATCTATGCTTTGAAAGTAGTCTCAAAAGGGGTAGTTATCCAAAGGGATACGAAAACTTCCACCTTCATGTGCATTGAATAGTTAGAGAAGTTTGATTCATCTCAACTAGTTTTGAGTTGTGGTTATGGTAATATTGAAGTTATATTAGTAAGGTGTTGTGGATCTAGAAATACTTATGTTAAAGTTAGTGATTCCCGTAGCATGCACGTATGGTGAACCGCTATGTGATGAAATCTGAGCATGATTAGTCTATTGATTGTCATCCTTTGTGTGGTAGTCGGGATCGCGCGATGGTTTATACCTACCAACCCTTCCCCTAGGAGTATGCGTTGAATGCTTTGTTTCGATTACTAATAAAACTTTTGCAACAAGTATATGAGTTCTTCATGACTAATGTTGAGTCCATGGTTTAGACGCACTTTCACCTTCCACCATCACTATCTTCTTTAGTGCTGTGCAACTTTCGCCGGTGCACAAAACCCACCATTAGCCTCCCTCAAAACAGCCACCATACCTACCTACTATGGCTTTTTCAAAGTCATTTCAAGATATATTGCCATGCAACTGCCACCATGACATGTGCCACCACGTTTGCATTGCCATTGCATGATCGTAAGATAGCTAGCATGATGTTTCCATTAATGTCCATGCCATACTAGATCATTGTCACAGTACACTACCGAAGGCATTCCATATAGAGTCATCGTTGCTCTAAGTTTTGAGTTGTAAGTGTGATGATCATCATTGATGGATCATTGTCCCATGTGAGGAAATAAAAGAGGCCAAAGATGCCCACCATAAAAAAAGAGGCCAAAGAGCCCATCCAAAAAAATGAGAGAAAAAGAGAGAAGGGACAATGCTACCACCTTTCCACACTTGTGCATATTAAGCACCATGATCTTCATGATTGAGAGTCTCTCGTTTTGTCACCACCATATAGCTAGTGGGAAATTTTCATTACATAACTTGGCTTGTATATTCCAATGATAGGCTTCCTCAAATTTGCCTTAGGTCTTCGTGAGCAAGCAAGTTGGATGCACACCCACTAGTTTTCTTTAAGAGCTTTCACATACTCTTAGCTCTAGTGCATCATTTGTATGGCAATCCCTACTCATTCACATTGATATCTATTGATGAGCATCTCCACATCTCATTGATATGCCTAGTTAATGTGACCATCTTCTCCTTGTTTTTCTTGCAACCTCCACCACACTCCACACCACTTATAGTGCTAAAACCATGGCTCGCGCTCATGTATTGTGTGAGAGTTGAAAAAGTTTGAGAAAGTAAAGGTGTCAAAACAATTACTTGGCCAATACCGGGGGTGTGCATGATTTAAATTCGTTGTGCAATGATGATAGAGCATAGCCAGACTATATGATTTTGTAGGGATAACTTTCTTTTGGCCTTGTTATTTTGAAAGTTCATGATTACTTTGCTAGTTTGCTTGAAGTATTATTGTTTCCACGTCAATAGAAAACTATTGTTTTGAATCTAATGGATCTGAACATTCACATCACATAAGAGGAGTTACAAAGGACATCTATGTTAGGTAGCATGAAAGCATCAAAAGTTCATTCTTTATCACTTCCCTACTCGAGGACGAGCAGGAGTTAAGCTTGGGGATGCTTGATACATCTCAAACGTATCTATAATTTTTGATGGTTTCACGCTGTTATCTTGTCAACTTTGGATGTTTTGTTTACCTTTTATATCTTTTTTGGGACTAACTTATTAACTCAGTGCCAAGTGCCAGTTCCTATTTTTTCTGTGTTTTTGACTCTTTCCAGATCTGATTTTGGAACGAAGTCCAAACGGAATAAAATCCCCAAAATGATTTTTTTCCAGAACGGAAGAAGATCGGGAGGCTTGAGGGCCAAGCAAGTGGGCCCACAAGGAGCCCACAAGCCTTGTTGCCGCGGCCAGGGGGAGGCCGCGACAACCAAGCTTGTGGCCCCCCTGGCGCTCCCCTGCCCTATGTCTTTGGCCTATAAATTCCCTAAAAATCCAGAAAAAATCAGGGCGTCCACGAAAACACTTTTCCGCCGCCGCAAGCTTACGTTTCCGCGAGATCTCATCTGGAGACCCTTCCCGGTGCCCTGCCGGAGGGGACTTTGGAGTTGGAGGGCTTCTTCATCAACATCATCGCACCTCCAATGACTCGTGAGTAGTTCACTTCAGACCTACGGGTCCGTAGTTAGTAGGTAGATGGCTTCTTCTCTCTCTTGGATCTTCAATACAAAGTTCTCCATGATCTTCATGGAGATCTATCCGATGTAATCCTATTTGGCGGTGTGTTTGTCGAGATCCGATGAATTGTGGATTTGTGATCAGATTATCTATGATATATATTTGAGTCTTTGCTGATTTCTTATATGCATGATTCGATATCCTTGTAAGTCTCTCCGAGTCTTGGGTTTTGTTTGGTCAACTAGATCTATGATTCTTGCAATGGGAGAAGTGCTTGGTTTTGGGTTCATACCGTGTGGTGACCTTTCCGAGTGACAGTAGGGGCAACAAGGCACGCATCGTGTTGTTACCATCAAGGGTAACAAGATGGGCTTTGTCGTAGATATGAGATTGTCCATCTACATCATGTCATCTTGCTTAAGGTGTTACTCTGTTCTCATGAACTTAATACACTAGATACATGTTGGATAGCGGTCGACGTGTGGAGTAATAGTAGTAGATGCAGAAAGTATCGGTCTACTTGTTTTGGACGCGACGCCTATAGATATAATCATTGCCATAGATAACGTCACGACTTTGCGCGGTTCTATCAATTGCTCGACAGTAATTCGTTCACCCACCGTCTACTTGCTTTCATGAGAGAAGCCACTAGTGAACACTACGGCCCCCGGGTCTATTCACACCTATTGTTTCCACCTTCGCTTTTACTTTGCTTTGTTACTTTGTTGCTTTCAGTTCTCACTTGGCAAACAATCTATAAGGGATTGACAACCCCTTCATAGCGTTGGGAGAAAGCTCTTTGTGTTTGTGCAGGTACTTGTGATACTCCTTCACTGGATCGATACCTTGGTTCTCTAAACTGAGGGAAATACTTACCACCACTGTGCTACATCGCCCTTTCCGCTTCGAGGGAACACCAACGCAAGGCTCCATGGCCACGGGGGAATCCTTTGCATATTTGCCTAGGAAGTCCCTAAAGGCGTAGCCGTAGCAGAAGGATTCCTGGTGCCGTTGCTGAGGAGAATCAAGACAAGAATAGTCTCCCATCAGCATGCTTGCTTCTGGCGCCGTTGGAAGGTCTTTTGTTGTAGTAACAATGTATATAGACATAATTTAGATTACAATGTAGATTCACCCATTTTGCTCCGTATGTAGTCTATATTGGAATCTCTAAAAATACTTATATTTAGGAACAAATGGTGTATAAGACATGGGTGCAGCTAACCTCGAGAGCAAACTACAGCATCGCCCATTGTAGCCCTGCGTAAGTACATGGAAAGGCAGTGTTAACTACAAAAGGGTTAACATCCACCAAAAATAGTAAATGCTAATACGACAACATCTGTAGTGATATCTTCATTGCGAAAGAGTAGCACGGTAGCAAAGGGGCGGTTTATAAAATGGATAGAATTATTTACTACAACATGCATGTTTCACTATAGACAACCGTATAGCCATTGAAACTGGTAGTGAACTACTGATAGAAATGAAATTGACAGAGTTAAACATCATAAGGCAGGTCCTGCTAGAGCAGAGAATGGTCCTGTTGTCTATAAGAAGGTAGGAAAAATAGATAAGACGAGTTAGGCGATGTTTATTATAACATGCTTAATAAATCTATCGTACAAAACATGGCCATTGCAACTGGTATTGGTAAGATTCAACTCGTCAGTTCATACCTGGTAAGTCCTGAGGGGTAGTTGCTGGGGCACTTCATATGGGCTAGAGCCCGGCCCAAGTCAGCCGTAGCGGAGGCGAGGTGTTCCTCCGGGTCGAAGCGTGGCTCAGTGCCACTGACATGTGTACCTACAAGAAGCAAGTAAATGTTAGAAGTTTAAGTGCAATTGCACAAATGATGTAAAATACTGAGACATGGGATGCGACTAAGCTCGACGGCAAACAACAACATTGCCCGTTATGGCCCTGCGTAAGTACATAGAAAGGCATGTTAACTACAATAGGGTTAGCATCCACCAAAAATCGCAAATGGAAATAAGATGACAACAGCTCTGGTATATATTCATTGCGGAGAGTAGGACAGTAGCAAAGGAACAAATTAAAAAATGGATACTATTATTAATTGCAACAGGCTTAACAACATCATAAGTCATATTTTGTAAGTTTGTAGCTTCTACTGGTGAAATTTAGCTGGACATTTCATACTTGAACATCACATAGTCTGCAGTTTTGAAAATAACAAGGCATGTTTAACTACAGACAACCTAGTATAGCTAATGAAACCGGTACTGATAAAAATGCAATTGTCAGAGTTAAACATCACAAGGCAAGTGCTACCATAGCAGAGAATGGCCCTTTTGTCTATAAAAAGGTAGGGAACATAGATAAGACATGTTAGGCCTATTTACTACAACATGCTAATGCGTACAAAACATAGGCATCACAATTGGTATTGGTAAGATTGAACTGGTCAGTTCATACTTGGTAAGTCCTGAGGGATAGTTGTTGGGGCACTTCAACTTGACCAGAGCTAGCCCCAAGTCAGCGGCGGTGGGGGCGAGGTGCTCCTCCGGGTCGAAGCATGGATCAGTGCAGCTGATATGTGTACCTGCAGGCAACCAATAAATGTTAGAAATTAAACTGCAATTGCACAAATGATGTGAAATACTGTAAGACACGGGGAGCAGCTAACCTCGATGGCAAACAACAACAACACCCGTTATGGCCCTCCGTAAGTACGTGCAAAGGCATGTTAAGTACAACAGGGTTAGCATCCATCAAAAATAGTAAATGGAAATAAAACGACACCATCTTTAGTGATATATTCATTGCGGGGAGTGGCACGGTAGCAAAGGGACAGATTAAAAAATGGATACAACTGTCAGTTGCAACAAGCTTAATAACATCCTATGTCATGGATTGTAAGTTTGTTGCTGGTTTTGGTGAAATTGAGCTCGATAGTTAATACTTGAACATCACATAGTATGAGGTACTGAAATAAACAAGGCACGAACATGCTTAATATATCAACCGTACAAAACATAGCCATTGCAACTTGTATTAGTAAGATTGAGTTGGTCAGATCATACGTGGTAAGCCCTGGGGGTAGTCGATGGGCACTTCATCTGAGCCAGAGCCTGCACCAAGTCGGTAGCAGGCAAGGCGATGTGTTCCTTTGGGTCGACATGCACAGCGGCCATCTCACCATCGACCGTCATCAGCTCCTCGACCTCCACGTGATATGTAGTTGGTCTTGCACGGTGATGCTCTAGAGGTAGGGGCAGTGGGGATTTGGAGGCAGGAGGATGTTTCACACGCGCCATTTAATAAATTAGACCGTGGCCGTAATAGAGATCGGTGGGCTACCTGACTGGTTCGACGATGCTCAGGCAGAACGTAGATGTGGTTGCGGCGGCAGCGGCGGCAGTTTGAGCTGCTGGGAGGGGGAGATACTACGGAAATGTGATGGGTGGGGATTTGGTGGGAGGAATAAATTCTGAAATCGCGCGCCTAACAAAAACTTCGCTGCAAAACTTGAAACTTGGGCGGGGAAAACACACAACGCAAACGACGCTTGAGAGAGCTCTAGGGTGGAGTGCCGGACAACCATACAGTGCAGCGGTTTTTAAGAACTCAAGGACAAACGATATAGGAAATTTGGCTTCCCTTACAATCTTGGCCATTCATTATAGCACACGGTTCATCTCCGTCGCCTCCGTAATAGTGTGCGCTGAGCCTATTGTGTGTTGCGTTATGATTGGCCGGAACCCCAGCCATGCGGATCGCGCATGTGCACCGTAGGATGCACCGCGATCAAACAGAAATCCACGCACCTCGCATCTCACCCACGCAAGTGTAGCTGGATTGGATTTATCTACGCATTAATGCCTAGAAAATGCACATAATCCCCTAAATATGGCAAATGAGTCCGAAAAAAGTGCCAAATTTGAACACGAAGATTTCCAGGGTGTATATATGTTCATCGTAGAAAAAAACTCAAGGACAAAGGACGTAGGAAATTTGGAGTCCCCTTTAATATTTGTGATTTCCCTCTCGAAACCATGAAACTTCCAAGGTGATGGTTCGATTTACCAGGGCGTGCATGACGACATAAGCCAAACCTTCTCAAAATTTTACCATGGCATAGTGAGGCCATACCATGGCACCATGCCAAGCGTCATGTTTTTCAAGCATATATTTCATTTTTCTATAGTTGAAAAACCAACAAACGACACATTTGTGGTTGACTCTTGCCACGCGTATCCTTGAAATCACTGCCCATTCCTTGTAAAAGGCATGGGAATTTACTAAATAGCACGAGGATGGCTTTCCGGACCGTTCTAGTGCACCTTTTCATGCACCTTTTCATGCACCAATTTTTTGAATTTGAATTATGTGCATTAATGCCTAGAAAATAAACATAATCCCCTAAATATGGCAAATGAGCCTCGAAAAAGTGCCAAATTTGAACACGAAGATTTGCAGGGTGTATGTTCATCATAGAAAAAAAACTCAAGGACAAAGGATGAAGGAAATTTGGATTCCCCTTCAGTCTTGGTGACTTCCCTCTCGATACCATGAAACTTCCTCGGTGATGGTTCGATTATGAAGGGCGTGCATGATGGCATAAGCCAAATCTTCTCAAAAAATTTACCATGGCATAGTGAGGCCATACCATGGCACCATGCCAGGCGTCATGTTTTTAAGCATGTATTTCTTTTTCTATAGTTGAAAATCCAATAAAAGACACGTTTGTGGTTGACCCTTGCCACACGTATTCTTGAAATCGCTGCCCATTCCTTGTAAAAGACATGAGAATTTACTAAATAGCACGAGCATGGTTTTCCAGACCGTTCTTGTGCACCTTTTTCATGCACCGATTGTTTGAATTTGAATTATGTGCATTAATGCCTAGAAAATGCACACAATCCCCTAAATATGGCAAATGAGTCCGGAAAAAGTGCCAAATTTGAACACGAAGATTTGCACGGTGCATGTTCATCCTAGAAAAAAAAACTCAAGGACAAAGGCCGAAGGAAATTTGGATTCCCCTTCAATCTCGATGATTTCCCTCTCGAAACCATGAAACTCCCTCGGTGATGGTTGATTATGAAGGGCATGCATGATGACATAAGCCAAACCTTCTCAATTTTTTACCATGGCATAGTGAGGCCATACCATGGCACTATGACGAGCGTCGTGTTTTTAAGCATGTATTTCATTTTTCTATAGTTGAAAAACCAATAAACGACACATTTGTGGTTGACTCTTGCCACACGTATCCTTGAAATCACTACCCATTCCTTGCAAAAGACATGAGAATTTACTAAATAGCATGAGCATGGTTTTCCACACTGTTCTTGTGCACCTTTTTGATGCACGAGTTGTTTGAATTTGAATTATGTGCATTAATGCCTATAAAATGCATGTAATCCCTAAATATGGAAAATGAGCCCAGAAAAATGCCAAATTTGAACACAGAGATTTTCATGGTGTATGTTCATCCTAGAAAAAAACTCAAGGACAAAGGACGAAGGAAATTTGGATTCCCCTTCAATCTTGGTGATTTCCCTCTCGAAACCATGAAATTTCCTTGGTGATGGTTCGATTTATGAAGGGCGTGCATGACAACATAAGCCAAACCTTCTCAAACTTTTACCATGGCTTAGTGAGGCCATACCATGGCACCACGACAGACTTCATATTTTTAAGCATGCATTCCATTTTTCTATAGTTGAAAAACAAATAAACGACACGTTTGTTGTTGACTCTTGCCACACGTATCCTTGATTTCATTTCCCATTCCTTGTAAAAGGCATGAGAATTTACTAAATACCATGATCATGGTTCTCCAGACCGATTTTTTTCACTTTTTCATGCATTGATTGTTTGAATCTGAATTATGTTCATTAAGGCCTAGAAAAGGCATATAATCACCTAAATATAGTAAATGAGCCCAGAAAAATGCCAAATTTGAACACGTTGCATTGGAGGTGTTATGTTCATCGTAGAAAAAAACTGAATGACAAATCAAGAGGGAAATTTGGATTCCCCCTCAATTTCGGTGATTTACTATCGCACATGATTCATCTCCGTCGCTTGTGCGAAAAGTGTGCGTTCACCCACAAATCCAAAAGGGAACAAGCCTCAACCCCTGCCCACTCGCCGCACACTCCTTGCAACTTTGCACCTCATCGATTTCTATCGTGGCGGCCACCCTAAGCTCGACGGTGGGTGAAGGTCGCGCTCGAAACGGCATGGGATTTCACCCCTACCGCTTGCCACCGCCTATCTGCACCGACTTGCACCGACTTTCTGGACTCTAGTAGATTGGGGTTTTCTATGGAATTGGGCCGGGGATTTACTTCATGTAGAAGGTACTTAATTTAGCAAAATATTCACTCATTTCTTATTGCAATCCGTTCGACGTTCTTAATCAACCGACGAAAATCACCATAAATTCTCATTTTTTCATTCAAGTGTCCATAGTGTGAGCATAGCCATGGCTTGTATGTATGGTGGAGGGGGTAAAACTTCACAATTCCGCTTGGGAACCACTGATAATGTGTTTAGCATGGAAGATACCGGAACCTTTTGTCATGACATTGACATGAAAATCACACCACCCAAAAATACAATTTCATCTCAGTTATAAACCATGAGCTCTCACACCGCTGCAAATCAATGCTTCCTTCTACGAAGGGCCTTTCTATTTACATTGATGTTATTTATCTTATTGTTGCGTCATCACCTTCTTATCAAAGCACCAGACGAGAGATCACTATTGTCATTTTTATGCATTGAGTCTAGTTAATGTTGGATGCGAGCATGATTGGATCTGCTCTACCCCGAATTACAATGTCTGGTCGTGTTATACAACCTCGCTAGTATTGAAAATTGTTGGTATCTGAGATATCGTATTATTACTTGCTAGTTGGTTATGTTACTCTCATGGGTAAATATAATTATTAAGTGTTATCATTGACATGGTTAGTTATGATCTTTGTTGAAAACCTGAACACTAGCTAAGGAAATATATAACAACGAGAACAAAAGAGTTTGTAAAAGTTTTCTTTATCACTTTTAGTTTGTCAAGTGAACTGCTAGAGGACAAGCAACAAGTTTAGCTTGGGGAGTTGATACGTACCAAATGTATCTACTTTTCCAAACACTATTGCTCTTGTTTTGGACTCTACTTTGCATGATTTGAATGAAACTAATCTGGACTAACGTTGTTTTTAGCAGAACTACCATGGTGTTGTTTTTGTGCAGAAATAAAAGTTCTTGGATTGAGCTAAAAATCATGGAGAATATTTTTCAAATTAATAAAAAAATATTGGCATCAAGATCTACCGGAGGGGGGCCACCCAGGAGTCACAAGCCTTGAGGACGCCACCTCCTAGGGCGCGCCCTCTGAACTTGCAGGCCCCTCATAGCACCGACTGACCTAATTCCAACGCTATAAGTTCTATCCCGTCATGAGAAAAATCAGAGAGAAGATTCCATCACGTTTTACGAGATGGGGCCGTCGCCACCTCTTGTTCTTCCTCGGGAGGGTTGATCTCAAGTCCGTTTGGAGCTCCACGGAGGGGGATTCATTATCGTCGTCATCACCAACCCTTCTCCATTAACAATTCCATGATATTTACCACAAGGAGTGAGTAATTCCTTTGTACGCTTGCAAGACGGTGATTGGATTGGATGAGATTTTCCATGTAATCAAGTTGTTTTGATATGGCTTGCTCCCTAGTATCCACTATGTTCTAAGATTGATGTTGCTATGACATTGTTGTGCTTAATGCTTGTCACTATGGCCCGTGTGGCATGATTTCAGATCGGAACCTATTGTTTTTTCGTGAATATGAAAATGTTTTGGATCCTATCTTGCAAGTTATATGCACCTATGATGTGTTATGATCCGTAGACCCCAGAGTGACAATAGTTGGGATCATCTCCGGTGATGACCGTAGTATGAGGAGTTTATTTATTCACCATATGTTAATGATTTGTTCCGATTATCTATTAAAAGGAGGCCTTAATATCCCTTAGATTTTCTTATGACCCCCCTGCCATGGGAGGGTAGGACAAAAGATTTCATGCAAGTTCTTACTATAAGAATGTATGGCTATATACGGAATACATGCCTACATTATATTAATAAATTGGAGCTAGTTCCGTGTCGCTCTAGCATGTAACTGTTACATGATGAATGTCATCCAACACAATTATCCATCGCCGATCCAATGCCTATGCTTTTTTGCATATTGATCTTCGTTAAGTTACTATTGTTGTTGCTGCTGTTACAATCACCACAATCGCTACTACTATTGTTCCTATTGCTCTTGTTACTTCGCTACTAAAACTTTGTTGCAAAAAGAAATTCCAGGTGTGGTTGAATTGACAACTCAACCGCTATGACCAATAAATATTCTTTGGCTCCCCTTGTGTCGAATCAATAAATTTGGATGTAATACTACCCGTGAAGACTCTTGTGATCCCCTATACTTGTGGGTTATCACCTAGCGTAGGTGGAAGTCACATATCGAAGGTCACATGTCGAGTTTATCCAGGTTCGTGCCTTTGGAGAGTAATATCCTATGTCCTGCTTGTTGTCCCCATTCATGGTGGTATACCTCGTGCGAGGGGTTACATTGATGTAGATGGAGATTGCTACCGATAGTTGTTCTACGGAGAGTAGAGCCTGGCATGAGAGGCCCCTGGCCTCCCTTATATACATGGTGGGGGCTAGGGTTTTGCAAATGAAGATGCGATCCGGGTGGTCACCACCACCACCTTGGGGATCAATGATCCAAGGGCCTGGTCTCCAGGCTCCTCCCTCTCGTTGGATAGGTACCGAGCCACCCCTATTGTATGGCGCCGTCATGTATAGCCATGGGGGTGTCAAACACATAATAATCTTATATCATGAGCTTTGTAACCAGTGACGGGAATTGAAGCTTACATGACATGTAGTTTAATGTGTGCAAAAGGCTATGACATGTCTTAATGTAGGTTGGGATGATACCATATCATATCATATAATCTCTTTCCAACCATTGGCTAACCGAAGAAAAAGCAAAAGATTTTTTGACCCTTTTTAGGCCAAAATTTTGAGGAGAATGATGAAGAGACTAAGGAGTGTCAAAGGTGGGTAAGTTCTCATAGCCAACAAAACTTTAGGAACCAACCTAGTAAAGTGAGGATAGGCTGCCAAAATCTTCTAGGACAAACTTAGATTTCAACGGAACAAATGATGAAAAATGATGAACTAATTTTTACTTTTGAAATTTTGATGATTATTTTTGTTTTATAACGCATTAGAGGTAGTATTAGTGGGTGCTTGGAAAAATCGCAGAAGTCTTGAACGCAATCAGCTCTTCTAACAGCAATTTAATACTAAAAGTGATATAATTAATTATCTTTCCACCTTCAAAATAGAAACGAAAAGAAACACTTCCATCTTAAAATGAAAGTTAGCAGTCGTTCGCCTTGTATCCCTTCATGGGATTTGGTTGGTATTTGTCTTTGATGGATCCGGCTGAATTCGGTCTTTGTTCGTTTACCTGTGTGTGCCTATAGATTCGATCCTTTCGATCTATGTTTCACTTCATCGACAACAAGTGTGATTTTGGGGCGCTCGTTCTGGTGAGTCTTAGCATGACGACTTTCTAACTGACTATTACAACTAGGTTCATCCGGTTCTAGTAAGGAAGGAACGATGATGACGACACACCTTCGGTTTGTTCCAGTACTTGTAGACATCCCTAGGTGATCTATAAAGTTTTTTCATGGTTTATGAGCTACCAAAATAACTACCCCATACCCAGTTTGGCTGCGAGAAAGTGGCTACTTATTGTAGCAGCCATCCATAAACACCAAAAGAACTGACATGCACATTTTCGTCTTAGACTATCCATAATAAAAGTAACATAGGTAGTGTCATAGATGTTATCTAAGAAAAAATATGATGTGACAACTAATTAATGAGAAGAAAGAGAAATTGGGTAACTTAGTGGGTGTTTGTTTCCAGGGACTTTTGGTGTAGGGACTAAAAAAATTCCCTTTTAGTCCCATGTGAAACAAACAGGAGGGACTTTTAGGGACTAAAAGGGGGTATTTGGGACTAAAGGAAGAAGTCCCTATGGGAGGGCCTTTTTGGGACTTTTTGGCACTTTTTCCAACAGTGCCCCTACTTTTACCATGTCATTTAATAACTTCTAGTACTTTACTAGGGATAACATGGTCTTTTTTCATGTCATTTAATGACCTCTAGTCCCTGTTTAGTCTGTGAAAACAAACGGATAGAGACTAAGAACTTTTTAGTTGGGACTAAAAAAAGTCGTGGGACTTCTGAAACAAACAGGGCCTTAACATGTTACTACCCCTATGAGTAAAGTAACGCATATCAAGGCAAGATGAGTATCTAAGCTAATAAATGAAAGACTTAATGTTAATATTTCTATATTAGTATTCAATGTGAAAATGGTAACTTAGACTAGTAAGATATGTATGTTACTGCACTATGCTACTCCCGAACAAAGATGGCCTGGGTTGTGAATAACGAGTAGGCGAAGGGGTTAAATATGATATACGTTAGGTGGTGAAACCCCCATCAGAATTCCTCACTCGAGTCCGTTCGTAAACCCTCGGTCCCCCGTGCTTTTCCTTTTCTCAGCCCTTCTTCTCCGATTTCTCTCCAAAATTCCTCGCATTCTCGTGCCGACGGCGCCGGCGC
Organism: Hordeum vulgare subsp. vulgare; assembly: GCF_904849725.1. NCBI lineage: Eukaryota > Viridiplantae > Streptophyta > Magnoliopsida > Poales > Poaceae > Hordeum > Hordeum vulgare. Next base: position 355,962,504 of record NC_058519.1, on the reverse strand, counting down.
ACAAGAAGCGAGGCCTACTGGCGCCTGATTTGCGTGGATCGCTTCTTCCTTCATTCCTTTCTTGGTAAGAAACCCTAGCGTGATCGTTTTTGGGGGGGATTTTTGCGGTTCGGTGCCTATTCTTTGTGTGTGTGGTAATCCATCCTCCATTCTTTGATTATTTTCCACGGACAAGAGGAATCCGATTATTAACAAGAATGGGGGGAGGGGCAAATTTAACATTGACCAATAGTAATTGGATTCCTCTTGTCCCCAAACAATATCTGGGGTTCGTTCAGCTAAATCCCCGCACGCACGTTGAGTACAACACTGGTGTAAATAAAATCGTTCTGAATGGCAGAGGAAATCCTCACATCTGTATCGACTCGATTATTATTCATTCCATGGATAAGTTTTAGGTTTGTTTTGTTTCTGACTATTTTAGAAATTGGTAGCGTTTCTCGTTTCCTTATCAATATACGAATTTAAAGTGTGTATAAATGAAATGTTGGCTATTTAATCATTTCCTAGGACTAGAATAGCTTTCCATTCACTTTAATTTGTATGCCTCTTTACCATATGGTGAATCACTTCAAATCAGCTGATAGCGCTGACTGAATGCTTTTTTGTGCTCATCCTCAGGGCATTTCAGTTGATAGTGCTGACTGAATGCTTTTTTGTGCTCATCCTCGGGGCATTTCAGTTGATAGCGCTGACTGAATGCTTTTTTGTGCTCATCCTCAGGGCATTTCAGTTGATAGCGCTGACTGAATGCTTTTTTGTGCTCATCCTCAGGGCATTTTATCTCTCAACATCCAAATCCTGATGGAGCATACCTCTGAAGAAGAATCTGAGATTAGCGATTCTGAGATCGATGAGTACAAGGACAAGATCTACGCTCAACTGCGCTCCCAAAAATTGAAAGTGCGGTATGGTGAGAAAATCTTCCGATGCCCGTTCTGCCTAGGAAAAAAGAAGCAAGATTACAACGTCAAGGATCTTCTGCAGCATGCCTCAGGAATAGGGGCTGCTCTGAAACGCAAGCCCAGGGTGAGGGCAGCACACCTAGCACTTGCAGAGTATGTAAAGAATGATTTGGGCAGCTCCTTGGAACCATCATTGCAACTTGCCATCGTTGAGTATAAGCCTCCTAAGATTGAAGAAGAGAAGTTCGTATGGCCGTGGATGGGCATTCTGGTTAATCTAACAACTGATTTGATGGATACAAATTCTGTCAGGGAGAGTGAGCATATGTTAAAATCACAGTTATCACGGTTCAGACCATGCGAAGTCACCATTCTTTTGGATTCCAAGGGCCAGACTGATCACTCCATCATCAAGTTTGCTGAAGACTGGACTGGGTTGAAGGATGCATTAGCTTTTGAAAAGCATTTCATAGTGGAGCAGTACAGTAAGACTGATTGGAACAGAAGAAACTGTAGAATGGACGATCTTTATGGATGGCTTGCAAGATCTGATGATTATAACTCTCATGGAACAATAGGAGAGCATCTGAGGAAAATTGGAGTTCTAAAAAGTATTGGTGATCGGGAACATGAGAGAATTGAGCGTATAGCTCATTTTACTCACCAAATGGAAGAGAAGAATAAGCATGTACTAGATCTGGAGCTGAAGAACAGTCAAAATGCCATGAAACTTGATAGCATGATGAAAGACAAGGATCGAATGGTTGAGGAACATAATGAAAGTACGGACATATTTCGATACTGTGTGTTTTTGCCACATTTTGCGTAATAATGATCTTACTTGTTTTCTACAATACTGCTGGATACTGCTGGCAGCAATAATATCATCTTGTACTCACTGAACTTACTGAGTTCCTTTTCCTATTCGATAACCAGAGATAAGAAAGATGCAGGAAGGCGCTCGTAGGAATTCTAGTAAAATAGTTGAAGACAATCAAAGACTGCAACAGGAACTGAAGACCAAGAGAGAACAAGTCATCCGGAGACATAAGCAACTTGAAGAGCTGGCTAGGAAAAGTAATATTGACAGAGCAAAAGTCGAAGCAGAGAAAGAAAAGGTTTTTTTTTCCTCATCTCCTCCAATGCTATTTTATGTTCCATTCCTTCTGTTATATCTTAATGAACTGAATTGCAACTTATGTATGCTGTTCAAAACTCTTACAGAATGCAAACGAGAATGCTCTTCTCGACTTAGCAACCCTAAAGCATAAGAAGGCACGTGAGGAGCTCAGGCAGCTTCTCAAGAAACACGAGGTATTGCTTTCAAGCAATGTTTGTATGTTGGGTATCTAGTGAAAATGCATTGTTTAACTTCCTGAAATTGCAGCAAGAGAAAGAAGATGCTTTCAGGAGGCAATACAAACTGGAAGAGGACTTAACTTCTAAGCAGAATCTTGAGATGGAATTAGCACAGTTGAGAGGGAAGTTAGAGGTAATGAAGCACATGGGAGCTGAGGCAGATACAACATCAAAGGAATTTGATAAGGTATCTGAAGAGCTGAAAGAGAAAGATGAAGAGCTTGACGCCATGGAATCTGAAAACCAGGCCCTTATTATTATGGAACGAAGGACCAATGATGAGCTTGAACAAGCCAAGAAAGAACTTATAGATGTATGTATGACCTCTATTGCATGCTTAATTTGCTATTGATTGTGAGACCTTATATATATCGCTTCGTCCTTTTCGCGGGTAACAAATTACTCGCTGTGCAGGGCCTACAACAGATACAAGTAACTCGGTCCACTATTGGTGTCAAAAGGATGGGTGTGCTTGATGAAAAAGCTTTTATTGCTGCATGCAAAAAGAAAGCAGGAAATGTTGTCTCTAAGAAAAAAGCAAAGTATGATGTAGAGGCAACACTTGTGCTATCAAGATGGGAAGATGAGATCATGCAACCAGGTTGGCATCCTTACAAAGTTATCGATGTTGATGGACAGGCAAAGGTAAACCTTTTTATTTTACTTATATTATTATACTATTCCTTTTAGGAGAACAACATATACTGGTTGAGAGGGTGTCCTGGTCCATGCTTCTGTTGTTCCATGCATGTTTGTTTGTGTATTATATTTTTGAATTGACTGTTAGATTTTCAGGAAAGAAAGGAAAAAAACGGAAGTAGTATTTGAATTTCAACTGGATACACTGCTATCCTGATTTGAATCCTTGTTCCAGTAATGAAACCACTGTTATGAATTTGCAGCCTATGATTCTGATAGATGTTTGATGGTGCAGGAAATAGTCAAGGAAGACGATGAGAAGCTGCAAGCCCTGAAAGAAGAGCTGGGGCAGGAGGCCCACGATGTTGTGGTCAAGGCCCTTCTTGAGTTGAACGAAAACAACCCCAGCGGCAGGTACCCCGTCCCCGCGCTGTGGAACTTCAAGGAGAACCGGAGAGCGCCGCTTGATGAGGCAGTAGCGTACATTCTCAAGCAGTGGAAGGCGAGTAAGGGCAAGAGAACATACTGCCGCTGAGTGTGATCGACGTCTCCAAGTCCTAGCTATAGTTTATGGCCTGTGGCCCTGTAAAATTGTATCTTAGTAACAGCACTTGATGCTCAGTTAATTGCAAAAACTCAAAAAACACAATTGCGGCGAGGGTTTTAGAAAACCATTGGATATTTTAGAGGAATACATCAGAACTAGCTTTGGTTCAACTTACTGAGATATGTATGAACATCTAACTTATGTGACACTCCCTCCGTTCCACAATATAAGACAGATGTTTTTGGAAGCTATGTTAGGTTCCAAAAGCGGGACGGAGGGAGTATTTCTGTAAATCTGAGATGGAACGCTGAGGAGAAAAGGTGGCAGTTGGCACTTCCTGTATTCAGTTTGCATTCGATCACCTTTAATGAAATACAAATATGTACTCGGAAGGCATGTCCTTGTAAAATTACAGAAAAAAGCTCCTTACATAAGTGCAAAAAGTGGAAACCACCATAGCATTGCATTACATACTATACTTTGGTAGCACCACACCAAAGCCATCCCTTCACAGCCACCGACACATGGCGCTCAGTACACAGCTTGGAAAACTCTGAGCTGAAGCACGGTCAGAAACGTAGCACAGATCATCCTCATGCTCGTCAACATGAGCGCTGAAGCAGCAGAAGTCCTGCACCAGCCCAGCAGAAGCACTTAATATTGCTACTTAGTACAATAACTGAACAGTAAGTTGCGTTTCCGTGTGATTTCTTGTGAAATTCATGTGTTCCAAACTGGAGTGCCTTTAGTATACTATAGTAGTACGTGTGAAGTGTGAAGTGTGAAGTGTGAAGTAGACTCACTCAGATGCCAGGAACTTGCATAGCCCGAAACCTAGCAAGCAGACAGACAGCAAAAAGGTCACACCACCGAACAATTCATCATTAAAATAAAAATATGTAGCTCCGCCACCGACTTATCAAGAGTAAGTACTCTACGTCCGCTGATGGATGGAATGGAGCAGAAGATATATTTCAAAAAAAAAAAGAGGAGAAATTTACTTGGGTCCCTCTTGGTGATGGTTCCAGCGCCGCCGAAGTTGCAGGCGATGTCGGAATTGCCGTTCTGCTGGTAGAAGATGTTGAAGGCGTAGGAGGCGTGCAACAGGAGTGTGTTGGGCTGGTAACAATGCCCGCCCGGCTGCAGCGGCGAGCAGTCGGCGGCGCCCTGGCCGCACGCCCAATCCAGCGCATTCTGGAGGTCCTCCTGGGGGACGCCCGGCCGCGCGACGCACCAGGTGACACCGTCGATGAAGCTCGTGTTTCCCTCCGGAGGAGACAGGGTAGGGATCGGGGTGGTCGACTCCGCCTTCTCCTGCGGCGCGCCTGCCACACACACTGATCACACAGCAGCGTTCAAATGACAGGGTAGAGCAAGTAACATAAGAAGGCACGGGCAAAGGAAACAAGAGACATGCATATATGTGGTGTAACTCACCAATGAAGCACGCAAGGATCAAAAGACCCTTCATGATCAGCTCCTCTCTCTTCATGTGTGAAACAAAACTAACTCAAAAGAAGACCTCTCTCTCTCTCTCTCTCTCTCTCTGACCCGTCTCTTTCCCTCCCTCCCCTGTGTAAGCCTTAGGGAATATAATGGGAGTCTGAGCGAAGAGCGCCTGTGTCAACAGGAAAGAAGCTACTGTCCATGCAAAGGCCACTGGATTTCAGTTCACTACTCGAGTCACTAAGCAACTCATGAACCAAAAAAAGTCCCCAGGTTGCTCACCGTGCATGGTGCATACTTATGGCCATGGCAGAGAGCGGCTTGCGTGTGCTGTGTAGACCAATGCAGATCAGATGCCTTTATGAATATAAAACAACACCGAGAATATCGGATGACTTGAAGGCCAGGAAACCATAGATTCTGCTGCCATGCGGTGGAGATATGCATGCATGGCCATGATTTCTAAAGGGACAAAAGGAAACCAGGCAATGGATTCCACGAGATCTCTCAAAGGGGCCAAGTGCATGCTGTGTTACCTTTACTTTTTTTGCTGTTTCATGGTAGAATGTGTCGGAGCTTCACGAGCAAAAGCTTTTCTTGTGGATTAAGGGAAGAACCTCCATTCACTTTACAAAGCTAGACTCAAGCCTAATGAATGAGGTTTGGTGAACCAGATTGCCTTGACTGACCTACACCACCTGCCAAGTGCCAATGGAACAAATGACATGCTGAAGCATATATATAAGGGAAGTAACAAGGCTTGAAAAAACAAGCAAGCTGCAGTGAAACAGATAAACAGGACAGGTAACATAGCATACTAAATAGAATGGAGCAGCTAGGAGTGAAAAAGAAAAACTGATACAAGGCTCCTCAGCTCGGTCGCCCAACAGGCCAATCCTCATTCCCTGCTAGTAGCTGGCGAGAACTCAATTTGGCTCAGCCACCGCCACATGCGAGAAACTTTATAAGCTTAACAAGAAACCACTGGCACAAAGTGGTGCCAGAAACTTCTTTGAGAATGGAAACTATACTAGCAGAAACCATCAGTGGTGATCCCAATGAGTTGAGACATATGGAACAAAGCAACACCAACTATAAAGTTTAAAGAGGACTTATAACTATAATATTGGGCTAACCTACCTTTGATGTTTGTCATGAAGAAACTTGTATCTTTAGACAATATATAGGGTCTTGCATTCATTTACTGAAAAAGGCATCGTCAAAACACAACCTGATCATGTCCTGCGGACCTACTTTTCACATGCAAATCTACAGCGAATACTTGTCACACAAGGGAAGCCTGCAAGTAACTACAACTGTGTTTGTTGGAATGTAGATTTCGAATCGCAGTCTGGCAAACAGTCATATCTCAGTTTTGTCTCCACTGAAATGATTAATTTTGGTTACATATGGATAACTAAAAGTACTCAAATATATTCAAAAAGTCTGTAACTCGCACATCCTCAGAAAGAATGGATTCATGGGAGAGGTGCCATTTTGGTATCTTACACACATACCAATAATACTAGTTACAGGACCACCCGAAAAACATGCCTCATGTCATTGTCTGTTCAGAAAACAAAATATGGCTCGTGTCGTTGTACTTTTCTTGCTTGTATTCTTTTTCTAGGATCGCCTAGTAAAGCAGGGCAGCCAAGCAGTTAGAACACCGCTGGAAGCTGGTAGAGTCTTTGACCATGCAGACTATTTTAGAGTAGCAATTTCTGAAATACGATAGGCAAGAGGTGCAGCATTAGAATTGTAGCATATACTAGCAGTATCAGCTCCAAACCTGATTTCTGCTGTATCTCTGGTTGCTTCTGTTTCCCGCTTCCACATTTTGTAAGTTGGGACTAGATATGAGAATAATAGATGAGGTTACCCCCACACTTCCTTTCAGAAATTGGATACTGTGGTTGAATCAACAGATGTGTCGACATCTGAACTTCTACAGAACTTGTTATGCAACCAGAACTTGGAAATTTTCATCATAATATTTCCAATGCTAGAGTGGTGCTAGCAGTATCCAGCTTCAACCTTGCTTCCTGATGTGCCATGTCCTGAAGCTTATTTTTTCCACTAGACATCTAATGAGTTAGACCAAGACTAAGATTGCAGCGACCTGTAAGGCTGTAATAGATGAGGTTGCCCCAATGCTTTCACTGCAGTAGTCATGTGCAACAGAAACCATATGCTGTGGTTGAGTCAAAACATGAGCTGTCAACAAATGAAGTTCTACAGAACTGTTCTGCAACCATAAGACACCGCCATTCCCCTGATTATACGGCACGGAACCTCATAAACATTGCATTCATCACTGTCAATCAATACATGAATCAACTACCAATAATCTTTACATGAACATTCCCCCCCTTTGAAATGGTGGAACCTACTGCGATCCCTAACAATGATTTCACGGTCATATACCTTAGATATTAGCTTAATTACCAAATGACAGTCTCCACACATCCTCAAGTTCTTCACTATCCTGATAGGAGAGCCAGGAAGACTCTTCAGCAAGGCAAAGGCAATGGCCAGCCTCTCGCTATGGTAGTTTAAAGCAGTCTCTTTCTCTTCCTCCTCTATATCTGCCAATACATTGCTTGTGCGGGGGACGTAACCTTGGCACCTCAATCTCTCAGCTATCTCGGCTAGCGTTTGGTATATCTGATCACTCTCAGGATGTGATCTATCGCCCATAACGAACTCATACACAGAGTTGCGGAGCTCCACAAGGCTATGCCCTGGGTTTTTCCTCACTCCATGTGTAGCCATTGTCTTCCTAAGCACATGGGCATCTGCCCACCTCCCAACAGCAGCATACAGATTTGAGAGGAGGACATAATCGCCGCTGTGCCCAGGATCAAGCTCAACCAGCCGTGCCCAAGCAGCCTCCCCGAGTTCCAACTTCTTGTGCATAGCACAAGCACCTAGCAATGTCCGCCACACAACAGCGTTGGGCTCCATTGGCATCGTGGTGATATAATTGTGCGCTTCCTCAACTCTTCCAGCTCTTCCCAGCAGATCCACCATACATCCAAGGTGTTCGATCCCTGGTGCTATGCCATACTTGTCCTGCATCTCATTGAAATATCGAAACCCATCGTCGACCAACCCGCAGTGGCTACAAGCATACAGCACTCCTACCATAGTGATATCAGTTGGGATAAGCCTCTCCCTCTCCATCAGACCGAACAGCTCAAGGGCATCCTTCCCAAACCCATTCCCTGCCAAACCCACGATCAGTGACGTCCACGAGACCACGGTCCTTGCCACCCCCATCTCCTCAAACACCTTCCATGCATCCTCAACTCCGCCACACTTGGCATACAGATCAATCAGCGCGTTGCCGACATGGCTGTTCCCTACTAACCCAACCTTGGACGCAAACACATGCACCCTCCTGCCGAGAGTGAGCGCCCCGATCTCCGCACATGCAGTTAAAACACTGACGATGGTGAATCCATCCGGCATGAGGTCCGCCTCCAACGTCTCCCGGAAGATTGTCAATACCTCGTTCGGCCTCCCATTGGCGGCAAACCCGTTCATCACGGAGTTCCAGGAGACGAGGTTCCGCTCCAGCACCGGAATTTCGTCGAACACCCTGTGGGCGCTCTCAAAGAGGCCGCACGCGCCATAGTGGTGGACGAGCGAGTTCTTGACGAACACGAGCGCCACTAGGCCGTTCTTGGCGGCCTCGGCGTGGAGGCTCTCGCCTTCGCGAAGTGCAAGGAGGCGCGTGCAGGCCTGGAGGAGCGGCGGGTAGGTGTGCGTGTCGGGCGGCGCGAGGCGGCGGCGGTGGAGCGCGAGCGCGATGCGTGGGTGCGCCGAGGACGCGGCGATGCGGAGGACCGTGTTGAGGGAGAAAGGGTCCGGGTCGGGGAGGAGGCAGGAGAGGACAGTGACGGCGTAGAGGAGCGGTGGAGGGCCGGCGCGGAGAGAAGCGAGGTGGAAGAGGAGGTGTTTGGCGAGGAGAGGGTGGGAGAGGGGCACGCCAGCCGCACGGAGAGCGCGCGCGTGAATCTGCTTGGCGGCAGCGACGGAGGGAGACGGCAGGTGGAGGCGGAGGAGCGCGACGCAGTGGCGCAGCGCCGGGTGCGTGGAAGGTGCGGGAGCGATTGCCTCGCGCATGGCAATGCCCTGCGCCCGGTAGGGGTTCGTGGTTGCTTTTGGGAGGGAAGGCGGCGCAACGAAAATGGTGTACACTGTAGTAGTTTTTTTTTGTACTGTAGTTTACTAGTCCCCTTGTATTTTAAGTCAAACTTTAACATTTGATTTAACACCAAAAAATAAATTATATACCATAAAAATTGTATCATTGAAAACATCTTTCAAATATGAATCCAGCAATAATGACTTTTGTGACATGCAACTTATATTTTGTTATTTAAACTTAAGGTCAAAATTTGACACAAAATGTGAAGGGGGCCAATAAACCCACACGGAGGTAGTATTAGCTAAATATCCGTGTGTTGCTATCGAAACAATATCTAAAGAAGGTGACGTGGGATCGTTTGCCCTTGCCCATGGTGGTGTCAACTATGTTGTGACAACGTTGGTGTATACCAGGTCCCACCCGAAGAAGGGTGGCGAGATGAGCCGTGGGCTATGGTTTTAGCGTTCCTTGACGATTGTCGACAAATCCAGCAACCCAAGTATTCTTGGGCTCTATCACATGCCGACGATGGATGGGGAACACAGGTGAAAGGGTCGATATGGTTGAGTAGAGGAGGGTGAATAGGCAACTACTAATTTTATCATTTTTTAAGAAATTAGGTTTACCAACAAATATGTTGTCTAGAAATGCAACTAGGTGAGCTATGTGATGCTAACAACACCAACTAGCAAGCAATCAAAGGAAACAACACGATAAGAACTTGCGCAAACTAAAGATAAGAAATAACCACAAGTAAAATCGATGGAGACGAGGATGTCTTAACGAAGTTCCTTCCCTTTGAGAGGAAGTACGTCTACGTTAGAGCGGTGTGGAGGCACAATGCTCTTCAAGAAGCCACTAAGGCTACTGTATTCTCCTCACGCCCTCACACAATACAAAGAGTCGTGATTCTACTAGTGGTGCCCTTGAAGGCGGCAACCGATCCTTTACACACAAGGGTGGGGCAATCTCCACAACTTAATTGGAGGATCTCAACACCACCACGAAGTTTTGCCACAATGGATTGTGACTTCGAGGTGAAACTATTCCGTCTAGGATGTTCAAACACCCAATAGTAACAAGATCCACAAGGGATTAATGGGGGGGGTCAAATTTCCCTTGGTGGAAGTGTAGATCAAGGCTTTGTCCTCCAAACCCTAGAACATCAATAGGTTTTGATGGCTAGAGAGAGAGATCGGGAAAAAATGATCTTAGGAGCAACAATAGAGCTTCGGGGAAAAGTGGTGAGGTCTTATTGGGGAAGAAGACTCCTTTATATAGTGGTAGTGTAAATCCAACCGTTACCCCCGCTATGAGGCTTACAGGCGATACTATCGCTCAGACGAGCAGTACTACCGCTTATAAAAGCATAATAGAACTTCAAGGGGTAGTACCGTGAGGCAAGGCGACAATACCACTTGAGACGGTAGGTGGCACCCCGGCTCAGAGGAAACCGGAACGGCCCGTATTCCAGCCCAGGGACAAGTCTTCTGAAATACGGCACCGTTGGCATAGAACAAATCAGCTTTTTATTACTATGGAAAAGATTACAGGGGTACATGGATTACAATGATACTACACCTGCCTACGGTAAATTCTACGCTAGCAGCGGAACAACGACGGATGTGATGAACTCCACTCCGCAGGGACTCTGGCTGGAACGCATATCCTAGCTCGCAACTGAGAGTCCTCGACAAACAAGCAATCATCGCATGACCTGCAAACTGGCATGACACGTCAGGTGAGTAGTTTGAATGTACTCGCAAGCTCACAACAAACATTAGCATTAAGGCAAGACAACATCATAGCAATCAAGATTAGGTAAAGATTTGTTATCACTAAAGGGGTAGTTGAAAAATAACTATATCAGTCTACTCTCACCGTACTCTGGTGATACCAACTCTTTTGATCTTACTCAGAACCTTCAGCGAATATCCTCAAGACTTGTCATCGGCATGATGCCCAACTGCTATCATACTCAGATGAGTTCTTCCATCATTAATATCATAGTTACGGTTGACCACCTACTGAGGTCTGGACGGGCTGTCCAATACCGTGGACACGGCTATTTGAATAGATTTGACACTCTGCAGAGGTTGCACACTTTACCCACACCATGGAGCACTGACCTCGTGATCCCATTCGGGTGGACCGGCATTGCTCCAACGAAACTTGTGTGACCCGTGACTCTCCCACCGTACCACCATCATTCATCCTTCCCTGAAGTCCTGTCCTGGGTGGCCCCTATGTCCTCATGACACCTGCCACCATCGTGGCCAAACTAAACTGTCCCAAACGGGGACGGGCCCAAACAACTCAAGTGGGCTCACAAGGTTATCGCCGCCTACCGGGCCAAGGTAGTGCGCGCGCATAACCTTCCCTCTCTGGTGGTACCGGTGAAAGAGCACGCGATCAACCCAAGTCATGGCCGTACCATACCGGCAAATGTGGGTGCACGGATAAGCCCGGACAGGTGAATCTTGATCAACCAACTAAGTAGCTTATCCCCGAATCATATTTCTATCATAGTTGACACTCCGATGTCATAGTAATCCACTAACCAATAAGCTCAAGCCACTGCTATTGACTCATATCCACAAACTACCGGATGAAACCCAAAGTAATCATAGACAGTAATCTCAACATCATGGCATCGCAAGTAGGTAAGATACTAGTCATTAACAATTCCGTACTCAGCATAGTAGTCATCTATTCAAACATTGCATACTTAAATTCCAGACGGTAAACAAATATACTTGCGATTGAAATAGTTAATTAAACTATGATATTTCAATGCAATTAAGCAAATGAGAGTTGTGGCTTGCCTAGGATGGAACCATCGGGGAGAGGTGCGAGAAGCTCGCGGAAGGAATTGTCGGAAGCAGTTCTCTCTCGGAGGAGCTATTTACGGGGAAGGGCAACATGGTCATTTCCACTGTGTGATGACATAGTGAAAATGATACCAACATGACGGGCTCGATGAGACGAAGACGTGGGCTTTGGAATCACCGGAATCGGAGTCACGGATGCAAAGATATGGCTAGACGAAGTTAAGGGACCAATCTGCAATTAAAATATTTGCAACCGGGTCCCTGAGAGCACAGCCGCTGGCGCCTTCTCAGAAATACGCTTCCCAGAAGGGGAAACATACCGGTCGGCTGGCGCCTCCACTTATCGACGCCGACAAGCCCTCTCTCACCGATAGGTGCGGTCGGGGCCCACCAGTTGGGTCCCTCTTCTCTCTCCTCCGCTCCTCCTTCTTCTTCCTCCCGGCGCTGCATGCAGAGCAGAGGAGGGCCGTCGGCGTCGACGGTCGTTCCGGCGACTCGGGCCACCTCCGACAGAGCTGTAGGTACCAACGGGCTCGGGGAGGAGCGTCGCGTCCGTTCCGGCCGAGCGCGGACGCCGGGGAGGGCCGAGGCGGCGACGGCACTGGCACCCGTGGCGGAGGCCTTCGGCTAGGTCTGGCCTCGAGCATACCGGCGTACTAAGGATGAACCGAGGATATGGGGAGCTTTGTCGGGCTTCGATGTCTCTTTTGGTGAAGAAAGGAGGGCGATAGGAGCTCCGGCTTGCTGGAATTTAGGCGGAGGCCGACGGCGGCCATGGCGGCAATTGGAGGGCATGGGGGACTCCGGTGATGGTTGGATGGGTTGGGGAGGCATACGGGAGCGGGGTGGAGAGGATGAAGAGGTCGAGGCACCTCGGGGATGCTTAAATAGTCGCGACGACGAGAGCAGATGAGGACGGCCGTCGTGGCGATCCTAGCCATGCACTGGAGCTTGCAGGTGAGCTGGCTGGACGCTTGCGGCCTCGAGAAGCTTCGCAGAGGGGAGGGGACGACTCAGGCAGGCTCGGGGAGACTCGGGAGAGCTCGAGGAAGAAGACGACGACGACAGTCATAGGCAGAACAGGGGCGGGGCTTGTCGCGGCGTGGCGAGGGAGAATTTGGAGGGGGAGAGGGGTCCAGAACAAAGATTTTGATGTGGCACTCGCATACTGGCTTGGATGGAGCTGAAAGTTGGAGGAGATGAGTTATTTAGTATTATGAAGATGTTGTATAAATTACATATCATCTGGATGAACCAAAGTGGTACTTCCTTCACACAACATCCTAGTGGACAGAATCTTAGGAAAATTACTGTGGGAAATGGCTAGATACAATGAGCTCAAATTTGGTTGAGAGATGTTGTATAGGTTGGAGAATGCTTTGGTGAAATTTCAGAATTTATGGAGCAACATAAATTATAGTTGCTTCATAATCCAAACTAATGACCAGAGACAAAGATTTGATGTTGTGGTCACATGGTTGATGAGGTGATGCTCAAATTTGGTGGAGAGGCCTGATTTGAGCATATTGAGATGATGGCAAAGTTTCAACTCATTTGAACACACTTATCTAGCACTTGCTTCACAAAGCTTCCCGTGGATCAGAAGCTTTGGAAATTTGCCAAAAATTATTTACTATCCAAATTGAGTTGAATTTTTTCACGAGGCAAAATATGGATAGGAAAGAGTGCCCACAAATTTTGAGAGCAAGCAAGCACATATAAAGGGTACTTGCTTCACAACTTGACAGAGAGGGCAGAATCAGAAAAGGAATATTTGAGAAATATTTTTGAACATGGAAAGGAAGGATTTTGTCATATCTGCGTAAGATATGACCTAAGAGATTTATGAGAATTATTTGGGAATTTTTGGAATGACAGAAATGTGGGTTGCTTCACAACCCAGAGCAAACAGGATTATTCCTTTAAAAGAAAAAGGAATATTCCCAGGGAAATGATTATTGGGCTTCGCTCAAGATGAAATTGGCAAGGTCTTGGGATGGTTTGGAGGTTGGCAAGCCACTAGGGAAGAGGAATCAAGGGTGATCCCTTTAGGTTTCAAAACTATTAAGCCACAGAAAAGCAGAACCAGACCAAAATCAAAAGAAAAAGAAATGGGCAAAATCCAGGGTGTTACAAACCTACCCCCTTTAAAGAAATCTCGTCCTCGATATTTGGTTGCTCAGGAGTTAAACATAAATATACCCACTTGAGGAAACCGTTTCCAACTCTGGTTTCTTTTTTTGCCTTGGTATGATGCTCCCGGTAAATATCAACTGACTAAATGTGTGGCTTCGAGGTGGTTTGTTTCACTGGATCCTCATATGTTACTCTAACTTCCATCCGTTTACGTATGCTGACTTGACTGTCGGAGGTTCTGGCAGAAAGATCTTGTTCACAACAGGTTGTCCTTTGACTGATTCCCATACATGCTCCGAGTTTGTTGTCCAACGTTCTGGTCGTACCGTGTGTCGACATCCTTTAAATGAACAGTAGGCCGTGTAATGCTCTAACACTGTTGTTGCAATCTAACTACTGAGTCATCCTCACAGATTTGAATATCCTCTTTTGACGATTCTGAGCATATCTGGTTGGGCTGAGTGGGTTGACTCGATATAGGGTCCTTGCAAATGGAATAGACCCATTGGGTGTGTACCCAGTCCTTGCAAATGGAATAGACCCATTGGGTGTGTACCCACGGTGATTGGTATCGATCCAGACTGTCTTGAGTATATGCACCATGTTGATCTTGCAACCATTATCATACATGTATGGCCAATCTTGCCCCTTCATTATGGTTCTCTTGACTGGATCCTTAGCTGAAAGAGCTTGGCCTGATGTGTTCTTTATCCTTCGGATGACCATGGGTGCTGCCAGGTGCAATATTCCGGCACACATATTACTTAACAAGTTGTAGATGTAGGGTAACGACCGTCTGAACCCTTGGATAAAACCGACAAATAAACCAGTGGCCACTAGAACGGTCTTTACAACTCAGATCTGGGACATTACTGGAGTAACACAACGCCGACTCAAGACGGCTGAAAAGTAGCTCAGAGCATGAGACGGTGTCGATAAGAAGAAAGTAGCAGTTCCCTAAGACGACCAAGAAACGGTTCAGAGCATAGGGTCACTACTACAGAAAGAAATTCAAGAGCTGCCCGAGACAACCGAAAAGCAACTCAGAACTGGCTAGTTACTGACAAGAGAAATAAAAGTTAGCATCCACCCTGGACGACCGAAAACAGCTCAGAACACAAGCGTGGTGCCGTCATCGAAGAAAGACGGGCAAGGGTTCATCCGTGTCCCATACAGATTATCCATAGGTTGTTGGTCATCTCACTGAAGTGTATAACTGGCGTTCTTCTTCGACTTATAGCTCATGCAATAGTCGGATTCTCATCAGGCTAACATTGTTGTATGATTAACTCATATGGCCTTGGTAGCATGTCCACCATATATATTGGGCCTATGTGGCTGAGTGCTTGATTCCTGAAGCAGGCTTGTGTCCTGACTGACTTTTTGCCTTCTGACCAACTGTTGCGGTGCAGACCCTTGAGATGCTTGGTCATATGCTTCTATTTGTTGGTGGAATAGCTTGTACTAGTGAGAATGTGATGCCTTCCCGACAAAGGTTACTTAACTTGTGTTGTAAGTCATCAAGAGTATAGTGTCAAGGAAGACCAGATAGCTTATGCTCTAAGCTTCTGCCGGGGTAGCTTCCTGAAGAAGATTGGGTGCCATATCTCAAATGCTTTCCCCTTTAAAGACTTGCTGGGTAAGACTCAATACCTTATGCCGGAAACTTGTTGTGATAAATTACTGGAGAAGCATGGGTGCCTTGTATGAACAAAGATCCGTGTGTCATATTGAGGAAGTCACAGAAACCTTGTGTCGTAATCCTTTCTGGTAGTTTGTGGGGGAAAGAATGGGTTGCTTATACGCAAAGATTTCTTTTTGCCATATGCAAGCTAAGTGCATGTATATATCCTTAACGTTCATGTTGTTGGTTACTTGCTGTATGCAACAGAGTATTCAACTATCCTTCTTGTTGAACACTAAGTTCATAGCTCATTCTGGCTTCCTTCCATAGTATAGCAGGTTTCAAATTGTATTAATAACAGACTCAACCGCATATACGAATCATACCTTTGACTCGAAAGGTACACATCCTTGCCTTCTTGTTGATTCGATGATTGTAGATGCGAAAGTTGCACTGATGTATACTTGATGCTGATAACCCATCTAGTTAGGATATCATTTATATTCAGGCCCGATATTCTCGATATAATGCCGTGTGCTGAAAATTCTATATTGTTGAACTAAGCTTCCAAATGACTGTCTCTTCACTGATTCTTTGAGTCCAGTGTCGGTGAGCAACTTCCATAAGGGGAAAATAAGGTAACACCAAGGGCCCAAAGAAAGAAGCAAACGACAAACACACAAAGCAGCAAAATCACACACGGGCAATGTCATATTCTACACCTATTCACATCAATAATATGCATTCCTACTTAAGCACACTGATCTCGCAAGGACTCTGATACTACGGTCTAACATGTTGTGGCGTTGTGCACGAAAGTGAATCAATGTGTGGAAGGGAGTTGGTGTAAACAAAGCTACACCAAACAGGGGCTTACACCGGTTCCGTCTGGACGGACACAGTGGCAAGGATGAACTTGGTGATCGTGGGTCGGAACACAGGGGTATCGACCACGTCATCATCAAGCTTACAAAAGAGAACCGTACTTGTCGTGGGTATAAGTCTGACAGTAGATGTGTAGGGTACAAAAGGATGGGCAGAGCCTTAGCTACGGCGAGGTTGTATGAGTTCAGGCCCCTCTACGGTGGAGGTAATAGCCCTACGTCTCAGTGCTCTAGGAGCTTGTTGTCGAGTGGAATATAGAATACCGTGATTTTCCAACCCCTGCACCAGTGGGGGAGGGTGGCTTATATAGAGTGCACTGCCCTCCACAACGGTTCGGTGCACAGGGGTGGAGTAGTGGCGAATAAATGCCTACGTTACAGGTAACGTATGTCTTAAATGCTAATAAAGGCACATGGAAACGTATGACCGTTTCCCTCCAAGGGGGTTACGATGCACAGAGTGGAATCCAGTCGGTTAGTTTGATATTCTCCGAATGCTCGTCTCCGACTGGATGGTCGAGGATCTGTTACTGACTGGATGATGGGAACTCCTTAGTTCAGTCGGAACTGACTAAGGGCCCTGTCCCTTATGAGGGGTAGTCCTTGGGTAGGACCTACAGGGAAGGCCTATGACCCTACCCTAGGACTATATCCCATCATTAGTCCCCGAATGGATTAGGGTTGGAACGACGAAGCGATGCTTGAAGTTTGGATCCGACTGGTACGGATGTGACTTTGGCATTGCTTGCCTTGATCCATTTTATCTTTTCTGACCAACGATCCGAGTGGAAGTATTTGTGAAACAAACTGTCGGAAACCGAGTGCTTCCGTGGTATCTTCTGACATGACCGGTCAACTGACAGTGGCGGATTTTCCGGGGTCCTCAAATTTCGGTTATCGCGCGCTCAGCGGGGATGACGGCATCGCGCTCGAGTAGTGCCTGATGCCTCGAATCCCGTGCCTTCATCTTCTCCACTGATATCGCCGCGGCCGGTTGGGGGATAAGATTTCGGGGCCACTTGCCAGCGACCCAGTCGGAACCTTACTTAAACCTCGGCGGCGAGGGTTTTTTCGTTACGCTCGCCGGATATCTTGCCTTTGCTCCGCCTCCCTCGCCATTCTCCGCGCACGCCAAGCTTCTTCCTTCTCCTTCTCCCTCGCGAGTCCGCAGCTTCCGCCATGACAAAGGGGCAGACTAGCAAGCTAGAGGCGCGGAAGAAGAGGGGGAAGGCGGCGACTCCTGCTCAGTGGAGGCAGCGAACGCTACCGGCGGGATGGATCCAGGGGGACTTCCTCCCCTCCACGGTGACGGAGGAGGATCTGCTGGAGCTGGTGGAGCACGGGATGATCGCGCAAAAGTCGTGGAGGTTGCTGGTGGAGGGTGAGACCGAGCCGGCGCCCCGGGAGGGGGAGCGCGTCCTGCTGCTCAGCCACGTGCATCGAGGTTTCTCCCTGCCCCCGCATCCTTTCTTCAAAGGCATAATGAACCACTTCGGGGCGCAGCTCCACCACTTTCCCCCGAATGCCATAGCTCATCTCTCTGCTTTCGTAGTCTTGTGCGAGTGCTTCATCGGCTGTCCTCCCCATTGGGGTTTTTTCAAACATATCTTCTCTGCTAGATCCCAAACCATCAAACGACTTAATCAGTCGGATGATAAGACCCACCTTCTCCAACTCTGCGGAGGCTTAGGCTTCCAAAAGAAGAGCAAAAGTAGTTATCCCGCTCTTCAGCTGAGTGAATCGGTTAGGAACTGGCAGTCGACATGGTTCTACTGCCAGGACGTTGCTTGCCCGAATGCAACGACAGGGTTGCCTCCTTTTAGCTTAGATCGACCAGCTCCGCCTAAGCAGCTCGCGCTCACAAAGGCGGAGAAGACCCATATCCATCCTCTGGTCGACGCACTCGTAGAAGTCGTCAGAAGGGGAGTCACCGGCATAGATTTGCTGGAGGTTTTCCTCGGCCGGCGCATCCAACCACTGCAGGCCCGAGACCACGCCATGTGGCACTACACGGGGCCCGAAGACTCCACTCGGACCAACGTCGAGTGCGTGACCGGGGAGACGGTGGCGTCGTGGGTGCTCCAGATCACGGGCGCCTGCGAGAACCCCAGAGGGTCCCGGCGAATGAGGGCTTTCCGCGCGGACAACCCTCCTCCGAACGAGGTGAGTACAACTTGTCGAGTGCACATAACTGTCTTAGATTTATCGCTTTCTTGAATCACTGTCTGACGTCTGATGTCGCCGACTGTATTTTATGCAGAAGTGGACCAATTGGTTCTCTCCTGTCTCGAACGGGAACCCGGTTGAGGAGGAGGAGGGCAGCGTGGAGAGCGTCGAGTACGTCTCCGACAGTGGGGAGACGGAGGAGGAGTCTGGGGAAGAGGAGGAGGAAGACGAAGAGCAGAGCTCGCCACCTCCGCCACCAGAGCTTCGAACCAAACGCCGACATGAACCTGCGGCTCCCTCGGCCCCTCCAGCATCATCGAGTGCTCCGCCAACCGCTCCTACTGTCCCGAGCGCCTCGCCAACTGTTCCCGTGGTTCCGAGTGCTCGGAGCATCAAGAGGACCAGGGACGCTGCTGCTGATCCTGCGGGTCAGCCTTCCAAGGTGGCCAAACCGAGCGGATCTAAACCTCGGAAGGCTTTGCCGCGGATGAGGGTCATCGTGCCCGTCACCTCAACGTAAGTGCATTGTTCTTTAACTTCTTCCGACATTCGATTGAACTCCTGTTTATTGGTCGAATGAATTTCACTCGACAGAGTTGCTACCTCTGCCACGTCTCCGGCACGCCAGGGGGATGATCCCATGGACATGGATAATGTTGTCTCGTCCCAGCCAGGTGCGTCGTAGCGAATCCGAAGTTTACATTATCGCATCACGAATTCTGTTCTTCGGTCTTGCCCTTTTTCCTGTGATCTCACGCCATTCGGTCGGGTCTCCCTCAGGGGCGATTTATGTGGATGAGGGTGACCAGGGGAGGTCTGAGCAAGCTGCGATGCCTGTCCTTGAGGCTGTTCCGCCAGTTATTGCTCTCGCCGCGGACGTGCCGCCGACTGAGGCGATGCCGTCGACTGAAACGGCGCTGGTTGCTGCTGAATCAGCTGGAGCGGGCCTTGGGATGCCCAAGGAGCCTCCAACGATGCCAGGCCCAGGCCCGTCGACTGTCGAGTACAACGTCCAGCGCCTCCCGAAGGATCAGGTGGGAGCGGCCAAGGGGGCCATGGTGCAGGCAGAGCTGATGGCGGGAGAGGCCAAGAAGGCGTACGACTCCATCGCGTCCCTGTACCAGCGAAGTTTGGAACTACGAGACGATATCCAAGTAAGTGGGCTAGTAAGTACTTACTTTTCTCTTGTAACCCACTGGGTGTGCTCGGATACCGTAAGATTTTTGCAATGGGTTCACTCTTAGTGAACCCAGTGGGTGTAGTCCCCGAGACTTCTGTCGAGTGCTTGCACCGGCAGTTGTCTTTATACACAATTTCTTTGACTTGAGCAGATCAAAAATTAATCTGTTCGAATGCAGACAGTTGGGGCGCTCGGAGTGCACCTATTGAATGAGTCCTCGAGAGTAATTTTGCTCAGGTCGGGTAGTAGTAGCCTCATAGGCTTAGGTGTTGTCATGTAGCTCAATAGGGCGGACCTGTTTGAGTTTCATGCCAGTGGGGTCACTCTTAGTGAACCCACTGGGTGTAGTCCCCGAGACCGCTGTCGACTGCTTGCGTCGGCAGGGGTCTAAAGAACTTAGATTTTTTATTGTTGAATTTGTCTGACCGTCTCTTGGTGCTGACTGGCAGAAAACTTGCGAGATGGGGACAGCGTACGAGACTGTTAGGGCTGAAAAGGTTCAGTTTGCTGGTGAACTGGATGTGGCATTGGTTGCAATGGCTGGTATGAAGGATGTTCTGGCGAAACGAGAAAAGTCGTTGGAGCATGCCCGTGAGGCAAACAAGGCATTGACTGCTGAAGTGGAGAGAATGAAGGCACAAAGGAGCGAGCTGATGGGGCAGATGAAGACGCTGAACAGGCGGTGCATAGCACAGGAAAATTACGTCAGTGATTGGGCCCGGAAGATGATAGCGCTTCTGGGTGGTAAGTCTTCTTTTTCCGAGTGCTTGTGGACCGTGCATTTCATTCTGCACTGACTGTTTGGTCGTCCTGTCTTTGCAGATTTTTTGCATGGACGCTGAGGTTGAAACAACTGACGTTGAACGGTCGATGCTTGAGAACATTCCACTCGGCGAGGACGCCAATCGAGATCTGCTCCGAGCGCACATTCGGCTGGGCAAAGTTGGACCTTTCATCGGTCGACTGAGAGAATTCGTCGGCCAAATCGACAAGGAGCTTTGGCCTGAAGACGAGTCTCGGCACGAGATGGAAGGCTTGATGAGTCGGCTGGAGGAGGTCCCGAACCGAGTGCAGTCATGGAAGAAGTCTGCGGCTCGCTGTGGTGCGGACGTCGCTCTGTCTCTGGTCCGAGTGCATTGCAAGGAGGTGCGCGAAGAGAAGCTGAAGGCATTGCAGGTCGCGAACACGAAAAAGCTTCGATTCGAAGACTTCATGGAGACCTTCCTTGAGAGCGCCACCCGCATCGCCGACGGGATCGACCTCGATACGTTCGTAGAGCCCGCCAGTCCCATCACCAGTCCTGATGACGCTTAAGAAAACTTTTACCTCGGTATGCCGAGTGTTGATTGTAATAAACTTTGGCCACTGCTGTTGGCCGTCACATTCTTGGCTCGGTGATCGACACCGAGCCAACTATCCTTAGGTGAACTTTGAATTTGAATTGAACCGTGTGCTCTTCTTTTGCCAAAGAGTTGCTGATACGAATTTGGCTCGTGTTTTTGTTTGGCGTTTCTTGGTGAAGCCAATGGCAAACATGCAGAGCATGTAATTGTCAGTTGTCTTGACATCTGCATGAGCCTCACTGAGGGTCTGCTGAGTTCCCGAGTGAACCTGCAGGATACACTCGAAGGCAAT
Organism: Hordeum vulgare subsp. vulgare; assembly: GCF_904849725.1. NCBI lineage: Eukaryota > Viridiplantae > Streptophyta > Magnoliopsida > Poales > Poaceae > Hordeum > Hordeum vulgare. The sequence goes on along the minus strand of NC_058519.1, from coordinate 355,940,996 downwards.
AGAGTACTTAGGCGATTCGTGATCGCGACTAAGTCTTCGAGTGCGGCTGTAAGGTCGTACTCGGAACGGGCTGTTACTCATGTAATTGTCAGTGGTCTTGACATCTACATGAGCCTCAATGAGGTTCTGCTACTCATGTAATTGTCAGTTGTCTTGACATCCACATGAGCCTCAATGAGGGTCTGCTACTCATGTAATTGTCAGTGGTCTTGACATCCACATGAGCCTCAATGAGGGTCTGCTGAGTCCCCGAGTGTATCTGTAGGATACAGTCGAAGGAAGCTTTCTTATTTAAGTGATTCTTGATCAAAGTTAAGTCCTCGAGTGCGACGGTTAGTGCACGCTCGGAGAAAATTTGTACTTAGGCGATTCTTGATCGCAGCTAAGTCTCCGAGTGCGACATTTAGTGCACACTCGGAGAAAGTTAGTACTTAGGCGATTCTTGATCGCAGCTAAGTCCCCGAGTGCGACGTTTAGTGCACACTCGGAGAAAATTTGTACTTCGGCGATTCAGGATCGCAGCTAAGTCCCCGAGTGCGACGTTTAGTGCACACTCGGAGAAAGTCAGTACTTAGGCGACTCTTGATCGCAGCTAAGTCCCCGAGTGCGACATTTAGTGCGCACTTGGAGAAAGTTTGTACTTAGGCGATTCTGGATCGCAGCTAAGTCCCCGAGTGCGACATTTAGTGCGCACTTGGAGAAAGTTTGTACTTAGGCGATTCTGGATCGCAGCTAAGTCCCCGAGTGCGACATTTAGTGCACACTCGGAGAAAGTTTGTACTTAGGCGATTCTGGATCGCACCTAAGCCCCCGAGTGCGACGTTTAGTGCACACTCGGAGAAAGTTAGTACTTAGGCGATTCTTGATCGCATCTAAGTCCCCGAGTGCGACGTTTAGTGCACACTCGGAGAAAGTTTGTACTTAGGCGATTCTGGATCGCAGCTAAGTCCCCGAGTGCGACGTTTAGTGCACACTCGGAGAAAGTTTGTACTTAGGCGATTCTGGATCGCAGCCAAGTCCCCGAGTGCGACGTTTAGTGCGCACTCGGAGAAAGTTTGTACTTAGGCGATTCTGGATCGCAGCTAAGTCCCCGAGTGCGACGTTTCGTGCACACTCGGAGAAAATTTGTACTAAGGCGATTCTGGATCGCAGCTAAGTCCCCGAGTGCGACGTTTAGTGCACACTCGGAGAAAGTCAGTACTTAGGCGATTCTTGATCGCAACTAAGTCCCCAAGTGCGACGTTTAGTGCACACTCGGAGAAAGTTATTACTTAGGCGATTCGTGATCGCAGCTAAGTTTTTTTTTGAGACTGGAGTCTGCGACCGCGGAAGCATTTTGAATCTGCAAAAACTCAATCCGCTTTGTAGTATTTCACCAATACTTGTTCTTTACATTGCTTCAGTCGATGGTCACGTGTAGAAGTGCTTCAGGAGGTCGCCGTTCCATGCTCGCGGCTCGTCTATTTCCTTGTCGATGTTGTAGAGTCGGTATGCACTGTTGTTCAGCACCTTGGAGATGATGAAGGGTCCTTCCCAGGCGGGAGCCAACTTATGAGTTCTTTGCTGATCCACTCGGAGCACCAGGTCGCCAGCTTGGAATGTACGACTCCTGACGTGTCGCGCGTGGAAGCGCCGCAGATCTTGTTGATAAATTGTTGAGCGAGTCAGTGCCATCTCGCGCTCCTCCTCTAGAAGATCCACTCCGTCTTGCCTTGCTTGTTCTGCTTCAGCTTCGGAGAAGAGTTCGACTCGTGGAGCATTGTGGAGCAAGTCACTCGGAAGGACTGCTTCTGCTCCGTAAACGAGGAAGAACGATGATCGCCCTGTAGATCTGTTCGGGGTTGTGCGGAGACCCCAAAGCACTGAAGGTAGCTCGGTGACCCAGGCACCAGCGGCATGTCCCACCTCTCGCAGGAATCGGGGCTTCAAACCTTGCAGAATAAGTCCATTCGCCCGCTCTGCTTGTCCGTTTGTTTGAGGATGTGCAACAGATACAAAATCCACTCGGATACCTTGGCTTGTACAGAAACCTTTGAATCTGTCCGAGTCAAAGTTTGTCCCGTTATCCGTGATTATGCTGTGAGGTACCCCGAATCTGGAGATGATGTCCTTGACAAACTTGATGGCTGTTAGGGCGTTGAGCTTCTTGATGGGCTGGGTTTCAATCCATTTTGTGAACTTGTCGACTGCCACCAATAGATGTGTGTATCCTCCTTGGCCTGTCCTGAATGGACCGACTGTATCTAATCCCCATACCGCAAACGGCCAAACAAGAGGGATTGTCTTCAACGCAGATGTTGGCTTGTGGGACTTGTTGGAGTAGAACTGACAGCCTTCACGTCGGTCGACCATATCTTTAGCCATTTCGTTCGCCTGTAGCCAGAAGAAGCCAGCTCTGAATGCTTTGGCGACGATTGCTCTTGAAGAGGCGTGATGACCGCAGGTCCCCGAGTGAATTTCTTCCAGGATCAACTGTCCCTCCTCTTGGGAGATGCATCGTTGAAGAACACCTGAAACGCTTTCCTTGTACAACTGGCCATCAATGACAGTGAACGACTTCGACCTGCGGACTATCTGCCTGGCCTGGACTTCGTCTTCTGGTAACTCCTGCCTCAGGATATATGCGATGATCGGCACATTCCAATCGGGGATGACAGCAAGAATCTCCATGATCAGATCAACCACAGCAGGTACGTCGACTTCAGTCGGATCTGTCAAGATTTTTGGTTGTACTGGTTCCTCTGTGAAAGTATCTTCTTTAACTGAGGGAAGGTGGAGGTGCTCGAGGCAGACGTCACTCGAGACTGGTCTCCGAGTGGATCCGAGTTTTGCCAACTCATCAGCTGCTTGGTTCTTCAATCGCGGAACGTGGTGGAGTTCTAGACCTTCAAACTTCTTCTCGAGCTTCCTCACTGCATTGCAGTATGTGGTCATGGTGGGGTTCCTGACGTCCCACTCTTTCATCACTTGATTAACCACCAAATCTGAATCGCCATAGACCATCAGGCGACACACGCCGAGTGTGATGGCCATGCGCAGTCCATAAAGGAGAGCTTCATACTCTGCCTCATTGTTGGAGGAATCAAAGTGTATTTGCAGCACATACTTGAGTTTGTCGCCCTTTGGCGATACGATCACAACGCCAGCGCCGGAGCCATTCAACATCTTGGACCCATCGAAGAACATCATCCAATGAGCCGAGTAGATGTGGGTCGGTTGCTGTTGTTCTACCCATTCTGCTATGAAGTCAGCCAGAGCTTGAGACTTTATAGCTTTCTTGGCCTCGAACTTGATATCACAGTACAACATCTCCATTGCCCACTTCGCCACTCGGCCCGATGCGTCCCGATTGTGGAGGATTTCCGACAACGGAGCATCAGAAACGACAGACACCGAGTGGTCTTGGAAATAGTGAGCCACCTTCTTCTCAATCATGTAAATCCCGTAGATAAGTTTTTGATAGTGGGGATACCTCTGCTTGGAAGGGGTCAGGACTTCGGAGACGTAATACACTGGCCGCTGAACTTTGTATGCTTTGCCTTCTTCTTCTCGTTCGACTGTAAGAACAGTGGTGATGACTTGATTTGTAGCCGCGATATACAGAAGAAGGGGCTCTTTACTGAGCGGAGCAGTAAGAACCGGCTGGGTGGAAAGTAGGACTTTGAGGTCATCGAACGCGACTTGGGCTTCATCTGTCCACTCGAAAGTATCTGATTTCTTCATGAGTCGGTACAGAGGGAGTGCTTTCTCGCCGAGTCGACTGATAAACCTGCTCAAAGCCGCTAGGCAACCTGTGAGCGTTGAACATCGTGTATTCTGACCGGCCTCTCCATTCGGACTATGGTCCCGATCTTTTCGGGGTTGACATCGATCCCTCGTTCGGAAATGAAGAAACCGAGTAACTTTCTGCTGGGAACACCGAATGAACACTTGGAGGGGTTGAGCTTGATATCGTACCTACGAAGGTTGGCGAATGTTTCTGCCAAGTCAGTCAGCAGGTCGGAACCTTTGCGTGACTTGACTACGATATCATCCATATACGCCTCCACATTTCGACCGATCTGGTCGAGAAGGCATTTTTGAATCATGCGCATAAAGGTTGCTCCTGCATTCTTCAAACCAAATGGCATAGTGATGTAGCAGAAGCACCCGAATGTGGTGATGAAGGCTGTTTTTAATTCATCGGGGCCATACAGACGGATCTGATGATAGCCCGAGTAGGCATCAAGAAATGACAAACGCTCGCAACCCGAAGTCGAATCGACAATTTGATCGATGCGGGGGAGCGGAAAATGGTCTTTCGGGCATACCTTATTGAGATGCTTGAAGTCGATGCACATTCGGAGCGACTTGTCCTTCTTGGGCACCATGACAACATTAGCGAGCCACTCGGAGCGGTGAACCTCGCGAATGAAGTTGGCTGCAAAAATCTTGGCCACCTCTTCCCCGATTGCCTTCCTCTTGTGCGCGGCGGACCGACGCAGGCGTTCTCGGACAGGCCGAGCGATGGGATCCACATGCAGTCAGTGCTCAGCCAATTCCCTGGGCACACCTGGCATGTCAGAGGGTTTCCATGCGAAGATGTCCCAGTTCTCACGGAGGAATTGGGTGAGCTCGGCTTCCTATTTAGGATCGAGGGTGGTGGAAATGTTCGTCGAGGCAGCAGTGTCGTCCGTCGGGTGGATGCTGACCTTCTTCGTCTCTCCCGCCGACTGGAATGCGGACTCCGAAGCTGGCTTCTTCGAACGCATCAAGTCAGCGGGGTCGACTGTTTTCTTGTACTCGTCAAGCTCGAGGACAGCCATCTGCTGGTCGGCGATTCTTGATCCCTGCTGCAGACACTCCTCAGCCCGCTGTCGATTGCCTGTGATGGTGATCACACCTTTCGGGCCTGGCATCTTTAGCTTCAGGTATACGTAACATGGACGGGCCATGAAACGCGCATACGCCGGGCAGCCCAGAATTGCATGGTAAGCGCTCTGGAAGTCCACCACCTCGAACTCAGCTTTTCCTTGCGGAAGTTCTTGTCGGAGCCGAAAACGACGTCCAACGCGATCTGGCCGAGTGACTTGGCCTTTCGTCCAGGGACGACTCCATGGAACTGCATGCTGCTCTCGCTGAGTTTGGACATCGGAATGCCCATCCCCTTGAGAGTGTCGGCGTACATGATGTTCAAGCCACTGCCGCCGTCCATGAGGACTTTGCGCAGTAGGACTCCTTCTACCACCGGGTCGACGACCAGAGCCTGTCTCCCTGGGGTGGGTACGTGTGCTGGATGATCCGACTGGTCAAAGGTGATCGCAGTCTGAGACCATTTGAGGAACTTGGGGTTGGTAGGGGTGGCCATGTTCACCTCCCTGTTCACCAGCTTCAGTCGACTCTTGCTCTCAATGTCAGCAAAAATCATCAGTGTTGCGTGGACTTGGGGGAACAGATCCTCCTTATCCTCCTCATCCTGTTCATTGTCCTTTTCACTCGGTTGCCCTTCGCCGAATCCCTGGATCAGGAGGCGACATTGCCGCGTGGTATGCCTCGGATATATGGCGTTGCCCTCTTCATCCATCCTCGTATGAATCGGACATGGCTGGTCCAGGATGGGATTGTTGAACTGCTTCTTCTTGGGGGTGAACTGAGCCTTCCCCTTGCCTTTGAACTTGGCGTTGGTAACAGCTGCAGCTTCTGCCTGCGGAGTGGACGGAGCTTTTTGCTTCTGCTTCCCAGTGTTACTCCCATCTCCGTCGGCGACTGTTTTGTGCTTGCCGCTTCGGATGCGGTCCTCTGCTTCACAATTTGCATAGCGTGTCTCTATCTCCATCATCTTGCTCATGGAGATGTCGCCTGTTCGGCCGAACTTCAGGTACAGATCCCTGTACCACACGCCTGCCTTGAAGGCGCAGACTGCTTGGTGTTCTGTGACATTTTCCACCGTGTGGTAGAGGGTCGTCCAACGCTGAATGAAATCGCGCAGGGGCTCATTCTGCTTCTGGACACAGTGCTGGAGCTCCACAAGGCCAGCCGGGCGCTTGCACGTCCCCTCGAAGGTCCTGATGAACACTCAGGCCAGATCTGCCCAGCTGTAGATGCTTGAGGGGGCCAACTGGTTCAGCCACGCTCGCGCCGAGCCATCGAGCATCAGAGGAAGGTGCTTCATGGCGACGTGGTCGTCCCCCCCTCCGATCTGGACTGCCACTCGGTAATCATCCAACCACGTTTCTGGCTTGGACTCTCCTGTAAACTTGCTGATCCCCGTTGCCAATCGGAAGTTGGGAGGGATGTCAGCCGAACGGATTGCTCGACTGAAACACTCGGGACCAGAAATGATGGTCCTGCTTCCACTCGGACGGTCAATATCGTAACCATCGCGGTGGGCTCGGCCCCTGTCGACCCTCCGCTGGGCGATATGCCCTCTCGCGTCAGGCCTTGGGTCGTAAGTGTCACCGACTGAACGCCGATCATCATGATGTCGGGGCCCGTAGGGCCCACCCCTCGGAGGGGTGCGTGAGCGGCGACGATCTTCGGGATTTATGGAACGGCTGCCTCCCCTGTGTCGCTGATGAGAACCAGGGCTGTGAACTGACCGATGCGTATTCGCATGAACAGAACTATTGTGGATCCTGTTGTGTGACTGGGAGACCGCCGAATTTTGTTGCTACGCCGTGTGCAACAGGGCGCGGATTTGCTCGATCCCCCTACGAGCCTCTGAATCAGTCGGCTGAAGGGAATCGACTATCTTGGCAGCCGCAGCCAAGTTGAGGATGGGTGTGCGGAACAACTCCACGTTGCTACGCCGAGTGTGCCCCCTGGGAGAACGGCGAGGTGGACGGCGAGCGCCGGATGTTTCACCGATCTCGTGCTCGTTCCGGTCAGCTTGACGGGGACCTTCATGAGAGTTGGCCATGTGTACTTCTGCTGCAGGCCCGCGACCCACGTACTCGGAAGGAAACTCAGTCGGAACCGAGTCCGAGCGCTGGGACGGCGGGGCAACCACAACCGACTCTAGGACCGCCACTTGTGAAGACGCGTTCTGGCGCCTGGGCGTGTTGCACCCAACGCTGGAGCCGCGGACGGCGGGATCGCTTGTTGCGGCGCGTGACGGCGGTGTAGGTCGACACCGGAGCCAACTGCTGGAGAAGAAGAATGTCGCGGGCGCCGGCACGGAAGTGCGTAGCCCCGCGGCGGGGAAGCGCCTCGACGTCGAGAGGGGCGTCCCGAAGCCATGCCGAATCATCGACGATGAAGGAGAGAGCGCCGAAGAGGATCTCGTGACCCATGCTCGAATCTCCACCAGACGACATGACGAAACGATGTAATCGCAAGCTCGCCGGAAGTCGCTTAGACGCCTGCCCCACGGTGGGCGCCAACTGTCGTGGGTATAAGTCTGACAGTAGATGTGTAGGGTACGAAAGGATGGCAGAGCCTTAGCTACGGCGAGGTTGTATGAGTTCAGGCGCCTCTGCGGTGGAGGTAATAGCCCTACGTCTCAGTGCTCTAGGAGCTTGTTGTCGAGTGGAATATAGAATACCGTGATTTTCCAACCCCTGCACCAGTGGGGGAGGGTGGCTTATATAGAGTGCGCTTCCCTCCACAACGGTTCGGTGCACAGGGGTGGAGTAGTGGCGAATAAATGCCTACATTACAGGTAACGTATGTCTTAAATGCTAATAAAGGCACATGGAAACGTATGACCGTTTCCCTCCAAGGGGGTTACGATGCACAGAGTGGAATCCAGTCGGTTAGTTTGATATTCTCCGAATGCTCGTCTCCGACTGGATGGTCGAGGATCTGTTACCGACTGGATGATGGGAACTCCTTAGTTCAGCCGGAACTGACTAAGGGCCCTGTCCCTTATGAGGGGTAGTCCTTGGGTAGGACCTAAAGGGCAGGCCTATGACCCTACCCTAGGACTATAACCCCATCAGTACTCGTCCAGAGGATGGATGGCAGGGAAGGATGGCGATGGAAAGAAGGGCTTGCGGGCATTGCCCTTTTCTGATAAGAAAGATCTGTAAGGGTTGCCAACGCGGCTAGAGGGATGGGCAAGATCCGAAATAGAAGCATCTCTATCACCGAGATCATAGGGCGGCTGAAGAGAATGAGTTGGTGTGGTACCGGTGCATCAATCCGACAAGGAATCGACACAACCATGCACCTTGGCATCATTCCGTTGGAGCGAAGATGACACTACACCAAGGAACAAGAATGCAAGCTGGAGAGCGCATGTTGTGAATCAAAGCAGATGCCACCTACACCCACCAGATCCAACATTACTGATAAAATAAATTATCTATATGCATGCTATGCACAAACAAATGCAACAAACAAGTGCGACAATCCAACTAGATCCTATACTACTGGTTACTAACGCTCGCGCACTCTAGGGCGTCCTATAGCCAGACCTGCTCTGATACCAACTCTTGTGGCACCCCAGCTCATAGGAAAGTGGAACGCCCCGTATTCCAGCCCAGAGACAAGTCTTCTGGAATATGGCACCGTTGGCACAGAACAAATCATCTTTTTATTATTATGGAAAAATTACAAGGGTACGCGGATTACAATGATACTACACCTCCCTACGATAAATTATACGCTAGCAGCGGAACAACGACGGATGTGATGAACTCCACTCCGCAGGGACTCTGGCTGGAACGCGTATCCTAGCTCGCAACTCAGAATCCTCGACAAACAATCAATCATGGCATGCCGTGCAAACTCGCATGACACGCGAGCTGAGTACTTTGAATGTACTCGCAAGATCACAACAAACATTAGCATTAAGGCAAGACAACATCATAGCAATCAAGATTAGGTAAAGATTTGTCATCACCAAAGGGGTAGTTGAAAAATAACTATATCATTCTACTCTCACCGTACTCTGGTGATACGAACTCTCGTGATCTTACTCAGAACCTTCAGCGAATATACTCAAGACTTGTCATCGGCATGATGCCCAACTGCTATCATACTCAGACGAGTTCTTCCATCATTAATATAATAGTTATGGTTGACCACCTAATGAGGTCTGGACGGGCTGTCCAATATCGTGGACACGACTATTCGAATAGATTTGACACTCTGTAGAGGTTGCACACTTTACCCACACCATGGAGCACTGAACTCGTGATCCCATTCGGGTGGACCAACATTGCTCCAACGAAACTTGTGTGACCCGTGACTCTCCCATCGTACCACCAGCATTCATCCTGACCCGAAGTCTTGCCTTGGGCGGCCCATGTGTATTCATGACAGCTGCCACTGTTGTGGACAAACTAAACTATCCCAAACGGGGACGGGCCCAAACAACTCAACTAGGCTCACAAGGTTATCCCGCCTACCGGCCCAAGGTAGCGCGCGCGCATAACCTTCCCTCTCTGGTGATACCGGTGAAAGAACACACGATCAGCCCAAGTCACAGCCGCCCCATACCGGCAAATGTGGCTGCACGGATAAGCCCAAACAAGTGACTCTTGATCAACCAACTAAGTAGCTTATCCCCGAATCATATTTCTGCCATAGTTGACACTCTGATGTCATAGTAATCCACTAACCAATAAGCTCAAGCCACTGCTATTGATTCATATCCACAAACTGCCGGATGAAACCCAAAGTAATCATAGACAGTGATATCAACATCATGGGATCACAAGTAGGTAAGATACTAGTCATTAACAGTTCTGTACTCAACATAGTAGTAATCTATTCAAACATTGCATACTTAAATTCCATACGATAAACATATATACTTGTGATTGAAATAGTTAATTAAACTATGATATTGCAATGCAATTAAGCAAATGTGAGTTGTTGCTTGCCTGGGGTGATGGAACCATCAGGGAGAGGTGGGAGAAGATCGCGCAAGGAGTTGCTGGAAACAGTTCTCTCTCGGAGGAGCTATTTACGGGGAAGGGCAACATGGTCATTTCCACTGCGTGATCAGATAGTAAAAATGATACCAACATGACGAGCTCGACGAGGCGAAGACGTGGGCTTTGGAGTCACCGGAATCAGAGTCACGAATGCAAAGATATGGCTAGACGAAATTTAGGGACCAATATGCAATTAAAATATTAGCAACCGGGTCCCTGAGAGCACAACAGATGGCGCCTTGTGAGAAATACGCTTCCCAGAGGGGGAAATGTACCGGCGGCTAGCGCCTCCACTTATCCACGCTGGCAGAACCTCTCTCACCGACAGGTGGGGTCGGGGCCCACCTGTCGGGTCCCTCTTCTCTCTCCTCCGCTCCTCCTTCTTCCTCCCAATGCTCCACGCAGAGCAGAGGAGGGCCGCTAGTGCCGACGGTCGTTCTGGCGACTCGGGCCACCTCCGGCAGAGCTGCGGGTACCAACGGGCTCGGGGAGGAGCATCGCGTTTGTTTCGGCCGAGTGCGGACACCGGGGAGGGCCGAGGCGGCGACGACACTCGCACCCGTGGCGGAGGCCATTGGCGAGGTCTGGCCTCGAGCATACCGACGTACTAAGGATGAACCGAGGAGATGGGGAGCTTTGTCGGGCTTTGATGTCTCTTTTGGTGAAGAAAGGAGGGCGATAGGAGCTCCGGCTTACTGGAATTTAGGCGGAGGCCGACGACGGCCATGGCGGCAATTGGAGGGCATGGGGGACTTGAGTGATGGTTGGATGGGTTGGGGAGGCATAGGGGAGCGAGGTGGAGAGGATGGAGAGGCCGAGGCAACTCGGGGCTGCTTAAATAGCCGCGACGACGAGAGGAGATGAGGACAGCAGCCGTGGCGATCCTAGCCACGCAGTGGAGCATGCAGGTGAGCTGGCTGGACGCTTGCGGCCTCGAGAGGCTTCACGGAGGGGAGGGGACGGCTCAGGCGGGCTCGGGGAGACTTGGGAGAGCTCGGGGAAGAAGACGACGACGACGGTCAGAGGCAGAACAGGGGTGGGGCTTGTCGCGGCGCGACGAGGAAGAATCTGGAGGGGGAGAGGGGTCCAGGAGGAAGGAGACGACGCGGGGAAGCTGCTGGACATGCCTAAGGGTCGAGGGAGAGGAGGAATCCGACGAGGCCGAGGGCTCCACTGCACAGAGCACGACTATTGCACGTCGGCTGCGTGGTCACCGCATGCACTAGCTCTGAGAGGACAAGAGATGCTGGCACACCTTGTCTGGGGTGAAGTCCTTGCTCCCCAAGGCAGACTGGAAGTGAAATATCAGCAAATCGGTAAGTCGTGAGATGGCAAGGGTCACTGTAAGTTTGCTGTAGCAAACTTGGCCCTATTACTGTGATAAACAGACAAGAGATAAGGGCAAAACATCATGTATGAGAGGTTTAGGGTAGGAAGGACTACAATCATGTGAAGTTTGAGAAACACAGGACCAATATTTAATAGGGTTGATTTGTAAGTGACTAATCTGGTCCAGAACAAAGATTTTGATGTGGCACTCGCATACTGGCTTGGATGGAGCTGAAACTTGGAGGAGATGAGTTATTTAGTATTATGAAGATGTTGTATAAATTTCATATCATCTGGATGAACCAAAGTGGTACTTCTTTCACACAACATCCTAGTGGACAAAATCTTAGGAAAATTACTATGGAAAAATGGCTAGATAAAATGAGCTCAAATTTGGTTGAGAGATGTTTTATAGGTAGGAGAATGCCCTGGTGAAATTTCAGAATTTATAGAGCAACATAATTTATAGTTGCTTCACAATCCAAAATAATGACCAGAGACACATATTTGATGTTGTGGTCACATGGTTGATGAGGTGATTCTCAAATTTGGTGGAGAGGCCTGATTTGAGCATATTGAGATGATGGCAAAGTTTCAACTCATTTGAACACATTTATCTAACACTTGCTTCACAAAGCTTCCCCTGGATCAGAAAGTTTGGAAATTTGCCAAGAATTATTTACTATCCAAATTGAATTGAATTTTGTCATGAGGCAATGATATGGATAGGAAAGAGTGCCCACAATTTTTGAGAGCAAGCAAGAACATATAAAGGGTACTTGCTTCACAACTTGACAGATAGGGCAGAATTAGAAAAGGAATATTTGAGAAATAGTTTTGAACATGGCAAGGAAGAATTTTTTCATATCTGAGGAAGATATGACCCAAGAGATTTATGAGAATTATTTGGGAATTTTTGGAATGATAGAAATGTGGGTTGCTTCACAACCCATAGTAAACATGATTATTCCTTCAAAAGAAAAAGGAATATTCCGAGGGAAAATATTATTGGGATTGGCTCAAATTGAAATTGGCAAGGTCTTGGGATGATTTGGAGGTTGGCAAGCCACTAGGGAAAAGGAATCAAGGGCGATCCCTTTAGGTTTCAAAATTATTAAGCCACAGAAAAGCAGAACCAGACCAAAATCAAAATAAAAAGAAATGGGCAAAATCCAAGGTGTTACACGGTACTGCCGCGCCTACCACCGCTCCTACTGCCGCTAAAAGGGGCAGAGGGGGCAAGCGCCCGCGCAAGGCGGTAGTGTGGCCAATAGTACCGCAATGAGCAATACTACCACTGCAGTTGGGGTGGTACTATATCTTCGTGTAGTACTATCGCCTAAAGCGGAAGGACTGGTCCAACTACCGCTCCCACTACCGTTCATGCAAAAAAATAAAACTATGAAAGTCCTCAAAGCTATCATGTTCCTTACAGTAGGCAATTCACACTAGCGAAATCCTAACTCCTTAGTAAGACCAATTTCCTCATAGATTAGAAGAACTTCGTATGTGTCATTGAAGAACTTGATTGAGTTGCAAGAGGTTTCCAAAGGCTTTGCTCGAAGGATTGGTTATGTGTAGGCTTTTGAGATGAGCATCACTTGGAAATTTTTTCTTGGTATTACCACGACCCCCTTTAATAGTAAGGTGTTTCCTATGACTCAAAGAAAGGAAACAAAACTACGAAAACAGAAGTCTTCACGCTTCATAGTCCTCACATCAATATCTTCAAGGTCACACCATTCTCTTCATTTTCAAAGTCTTCAAGAAAGAATCAAAGTTGTGAGTTGAAGACATTCATTTTTAGGGGCCGACGTTCATCGGATATAACAAACTCTTGAGCAACTTAAAGAGCCTTTGTACACTCACAAACATATTAGTCCGTTAACCTGTAAGTCTTGAAAACAGCAAAATCGTTAAGGGGCACTAGGTACACTTACAATCTCCCTCTATTTGGTGATTAATGACAAATAGGTTAAGTTTTCAACGGGTATAAACATATGAAGTGTAAGTACTGAATTTGAAGAATTTGATTGCAAGATATAGAGGAACTCCCCCTGAAGATGTGCATATTTGAGGAATTTGCTTTGGACGGAAAATGCACATGTCAGGTTAGTTAGAATCTTGGAGATCTCCCCCTATATATTGTAATCCACACATGCATTTAACATATAACTCGAGGGATTTGAAATGCAATATGAAAAATGGTGTCTAACAAAATTCAACATGTGTGCATTAATGAACTTGAGGAATAAGCATGCAACAAACAGTTCAAAAGAGTCAGACCACCATCAGACTTAAGTTTACAACTCATCCAAACAAACACCTAAAAAGAGCAAGACTTGTAACTTAAACAAAAAATAGCCCATACATAAAGATTCACACCACCATCGGACGTCTAATCCCCCCCTTGTCATCAAGTGATGAAAAGGGTCGAAAATTGAGGACTAATTCCCTTGAAGATTTTCATCTTGAAGGTGGTGGTGGAGCACCAACATTGTTGTTGGGGTCATTTGTTGGTGCAGGGACTTCAGCAGTATCGTCAAGGTCCTCAGCTTCATCCGTCTCTCGTGATGAAGAATATGAACTTGTAACAAGCTGATGAACTTGAACTTTCTTAAACTTCTTCTTGGGTGGATACGACCAATCAAAGTTCTACTGAAGTTCCATCTAAGCAAGTTCTTTATGTGTATTGAGTTGAGATGGAATGGCCCAGGTGCGGTTGAAGATTTCATGCACATAGTAGTGATTCTTACACACAGAGTTTTTCTTCACATCCATGTTTTGAAGAATAGCACCAAACTAACACTTGACCCGCTTGCGATTGTGATCGACTTTGTGATGAACACCTTGTAGAAGTTTGCGATCAGCCATCACACAAGGGCAAAACTTTTAGGCTTTTGCTGTGAGGACTTTGCAGCAAAGTCTTTTGAGGTAGTGTCGTCATTTGTGGAATAAGATGCAGCACGACGAAATCGGCCATCCAATGGACGACTGCTGATACGTCCATTTTGCATCATGTTTTCATGTTGATATTTATCGCTTCTTTTGCTGTTATTTCACTTCACGGTACTATTCTTATGCCTTTTCTCTCTTATTTTGCAAGGTTTACATGAAGAGGGAGAATACCGGCAACTGGAATTCTGGCCTGAAAGTGAAGCAAATTTGAGATACCTATTCTGCGCAACTCCAAACGCCGTGAAAATCAGCGGAGATTTTTTTCTCAATTTATAAAAAATACTGGGCCGAAGAAGTGCCAGAGGGGCGCCAAGGGGTGGCCACAAGCCAGCACGGCACGGCCACCCCCCAGTCCGCGCCATGGGGGCTTGTGGGCACCCTACTGGCCCACTTGCCCCCCTCTTTTGCTATATGGAGGGTTTCGTCTAGAAAAAAATTAGAAGGGAGCTTTTTCGTTGTTTCGCCGCCGCCACGAGGCGGAACTTGAGCAGAACCAATCTAGAGCTCCGGCAGGACGATCCTGCCGGGGAAACTTCCCTCCTAGAGGGGGAAATCATCGCCATCATCATCACCAACACTCATCTCATCAGAGGGGACTCATCACCATCAACATCTTCATCAGCACCATCTCATCTCCAAACCCTAGTTCATCACTTGTAACCAATCTCCGTCTCGCGACTCTGATTGGTACTTGTAAGGTTGCTAGTAGTGTTGATTATTCTTTGTAGTTGATGCTAGTTGGATTACTTGGTGGAAGAGTTTATGTTCAGATCCTTGATGCTACTCATTACACCTCTGATCATGATTATGATTATGCTTTGTGAGTAGTAACTTTTGTTCCTGAGGACATGGGATAAGTCATGCGAATAATAGTCATGTGAATTTGCTATTCGTTCGGTATTTTGATATGTTGTATGTTGTTTTTCCTCTAGTGGTGTTATGCGAACGTCGACTACATAACACTTCACCATTATTTGGGCCTAGAGGAAGGCATTGGGAAGTAGTAAGTAGATGATGGGTTGCTAGAGTGACAGAAGCTTAAACCCTAGTTTATGCGTTACTTCGTAAGGGGCTGATTTGGATCCACTAGTTTAATGCTATGGTTAGACTTTGTCTTAATTCTTCTTTCATAGTTGCGGATGCTTGCGAGAGGGGTTAATCATAAGTGGGATGCTTGTCCAAGTAAGGGCAGTACCCAAGCGCTGGTCCACCCACATATCAAACTATCAAAGTAACGAACGCGAATCATATGAACATGATGAAACTAGCATGACAGAAATTCTCGTGTGTCCTCGGGAGCGTTTTACCTCCTATAAGACTTTGTCCAGGCTTGTCCCTTGATACAAAAGGGATTGGGCCACTTTGCTCCACCGTTGCTACTTGTGTTACTTGTTGCTTGCTACGAATCATCTCACCACACAATCACTTGTTACCGATAATTTCAGTGCTTGCAGATATTTCCTTGCTGAAAACCACTTGTCAGATCCTTCTGCTCCTCGTTGGGTTCGACACTCTTAATTATCGAAAGGACTACGATTGATCCCCTATACTTGTGGGTCATCAAGACTCTTTTTTGGCGCCGTTGCCGGGGAGTGAAGCGCCTTTGGTAAGTGGAACTTGGTAAGGAAACATTCATATAGTGTGCTAAAACTTATTGTCACTTGTCACTATGGATACTAATCCTTTGAGGGGCTTGTTCGGGGTATCTTCACCTCGAATGGAAGCACAAAGAGTTTGTTGGGGCATAGTTTATGCCTAAGTAATTTTGGTGATTGATGACAGTACCGTAAAGGACTAACCGTCTGTGTTAAGGTTTCAGATAACACACGTCAACGGCACAAGACGACTTGCCTCCTCATTCATGGAACGGAAGCAGGGCGCTCTCTACGATTCTCTTTAATTGAGTCATAGGAAAGCCGTACTATTAAGAGGGGAACCGTAGTGGAAAGGTTTGGGTGGAATCTATCTATGCACGCACACACTTCACATATTTTCCCTTACCTTCATCTTTGGAGCGGCCCCCGCCACTTTGTTTCTTTCCTTCTTGCAAAATAGTCCCCAGCGGTAGTACCACTGGAGTGCTAGCGGTAGTACCGCTGGCTGGCGGTAGTACCACCCCTGGTCAGCGGTGGTACCGCTCCAGGAGCTTAGTACCGCCTGCCTAGCGGTTGTTCGTGGACGAACCTTTTTGCGAAGACTTTCTTGGCGGTGGTAGTGTCTTTGCACTACCAGGGGCCCAGCGGTAGTATCGCTGGAGTGCCAGCAGTAGTACCGCTGCAACCAGCGGTAGTACCGCTAGTCGGCGGTAGCACCGCTGGAGTGCCAGCGGTAGTACCGCTGCAGCCAGCGGTAGTACCTTTGGAGCTCGGGCAGAGAGTGGGAAAACGGTTGGATTCCCCCCCCACTATATAAAGGGTTCTTCTAGATGTGGAACCTTATCTCTTACCTCCCCAAGCTCCATTGTTGCTCCCTAAGCTCAAAAGTGCCCAATCTCTCTCCCTAGCCAATCAAACTTGTTGATTCTTTAGGGATTGGTTGAGAAGGCCTAGATCCACACTTCCACCAAGAGAAAAGTTGATTCCCCCACCAATCCCTTGCGGATCTTGTTACTCTTGGGTGTTTGAGCATCCTAGACGGTTGAGGTCACCTCGAAGCCATATTCCATTGTGGTGAAGCTTTGTGGTCTAGTTGGGAGCCTCCAAGCTTTGTGTGGAGTTTTCCCCAACCTTGTTTGTAAAGGTCTGGTTGCCGCCTTCAAGGGCACCTATAGTGGAATCACAGTACCTTGCATCGTGCGAGGCCGTGAGGAGAATATGGTGGCCTTAGTGGCTTATTGGGGAGCATTGTGCCTCCACACCGCTCCAACGGAGACGTACTTCCTGTCAAAGGGAAGGAACTTCGGTAACACATCCTCGTCTCCATCGGTTCCACTTGTGGTTATCTCTATCCTTTACTTTGTGTATGCTTACGTTGCTGACTATATCCTACTTGTCTTAATATCTCTCGTTGTTAGCTTCATTAGGGTTCACCTCATTGTCGTAATATTTGTGAACCCATATGTTGTTTACCTTAACTTGCTAAGATTAATTAAAAAGTGGTCGTTGTCTATTCACCCCCCTCTAGTCAACCATATCGATCCTTTCAATTGGTATCAGAGCCATGTCTCTTTATTAAGGGTTTAACCACCCGAAGAGTATGGAAGACGAAGAGGGAATTAAGCATGGGAAACCCGAGGCCATGGACTTGACTTCAGTCACAAGGGACAACTTGAATACGGCTATGGCCGCTCTCAAGACGTCCTTGACGAACGAAGTCAAGACCATGCTTAAAGAGTTAATTGAGGGATTTAAAAGTTCACCCGAACCGGCTATAGTGGTTAAACCCACCGTCACCGATTCGGAGGCCAACTCCTCTAAGGAAGCGGCTAAAGGTATGCGACCTTCCTCATCTCACGAAAAGGATGGGACTGGAACATATGCCTCAGTTCCACCCCCCATGGTCTATGGAGGATCCGTTCCCGCACCACGTCTTAATCCTGTTGGTCCTCCTCCTAAGCTTGTGAAAGGTGACTTTGCTAACTGGGTATTTTCTATTAAGTCTCATTTGAATCACAACTCAACAAACTTGTGGAGAATCATCGAGCAAGGATATTATCCCCATGATCCAAGCAACCTCACTCCAAGAGAAGATGCACACAATCAATACAATCACTCCGCTTTGTTTATCCTCCAGTCTGCAGTGCCACCTGAAGATCTTCCTCACTTGCGTCCCTTCACTTTGGCCAAGGATTGTTGGGAGCATATTATGGTGTTGTACAAGGGAAGCTCAAGCATTCAACGATCCAACTATGAAGTGATACTTGATAAGGCCGATGAGTTTGTGATGAAGGAAGACGAGGACCCTCGTGATCTCTATCGGAGGGTGACTGCTATTGCTGTGGCACTCAAGGATCATGGGAGCAAGGATGTGGATGATACATGGGTCAAGCGCAAGTTCCTTAAAGCAATCATGCCTTTCAACAAAGCCATGTCATCTGTCATTCGTCAGCGGCCAGACTTCCACTCCTTGTCTTCCAGTGAGGTGTTGGATGAATTCATTGCAATGTCAATCATGAACGAAATAGCCGACAATGCACTTGCTCATGTTCGATCAAAGACAACTTCACCCAACCTTGCGTTGAAAGCAAAATAAATGCTTGAAGAAGAAGAAGAAGATGAGGAAGAGGAGGGCTGCCCTGAAGACACAAAGTATGCCTATCATGAGCACATGGCTCTTGCATCAAGGCAATTCTGGGGCAACAAGAGGAACTCAAGACCCTCCTTCACCAAGAACAACTCGAGTGGATTCAAACCCAAACAACGAGTAAGGACATGTTATAACTGTGGTAAAGTGAGTCACTTCGTGGCCGAATGTCCCTATGATAAAAGGGAAGACAACGGAGGCAAGCTCATTCGCAAAGACAAAACCAAATCATTTCCAATCAAGAACAACTTTGTGAAGAAACCTCATCCAAAAGGGATGGTGGCCCTTGAAGAGTACCCTTCCGATGATGATGATGATGATGATACAGTGGCAACGGCAACTGTTGCTATTGCCACTACACCTCCCCAGAAGGTGTCTCTCTTCAACGCCCCCAACGAGAACCACATCACCAAGTGCCTCATGGCAAAAGGTATCAATCAGGTAACTCCCATCATTAATACCAACATTACTTCCGCCCCTTCATTGTTAAATTGTGTTGAAGATAATGATGTTGGGGAACTTAATGAGCATTATCTTGACAAGTTTCTGTGCACTATTAAGGGAGAACCCAAGAAGCACTTTGTTGCTCTCTTGGAACAACTGGGTGAGGCCACTGACCTCATTGAGTCTCATGAGGAGACCATCTCCGAGCTTCAGGGACACAGTCGTGACTATGCCAATGAAATTGCCGAATTATCTAATGCTCTAGAAAAGGAGCGCACTCTTCGTTTGGCTCTTGAGGAGTCATATAACGATGACTGCGCTAAAATGCAAAAGAAACTAGATCATGATGTTGTTCTTACTCGTATGCTTAAGTTTGAAAAGTATGCTCTTGAGGTTGGCCATGACAGACTCAAAGAGGAGTTTGACACACTTGACAAGGCCCACAAGGTCTTGAAAGGTGCTCATTTCTCTCTAAAAGAGTCTCATGATCAACTCCAAGCAAAGCTTACCAAGGAGATCTCTACTTGCCCTCCCTTTGTGTTAATTGATAATGCTTGTGCAACTAACCCCTGTTGTGAGCATGTACATCTTGTGGAGGAAAATGCCAAGTTAAAGGAGAAACTTGAGAAGGGCCTTGTGGCATGCATACAAGGTGAGAAGAGTCTAAACGACCTCTTGAGCACTCAAAAGGGTGTTGTAGGAAAGGAGGGACTTGGACTTACCTCCAAGTCAAAAGGTAAAAGGAGGAACAGGAACAAACGATCTCCCACCCTCATGGACATCTTTGTCAAAGAGGGTGAGGGGACTCAGAAGGCGAACAGGAACAAGGTGGACTATGGAAACCTCAAGAAAGGCAAAACCATTCCTACTAACACAGCCGACAAACTCAATTCTTCTTATGTCTTATGTTGTGCTAGTGATGGGCATGTTTATGCCAGATTTGTTGGTTCCTACGATGAGGATATTGAATGGGCTATCTGGGTTCCTAAGACCCTTGTCTCTAACATGAAAGGACCCATTAAAAAATGGGTACCTAAAACCAAGCCTTGATCTATTGCAGGAGTTTGCTTCCGGTGGGGTGTCATGGTTGCTCGATAGTGGAGCAACAAATCATATGACCGGAAGCAAGGACTTAGTGGTGGATGTGCATCCTTCTCCATTTATGCCCACCCATGTCCAATTCGCGGATGCATCCTCTTCAAAGGTATTGGGATTTGGTAAGGTGGTCGTCTCTCAAGATTTATCTATTGAGAAGGTCATGCTTGTTGAGTCACTTGCCTACAATTTACTTTTCGTTCGTCAACTCGCAATTATGGGTTTTCCACTTTCTTTAATCTTGATACTGTGGTCCTGCTGAGGAGCAAGACTCTTAAAGTAGCCTATGTTGGATATGTCGAAAATGGTCTTTATGTGGTGAACTTCTCAAAGCGACCCACTAAGACTGCGACATGTTTAATGGCTAAAGTTGATGTGGGCTGGCTTTGGCATCGCCGTTTAGCTCATGTTAATATGAGATCTTTGCAAAGCCTTCTGACAGGGGACCATATTCGTGGACTAACAAATGTGAGTTTTGCTAAAGATCGTGTTTGCAGTGCCTGCATTGAAGGAAAGATTCATGAAACTGCTCATCGTCCAACGACTCTTATCTACACTAAGAGGCCATTGGAACTTCTCCATATGGATCTGTTTGGTCCTTCATCATTTGATAGTCTTGGAGGCAGAAAGTATTGCTTAGTGATTGTTGACGACTACTCAAGATATACCTGGGTATATTTCTTTAAAAAGAAGAGTGAGACTCAACAAACAGTCATCAACTTTGCTAATGAAGCGCAACGTCAACATGAAGCAAAGATCTTGATGATTAGAAGTGACAACGGCACCGAGTTCAAGAACTACACCTTGGATGAGTTTCTAGGTGATGAGGGAATAAAACACAAATACTCTGCACCATAAACCCCTCAACAAAACGGCGTGGCAGAAAGGAAGAACCGGACCTTGATAGACGCTGCAAGGACAATGATGGCATAATTCAAATCTCCATATAACTTCTGGGCAGAGGCCATCAACACAGCATGTCATGCACCCAATCGGCTCTATATCCGCAAAGGCTTGAACAAGACTCCGTATGAGATTCTAACTGGAAACAAACCCAATCTCAAGTACTTCCGGGTATTCGGTTGTAAGTGTTTCATTCTCAAGAAAGGTGCACGGTTAGCTAAATTTGATTCTAGAGCACATGAGGGTATCTTTGTTGGTTATGCTACAAACTCTCATGCTTACCGTGTCCTCAACAAGTCCACTGGACTAATTGAGGAGACGTGTAACGTAGAGTTTGATGAAAATAATGGCTCCCAAGTGGAGAAAAGTGGTCTGTGTGATGTAGGTGATGAAATTCCTCCCCAAGACATAAGAAGAATGGGGATTGGTCAAATACTCCCCATTGAGGAACCCCTTGTGGCCGAAGGAGAAGGACAATGCTCTACTCAAGTGGAGCCATCACCTCCACAAGTCCCACACGCTTCCGATGAACAAAGAGAAGACTCTCAACAAAATAAACAAGCTCAAGGTCAAGATAAATTGCCCAACAATGATGATGTCTCTCAGGATATTCAAGCACTACCCCAAGACTCCGAACCTGCTCATGATCAAGATCAAGTGCAACCCCGAGATCCAGACCAAGTAGAAACACAAGATCAAGATCAAGAGCAACCACAAATACAAGAACAAACTAGTGAACCTGCTCAAGTCGAAGGACAAGATGATCAGGAGACTGTCTCACAATTCCCTTCTGCAGCACCAACAGCCGGCTCAAGACACAAGGGCAAGCAAAGTAAACAAGTCGATGCTCCCCCGTTATCTAATGAAGAACTCTTGGAGCGTCGAGCAGCCAAGATTGCGAACAAGCTGAGAGTCAAGTCACATCTTATGAAGAATGTACTTGGCAGTTTAAAAAGGGGAGTATCCACCCGTCAACAGATTTGGAATTATTGTGGGCATCACGCGTTTGTTTCATATTGTGAACCTCAACAGGTACAGGAAGTGCTCGATGATGAGGATTGGCTTATGGCCATGCACGAAGAACTTAACAACTTCGAGCGCAACCAAGTCTGGGATTTAGTGCCTAGGCCAACGGAGGAACATAATGTCATCGGGACCAAATGGATATTCAAGAACAAGCAAGATGCCAATGGGATTGTGATTCGGAACAAGGCTAGATTGGTGGCTCAAGGCTACTCCCAAGTCGAGGGTATCGACTACAGTGAAACCTTTGCCCTTGTTGCTCGTCTAGAATCTATTCGCATGTTGCTTGCATTTGCTTCTCATCATAACTTCAAATTACAACAAATGGATGTGAAAAGTGCCTTTCTTAATGGTCCTTTAAATGAGTTGGTCTATGTCAAACAACCCCCGGGATTCGAACATCCCAAGCTCCCCAATCATGTGTACAAACTTAATAAGGCACTCTATGGCCTTAAATAGGCCCGAGCATAAAAACCGATGAACCGAACACCGAACCGAAACCGATACCGAAAAAACCGAATTTTCGGTTTTTCTCACTCACACAACCAAATTCGGTTTTTAGTTCTACTAACCGAATAGAGCTTAGTCGGTTCGGTATTATACCTGTTCACCGACCAAATAACTGAAATAACATGGGGAGTCCCTCGTCAGTCAATCACGCGTCTAGTCAACTGTATGCAGCCACGCGCATGTCCGGCCATGACTAACGGCCCATGGCCTACATGGAATGCGCAGCCAGCCAGCCACGTTATAATTGTACAAGTAGCTTTTTAGGGAGCCACGTTTGGTAGCTACCAGCAGCTAGGTAGGCATGGGCCGAGCATATTATTTCAAAGTCCATACCAACCTGACGTGCTTTTGTGGGCTAGTTACATGTGCAATTGTCCATGCAAAAGGGGATGGTGGTTTAGTCCCACCTCGACTAGCCATGCAGATGAGGACAAAGCGCTTAGCGATATAAGCAGTTGTTGAGACCAGAAGCACTCATACCCAGACTAAACAAATTGTCTGTTCAGTATAAACTGAAACCGAACCGAACTGGTCGGTTAACCGAAATTTTGGTTAGCTTATTTTTAAAACTAATTTCGGTTTTCATCTTTGCTAACCGAATTAAAAAAAAGACCGAACAGCAGAAACCGAAATTTCGGTTTCTACCGAACGCCCAGGCCTAGCCTTAAACAAGCCCCACGTGCGTGGTATGAGTATCTTACTGAGTTGTTACAAGATCGTGGGTTTGAAATTGGGAGATAGATCCCACTCTTTTTACTAAGAGGTTTAAAGGGGATTTGTTCATATGCCAACTATGTGTTGATGATATTATCTTTGGCTCTCCTAACATTTCCTTCAATGAAGAATTTGCTGCACTAATGACTGAGAAGTTTGAGATGTCCATGATGGGAGAGTTGAAGTTCTTCCTTGGGTTCGAGATTAAACAAGGTCTAGAAGGGACATTCATGAAACAAGCCAAGTACACTCAAGACATGCTCAAACGGTTCGAGCTCGAAGATGTCAAACCGGTCAAGTTCCCCATGCCAACAAGATGCAAGCTTGACAGTGATCCCAATGGTAAAGCAGTGGATCAAAAGGTATATCGCTCCATGATTGGATCCCTCCTTTACCTTTGTGCATCTAGACCGGATATTATGTTGAGTGTAGGGATATGTGCATGGTTTCAATCCGCACCAAAAGAAAGTCACTACATGGCTGTTAAGCGAATCTTTCGATATTTGGCTCATACCCTAAACTTTGGCCTTTGGTATCCCAAAGGAGCAAACTTCAATCTAGTTGGCTATTCTGACTCAGATTGGGCAGGAGATTGTGTGGAGAGGAAGTAAACGTCTGGAGGATGCCAATTCCTTGGTCGCTCATTGGTAAGTTGGTCGTCAAAGAAGCATAATTGCGTCTCTTTATCATCCACCGAAGCTGAGTATGTGGCAGCTGCAAGTTGTTGTGCACAATTGCTATGGATGAGGCAAACTGTAAAGGATTATGGTGTCACGTGTGACAAAGTGCCTCTTCTATGTGACAATCAAAGTGCTATCAAGATTTCCCTCAACCCGGTGCAACATAGAAAAACCAAACATATTGATATTCGCCATCAATTCATTCGTGAACATATCAAGCTAGGTGATATTGAGGTTCACTTCATCCACACTGAAGAGCAACTTGCAGATATATTCACTAAGCCTCTAGATGAAGCAAGGTTCCGGGAGTTAAGGCATGAGCTAAATATCATTGATTCAAGTAATGTGGATTGAAACTAGGCATGTTGCACCTCACTTTGCATTCCATCTTGGTCTAGATGTGGGCATGGACATAGGGGGAGTGTTGTTCTCTCAATGAACTTTCCCTCCCCCCATTATGCATAAATCAATCTAGTCTTTCACTTTAGCCATTGTCAAATGGCACTTGTGCTTCAAAGACGAGCATTGATCATGAACCCAAGGATAATTCTTCGCGGTGTCATTCCATTGTCTCAAACATAGGTGGCCTCGGCCACCGCCCCCACACCTTTCTTTCGTATAGAAGAAAGGATATAAAATGACAAGTCAGTACATATTTCTGGTGCTATCTTCCTTTTTCACTTACTTGTCATTTGCCCAAGTTCTTCTCTTATCCTAGGCCGCGTTGTGACATTTGCAGCGGTACTACCGCCAGGGGTAGCGGTACTACCGCTAGGACCCCAGCGGTACTACCGCCAAGGGTAGCGGTACTACCGCCAGGACCCCAGCGGTACTACCGCTAGGGATTGAGGTACTACCGCCAGGATCCCCATCTCACACGACCTGCTAGGAAATTTTTAGGGCTGTCTCAAGGGGGAGCGGTACTACCGCCAGGGGGAGCGGTACTACCGCCAGGATCCCAGCGGTACTACCGCCAGGTAGCGGTACTACCGCCTGGTCCACAGCGGTTCTACCGCTGGCCCGTACCCCTTGGGCTATATAAAGGAGGGGGAGCCCGTTTTTCCCTGGCTCTTTCTTCTTCCTCGCGACTCCTCCCTCCCAAACCCCGAAATCCCCCTGTTTTGATCTCTATTCGTGGAGCTCCTTCTCTCCATTGGATTGGAGGGTTTGCTCCACTTCTCCTTCCTCCTCCAAGGGCCATGAATCCCGGTAAAGCTCCTCCCCTTCTTCTCTTGGTTGATGTTCTCGTTCTAGGGTTAGGAGCATTGGTGGTTTGGATCCATGTCTTTGATTTTGTGCCTTGTTCTTGGATGGCATGAAGGAGATATTTGAGGGGAGTGTAGGTCCTGTGAATCTTTGCTGTTTGTTTTGCCATGCCCTAGGATTTACATGTTTTAGATCAAGCACTTAAAACTATGTTTGGATTAGATCTAAAACATGCTCTCTCTTGCCTAGGCATGTACTTATTTCGGTGGTACTTGTGATCCTCATGTGTGTAGGGCTGTGATGGAGTTCCTAGTGTTCATACACAGTCCATGCCCCTCATAAAAATTCGTGTAGCCATATCTATGGGGTCTCTTTATCTATCAGATCTGAAAATCAAACCCCAGCGGTACTACCGCCAGGGTAGCGGTACTACCGCTAGGACCCCAGCGGTACTACCGCCAGGGGTAGCGGTACTACCGCTATGAACCCATCGGTACTACCGCCAGGGGTAGCGGTACTACCGCCAGGAGGAATCACTGTGCGTTCTTTTCATGTGCTTGGCAATGAGTGTTTATTTTTCTGCCATTTTCTAGTTCATTGCCTTGACTCCTTTTCTGTCGCTTCTTTTCGGTGTGTGTTTTGTGTCACAGGTGGTGCTCGCCGTTCGAACCCCTCACGGGACACGCAGTCTAAGCACTATCACAACCCAGAGGCTCCAGAGGGTTCCTCCACTTCAGGTCTGCAACCCAAAAAGCAGGCTTTCAAGAAGACCGCGCAAAAGGACAAGGGGATCAATGTCCGCACAATGCCCCCCAAGGACTTTCTGCGGTTCCGCACTCAGAACCATTATCTCCAAGAGCGGGCTGTGATCAAGAATGTTGAACATGTTTGGACCAGGGATCACTGTAGGATCTACCGTGACATTGTCATGCAGTTCAAGAAGAACTTTGTCCCCGTTCAGTGGATTGACCTCGCTCATCTTCAGCGGAACCTGGACTATTTTGGTGACGCCCTTTCTCTGATTGACAAACTGGGCATCAAGGACATCATCACCTTCAAGACAGATTTTGACCCCAATGTTGTTGCCCAATTCTATGTCACAGTCCACTTCTCTCCTGATGACGAGCGTTCTATGGTGTGGATGACTGGGACTCAGAAGATGACTGGTACCTGGCGTGAATTCATGGCATTCCTCAAGGTTGGGTTCCAGGGAGCTGACACTCCACTTGGGTCGCGTCCTCATGTTGCAGCTCCCACTGATAGGGCCCCCGCCAAGGACAGATTGCAGCAACTATATGTGAAGAATGGTGTGCTCCCCAAGCATCTGGACATCATGCATCGGATCTTCCGCAACACCCTCTTTCCTCGCATTGGTAACTTTGACGAGGTTCATGGCTCTCTGGCTGAGATGCTGCTGCTCTGTGAGGAGGCTATGACTAAGGAGTCTGCCCCTCTTGATATTTCTGATGTGATGTTCACGGAGCTCTGGAACTGCATCATGATGCGCAAGGTTCCCATCTACGGGCCCTATCTGTTTGCTTATATCCGTGAGAAGTGGCAAGATACCTATCCGGAGGAGGAGCTATACATTCAGGCTGACTACATTGTGCACGACCCTATCAAGCTTCGTGTCAAGGATAAATGGGCCAACCCATCAACTTCCTCTCAGCACATGGATACTGACACACAGACTGCTGCTGACAGAGGAACCGCCTCTCAGTCCCGCTCTTCTGCCATGCCATCTTGGGCCATCAAACTGCAGGATAAGATGAAGACCCTATTCTGTATACAGGCTAAGGGTCACTACGAGACGCACGTGGCTCAGAAGGAGAGCCACCAGAGGCACAAGCGTGTCCTAAGGACTCTTGATGTTGACATCTCCAGCGGATCAGAGGACGACATCACTCCAGAGGCTACTTGGATGCAGGCTCAAGGGTACCAGTGGTCTGGCGATGAGGCGGAAGAGGAGGAGCAGGACGATCCGGAGGGTACCGACGAGTCTGGCGATGCTGAGGATGAGGAGTAACCACCTGTGGCGTTAGGTGTGCCCCTTTTTGGTGTCTTGTGCCAAAGGGGGAGAGAGTCTAGGAGCTGGATTTGCTTTCAGAGTCGAACTTTGCTTTGCTTTGCTTTCTTTCGTATTTTGCTTTGAACTTGGTTTGCTTCTAGTTTGCTATCGTTTGTGAGACATGAACTTATGTGAGATTTATTTCCATCATATGCTGTGAGTCATATGCCCTGTATTGTCATATATCTCTATCTTTTTTGTTCTCATATTTCTTACTGTGCAAATCCGGTATTGTCATCAATCCACCAAAAAGGGGGAGATTGTTGGGGCATAGTTTATGCCTAAGTAATTTTGGTGATTGATGACAGTACCGTAAATGACTAACCGTGTGTCTTAAGGTTTCAGATAACACACGTCAACGGCACAAGATGACTCGCCTCCTCATTCATGGAACGGAAGCACGACGCTCTCTACGATTCTCTTTAATTGAGTCATAGGAAAGCCGTACTATTAAGAGGGGAACCATAGTGGAAAGGTTTGGGTGGAATCTATCTATGCACGTGCACACTTCACATATTTTCCCTTACCTTCATCATTGGAGCGGCCCCCGCCACTGTGTTTCTTTCCTTCTTGCAAAATGGAGTGCTAGCGGTAGTACCGCCCCTGGTCAGCGGTAGTACCGCTCCAGGAGCTTAGTACCGCCTGCCTAGCGGTTGTTCGTGGTCAGACCTTTTTGCGAAGACTTTCTTGGCGGTGGTAGTGTCTTTGCACTACCAGGGGCCCAGCGGTAGTACCGCTGGGGCCAGCGGTAGTACCGCTGCAACCAGCGGTAGTACCACTACTACCAGGGGCCCAACGGTAGTACCGCCCCTGGTCAGCGGTAGTACCGCTGGAGTGCCTGCGGTAGTACCGCTGCATCCAACGGTAGTACCGCTGGAGCTCGAGCACAGAGTGGGAAAATGGTTGGATTCCCCCCCCCCCCACTATATAAAGGGTTCTTCTAGAAGTGGAACCTTATCTCTTACCTCCCAAGCTCCATTGTTGCTCCCTAAGCTCAAAAGTGCCCGATCTCTCTCCCTAGCCAATCAAACTTGTTGATTCTTTAGGGATTGGTTGAGAAGGCCTAGATCCACACTTCCACCAAGAGAAAAGTTGACTCCCCCACCAATCCCTTGCGGATCTTGTTACTCTTGGGTGTTTGAGCATCCTAGACGGTTGAGGTCACCTCGAAGCCATATTCCATTGTCGTGAAGCTTTGTGGTCTAGTTGGGAGCCTCCAAGCTTTGTGTGGAGTTTTCCCCAACCTTGTTTGTAAAGGTCCGGTTGCCGCCTTCAAGGGCACCTATAGTGGAATCACGGTACCTTGCATCGTGCGAGGGCGTGAGGAGAATACGGTGGCCTTAGTGGCTTATTGGGGAGCATTGTGCCTCCACACCGCTCCAACGGAAACGTACTTCCTGTCAAAGGGAAGGAACTTCGGTAACACATCCTCGTCTCCATCGGTTCCACTTGTGGTTATCTCTATCCTTTACTTTGTGTATGCTTATGTTGCTCACTATATCCTACTTGTCTTAATATCTCTCGTTGTTAGCTTCATTAGGGTTCACCTCATTGTCGTAA
This sequence comes from Hordeum vulgare subsp. vulgare, assembly GCF_904849725.1. Classification (NCBI taxonomy): domain Eukaryota; kingdom Viridiplantae; phylum Streptophyta; class Magnoliopsida; order Poales; family Poaceae; genus Hordeum; species Hordeum vulgare. The sequence continues at coordinate 355,912,401 of NC_058519.1, read as the reverse complement.
TATTTGTGAACCCATATGTTGTTTACCTTAACTTGCTAAGATTAATTAAAAAGTGGTCGTTGTCTATTCACCCCCCCTCTAGTCAACCATATCGATCCTTTCAGAGTTGCTCCTCAACCTGCTGCACCTACTCAAAATATTTGCTTTGAATTTCCTTCGGGTATGCTTGAGAAACTACTGGCTAATCCTTTTACAGGAGTTGGAACATCACATCAAGACTTGCATCTGATCTATGTAGATCAGGTTTGTGGTTTATTTAAGCTTGCAGGTGTGCCCGATGATGAGGTCAAGAAGAATGTCTTTCCTTTATCTTTGAAGGATAAGGCGTTGACATGGTATAGGCTATGTGATGATACTGGATCATGGGACTACAATCGGTTGAAATTGGAATTTCATCAAAAGTTTTATCCTATGCATTTAGTACATCATGATCAAAATTATATTTACAATTTTTGGCCTCGTGACAGAGAAAGCATCACTGAAGCTTGGGGGAAGCTTAAATCAATGCTATATTCATGCCCCAATCATGAGCTCTCGAGAGAAATTATCATTCAAAACTTCTATGCGCGGCTTTCTCATGATGATCGCACCATGCTTGGCACTTCTTGTACCTGTTCTTTTATGAAGAGAGATATTGACTTCAAATGGAATTTATTGGAGAGAATTAAACGCAACTCTGAAGATTGGGAGCTTGAAGAAGGTAAGGAGTCACGTATGAATTTCACTTTTGATTGCGTTAAATCCTTTGTTGAGACAAATGCCTTTAGTGACTTCAGCGCTAAGTATGGACTTAACTCTGAGATAGTAGCTTCATTGTGTGAATCTTTTTCTGCTCGTATTATTTCCCCAAAGAGAAGCGGTTTAAATATCATCCTCCTTTAGAAGTCAATGTAGTCAAACCCATTCCAGTTGAAGAGAAAGTCATTGCCTATAATGATCCTGTGGTACCCAGTGCTTACATTGAGAAACCACCTTTCCCTGTTAGGATAAAGGATCATTCTAAAGCTTCAACTGTGATACGTAGAGGCTATATTAGAACACCTACACCCCCTGAGCAAATTAGAGTTGAACCTAGCATTGCTATTATCAAAGATCTTCTGTCTGAAGAAGTTGAGGGACACAATATTCACTTTTGTGAAGATGCTGCTAGAATTGCTAAACCTCACGCTAGAGACAAACATAGGCCTGTTGTTGGCATGCTTGTGGTTTCTATTAAGATAGGAGATCATTGTTATCATGGTTTATGTGACTTGGGTGCTAGTGTTAGTGCAATACCTCAATCCTTATACGATGAAGTCAAAGATGAGATTGCACCTGTTGAGATAGAACCTATAGATGACACTATTCACCTTGCCAATAGAGATACTATCTGCCTTATGGGAATTGTTAGGGATGTTGAAGTCTTGTGTGGTAAAATGAAGTATCCTCCTGATTTCCTCGTTCTTGCTACCGCACAATATATCTTTTGTCCCGTCATATTTGGCAGACCCTTACTTAATACTGTCAATGCTCATATTGATTGTGAGAAGCAAATTGTCACTGTTGGCTTTGAAGGTGTGTCACATGAGTTCAATTTCTCTAAGTTTGGTAGACAATCTCATGAAAAGGAGTTGCCTAGTAGGGATGAAACTACTGCCTTAGCCTCTATTGTCGTGCCTCCTACTAATCCCTTAGAGCAATACTTGCTTGAGCATGAAAACGATATGCATACAGATGAAAGGGATGAGATAGATAGAGTTGTCTTAGAACAATATCCTATCCTTAAGAATAACTTGCCTGTTGAACTGCTTGGGGATCCACCCCCACCAAAGGGTGATCCTGTGTTCAAGCTTAAACAGTTGCCTGATACTCTAAAGTATGCCTATCTTGAAGAAAAGGAGATATATCCTGTTATTATTAGTGCTAACCTCTGAGAGCAGGAAGAGAAGAAGTTACTAAGAACTCTGAGGAAGCACCGTGCTGCTATAGGATATACTCTTGATGATCTTAAGGGCATTAGTCCCACTCTATGCCAGCACAAGATCAAAACTGATCCTGAATTCAAACCAGTTGCTGATCATCAAAGGAGATTGAATCCTAAGATGAAAGAAGTAGTGAGAAAAGAAATACTAAAGCTCCTGGAAGCGGGTATTATCTATCCTGTTGCTCATAGCGATTGGGTGAGTCCGGTGCATTGCGTTCCTAAGAAGGGAGGCATCACCGTTGTCCCTAATGATAAGGATGAGTTGATCCCACAGAGGATTATTAATGGCTATGGGATGGTGATTGATTTTAGGAAGTTGAATAAAGCCACTAGGAAAGATCATTACCCTCTTCCTTTTATCGACCAAATGCTAGAAAGACTATCCAAACACACACACTTTTTCTTTCTAGATGGTTATTCTGGTTTCTCCCAAATACCAGTTGCACAATCTGATCAGGAGAAAACCACTTTCACCTGCCCTTTCGGTACCTTTGCCTATAGACGTATGCCTTTTGGCTTATGTAATGCACCTACCACCTTTCAAAGATGTATGATGGCTATATTCTCTGACTTTTGTGAAAACATTGTTGAAGTTTTCATGGATGGCTTCTCCATTTACGGGTCTTCCTTTGATGATTGCCTCAGCAACCTTGATCGAGTCTTGCAGAGATGTAAAGATACCAATCTTGTCTTGAATTGGGAGAAGTGCCACTTTATGGTTAATGAAGGCATCGTCTTAGGACATAAAATTTCCGAAAGAGGTATTGAAGTTGATAAGGCTAAGGTTGATGCAATCGAGAAAATGCCATACCCCACAGATATCAGAGGAATAAGAAGTTTCCTTGGTCATTCTGGTTTCTATAGAAGGTTCATTAAAGACTTCTCTAAGATTTCTCGGCCTCTTACCAATCTCTTGCAAAAGGATATTCCTTTTGTCTTTGACGATGATTGTGAGGAAGCCTTCAAAATACTTAAGAGGGCTTTGATAACTACACCTATTGTTCAACCACCTGATTGGAACCTACCTTTTGAGATCATGTGTGATGCTAGCGATTATGCTGTTGTGGAACGTCGCAAGGGAAACAAAAATTTTCCTACGCGCACGAAGACCTATCATGGTGATGTCCATCTACGAGAGGGGATGAGTGATCTACGTACCCTTGTAGATCGTACAGCAGAAGCGTTAGTGAACGCGGTTGATGTAGTGGAACGTCCTCACGTCCCTCGATCCGCCCCGCGAACAATCCCGCGATCAGTCCCACGATCTAGTACCGAACGGACGGCACCTCCGCGTTCAGCACACGTACAACTCGACGATGATCTCGGCCTTCTTGATCCAGCAAGAGAGACGGAGAGGTAGAAGAGTTCTCCGGCAGCGTGACGGCGCTCCGGAGGTTGGTGATGATCTTGTCTCAGCAGGGCTCCGCCCGAGCTCCGCAGAAACGCGATCTAGAGGAAAAACTATGGAGGTATGTGGTCGGGCAGCCGTGAGAAAGTCGTCTCAAATCAGCCCTAAAACCTCCGTATATATAGGTGGGAGGGAGGGGAGGAGGCAGCCTCAAAACCCAAAGGTTTGGCCGAAATTGGAGGTGGAGGAGTCCTACTCCAATCCTACTTGGAGTAGGATTCCACCTTCCCACTTGGAAACTCTTTCCACCTTGTGTTTTTTTCCTTCTCAAACCTTATGGGCCTTAGTGGGAACTTATTCCAGCCCACTAGGGGCTGGTTTATCTCTTCCCATAGCCCATGAGACCCCTTGGGGCGTGACACCCCTCCCGATGGTCCCCGGCACCCCTCCCGGCACTCCCGGTACACTACCGATGAGCCCGAAACTTTTCCGGTAATGCACGAAAACCTTCCGGTAACCAAATGAGGTCATCCTATATATCAATCTTCGTTTCCGGACCATTCCGGAAACCCTCGTGATGTCCGTGATCTCATCCGGGACTCCGAACAACATTCGGTAACCAACCATATAACTCAAATACGCATAAAACAACGTCGAACCTTAAGTGTGCAGACCCTGCGGGTTCGAGAACTATGTAGACATGACCCGAGAGACTCCTCGGTCAATATCCAATAGCGGGACCTGGATGCCCATATTGGATCCTACATATTCTACGAAGATCTTATCGTTTGAACCTCAGTGCCAAGGATTCATATAATCCCGTATGTCATTCCCTTTGTCCTTCGGTATGTTACTTGCCCGAGATTCGATCGTCAGTATCCGTATACCTATTTCAATCTCGTTTACTGGCAAGTCTCTTTACTCGTTCCGTAATACAAGATCCCGCAACTTACACTAAGTTACATTGCTTGCAAGGCTTGTGTGTGATGTTGTATTACCGAGTGGGCCCCGAGATACCTCTCCGTTCACACGGAGTGACAAATCCCAGTCTTGATCCATACTAACTCAACTAACACCTTCGGAGATACCTGTAGAGCATCTTTATAGTCACCCAGTTACGTTGCGACGTTTGATACACACAAAGCATTCCTCCGGTGTCAGTGAGTTATATGATCTCATGGTCATAGGAATAAATACTTGACACGCAGAAAACAGTAGCAACAAAATGACACGATCAACATGCTACGTCTATTAGTTTGGGTCTAGTCCATCACATGATTCTCCTAATGATGTGATCCCGTTATCAAGTGACAACACTTGCCTATGGCCAGGAAACCTTGACCATCTTTGATTAACGAGCTAGTCAACTAGAGGCTTACTAGGGACAGTGTTTTGTCTATGTATCCACACAAGTATTGTGTTTCCAATCAATACAATTATAGCATGGATAATAAACGATTATCATGAACTAAGAAATATAATAATAACTAATTTATTATTGCCTCTAGGGCATATTTCCAACAGCTGTTGGTGCTGTTCTAGGGCAAAGAGTTGATAAGAAGTTGAATGTTATTCACTACGCTAGTAAAACTCTAGACAATGCCCAAAGAAACTATGCCACTATGGAGAAGGAATTTTAGCAGTCGTGTTTGCATGTGAAAAGTTCAGGTCTTACATAGTTGATCCCAAAGTCATTATTCACACTGATCACGCTGCTATTAAGTACCTCATGGAGAAGAAGGACGCTAAACCTAGACTTATCAGATAGGTTCTCTTGCTACAAGAATTTGATCTGCACGTTATTGACAGAAAGGGTGCTGATAACCCAGTAGCGGACAACTTGTCTAGGTTGGAGAACGTTCTTGATGACCCACAACCTATTGATGATAGCTTTCCCGATGAGCAACTGAATGTCATCAATGCTTCACGTAGTGCATCGTGGTATGCTGATTATGCAAACTATATCGTTGCCAAATATATACCACCTAGTTTCACGTACCAGCAAAAGAAGAAATTCTTCTTTGACTTGAGACACTACTTTTGGGATGATCCTCACCTTTATAAGGAAGGAGTAGATGGTGTTATTAGATGTTGTGTACCTGAACATGAACAGGGACAAATCCTATAGAAGTGTCACTTCGAGGCCTACGGAGGACACCATGCGGGAGATAGAACTGCACACAAGGTATTGCAATCAGGTTTCTATTGGCCCACTCTCTTCAAGGATGCCCGTAAGTTTGTCTTGTCTTGTGACGAATGTCAAAGAATAGGTAATATTAGCAAACGTCAGGAAATGCCTATGAACTATTCACTTGTTATTGAACCATTTGATGTCCGGGGCTTTGATTATATGGGACCTTTTCCCAAATCCAACGGGTATACTCACATCTTAGTTGCTATTGATTACGTCACTAAGTGGGTAGAAGCTATCCCCACTAGTAGTGTTGATCACAACACCTCTATCAAGATGCTGAAAGAAGTTATCTTCCCTAGATTTGGAGTCCCTAGATATCTAATGACCGACGGTGGTTCACACTTCACTCATGGTGCTTTCCGTAAAACGCTTGCTAAGTACGATGTCAACCATAGAATTGCGTCTCCCTACCACCCTCAGTCCAGTGGTCAAGTAGAGCTAAGCAACAGATAGATTAAACTAATTCTGCAAAAGACTGTCAATAGGTGTAGAAAGAATTGGTCTAAAAAGCTCGATGATGCACCGTGGGCTTATAGAACTGCCCATAAGAATCCCATGGGCATGTCTCCGTACAAAATGGTGTACGGGAAAGCATGTCACTTACCTCTTGAGCTAGAGCATAAAGCTTATTGGGCAATCAAAGAGCTCAACTTTGGTTTCAAACTTGCCGGTGAGAAGAGGTTATTTGACATTAGCTCGCTTGATGAGTGGAGAACTCAAGCATATGAGAATGCCAAGCTCTTCATAGAGAAGGTTAAGAGGTGGCATGATAACAGGATACAAAAGCATGAGTTCAATGTAGGTGATTATGACTTGCTATATAACTCTCGTTTAAGATTCTTTGCAGGCAAGCTTCTCTCTAAATGGGAAGGTCCCTATGTTGTTGAGGAAGTATATCGTTCCGGTGCTATCAAGATCAACAACACGGAAGGTAATTGTCCGAGAGTGGTAAATGGGCAGAGAATCAAGCATTATATCTCAGGTACTCCCATAAATGTTGAAAGCAATATCATCAATACCATAACTCCGGAAGAATACCTAAGGGACATTTATCAGCCTGTTTCAGACTCCGAAAACAAAGAGGTATGAGATTCGGTAAGAAAACAAAGTCCAAAACTTTTCCAATAGGAAATTTTCTCCGTTTTGGAATATTTGAAAAAAATACAAAAATTGGAAGTAGTCCGGAAAGTGCGCGAGGAGGCGACAAGCCTGCACGGCACGGGCCCACCCCCTGGTCGCGTCGTGAGGGCTTGTGGCCGCCTCGTGCGCCTCCCGGACTCTGTTTTCGTGCAGGGGACTCCTTCTGGTCTGGAAAAAAAATCATTATATATACTTCCATTTGGTCTGACTCCGCATCACGCAGATTTCCTTTGTTTTTCGTTTCGAGCCTGTTTTCTGCCACAGATCTAGGTCAAGATGTCTTCTCAGGATTTAGAAGGGGAGAGCTATGTGGCTGATTACCTTGCTAACCCCAAGGTCTATGTGGACTTTGATCCATATGGCTGGACCACTGATGAAGAAGAAGACTATGATCCCAAGGGGAAAGAACAAACAAGTTCCGATGAAGAGGAGGCTCCTCTACCTCAACCTGGACGGACTCATGTGGAGTTCAAGAAGTCGAGCCTCCCAGACTCAAGGAAGAAGCCTAATACCTTGTTTATCCCTTCTCGTTTCTTGCAGGAGAGTAAGCAGGAGCTATGCCAAAGAGTGTTGAAGCTGGAAGAGGAACATGATGATCTGAGGGAGCATAACTTTATGCTCAAGTGGAAATTAGACAAGCTCAAGACCGCTTCAACAACTCCTCCACCTTCACCACCAAAGGAAGACAACTGAGCTGTGGTATGGGCAATCCCCTTGGCTTTTGCCAAGCTTGGGGGAGTTGCCCCGGTATCGTATCACCATCACATCTTTTGCCTTTACCTTTTGTTTTTAGTTTTCCTTTTCAGTTTTTTTTTTCTCTAGTAGTTTAAAAGTCTTAGTGTTTTAGTCTTGAGTTTTTCTTTGTGTCACCCCCGATGTATTCTTTCTTGTGAGCCATATAATAAAGAGTGTCTTAGTTGAAGGGCTTTGCCTCTTGCCATGATCAAAAGAGTGAGAATAGAACAAAAGCATGAAAGATCATGTAATGATCTTATGGGAAGTGATGGCTTCACATATAAAAAGAATGAGGATTGAAACTGGTTGAGGGTAGGCAAACGTAGACCTTGGTCATTGTTGCAATTAATAGGAAGTGATTAGGAAGGAGAGGTTCACATATAAATATATCATCTCTGACACTATCTATGATTGTGCACACTCACTAAACTATTGCATGCCTAGAAGTAGATGTTGGACAAGGAAGACAACGTAATGAATTGTGTTTGCTTGGCTCTGAACAATGTTATATGATTAGAGATCCCTTAGCATGTGACGATTGCTTCCACCTCATATTAGCCAAAACTCCCACACCAAGTAGAGATACTACTTGTGCATCCATAAACCTTCAAACCAGTTTTACCATGAGTGTCCACCATACCTACATATGGATTGAATAAGATCCCTCAAGTAAGTTGTCATCGGTGCAAGTAATAAAAATTGCTCTCTAATATGTATGATCTATTAGTGTGTGGAAAATAAGCTTTATACGAACCTGTGATGAGGAAGACATAAAAGCGACAGACTGCATAATAAAGTTCTTTATCAGAGGAGGCAATATACAGTGATGTTCCTCCACAAAAAGGGGACACGCATCCAAACCTCAAAAGCGCATGACAACCTATGCTTCCCTCTACGAAGGGCCAATCTTATACCTTTACTTTTTGCCCTTGAAAGAGTCGTGGTGATCTTCACCAATTCCTTGTTTCGCCTTTATCTTGGCTAACGTCATATGCTTGGGAAAGATCTATATTCATATGTCAACTTGGAGGTAAGTATTCATGAATTATTATTGTTGACATTACCCTTGAGGTAAGCAGTTGGGAGGCAAAACTATAAGCCCCTATCTTTCTCTGTGTCCAGCTAAAACTTTGATCTCATGAGTACCACGTGAGTTGTAGCAATTGTAGAGAACGAAAGAATGATTGAGTATGTGGATTTTCTTTACAGGCTCTTATTTGACTCTTTCTGATTTTGTGATAAATTGCAATTGCTTCAATGACTAAAGGTTATCGGTTGTTACTTCTCGGTAAGGTTCTTGATCCATGCTTTACTTTGTGAAGGAACTATCACTTTAGCATGAGAGATTATATGTTGGTATTGCTGTTCTGATCATGATCATGATGCATGCATGTTCGTATCTTGTTTTGTCGACACCTCTCTCCCTAAACATGTGGACATATTTATTGAGCTCGGCTTTCGCTTGAGGAGAAGCGAGGTCTAAGCTTGGGGGAGTTGATACGTCCATTTTGCATCATGTTTTCATGTTGATATTTATCGCTTCTTTTGCTGTTATTTCACTTCACGGTACTATTCTTATGCCTTTTCTCTCTTATTTTGCAAGGTTTACATGAAGAGGGAGAATACTGGCAACTGGAATTCTGGCCTGAAAGTGGAGCAAAGTTGAGATACCTATTCTGCACAACTCCAAACGCCATGAAAACCAACGAAGATTTTTTCCCAATTTATAAAAAATAATGGGCCGAAGAAGTGCCAGAGGGGCGCCAGGGGGTGGCCACAAGCCTGCACGATGCGACCACCCCCAGGCCGCGCCATGGGGGCTTGTGGGCACCCTGCTGGCCCACTTGCCCCCCCTCTTTTGCTATATGGAGGGTTTCTTCTAGAAAAAATCAAAAGGGAGCTTTTTCGTGGTTTTGCCGCCGCCACGAGGCGGAACTTGAGCAGAACCAATCTAGAGCTCCCCCAGGACGATCCTGTCGGGGAAACTTCCCTCCCGAAGGGGGAAATCGTCGCCATGGTCATCACCAACACTCCTCTCATCGGAGGGGACTCATCACCATCAACATCTTCATCAACACCATCTCATCTCTAAACCCTAGTTCATCACTTGTAACCAATCTCCGTGTCGCGACTCCGATTGGTACTTGTAAGGTTGCTAGTAGTGTTGATTACTCTTTGTAGTTGATGCTAGTTGGATTACTTGGTGGAAGAGTTTATGTTCAGATCCTTGATGCTACTCATTACACCTTTGATCATGATTATGATTATGCTTTGTGAGTAGTTACTTTTGTTCCTGAGGACATGGGATAAGTCATGCTAATAATAGTCATGTGAATTTGGTATTCGTTCGGTATTTTGATATGTATGTTGTTTTTCCTCTAGTGGTGTTATGTGAACATAGACTAGATAACACTTCACCATTATTTGGGCCTATAGGAAGGCATTGGGAAGTAGTAAGTAGATGATGGGTTGCTAGAGTGACAGAAGCTTAAACCCTAGTTTATGTGTTACTTCGTAAGGGGCTGATTTGGATCCACTAGTTTAATGCTATGGTTAGACTTTGTCTTAATTCTTCTTTCATAGTTGCGGATGCTTGCGAGAGGGGTTAATCATAAGCGGGATGCTTGTCGAAGTAAGGGCAGTACCCAAGTGCTGGTCCACCCACATATCAAACTATCAAAGTAACGAACGCGAATCATATGAACATGATGAAACTAGCATGACAAAAATTCCCGTGTGTCCTCGGGAGCGTTTTTCCTCCTATAAGACTTTGTCCAGGCTTGTCCCTTGATACAAAAGGGATTGGTCCACTTTGCTGCACCATAGCTACTTTTGTTACTTGTTGCTTGCTACAAATCATCTCACCACACAATCACTTGTTACCGATAATTTCAGTGCTTGCAGATATTTCCTTGCTGAAAACCACTTGTCAGATCCTTCTGCTCCTCGTTGGGTTCGACACTCTTACTTATCGAAAGGACTATGATTGATCCCCTATACTTGTGGGTCATCAAGTGACTTCATCAACAACAGCCTTGTCATTTCCTTCGATTGAGGAAAATGAATTTTTGATGAGTTTAATTGGAGGTAGATAGGTGAAGTGATTCTCAAAGTGTGCGTGATAGTGAATTGAAGACATTGTTTTGTTGAATCTCATAATCCATGGCGCATAAGGCTTCAGGTCAAAAGGTGACATTGCTACATTAGCCAAAGTCCTCATGAAGAAATCATGAATATTGTTGGGGATCCCATGAATGATTTTGAATATCAGATTCTTCATGACGCCATAAACGTCTTCTTCTTCAAAGTTGTGTGATTTTATTGGACTGAGGGTTTTGGTCATGATGCGTCATACGTCCATTTTGCATCATGTTTTGTTACTGTTATTTATAGTGTTTTTACGCATTTTAACACTTGGTGGAGTAATTATAATGGCTTTTCTCTCATAATGTGTCAGGTTTACATCAAGAGGGAGAATGTCGGCATATGGAATTCTGGACGTGAAAAAGCTACGTCAAAATACCTATTGTGCACATCTCCAAATGGGCTCAAACTTTATGGAGATTTATTTTTGAATAAATGAAAAATACTAGAGCAAAAAAGTACGGAAGGGGGCTACCACGCGCCCAGTAGAAACTAGGGCGTGAAAGGCCCCCTCGCGCGGCATGGTGGTTAGTGGGCCCCCTGGCGCATCTCTGGCGAGCATCTTCTGGTATAAATTCTCTCTTGACCTGGAAAAAATCAGGAGAGGAATTTTGGGACAAAGCACCGGCATGTTGAACACTTAGACTTTAGGAACCTGGGAAGGAGCACTTTTGCCCTTCGACAGAGCGATTCCGCTGGAGGAACTTCCCTCCCATACGGGGCAATCGAAGCCATCGTCATCACCAACAACCCTTTCATCTTGGGGAGGACAATCTTCATCAGTACCATCTCCTCTCAAAACCCTAGTTCATCTCTTGTGCTCAATCTCGTACCGGAACCTTGGATTGGTACCTCGGGTGTGACTTGTAGTGTTGATTACATCTTGTAGTTGATGCTTTATAGTTTATTTGGTGGAATATCATATATTCACATCCAATATGCTATGTAATACATCTATGATCATGAGCATGTTTATCACTTGTGAGTAGTTACTTTTGTTCTTGAGGCCACGGGACAAGTCATGTTGCAAGTAGTCATGTGAAGTTGACATTCATTCGATATTTTGATGATGTGAATGTTGTGATTCCCTTAGTGGTGTTATGTGAACGTCGACTACATGACACTTCACCATCTTTGGGCCTAAGGGAATGCATTGTGGAATAGTAATTAGATGGTGGGTTGCGAGAGTGACAGAAACTTAAACCCCCAGTTTATGCGCTACTCCGTAAGGGGCTGATTTGGATCCCTATGTTTAATGGTATGGTTAGAATTTAGTCTTAATACTTTTCTCGTAGTTGCGGATGCTTGAGGGAGGGTTAATCATAAGTGGGAGGTTTTTTCAAGTAAGAACAACACCCAAGCACCGGTCCTCCCACATATCAAATTATGAAAGTACCGAACGCGAATTAACACAACATGACGAAAGTGACTAGACAAAATTCCCATGTGCCCTCAAGAACGATTTGCCTATTATAAGAAACTGCTTTGTCCTGTCCTTTGCCACAAAAGGATTGGGCTACTGTGACAGCCCGAGACCGACGCTCCAGAAGATTCCCCTTTTATTCCATTGTCGATGTGTTATAGTTGTTTGTCGTATTCATCATCTGCATTGCATCGACACTCTGTTGCCGTCATTTTTAAAACTTGCATCCGATATTAGTTGCCGGTTCTCTTCGTTTTTGTCGCTGACCGCTTTGAGCCTGACCACACGCGCCTGTGCCCGGGGCATCGATAAAATATTGTTTTTAAATGTGTTTATAAAATATTCTCTGATTGGGTCGAAACTTGGTGTGCGGTCTTATTTTAATATAGGTATGCCGCCTGCCAAATCTCGTCCCAATCGGAGTTTGTCTCATAACCGAACATCGAATCTATAACGGTACTATAGCCGGTCAAACGTCGGATGTTTTTCGGTGTTTTAAAATCTCGTGTCACGGGCCGCAAATCTCCCTCTCTTCTGAGCCCAACCTATTCTACACGGCTAACACCACCTACCTAGCCTACCCCTCCATTTCAGACCGTCCGATCGAGATCCGACGGCCTGAAAGCGGTGCAAACCCCCAAACCCTAGCCAAAACTGCTATAAATAGACACATGCCTATTTTTGGACCTGCCCTAACCTCATCCCCTCAATTTTCGCACCTCCCCAGCCGCCGACCGCCACTTGGCGCGCCAGCCAGCCACCTGAGCTACCACACTATCGCGGTCGCCAAACCCCAGGCCGCCACCTATCCTCACGCAACGCCTCCCACCGCCGCGGCCCGCTTAGGGCCTGCGAGGCCCGAACTACAACACCCCCTTGGATCCACATCGGGAAGAGCCCCAATCCAGCAGCCTCGCCTCCCGTGGCACCTCGTAGGCCGGCCACCGCAGCGCAGCGAAAGCCTCGACGTTGACAAGCCGCAAGACCAGGTCACCGCTCGCCCCATCCCCTCTCTGTCCTTCTCCCCGTCTGCCTCCTCTCACCTTCTTCTCTCTCTCTCTCTCTTGTGGTTCATTGCAGGAGCAGCCATCGCCTCAAGCTCCCAGTAGCAGCCCCCTTGCCCGATCTGCATCGCCGTCGCCGGGATTCGGTGTGGGCAGAACGGATCTGTCCATCCCGCTGCCTAGAGGAACCTTTGTCGGCCTCGTCTACCGCCGGCCGTATCTTGCGGAACCCTCCCAACCTCGTGCTCGAGCGGGAGGAGGACGAGTAGCCAGCGCTCGCTCATTGACCGATGACCACGTGGGCCGGCCAGCCTCGCCTCGCCCGCGGCCTAGCTCGGCTTGCTGCTAGCCCCGGTCTAGCTTCTCGCGTTGACCAGCTCCAGCAAAGGCCCAACCCTATTCCTCGTCGTCGGTGATGTTTAATTAAGTTGCGCTCGCTTCCTGTTTAGGCCCGTTAGAAATTCGGCATGTTAGTTATTTTTTTAGGATTGTGATTTATTATTTTCAGAAAAGAGCATATTTTCAAACGCCCGTAGCTTTTAATCCACAGGTCGGATCGGACAAAGTTGTATATGTAACTTGACTAGAATTTTGCGTAGAATAATATTTTCTAACTCGCATGCATGTTTAAGGCTCTTGGATATGCTTTTTTGCATTGGTTTGCATGTCGACGTGTTAGAAATGGTTTAGATCATACTTATTCAACCGTAGCTCCGTTGGAGATGAGCCATATATGTAAATGGACTACAACGATGAGTAGAATCACATGAACCACTTTGTATTGCCGTTTAACGAATATAAAAATGTGGTTAGGACAAATCTGGACATATTTAGAAAGTAACACATGGGGTCATTTCGGAGATGCTATATGTCGTTTTCGGCCTCATTAAAATGCCTAGATAGGTAGTTTAATTTGTGTGTCACCCCCTTGCCATGCTTAATAACATTTAATATTGTCGTGTAATTAAAGTAGAGTGAACTAAATAATTAAACGTGAGTTTCTTCAATATGCAACTCGTTGCATATTAAGCTTCACCTAATGTGTAGTGTTTGCTCGTGTGAATTTCCATGCCATGCCTTGCATATTTGAACCGTTCATGCATCATATTAGGGTGTGCATTATGTCGTATATGTGCCATGGTGAATATCGTGTGTTGAGGCTTGTTTCCGGTTTGCTTCGTCTTGATAGAGTTCTGCAAGCGTGTCGGAATGTGAGGACCCGTTCGACTATGTCGGTTCGTCTGCTTCGGAGTCGTTCTTCTTCCAAGCGGGATCTCAGGCAAGATGATCATTTCCCTAGATACCATTACTATCATTGCCATGCTAGTTGTTTCGTTTCTATCGTTATGTCTCGTTGCCTACCACCTGTTAAATATCATCCTCTCAGCATTGCCATGAAAACCTTCCCCTGTTCACAACCTAGCAAACCACCCATTTGCTATGTTACCGCTTGCTTAACCATTGGATAGCGTTGCTAGTTGCAGGTGCAGTTGCTTGCATGTGAAAACATGGATTCCTTGTTATATCACCCTATCAATGTTATTTAATTTAATGAACCTATATACTTGGTAACAGGTGGAAGGCTCGGCCTTTCTAGCCTGGTGTTTTGTTCCACCTTTGTCGCCTTAGTTTCAGCTATCGGTGTAATGTTCCATAAATGAGCGCTCCTAACATGCTTGGGGTTGTTATGGGGACCCCCTAGATTCTTGTTTTTGGATAAAGCTGGTCTGGCAAGGCCCAACTTTGGTACTGTATTTGCCCAACATAATAATTCTGTTAATGCTGAAAAACATAGGGCGTCATGCACCCGAGGAGTAATTCAACATAATACAGGGAGGGACAGTGTTGATGGTGCTGGTCCAAATAGAGCAGCTTATTAACGCTTGATACGTCTCCAAAATATCTACAATTTTTGATGGTTTCATGCTATTATCTTGTCAAACTTTGGATGTTTTGTATGCCTTTTTTTAATCTTTTTTGGGACTAACTTATTAACTCAGTGCCAAGTGCCAGTTCCTGTTTTTTCCGTGTTTTTGACCCTTTTCAGAGGAGAATTTTGAATGGAGTCCAAAAGGAATAAAACTTCCAAAAAGATTTTTTCCGAAACAGAAGACGATCGGGAGACTTGAGAACCAATGCAGAGGGTCACGAGGGACCCCACAAGCCCTCATGCCGCGGCCAGGGGGTCTCGCGCCTCCCAAGCTTGTGGGCTCCCTGGGCCTCCCCTGCCCTAGGTCTTTCGCCTATATATTCCCTAAAATCCTAGAAAAAATCACGAGATCAACGAAAATACTTTTCCACCGCCACAAGCTTCTGTCTCCGCAAGATCCCATCTGGGGCACGTTCTGGTGCCCTCCAGTGGGGGATTCGGATACGGAGGGCTTCTTCATCAACACCATGACCTCTTCGATGATGCGTGAGTAGTTCACCATAGACCTACGGGTCCATAGCTAGTAGCTAGATGGCTTCTTCTCTCTCTTTAATCTTCAATACAAAGTTCTCCATGATCTTCATGGAGATCTATCCGATGTAATCTTCTTTTGCGATGTGTTTGTCGAGATCTTATGAATTGTGGATTTATGATCAGATTATCTATGAATCTTATTTGAGTTTCTTCTGATCTCTTACATGCATGATTTCATATCCTTGTAATTCTCTTCGAGTTGTGGGTTTTGTTTGGCCAACTTGATCTATGATTCTTGCAATGGGAGAAGTGCTTGGTTTTGGGTTCATACCGTGCGGTGACCTCACCCAGTGATAGAAGGGGTAGCGAGGCACGCATCGTATTGTTGCCATCAAGGGTAAAAAGATGGGGTTTTCATCATTGGTTTGAGTTTATCCCTCTACATCATGTCATATTGCTTAAGGCGTTACTCTGTTCGTCATGAACTCAATACACTAGATGCATGCTGGATAGCGGTCGATGTGTGGAGTAATAGTAGTAGATGCAGAAAGTATCGGTCTACTTGTCTCGGACGTGATGCCTATATGTATAATCATTGCCTTAGATATCGTCATGACTTTGCGCGGTTCTATCAATTGCTCGACAGTAATTTGTTCACCCATCGTATTATTTGCTATTTTGATAGAAGCCTCTAGTGAACACTATGGCCCCCGGGTCTACTTCACACCATATTTTCAGCCTTACTCTTTTACTTCGTTGCACTTTTCGCCTTCAGATCTAACTTTGTAATCAATCTTGAAGGGATTGACAACCCCTTTATAGCGTTGGGTGCAAGCTCTTTTGTGTTTCTGCAGGTACTCTGGACTTGACGCGATTCTCCTACTGGATTGATACCTTGGTTCTCAAATTGAGGGAAATACTTACTGCTCGTGTGCTGCATCGCCCTTTCCTCTTCAAGGGAAAACCAACGCAAGCTCAAGAGACGGCAGAAGGTTTCTGTCGCCGTAGCAACGCTACCCGGGGCAACTCGATGTTTGGCGTGGTAGCCATTGCTGATCCGTCGTGTCCTGAGAATGAGATACGCGGCTCCTATCGGGGTGTCGGCACGTCGGGCGGCCTTGCTGGACTTGTTTTACCTTTCTCGAGCGTCTTGTGCGAGGGATTTCGAGGATGCTTTGGGTAATCTCGAGGTTGAGGTTTTCCAATAGGAACCCGATGAGATCATGGGTTTCCATAATCGAGGTCATTCCGTCACAGCGTGTGGTAGTTTGTGATGGACTAGTTGGAGCACACCTGCAGGGTTAAAATCTTTGGAAAGTCGTGCCCGCTGTTATGTGGCAACGTGAAAACTTTGTTTCACATCCGGTTCTTGATAACTTAAAGCTAACTTAATTAAAACTTGCCAACTGGGTGCGTAACCATGACTGTCTGTTTCGTGAGTTCCTTCTCCGATCGAGGACACGACGGTGTTATGCGTGACATAAGTAGGTGTCCAGGATCATTCTTTTGATCACTATTAGTTCACGCCCGATATGCGTAGATCATTCCCGTCTTATTCTTGTACTCGTAAGTTAGCCACCTCAAATAAGGCTTAGTCGCTTGTTGCAACCTCACCACTTAACCATACCTCACCTATTAAGCATTGCTAGTCTTGATACCTTTGGAAATGAGATTGCTGAGTCCCTTGTGGCTCAAAGATCACTACAACACCAGTTGCAGGTATAGATAAAGATTTACTTTGACGTGAGCGCGCTGATTGTGCTATTTGGAGTTTCTTCTTCTTCTTCATCATCGATCTAGGATGGGTTCCAGGCCGACAGACTGGGATAGCAAGGATGGACGTCGTTCTTTTATCGTTTGTTTTCGTCCGTAGTCAGTCCCTGCTCTTCTTCATGATGATTGTATGTATTGTACTGATGTGACTATGATGTAGCTTGTGGCGAGTATAAGCCAATTCCATATACTCATCTTTTTAGTGCATGTACTTGTAACGATATCCATTCTTGCGAAATGACGAGATGTGTTTCTATCCCTGTCGAGGCCCCTGTGCCAAAATAAGGATAGGACCGCATCTTGGGCGTTACAAGTTGGTATCAGAGCAGTACCGACCTAGGAGCCCTTGATTGATTGAACTTGGCCGAGTCGAGTCTAGTGAAAAGACTTCTTTGAGTCTAGTTATATATCGGAGAGTAGGATTCTTTTTTCTCCTCTTCTATGCTGTGGTGAGGAATCTTGACGTAATAATTTAATTCTACTTCTCTTCTCACTCAAAAATTTTTTGGATCACGCGAATTTTTTGGAATCTATATGATGTCGATGTGACACAGTTCTGTCTTGGTGCCTCGTGTCTGACTTGATTTCTTCTAGGGAGTTGAGCTCTATGGGATTCTTGAACACATCGTTATTATTAAGATTTCTTAGTATCTCAGGACGAAGGATGTTCGAAATTGCTTCAATACCAGTAGTGGCGAGATAACCCCGACATCCCCAGTACCGGTGCAGATAGTTCGGGAGTAGCGCCATACTTGGTATCGTTGTGATTACGAGTATTTGAGATAGATGAAGTTCCAAGATTCTGGTTATGTGTTGACGGATGTGATACACTGGACGGGTTAGTATAGGAGTTGAGTGATATATTACTCCTTGTATCCGTGGACCAGCTTGCATGACCAGAAATTTCGGGAGTTCTTAGGTGCGAATTCAAGTAGGTACTTATAGGAAAATCTTCCAACAGATGCATGATGTGAGGTTGGGGTTCGATATCTAGTGGATTCTTTTGTTCACGGTCATTTTGCAGCGGTTCTCGTTGTGTCTTAAAGAGTCCTTGTAGCTTGCTATGACTCGGGGACGCTTCATATGTCGTGTGCACTGCCTTGTATATGATGGCTACTGTATGATCGTGCCCGTGCGATGCTATCCATGAAAATATCGGACGAAATCTTTGTCATGAATTTGTTTTCGGCTTGCTTCGTAAGCCTCATCCTTTGTTTTGTTGGAGTATGGTAATTCGAGTTGCTTCGATGTCAAATGGTGATTTCATATCTTTCCAAGAGTTGTTCTCATATTTCTATGGGAATGCTTTTTAATTCTTTTGCTCAATCAAGTTGTCTTATCAAATTCTTTCCAACCGAAGTCATCATGTCAATTCTTTTTCAATCAGTGTGCTTCTCTTCAAGCGAATTCAATCCTCTCCAATTTTGCAAGATCATTCTCTCATTTCTTCCGGAGTTCGTCTCATCCATCCCTAGTTTTCTTTGTTTTCCCCACCCTACCGCCCTTTTCTTCAGTGATTCAATTATCATCAAAGTGCCTTTCTTTTCATCAATGCTTCCGCTCTCTTTTCTTCCGTATTGTTTCCGGTGATTCATTGTGAAGATTCTCAGGAGTTCTAAGTTCATCATTTTTCATTTGTGTTCTCTTTTTCGGTGAATTCAGTTCAAGCTATCCGTGTTCATCATATCCTTTTCATCCTTTAAATTATTTCCCATGTTGAAAATACTTATCAAGCCTCTCTTGTTATTATTCCATCTCTATTCTGTCCGGTGTGTTGAAGTTATCTCAGAAGTTTCTTGTTTTCAATCCTTTCAATTATATTGAGGGTCCCAACCCCATCAAGTTTTCCTTATATCGGTGCAATCTCTCATTTCTAATTAGTTGTTTCAACGGTGGTTTCTTTTGAGCGGGCCCATAACCCACATGTTCTTTCCCAGGATCTTATCTGGCTTTGTAATCTTTCTGGAGTTCTCTAATTCTTTTCAACTATGACATAAGTATGGATTCCATCAGCCATGTTCCTTCTCCAAGATTGCTTCAAAATTAATTCTCATCATTGGCTCAACTTTTCATTCTTCATTATTTCGGAGTGTCTCGGTAATTCTTGGTGATGGTTCTTGCCTCGATTCTCAACTTGTAAGACGGAGGAGTGCTTCCGTCAAACTTGTCCATTCTTTTGAAGATTTTCATCTCAGCTTCGTGTTATCTTCTCAATTGTTTTCAATCACGAGTGATCCCTTTCTTGCTATCTGGTGCATTTCTGAGTTGTTTTCATTCTTGATCCTACGAAGGCCATCATTTCAGAAGATTTCTTCGTTCTCAGCTTTCAGCTTTCGTTCTCAAATTCTTCTCAATTGTTGTCTCTTCGTTCGTCTATCAATTATTCCGGTGCCTTGTTCAGTTTTCTATTAGGCGCTCTCAAGACCTCTTCATTCTCAAGGTGTTCTTCAAGATTCTTGTGGTAGTAGTTATCATTTTCTTCTCCGTTCATCTCTTGCCAGGATCTAGTTTCTATTCTTTGTAACGGAGGCTTTGTGATGTTGCTCTCTTTAATCTATTATCTTGTTCTATCAAGATCTTGTTCTCCCCTTGCTTGTTCAATTTAGTTGGTTCGTTGTGAATCTTCTCAAGATCTTTCCATCTTATCAATTTTTGTCCCCTTTTCCTACCAAAGTGGTGCCGAAAATTTTGTCTAAATTCTTGTTGTTTCTCATATCATTCTTCATCTCTTCGCAACCTTCAAGGATCGTTGGTTTCACTCGGTTGTCAAAAAAGCAACTAAGTTTACCTATTGCTCTTGCTCTTTCTCTTCCCCTTTCATTCTTGGATCTCGGGTCGAGATCATCTTGTAGTGTAGGAGAGTTGTGATAGCCCGAGACCGATGCTCCGGAAGATTCCCCTTTTATTCCGTTGTCGCTGTGTTATAATTGTATGTTGCATTCATAATCTCTTTTGCGTCGACACTCCATTGCCGCCAGTTTTCGAACTTGCATCCGATATTAGTTGGCGGTTCTCTCCGTTTTTGTCGTTGACCGTTTTGAGCCCGACCACACACGCCCGCTCCCGCGGCATCGATAAAATATTGTTTTTAAATGTCCGTATAAAATATTCTCGAATTGGGTCGAAACTTGGCGTGCGGTCTTATTTTAATATAGGTAGGCCGCCTGCCAAATCTCGTCCCAATCGGAGTTTGTTTGATAACCAAACCGTCGAACCTATAGCAGCACTATAGCCGGTCAAACGTCTAATGTTTTTCGGTGTTTTAAAATCTAGTGTCACGGGCCGCAAATCTCCCTCTCTTCTCAGCCCAACCTATTCTACACGGCCAACACCACCCTCCTAGCCTACCCCTCCGTTTCAGACCGTCCGATCGAGATCCGACGGCCCGAAAGCGGTGCAAACCCCCAAATCATAGCCAAAACTGCTATAAATAGACCCCCTGCCTAGTTTTGGACCTTCCCTAACTTCATCCCCTCAATTTCCGCGCCTACCCAGCCGCCGGCCGCCACTTGGCACGCCAGCCAGTCACCTGAGCTACCGCACAATCGCAGTCACCAAAACCGAGGCCGCCACCTGTCTTCCCGCAACGCCTCCCACCACCGCGGCTCGCTCGGGGCCCGCGAGGCCCGAACTGCAGCGCCACCCCCCCTTGTAGCTAGACCGGGACGAGCCTCAATCCAGCAGCCTCACCACCGTGGCACCTCGTCGGCCGGCCACCGAAGCGCAGCCGGAGCCTCGACGTCGACGATCCACAAGACCAGGTCGCCCCTCGCCCCATCCCCTCTCCGTCCTTCTCCTCGTATTCCTCCTCTCACCTTCCTCTCTCTCTCTCTCTCGTGGTTCCTTGCTGGAGCAGCCATGGCCTCAAGCACCCAGTAGCAGCCCTCTTGCCGGATCTGCATCGCCGTCGCCAGGATGCGGTGTGGGCAGACCGGATTTGTCCATCCTGCCGCCCGAAGGAACCTTTGCCGACCTCGTGTGCCGCCGGCCGGATCCTGTGGCGCCCTCGCAACCTCCTGCTCGAGCGGGAGGAGGACGAGGAGCCAGCGCTCGCTCGCTCGCTCGTTGAATGGTGACCACGTGGGTCGGCCAGCCTTGCCTTGCCCGCGGCCCAGTTTGGCTTGCTGCTAGCCCCGACCGAGCTTCCCGCGTTGACCAGCTCCAGCCAAGGCCCAAGTCGGCTTCCCCAACAACCTTCTCCTCCAGCCGGGCTAGGGCCACGAGGTGAGGACCCCCGCAACCCTATTCCCCGCCGCGTGCGATGTTTACTTAATTGCACTCGCTTCCTGTTTAGGCCCGTTAGAAATTCGGCCTGTTAGTTATGTTTTTTTAGGATTGCGATTTATTCTTTTCATAAAAAGAGCATATTTTCAAACGTCGGTAGCTTTTAATCCACACGTCAGATCGGAGGAAGTTGTATATGTAACTTGACTAGAATTTCGCGTAGAATAATATTTTCCAACTCTCATGCTTGTTTAAGGCTGTTAGCTGTGTTTTTCTGCATTGGTTTACGTGTCGACGTGTCAGAAATGGTTTAGATCGTACTTATTCAACCGTAGCTCCGTTGGAGATGAGCCATATAGGTAAATGGACTAGAACGACGAGTAGAATCACGTGAACCACTTTGTTTTGCCGTTTAACAAACATAAAAATGTGGTTAGGACAAATCTGGATATATTTAGAAAGTAGCACATGGGGTCATTTCGGAGATGCTATATGTCGTTTTTGGCCTCCTTTAAAATGCCTAGATAGGTAGTTTAATTTGTGTGTCACCCCCTTGCCATGCTTAATAACATTTAATATTGTCGTGTAATTAAAGGAGAGTGAACTAAATAATTAAACGTGGAGTTTCGTCAATATGCAACTCGTTGCATATTGAGCTTCACTTAATGTTTAGTGTTTGCTCATGTGAATTGCCATGCCATGCCTTGCATATTTGAACCGTCCATGCATCATATTAGGGTGTGCATTATGTCGTATATGTGCCATGGCGAATATCGTGTGTTGAGGCTTGTTTCCGGTTTGCTTCGTCTCGATAGAGTTCCGCAAGCGTGTCGGAATGTGAGGACTCGTTCGACTACGTCGGTTCGTCTGCTTCACGGAGTCGTTCTTCTTCCAAGCAGGATCCCGGGCAAGATGATCATTTCCCTAGATACCATTACTATTATTTCCATGCTAGTTGTTTCGTTTCTGTCGTCATGTCTCGCTGCCTACCACCTGTTAAATATCAGCGTCTCAACATTTCCATGAAAACCTTCCCCTGTTCACAACCTAGGAAACCACCCATTTTCTATGTTACCGCTTGCTTAACCATTGGATAGCGTTGCTAGTTGCAGGTGCAGTTGCTTCCATGTGTGTTGGGGATATTACCTACGATGTAACCCGCCCTAATTGGGCCGGGTCACTAAA
The DNA here is from genome assembly GCF_904849725.1 of Hordeum vulgare subsp. vulgare. NCBI lineage: Eukaryota > Viridiplantae > Streptophyta > Magnoliopsida > Poales > Poaceae > Hordeum > Hordeum vulgare. Next base: position 355,889,864 of record NC_058519.1, on the reverse strand, counting down.
GGGGCGACTCATACATGGTTAATGCAAGCCTTAGCCCAGGGGCCCATGAACCAGATGGTAGTTCAGGATCAATACAGAAGATAAGCCGCCAAGGAGGCTTCCAGTCTTGGAAAGCACGGCGACTTAGAGAAATGGAAGACCACGATCTGTAGCGTGGCTGGGACTCTTGTAAACCCTAGGGCCTCGACCTGTATATAAAGGCGAGTCTTTGGGGAAGATAGGGCAAGTTAGAAATCATCGAGAGCTGGTCAGGCGAGTAACGCCCTCCTTGTAATCGAATCCATCTTCAATCTACACAAAGCAGAACGTATTCTTTTACCTCCACACGAGGGGCCGAACCTGGGTAAATCCGAGTCTCGCTTTCGCTCACCCCCTTTGAGTCGCCACCAAGGTGCGATGGCTCCTTCACTAAGTGCTTTCACGAGGACATCTACCGTGACAAAACCACGACAGTTGGTGCCCACCTTGGGGCTAGCGCACGGTGGAGTTGAGTTCTCAAAGGGAGCCCTTCCAGGGTCAGGAAGTTATGAGGTCGGCATCATGACGAAAAGTCGTCGTGGAAAATACTACATCGACGCAGTGGGGGACTGAAGCTGATTCGGTCGAATCTAGTTACAGGGTCTAATACGTCTCAAACGTATCTCTAATTTTTTATGGTTTCACGGTGTTATCTTGTCATCTTTGGATGTTTTATGTACCTTTTATATCTTTTTTGGGACTAACTTATTAATTCAGTGCCAAGTGCCAGTTCCTGTTTTTTCTGTGTTTTTGACTCTTTTCCGATCTGATTTTGGAATGGAGTCCAAACGGAATAAAAACCCCGAAATGATTTTTTCCCAAACGGAAGAATATCAGGGGGCCTCTAGGCCAAGCCAGGTGGGCTCCAGGGAGCCCACAAGCTCCCACTCCGCCACCAGGGGGGAGGCGGCGGTGTCAGGGCTTGTGGCCTCCCTGGCCGCGCCCTAACCTAGGTCTTTGTCCTATATATTCCCAAAAATTCAGCAAAAAATCAAGGGAGCCTCGAAAATACTTTTCTGCCGCCGCAAGCTTCCGTTTCCGCGAGATCTCATCTGGAGACCCTTCCCGGTGCCCTGCCGGAGGGGACTTTGGAGTTGGAGGGCTTCTTCATCATCATCATCGCCCCTCCAATGACTCGTGAGTAGTTCACTTTAGACCGACGGGTCCGTAGTTAGTAGCTAGATGGCTTCTTCTCTCTCTTGGATCTTCAATACAAAGTTCTCCATGATCTTCATGGAGATCTATCCGATGTAATCTTCTTTGGCGGTGTGTTTGTCGAGATTCGATGAATTGTGGATTTGTGATCAGATTATCTATGATATATATTTGAGTCTTTGCTGATTTCTTATATGCATGATTTGATATCCTTGTAAGTCTCTCCGAGTCTTGGGTTTTGTTTGGCCAACTAGATCTATGATTCTTGCAATGGGAGAAGTGCTTTGTTTTGGGTTCTACCATGTGGTGACCTTTCCCAGTGACACTAGGGGCAGCAAGGCACACATTAAGTAGTTTCCATCAAGGGTAAAAAGATGGGGTTTTCATCATTGGTTTGAGATTATCCCTCTGCATCATGTCATCTTGCTTAAGGCGTTACTCTGTTCTTTTGGACTTAATACACTAGATGCATGCTGGATAGCGGTCGACGTGTGGAGTAGTAGTAGTAGTAGTAGTAGATGCAGAAAGTATCGGTCTACTTGTTTTGGACGTGATGCCTATAGATATAATCATTGCCATAGATATCGTCACGACTTTGCGCGGTTCTATCAATTGCTCGACAGTAATTTGTTCACCCACCGTCTACTTGCTTTCATGAGAGAATCCACAAGTAAACACTACGGCCCCGGGGTCTATTCACATCCATCGTTTACACCTCCGCTTTTACTTTGCTCTGTTATTTTGTTGCTTTCAGTTCTCACTTGGCGAACAATCTATAAGGGATTGACAACCCCTTCATAGCGTTGGGAGCAGGATTGTTTGTGTTTGTGCAGGCACTTGTGATACTCCTCCACTTGATTGATACCTTGGTTCTCAAACTGAGGGAAATACTTACCACCGCTATGCTACATCATCCTTTCTGCTTCGAGGGAACACCAACGCAAGGCTCCAAGGCCACGGGGAAATCCTTTGCATATTTTCCTAGGAAGTCCCTAAAGGCGTAGCCGTAGCAGACGGATTCCTGGCGCCGTTGCTGAGGAGAATCAAGACAAGAACAGTCTCCCGTCAGCACGTGTTTCTGGCGCCGTTGGAAGGTCTTTTGTTGCAGTAGCAGGGTCCCCTTTGGCAAGATCCACGTCTTCATCGACAAGATCAGGGAACCCGTACCTGAGCCGGACATCTTCACCGACATCGTCAAGCCGGCCTGGTATGCCCGCCCCGTCACACGTCTGGACAGGGGATGCCATGTTTTCGTCGGCTTTACGCAGGGAACCAGCTTGCAGGACGAACCGGTGGTTTAGGAGGTCACCCCCATCAACTCTGATGATGATTCATCCATGGGCGACACAGATTCAATCCACCCTCTCTATGAAGGACAACTCGAAGGGTTGCCACGGGCGGCAAACTCCGAGGACTTTGCAGGACCCCGTCAACAAGTCGCAATCTACATGGCGGGGGCGGCACAACCTTAGCCAAACCCAGCCGGCAACAATGAGACTGGTGGGACGTCGAAAACTCCGGCTCAAGCCATGACGGACTTGGCGGCGGAAATCACCAAACTCATGGCAGTTGTTGTAACAACGGAGAATCAGGAAACGATCAACGCTGAACTGGCGAAGCTGCGACAGGAGATGGCCAAGACTCGGCGGGACATGGAAGCGGAAGCCGCTAGGATGGCGGCACAGCAGGCCCGGATCACCGCGGAGACAGAACGGCTGAACACCGAAGGCTGGCGGCTCGAGCGACAACAGCGCGCGTCCGATGCTATTCACCACAGGAGGCATCATGGTCACCTCCCAGCCGATCTACATCTGACTCGCCTCTTCGACACCCACACACTCCCGGGATGGGACCCAATTGGCCTTCGCAGGCCGCTCCAGGGGAGGGTCCGGTTCAGCCACCGCCTAACCCGCCACCGCCTCAGCCAACAGAGGCCCACACACCTCGCTTCCAGACACCACGGGGCCACTTCTCCAATCTCGTGGATAACGTGCTGGCGGCAACCCGCTACTTGGAGTCCCTCCCAATTTATGGAAACTCCCCTGCCAAAGTGGAGGCGAGAAATGCCATCGAGATGCTGAAAATGGCGGTGGTCCAACATGCGCAATAGTTGCACAGCTGTGACCGACTACACTCTACACCCCAGGCGAGTCACACCAGGAGTCGCCATGAGGATCAGCCCGCGGTGACCAGCGACCAACGGCGTCCACCATAGACCAACCCGCCCGGGATGCACGATACCCAAGCCCAAGACATTGTGGATGCAGCGCGAGCCGCCCGCCTGATGGAGGCGGCGACTGCGGCGGGTTAAGGCTATCCAGCTCGTACCCAGACCCCACCCACATTGATCGATACAGACGGCATGCACGTTGGGGTGCCCTGTCTCATGCCCGCTCTCCGCAATGAGCGAATGCCAAAGGATTTCAAGGGACCGAGGAAGGTACCCAATTACACACCAGATCTCGAGCCAGGGTCATGGATCGAGAGTTACGAGCTTGCAATGGATATGCTCGATGTGAATGAGGCGACCTGCGCCAAGTATTTTCCCATGATGCTTGAAGGAATGGCACGCACATGGTTGAAAAACCTGCTGCCTAACTCCATCAACACTTGCGTAGAGTTGAAGGAATGTTTCATCAAGAATTTCCGAGGGACTTGCAAACGACCGATGACCATCGTCGACGTACAACACTGCGTTCAGCGACCGGACGAGTCGGCCCATCATTGGATGCGGCGAGTTGCAGAGGTCATTCATTCGTCAGACGGCATCTCGGCAGCTCAAGCAGTGCTAATCCTGGAGAAAAATTGCGATTGCGAGCCTTTGGTGCTGAAGCTTGGGCGACTCAAGCGTAAGGTGCAGGACTGTCACATCCCTGACACCTTAATCAAGTTAGCTTTGTGCTCATGTTTTCTTTGCATTGCATCTAGGAAATTTTCAACAAGAACAAAGTAAGTGGTGAAGGAAAATTCAACAAACTCTAGCCACTTCTCAAATTAAGGGAAATTCCAAAACTAGTTAAAATGAATGAACCCAAAATGGCCTCAAGAAAAGTTCAATCTTTCTGATAATTCTTGAAAACAAATAAGCAATAAAGGAAACCATTTATTTTATACTCTTGGCATTTTAAATAAATGCAAAAGCTACTAGTTTCAAGTTTTAAATTTGAAATCAGAAACTTTAAGCTTTCAAAAATGTTGAAAACTTTAGGAATGGTTGGAAATATTCCAACAAATATTCTGGGGTGTTCAACATAGTTTTTACAAACTATTTGGGAGCTGAAATAAATAGTAAGTCAATGAAATAGCAAAAAAGAAACAAATCAGAAAAAAAGAGAAAGAAAAGAGGAAACCCTACCTGTCGCTCACCTGGCCCGGCCCAGCTTCTTCCTGTCGTCTTCCTCCGCCGCCAGTGGGCAGCACGAGGTGGCCGTCGTGTACTCCGGCGCGGCCACGCACCTGTGCGCCTGCCTGGCCACCGCTCTGCGCTGGCACACGAGGGGATAACCCTCCCGAGGCGTGCCCGAGCTCATCCTCTCCTCATTCTCCCCCTCTGCCTCGTTTCTTTCTGCCGCCATTGGAGCCCGAGCAGAGCTCGAGCTCGCCGTCATTCTAGCCTACCTTTCTCCCTCCTGAGCCGCGCAATAGGTCCGCCGCAACTCCCTGAAGCTTTCTAGCCACGAGCCCGACGCCGAGACGTGGTGAAACGACGAGACGCAGTCGTCTTCTTCCTCGGGTCACCGAAGTTCGTCGCCGGCGTTTTTCCTCTCCAGGCCGTCCCCGAGCAAGCTAGCGCCCCCACCGCACTCCCCGTGAGCTTGCGCAGCTTTCCCGCAAGTTTCCCCCTTCGATCCCTTCCTCTAGCGATGATTTCACTGGAGCCCGACGAGATCCGCCGCGGGAGCTCGTCGCCGGTAGCCCTCCGGTGATCAGCTCGTCCTTCTGAGGCCACCAACAGCTTCAGGCCGTCGCGTAGATGTCGTAGGAGCTGAGTCCCATGCGTAGCTCCCTCTGTTTCGATGACCCCGATGACGCCCGAACTTTGGCCGCCGCCAAGCTCGTCGCCGGCGTCATCTCCGGCCAGATCAGCCCCGGTTAAGTGCAAAAATGAACCCGCGGGAGAAGTGTCGTTTCTCTGGTGCTCTCCGCGTAGAGTTTGGCCCCCTGTGCGCCATTTTCGAGCCCCTCCGCCGTTCTGGTGGTCGCCGGAGGCTCCCCGCCGGCGAGGACGACCTCGCCGCTGGTGGATCTCAGCTGGCCTGAGCCACTGACGTGTGGGGCCAGCCTCTGGGAGTTTAGGATTAACAGAAATAAATTTAATTAATTTGATAAGTCACTGACATGTGGGTCCAGAGAGATTAATTAGCTAATTAAGATTAATTCTAATCTAAAACTGACCAGAGACACTGACCAGTGGGTCCCACTGGTCAGGTTTGACTTTCAACGGCCAGTTGGACCTGGTGATGTCATGCTGACGCAATAAAGGGGGTTTCCAGTATAAAAATAATTCCAGAAATGTTTAAAACTTCTAAAATTCATAAAAATTAATTTGTAACTCCAATGAAAATAATTTATATATGAAAAAGTATCAGAAAAATTCAAGGAATCTGAATATGTCGTTTTCAAACATGTTTGAAAATGTTACAGAACACAAACAAGTAGATTAATGAATAAGTTAATTCTTATAAATATTTTGTAGATGGAATTTGGAAAATATTTAAATTTCACTATAAATGACATGATCAAACACTGTCCTAATTACAAACCAGCAACCTAACATGTCATCCCATGCATGTTAACATCAAGTTGATCTGAGCATCACGTCGGATCAATTAAAATGGTATCCGAGAATACCTCGTTTGAAGTGGTATTTGAACTTGATTCAAATCAACTTCAAACCTAATACATGTTAGCTATAATAATTACCATCTTGTATTCTCATGCCATGCTCATGCATCATCTTGATTGCATATGTTTGATATTGGTTGTTGTCATTCCTTTCGGTAGGCTCCGCTCCCCCGGATTCCACCGAATATCCGTCTGACGGATATTGTCACTCCTCTGAGCAACAAGGCAAGCAACCATTTTTGATCATCCCGATAAATCCCATGTTCTTGTTTCCTGCACTTACTTATTGCATTAGGATCAAATGCTTCAAATGCTTTTGCCACGTTAGTTGAACCCACTTCCTTTGCATGACCTATCCTTGTCACAGTAAATAGCTGAACCTTGCAATGTAGCATACCTGGTAGTTGCTTGAGCCATGACGTGCCTTATCCTGCTATGCATGCTATGCTTAGAGTTGTGTATGGTCTGTCATCTGGGAGATGAACAGAGTTGTGAGAATGTGTTCGGTAAGCAAAGGTTGTGTGTTGAACCTGATTTGGTAAAGGTACCGGTGAAAGGCTGTATAGGAGTACATGGCGGGTTGTTTCATTGGAACCGTCCTTAGGAACTAAGTTCCGTGTATGTAATCCAAGACTAGATACTACCACACTTTGGGATACTTAACTGACCCTCTCGACTTATTAATCGCTTAGTATTCGGTCCAGGAGTTGCAAGTAGTTTCTGGTGTTTATAGTCATGTTGGAGGCCGTGCATAGCGCTGACCTGAGAGGTGGGCTGTGATGCGGTAGGCAGTGGCACGGTGTACCAAGTGGCACCCGGATGGTGGGCTTGGGAACCCTGCGCACATCGTTTGAGGCCGTGGCGGAAACCTCGGCCGGCCTTCCGTACGGGTTACTCTCAGATAGGCGATAAACCTGGACTAGGTACTAGTGTGGTTAACCGTCGTGGCCGACTCCCTCGCTGGGCTTCTGCTTGAAGGTTGCCGAGGTGCATGACGTGCACATGGAGATAAGTGGCGAGAGCGTGTGTGACGAAGTACACCCCTCCAGGGTTATGATCTATTCGAATAGCCGCGTCCGCGGATATGGACTACTTGGAGACATATGTTGTTCATAGATAACTTCAATGGCTACTCATAAAATTGTCAAGATAAGCGTGAGTGTCGTGGACGGCATTTCCGTATGGAGACGGAATGATTCCACGATGATGTATTGTTGTGGTGTTAGTGGACTCGTGTGCGAGAAATCAAGTTGTCAAAATTATTTAAAAATGCAAGTTGTCTAGCCACGAGTCAAATGTTGGCTTTCCGCATGAAACCCCACCATACCTTATTGATACATTGCATGAGTAGTTAGTTATCCTAAAGTCTTCCTGAGTACCTCCGTACTCATGTTTGCTTAATAAATGTTGCAGAGGTTGCTAATGACCCTAATGGTGGGTTCTTCACAAACATCGACGACGACGAGTAGCTGGTGTCCCAGCTACGATCTGGCCCTAGGTTGGGTGTGTAGTATAGTCAGGCCATGTGCCTTCTAGTTGCACCTGTCTGTACTCAGACATTTTTAAACACTTTCGCTGGCTTGTAACTGAATGACTGCTATGATGGGTCGTGAGACCCTTACTGTGTAATATTATATGTGTCGCTCTTCCGAGCCTCTTAAATAAAGCTTGTATGTTTATGGTTATGTTGTGATGCCATCGATGTATCTATACATATCGGTATGCCATGCGTACGTGTGTCGTACTTGATATGTATGGGGTTCGATTACCTAGCCGTGAACTTTAGTAGCACTCCTTACAGGGAAATGCCCCTTTGTGATCCAACGAGCCATGGTAGCTCGCTACTGCTCCGGATACATTGGTTGACCGGCATGTGTCCTTCTTAGCTGCTGTGTCTGTCCCCATTGGGGAAATGTCATGCGATGTAATGGAGTCCTTGTAGCTTGCTACGACTCGTCTACACTCGCTGGTGACCGACACCTGCTTTGTTGGGTCATGTATGCCTGTCCTTGTGCGGTACTGCCACTTTGGTTTATGACTAGACTTGTCGATACGGGTTCTTTGACATTGGAATGCTAGCGACACAATTGCATACGTGAGTCAAAAGGCGCAAACGGTCCCGGCTAAGGTAAGGCTGCAGCCGTGGGGTTAACCGTGCGTGAGACCGCAAAGGGATGTGACGTGTTACAGGCTGGATTCCTATGGCTTAGGATCGGGGTCCCGACAAGGACATGGGCGATTTGATGGACACCCTGACCAGGTATGCCGAGTCAGACGACAATAAGGATCCTGGGGAGGAAAATGACAAGGGCAACACCGCCAGGAGAGGCGACTCGTCAAAAGGTCACTCCCAGTTTCAGGGGCGGGGTAACCACAACCACGCCGGGCAAAGTAATAGGAGACAACAAGAACGTCCGACAGACTTCGTTGCCAATACGAATGCCGGCAACGAGAACCAACGCCAGAAGAAACGGGGCTTCAGCAGGAAAAAGCCGTGCAACTATCATGAGATGCTCAAAGGCCCCTGCCCACAGCACGCCACTGCTGAAGGACTGGCTACGCACTCTTGGGAGGATTGCTATGTGATGCAGGAGTTCCGAGCTGAGGCGCTCAAGAAAGGTCAAGGAGGTAACCAAGGCGGGCGACAGGAACAGTTCGGCACGCCCGGGTCACACCAAAGCCAGTTCGGTGGGTTTCCTAACCCGGGCCCGCAGGGTGGGTCACAACCTAATACTGGACAATACCAAGTTCACAACCAACAACGGTATAACCCACAGGGCGTGTTTCAGCAACGCCCCCATAAGGAGATCCCCAGCGGCAGGATGACAATTGTGGTTTTCAGAATAATCCTAAGCAGTTGAAAAGTGGACAGTATCACGTGTTCACCACCAGCACTTGCAAACCGGACCAGAAGGTGAAACAAAGAACTTTCAGCGTGGTTGAGCCGGCGCTCCCTAAGTACCTCCATTGGTCTGAGCAGCCCATCACCTGGAGTAGGGAGGATCACCCACCCCGAGTTGATAACCCTGGCGACTTAGCTTTGGTCGTGGCTCCCCAAGTCGGAGGTTACACCCTTTCCAAAGTACTTATGGATGGTGGCAGCAGCATAAACATCTTATATTTCGACACCTTTCGAAGGATGAATTTCTCAGAGAAAGACTTGATGCTATCTTCCATAGTTTTTCGCGGTATCGTTCCAGGTAAGTCGGCATATGCCTTTGGACGGATCAAGTTTAACGTAGGTTTTGGTACGGAATACAATTACAGGAGCGAGTCCCTCATGTTTGAGGTGGTCAAGATCAAGAGCCCTTACCACGCATTGTTTGGAAGGTCGGCTTATGCTCGGTTCATGGCCCGCCCATGTTACGTTTACCTCAAGCTCAAAATGGCTGGTCCTAGGGGGCCTATCACAATCAATGGGGACAGGAAAATAGCCCAAGAATGCGAGGAAGGGGACGCAGCTTATGCCGAGATGGCTTGCACTGCCGAGGAGCTCAAGTTTCACCAAGCCAATGTTGACCCGGCGGATATGACGCCACTCAAGAGACCAACGATTGACTCAGAGCCGCCCCTCAAGTTTAAACCCATGGATGACACGAAGGTGATAGATTTCACGCCTCGCGACTCAACCAAGAAGTTCACCATTGGAACGGTCTGGATCCCAAATAGGAAAGCGCGCTCATCGAATTCATCCGTGAGAATCGGGACATCTTCGCATGGAAACCTTCTGACATGCCAGATGTACCGAGAGAATTCGTTGAGCACCATCTTAATACTGACCCCAAAGTAAAGTCGGTTCGGCAGTATCTTCGCAGGTTTAACGAAGAATGGCATAAGGCAATTGGAGAGGAAGTCGTCTGGCTTTTGGCCGCCGGATTCATCATCGAGGTTTTTCATCCTGAATGGTTGGCTAACCCGGTCCTGGTGCTAAAAAAGAACGACACTTTCCGCATGTGCATCGACTACACCGACCTCAACAAAGCCTGTCCAAAGGATCCTTTCGCCCTTCCCCGCATTGATCAAATCATTGACTCGACGGTGGGTTGCGAGCGTTTGTGTTTTTTGGATGCTTACTCAGGATACCACCAGATCAAGATGGCTGTGGCAGACGAGGAGAAAACGTCCTTCATAACCCCTTCGGAGCCTTCTATTACGTGTCTATGTCGTTCGGGATCAAGAGTGCGGGGGCGACTTATCAGCGTTGCATCCAGAATTGCTTGCATAGCCAGATCGGACGTAATGTCCACGCCTATGTTGACAACATCGTAGTCACGTCCCAGAAGAAGGAGTCACTCTTGGAGGATCTCAAGGAGACTTTTGACAATTTGCGTGTATACTAGATGAGGCTTAACCCTACCAAGTGTGTTTTTGGTGTTCGTGCAGGAAAGTTATTGGGTTTTTTGGTGTCAGAGCGCGACATTGAAGCTAACCCAGATAAAATTGAAGCAATCACTTCGCTAGGCAAGCCGGCCAATATCAATCATGTTCAGCGCATGGCAGGTCGTATCGCGGCTCTAAGTCGCTTTATAAGTTGCCTTGGGGAGAAAGCCATCCCACTTTATCAGTTACTCAAGAAAACTGATCATTTTGTTTGGACGGATGAAGCCAATGAAGCCTTTGAAGCCCTGAAGCAACAACTAGCTAAGCCGCCAGTATTGGTTGCTCCGACGGACAAAGTGCCTATGCTCTTGTACATCGCGGCTAATCCGTTCAGTGACAGTGGCAGAATATCCGGCTCAACGACCAGTATATTTTATCAGCGAAGTCCTGACCCTCTCCAAACAACGCTACCTGCATTGGCAGAAGCTGGTCTTTGGGGTGTTTATGGCGAGTCGGAAGCTGAAACACTACTTTCAAGAGCATCCCATCACAGTGGTCAGTTCTGCCCCCCTTGGTGATATTATACAAAATCGAGAAGCGACTAAACGGATTGCTAAGTGGGCCATCGAGTTAGGACCTCACCATGTGCGATACACCCATCGTACGGCCATTAAGCCTCAAGCACTAGTGGATTTCATCAACAACTGGACCGAGTTGCAGATTCCAGAAGACAGGCCTCATCACACATACTGGACCATGCATTTTGACGGGTCTAGGCAGTTGGAAGGCTCAGGGGCTGGCGTGGTGTTAACTTCGCCTCAAGGTGACAAGTTCCGCTATGTCCTCCGACTCATGTTTCCATGTACCAACAATGCAGCGGAATATGAAGCTCTGCTCCATGGGTTGCGACTCGCCAAAGAGATGAATCCTTCCATGTCAGATGCTTGGTCGGCTTAGATTTAGTGGCACAGCAGGTTTCTGACACTTGGAATTCCAGAGATCCCTTGATGGCGTCTTACAGGCGAGCTGTGTTGGACGTGGCGGGTCATTTTCATGGTTATCACGTGGATCACCTTGATCGGCGACTTAATGAAGCGGCATATACCCTTTCACGCCTCGGTTCACAACGTAAGCCGGTTCCCCCCAATGTCTTTTTGGATGTGTTACATAACCCTTCGGTAAGGTTGCCTTCAGAGGAAGATTTGGCGGTGCCAGATCCTGAGTCTCAACTTGTGGAAGCTCTTCGTGCTACCCCGGATTGGGCGGTCCCCTACATGGCGTATCTCACACGAGGCAAGTTACCCATTGATGAGTTGTTGGCTCGCCAAATCGTCCGTCGATGCAAGTCCATGGTCATACATAACGGCGAGTTGCATAGGCGAAGCACTTCAGGAGTATTCCAAAGGTGTGTCTCTTCCGAGGAAGGATGTATGATTCTCAATAAAATTCATGAAGGCGACTGTGGTCATCATGCCCGGTCATGCTCCTTGGTTTCCAAAGCTTTTAGGCATGGGTTTTATTGGCTGACGGCTCATGCAGATGCTGAACATATAGTTCGCTGATGTGATGGTGGCCAGAAATTTGGACGTCAGATGCACGTGTCGGCTCAGGAATTACGGATGATTCCAATTAGATGGCCGTTTGCGGTCTGGGGGCTGGACATGGTTGGTCCTTTCAAAATGTCGTCCAACAAAAAGACTCACCTATTGGTGGCGGTTGACAAGTTTACTAAGTGGGTCGAAGCAGAACCAATTAGTAGCTGTGATGCAGAAACGGCTATCAAATTCCTGAAAAAGTTGATCTTCCGTTTCGGATATCCTCATAGTATCATTATTGATAATGGTACTAATCTATCAGAGGCGCAATGCGAGAGTTTTACGGAAGAGAGCATATCCGGCTTGACATTTCTGAAGTCGCACACCCCCAGTCTAATGGACACGCGGAAAGGGCGAATCAAGAAATATTGTGAGGAATCAAGCCCCGAATTATGGTTCCTCTGGAGCGTACCCCGGGGTGTTGGGTTGAAGAACTACCCTCAGTTTTATGGAGCATCAAAACCACCCCAAATCGCTCTACGGGTCTTACTCCTTTTTTCCTGGTCTACGGGGAAGAGGCAGTATTGCCAAGTGACATCAGACACGATTCACCACGAGTCGTCGCTTATGTGGAACAGGACAACGAGTTAGCACGTCAAGACTCGTTAGATGCTTTGGAGGAAGAACGAGACTTGGCTGCATCACGATCGGCGATCTATCAACAGGACTTGCCACGCTATCACAGCCGCCGCGTCAAGAGCCGGACTTTTCAAGAGGGCGACTTAGTGCTCAGGTTGATTCAAGACCACACTGGTATGCATAAGTTATCACCGCCATGGGAAGGACCGTTTGTCATCGGCAAGAATCTTCGGAACGGTTCATACTACTTGGTGGATCTTCGCCCTGATAGGCCAACGACAGAGGTTGAGACAACTCGCCATTGGAATATCGCCCACTTGCGGCCTTACTACACCTAGAGCCATGAGCTCCTTTCTTTTGTACAATCTCAAACTTGTAATCTTTTATTTATAAAGCAATAAAGCTGGCACCCACGAACTTCGGGGTCCTTTGCCGTTTCAGCTTCTTGAAAGCATGAGTCTTTATTGTTCCATAAGTCGTCCAAGCATGGACGCTATCAGTACCAAAGAGCATAAGTCGCCATGCTGCACTTATTTGAAAACTGGGTACTGGTAAGCCAAAGAGAACCAAAGTTGCCACGTTGCACGGTTCAAACATGGGCGCCTTATATGATTTTGAGAACTAAGGCGACTTACTTGGGGGCTACTAGCTCCCAAGTCGTTTTGCAATAAGAGCGGATACACTTCTGTAATCCTATGTCTGGTTTTTCCCTAATCATAGGTCACTTGGGGGCTTCCACTCACTGAGTTCAGCCTGAATACCCTCTTGGCTAGCGAAAAATTACCGCATTACAAATGGTTATACTGGACTATGTGTTAGACGAGTCACCCTATGGACCCATGTACTCTTGGCGAGTCAATCCGCTTTTTGGACCCTGAATTCGCCTTGGTTAAAACATGAAAGGTACCGACCAAAGCCACACATGGAAAATAGAGAAACCATTGGTTCACTGAACCTGCTTCATTGAAGCTTGACTCGCGCCTAATCAGCCGGTCTAAATAATTTGGGTTGTTGCAAAAGCTTTCTTGGGGTAGCACTAGAGTTTCACAAACTCGTCATATCCTATCATAACTCATCGAGCCGACAAATTTTTATGACTATCTTCGTGGCACTGCCGCAAGGTTTCGTAAAACATTTTTATAACTCGCCGCGACTCACTGAGCCGGCTCCTTGTTTATAACTCGCCATGACCCACTGGGCTGGTTTATAGATTGCCACTACTCATTGAGTCAGCTTATGATGTTTTCTATGGTAAATAGGTTGAAGAACTTTCTTATCAAAGTATCACACTTCCAAACTATCAAGCATAAGGAAAGGGAAAGGCGATTCATGATTCGCAAAAAGGATGACAATTCATAACTGTCAAGCAGAAGGCATGGCTGGAAGATTATTTCCCTCAAATCTAAAGACTATTACATGGTTCACTAGGCCATACGGGGCGTCACTTCCCGGTCAGAAAAAGATCAAATTGTTTTTGAAGAACCGATTACATGATGAGTAAGCTCAAGCCACCTTCGGGTCACTCTGTTTCGAGCCTTCTCCATCTACGATATGTAAGTCGCCCAGTTTCCAATTGCACTTGGACAAGGCGACAAACTCATCTTCATCGCTCGGGAAGACAAATAAATCAGCCTAAAGTCAAAGGGGTTCTTACGCCGTCGCGGAGTGAGGCTGGTAACTTCGTACGAAGGGGGAGTCACCCTTTTATTGCTGTCATCATACGCCGCATGGTATTTGTTCAAGTATAAGCCGACCACTAACTGAGCCGCCACGGAGCGAGACATCTTCACACACTGGTGGTAATCTTCTTCGGTGAACTCCGACTCGTCATCCTTTAATTCTGGGAAACCAGCAGCTACCTCCTTGGACTTTAGCTAGGGGGCATAAGCCAGACACCGGTTAGGGTAGTCAGGGCTCCCTTGCGGGCAGCTGATCTCTTCAGTTCTTCTACTTGAGGGGGTAATGTCGACAGGCACTCCAACATATGCTTGATGGACTTTATTGGCTCTTTGTTGCCCATCACTGCCTTCATCGTCATCATGCCTCCCGTATACAACTCCTGTGTAAAGGTGTAAATCGCCTTCAGATTCAGCATGCAGTCATTTTGGAGATTGGCGGCTCGCGGACCTACAAAGGACAACATGTGATAGTTAATATTTGCAAAATGTTTTGTGGCGATTTACAGATGAAGGGAATTGACCCTTACCAAAGATAGCTTGGGTCATGTTGGAGATGTGCTTTTTCAAGCCGGAGAGTTCTTGCACGGCAACTCCACTACTGGAATTCCTATATTTGCCGTCCGCCAAATCTTTGCCGTCAGCCAACAGACGGCGAAGAACCTCTTTACCGTGTGTTGGCAAAAAACAGACGGTAAAGAGGAGGCTGATGGCAAAATAAATATTTGCCATCAGCCACCTCTTTGTCGTCTGCTGACAGACGGCAAAGGTAGGGATGGCCGACGGCAAAGCTGTCCCACCCCACCCCTCCTCTCTCCCCATCCCACCCGGCCCCACCCACCCCTTTGCCGTCTGCCTGAGTAGCTTTGCCGTCCGTGGCAGACGACAAAGGGGATCAATGGCAGACGACAAAGGAGATGGACCCCCGAAAAGTTAACGGTGTCGCGCGCCTACCTCTCTCCTCTCTCCCACGCACTCTCTCTCTCTCCCACGCGCTCTCTCTCTCTCTCTCACGCACGCCCTGCGCCCCCCCCTGCGGGCCTCCTCCTCCTCCCTGCGCCCCCAGCGCCGTCGCCGCCCCACCGCCGCCGTCGCCCCACCGCCGCCGCCTCCCCCCCACCTCCCCACCGCCGCCCTGCGACCCCCCCCCCCCCTGCGGGCCTCCTCCTCCTCCCTGCGCCCCCAGCGCCGCCGCCGCCCCACCGCCGCCGCCTCCCCCCACCTCCCCACCTACACACCCCACCGCCGCCCTGCGCCCCCCCCCCTCCTGCGGCCCTCCTCCTCCTCGGTGAGTCCTTTTTTCCTTTTTTCGTTTAATTCATTAATTAGGTTAGTTAGGTTAGTTGTTAATTACCTATTGTTAGTTAGGTTAGTTAGGTTAGTTGTTAGTGGTTACGTACTGGTAATTAGGTTAGTTAGGTTACTTGTTAGTTGTTAGTGGTAATTAGGTTAGTTGTTAGTGGTATTACCCCTCGAGCTAGGTTAGTTGTTAGGTTAGTTGTTAATTACCTACTGTGTGTTAGGTTAGTTGTTAGGTTTGTAGTTGACCGTGTAGAGCCCTCCGGTCGCCGCCTATGCTTGCACTAGCCACAACGTTGAGGATATTACAACAGCTCGCAATAGTAGTTGTCGCACCGACACGACATCTCGACGACACCCCTGACACCCGTCACGATGCCCCGAAACCCCGACACGACGCCCCGACACGACATCTCGACGACACCCCTGACACCCGACACGATGCCCCGAAACCCCGACACGACGCCCCGACACGACATCTCGACGACACCCCGGCATGAAATATTTTTTTATGGAACCTGGAAAGTTTTATAAAGTAGTATAGGTAACCTGGAAAGTTTTATAGGTAACCTAGAAAGTTTTATAGGTAACCTAGAAAGTTTTATAAGTAACCTAGACAGTTTTATAGGTAACCTCGACCCCCGACCCCCGACCCCCGACAACACTCACCCTCGACCCCCGACCCCCTACCCCGACCCCCGACGCCACTGACCCCCGACCCCCGACGCCCGACGCCACTGACCCTCGACCCCCGACCCCCGACCCCCGACAACACTCACCCTCGACCCCCGACCCCCTACCCCGACCCCCGACGCCACTGACCCCCAACCCCCGACCCCCGACACCTCTTCGGCCTCTTGTTGACCGAAAAGACCCTAATCCCCGACGCTAGTGACCTTCGACCCCCGATGACACTGACCCACATAGTTATGAGTTGGGTCATATAGTTATGTTAATTATAAAAACATCATATTTGTGTTGATCGGGTGAATTTCAATGTGCAGTTGTTCGACGACCTCCACGTGCATTGGACGAGCTCCGCCCTTGCGTTTGTTGGTGAGCACAAATGACTTCTCCTCCTACCCCCTTAATTTGCTCTGTCCCGGTCTTCGTGCCGATGAAACTTGCTAGCTATAGGTTTCTTCAATCATGAGTATGCGTGACCAGTATGCGTCTCCCATTCGAAAGGACGACATCTATAAATATGCATGTCTTTGCATATTTATAACCGCCATCCTTTCGAATTGTCCAACATTATCCATGGACAGCCCGAGTATGTGTAGACTGGGTTTGTTTTCCCGTATGCTGTGCTCTGGATCCGATGCGGAATTTCGTCAGTGCCTCCCTGTTGTTCTCCGGATGCACATCCTCTCTGTTTATTGCGGAGACGTGTATCAGGAGAACAGCGGGGAGGTGCTGCCGAAATTTTGCGTTGGGTCCGGAGCAGAGCATGGGAAAACGAACCCAGTCTACACATACTCGGGTGGGATTAGGACCTATCTTTACCTATTAGCGTGTAGGTTGTCTGGACGTAATAAAAATGGCGAACCTGATTAACCGATGAATATAGATGATGAATTATATATAAATATATTTCTTCTGTCTTTAGTAGCTACGCAAGATGAGTGATCGTGCGTGGATGTATACCGGTCACCCTAGTCAGAAAGAGATGACGAAAGAAAGGTTTTTAAAAACAAAGGAATTTGTGAAAGCCGCATTCGCAAATGGCGAGGAAAGAAACTATTGCCCCTGTCCTGGATGCGACAACTATAAAAAGACGACAGAGGCTGTAATGATTAAACACCTGCAGAGGAGGGGTTTTAAGCCTAATTATACGTTGTGGACATTTCATGGTGAGTCTATACAACGCACAAGAGCTGAGGTGGTCTGTCGTCGCACGGACGAGCATGGTACTGGGATCGAAGACATGGTGCAAGACTTTGATGATGCTCGGGATTCGGAAGATGAGATGGAGGAATCTGCAAAGGCCTTTTATGAAATGTTGGAGTCTTCAAAACGTCCTCTCCATGAGCACACCGAGCTCTGTCAGCTGGATGCAATTGCACAAGTAATGGCTCTGAAGGCTCAGTTCAACTTGGGAAGAGAATGCTACGACGCGATGATGACACTATTTGGACGTTTCCTACCCAAAGGCCATGTCATGTCTGCAAACCTGTACCAGTCGGACAAAATACTTCGTGTACTTAAGATGCCCTATGAGAAGATAGATGCATGTGAGAAAGGATGTGTCTTATTTAGGAAGGAGTATGCACACTTGGACTATTGTCCCAATTGCGAGTCTTGCAGGTATCTTGTGGTAGACAACGGTATGGGTGAGAAGAGGCAGACCAAAATCGCAGTTAGTGTTCTTCGGTATATGCCAATCGTACCAAGACTTCAACGTCTTTTCATGGTCGAAGAGACAGCCAGACAGATGACATGGCACAAATTGGGCAAAAGAACCGAACTAGATGCGGATGGGAAAAAGATGATGGTACACACATCGGATGGGGAAGCGTGGAAACATTTCGATGGATTGCATCAGGATAAAGCGGCAGATCCAAGAAATCCTCGAGTCTGCGCCGCCACGGATCGTTTTAATCCCTTCGGCATGACGGCAACCCAATACAGTTGTTGGCCTGTATTTGTCATTCCACTGAATCTCCCCCCCGGGCAGATTATGCAAAGAAAGAACATATTTCTGACGTTGATAATTCCAGGGCCCAATTATCCGGGGAAGAATATGAATGTGTACCTGCAACCGCTTAAGGATGAATTGGAAGAAGCTTGGGAAAATGGGGTCAAGACATACGATGCCGCTAGAAAAGAAAACTTCAAAATGCATGTGTGGTACATGTACTCTATGCATGACTTGCCAGCGTATGCGCTATTCTCTGGATGGTGTGTGCATGGAAGGTTCCCGTGCCCCCAATGCAAGGCAGCTCTTCAGTTTCATTGGTTGAAGGAGGGTCGGAAGTATTCTTGCTTTGACTTGCATAGATAGTTCCTGGATCCTGACCATCAGTTCAGAAAAGACAAGAAGAACTTTACCAAAGGTAAAGTTGTCAAAAACTTGGCACCACATGCGTTCACAGGCCAACAGGAGGAGGAAGAGAATAAGGAGAAGGAGGAGGAGGAGGAGGAGGAGGAGGAGAAGGGAGGGGGAGGAGGAGGAGGAGGAGGAGGAGGAGAAGGCCAAGGACCTTCCATCCTTCTCCTCCTTCTCCTCCTCCTCCTCCTTCTTCTTGATTTCTTCTTCTTCTCCTCCTCCTCCTCTTTCTTCTCCTCTTTCATATTATCCTTGCTTTAATTAACCCAACAATGACATAGTTAGCCCATTTAGCTCCAAAATACCGTAATAAGCTCAAAATGGCATAAGAACCTTGGTTAGCTCATGAATATTATATACTTAGCTTCTTTTCCTCTAAAATGACATAATTGGAATATTTAGCTCAAAAAGAAGGAGAAGGAAGAAGAAGAGGAAGAAGAGAAGAAGAATAGAAGGAGAAGGAGAAGAAGAAGGAGGAGGAGGAGAAGAAGAAGAAGGAGGAGGAGAAGAAGAGAAGAAGGAGAAGGAAGGAGGAGAAGAAGAAGGAGAAGGAGAAGGAGCCCTCCTTCTTCTCCTTCTTCTTCTCTCCTTCTTCTCCTCCTTCTTCTCCTTCTTCTTCTCTTCTTTTTTCTTCTTCTCCTCCTCCTTCTCCTTCTCCTTCCCCTTCCCCTCCTCCTCCTCCTCCTCCTCCTTCTTGTTTTTCTTCTCCTTGTTCTCTTATTGCTTCTTCTCTTTCTTCTTCAATTTAGCTTATTTGTCATATATGTTGTTGTTCTCCTTGTACTTACTTTCTTATTCCCATTTTGCAGATTGGATGTACTACATGCATGGAAGCTGGCGTTGGAGTGCTTTAGTTTCCTTTTTTATTTGAGTTGATGAACAATGTGTTGGTTCTTTGTATGTGTTGATGAACAATGTGTTGATGAACAATATATGTGGAACTATATGTATATATATATGGATGAAACTTTGTATATGTTGGTTTCTTTCGATATATCGATGTCCATTGATGAACAAATGACATTGGTGAACTTTATATGTATATCATATATGTGTTGTGAACTATATATCATATATGTGCTATGAATTATATATATTATTGCTGTGAAATAACATAAAATAAACAAAACAGTGACAATATGGGCTCTTTGCCGTCTGCTGGCTGATGGCAAAGGCCTTTGCCATCAGCCAGCAGACGGCAAAGGTGCCACATGGCACCCAGCTGTGCTTCCTGGGCAGTAGCAGCTGGCCATATAGGCTCTTTGCCGTCTGCCTGCTGGGGGGGGGGCAGACGGCAAAGAAGAGGGCACAGAGGAGGGGCAGGAGTGGAGAGAGGGGGAGGGGAGGACACGACAGATGGCAAAGATATGCAATAGGGCAGACGGCAAAGGTTGACCAGCAGGCAGACGGCAAAGAGCCTCCGTTAACCCCTAACGGAGGCAACGCCTCTCGGCTGTCGTCTCAAGCTCTTTGCCGACTGCTCCTCAGGGAAGCTGACGGCAAAGAGCTTTGCCGTCCGCTTCGGGGGGAAGACGGCAAAGAATGTCCTATGCCGTCGTAGGCTGACGCAGAAAATTTGCCGGCCGTGACAATCTTTGCCGTCTGTGGTACGGTCTTTGCCGTCCGGGTATTTGTCTTTGCCGTCTGTGATGGCAGACGGCAAAGAAGGTGATTCCTGTAGTGCTCCTAGCTTCTCCTCGGCTTCTTCCGCCCGCTTAATGAGGGCGGCTTGATCAGCGTGGGCTTTATTCTCAAATTTTTGATGATTCGCCTTCATTTTCTCCATGTCAGCAAGGGCCAACCAATATTTCTCTTCAAATTCAGCCTAAGCATCCTGTTGTTCGGCTAAGTTTTTCTTCAAATCAGCTAAGGATGACTCGGTCTGGGTCAAGGATTCCTGCAGACAATTTTTGGGGAGGAAAGTTTCAGAACTGTTGCAAGCAACATCCCTGACACTTGGGGGCTAATGTATGATTCTTTTCAAAAGTCATACAAAAATTCAAGACCCGACTCATCTTTCAAAAGATGACCCGGCCTTTGGGGGCTACAGGTTGAAGTTTTTATCCAATTCAAGACCCGACTCATCTTTCAAAAGATGACCCGGTCCTTGGGGGCTAAAGGTTGAAGTTTTTATTTAATTCAAGACCCGACTCATCTTTCAAAAGTTGACCCGACCCTTGGGGGCTACAGGTTGAAGTTTTTATCCAATTCAAGACCCGACTCATCTTTCAAAAGATGACCCAACCCTTGGGAGCTACAAGTTGAAGTTTCTATCTAATTCAAGACCCGGCTCATCTTTCAAAAGGTGACCCGACCCTTGGGGGCTACAGGTTGAAGTTTTTATCCAATTCAAGACCCGGCTCATCTTTCAAAAGATGACCCGACCCTTGGGGGCTACTGGTTGAAGTTTGTATCTAATTCAAGACCCGACTCATCTTTCAAAAGATGACCTGGCCCTTGGGGGCTACATGTTGAAGTTTTTATCCAATTCAAGACCCGGCTCATCTTTAAAAAGATGACCCGACCCTTGGGGGCTACAGGTTGACGTTTTTATCTAATTCAAGACCCGGCTCATCTTTCAAAAAGATGACCCGGCCCTTGGGGGCTATGGACAGATATGGGTCTCCCAGATAATGCAACAAATACAATTCATCAAACAAAATTAGTCTTATGGAAGGCTAATGGGTGGAAATACAAATAACAAAGGACGTACCTCATGTTTGATTCGCATCAAGTTGACCAAGCTCTTCTCCATTTCATAGCTTGTCTCCAGGCGACTTACAAAGCCAGAGTAGAGTTGCTCAAATTCAAGCTTCTCATAATTGGGAAGCTTCAGCTTGGTGATGTCTTGCTCTGCAGAAGAGTGGGTCTCTTTGGATGCATGTTTTGTTAACACCGCTTTTGCAGGCTTAGAATAGCCAGTACCAGTAACAACTACGGTATTTGGGTCTTCAGCCGCCTTGGAAGAGCTTGGCGGGTTAACATTTTCAGTGCCCTCCTTCAGAGGGCTTCGAGAATCAGTCCAGACATCAAGAATGTCATCCACAAGGTCATCATGAGTCGTCGCTGGGTCTTCGTCAAGTTCTGGGACAGAGGTGCTCATACCAAACACCTCAGTTGTCTTAGGAGCAAAAGACAAGTCGCCACTTTTCCTCTTCTTTGCTTGTGCTCTGAGATGAAAAAGACACGAATGTTAGGACAGGTATCATTATTGGGAAGGAAAAAGGTTAATAAAAGAACTCGCCCCTATACACGAATCATTGGGGGGAGAGCTGACATTACTGAGCCGCCGGATGAAGGAGGAGAGACCTGATGGACAAAAGTTCAACGAGTGAACAAATGGGGAATAACATTTTTCACAAGAAGGGAAAGGTGTTAACAGGAGTATACCTCACTTTGTCGTTTCCGACCAGTTGTCTTTTCGGGTAACCCGGAAACTAAGCCTCCAGAATGGCTTTGGGTATGACGTTTGGGGGTATACCTTGCCTTCTTCAAAAGGAAATGATGGTCCAGATGAGCATTTGGGTGAGACATGGGAACTTTTCCACAAATCCGCCTGGCCGGCTTAGGAGAAGAAGAAGTTGAGTCAGAAGAAATAGAAATTACCTCGACGACGTCATCTTGGCTCTCATAGTCATCCTCCTACGAACAAAGGTAACGGGGCATAAGCATAAGTCGGAAGATAGTGACAACAAGCAAAAGGGTAATTTTTTACCTCTCATTGTTCTTCGCCAGCTCGAGACTTGCCCATGATAGATGACTCCTTGGCGGCGGCTTTGCCTTTGTTCTTTTTCTTCTTCTTAGGAGGCGGCTTGGTTGTTTTCTGTACAGTCACCTTGGGCCTTCGATACCAAAATGCTGATCCTTTCTGATTGATGCAATGATAGTTCAGATCAGGAACATTGGGAAACATATTGAAATAATGAAAGGAGGCGGCTTGGATTGTTACCGCTGGCGCCGGTTTGGAGAGGTAGAAAGGCTTGAGCCCAATCTTGGCGTAGATCTCCAAGGGCTCGCTAGTTAACTTCCTGATCATTTCGACAATGTGTTCTTCGATGAGTCTTGTATGGAAGAAACATTGGGGGTGGTTTTCGCTGCCATCATACTCGCACATCAGGCCATCCCAGCGACTCAAAGGAAGAATCCTCCACTCCACCCAACAACGGGCTAGGTCAACCCCAGTAAGCCCATTATTGGTCAAAGTCCTTAGCTGGGAGAAGACGAGGATGAAGGTTGATTCTTCTTCTCGGTAAGCTTTTCTGGAAGCTTGAAATCCATTGGTAGGTGATACGTCCATTTTGCATCATGCTTTCATGTTGATATTTATCGCTTTATGGGCTATTATATTACTTTGTGGTACCATATTTATGCCTTTCTCTCTTATTTTGCAAGGTTTATTTGAAGAGGGAGAATTCAGGCAGCTGGAATTCTGGACTAGAAAAGAGCAAATTTGAGTCCTCTATTTTGCACAACTCCAAATGCCCTAAAAATTTACGTGGAATTTTTTGGGAATATATAAAAAAAACTGGGCGAAAGAAGTACCAGAGGGGAGCTACCAGGGCCCCACAAGCCTGGTAGCAGCCACCCCCTGGTGGCGGCTACAAGGCTTGTGGGCTCCCTGACGGCCCACTGGCCCCCTCTTTTGTTATATGAAGGGTTTTGTTCCACAAAAAATCAAGAGGGAGATTTTTCGTGGTTTCGCCGCCGCCACGAGGCGGAACTTGAGCAGATCCAATTTAGAGCTCTCGCACGACGATCCTGCTGGGGAAACATCCCTCCCGGAGGGGGAAATCGTCGCCATCGTCATCACCAACACTCCTCTCGTCGGAGGGGAGGCATCTTCATCAACATCTTCATCGGCACCATCTCCTCTCCAATCCCTAGTTCATCTCTTGTAACCAATCTCCGTCTTGCGACTCCGATTGGTACTTGTAAGGTTGCTAGTAGTGTTGATTACTCTTTGTAGTTGATGCTAGTTGGATTACTTGGTGGAAGAGTTTATGTTCAGATCCTTGATGCTATTCATTACACCTCTGATCATGATTACGATGATGCTTTGTGAGTAGCTACTTTTGTTCCTGAGGACATGGGATAAGTCATGTTAATAATAGTCATGTGAATTTGGTATTCGTTCGGTATTTTGATATGTTGTATATTGTCTTTTCCTCTAGTGGTGTTATGTGAACATCGACTACATAACACTTCACCATACTTGGGCCTAGAGGAAGGCATTGGGGAGTAGTAAGTAGATGATGGGTTGCTGGAGTGACAGAAG
Organism: Hordeum vulgare subsp. vulgare; assembly: GCF_904849725.1. Taxonomy (NCBI): domain Eukaryota; kingdom Viridiplantae; phylum Streptophyta; class Magnoliopsida; order Poales; family Poaceae; genus Hordeum; species Hordeum vulgare. The sequence continues at coordinate 355,866,053 of NC_058519.1, read as the reverse complement.
CTTAAACCCCAGTCTATGCGTTGCTTCGTAAGGGGCTGATTTGGATCCACTAGTTTAATGCTATGGTTAGACGTTGTCTTAATTCTTCTTTTGTAGTTGTGGATGATTGTGAGAGGGGTTAATCATAAGTGGGATGCTTGTCCAAGTAAGGGAAGTACCCAAGCGCCGGTCCACCCACATATCAAACTATCAAAGTAACGAACGTGAATCACATGAACATGACGAAACTAGCATGACAGAAATTCCCGTGTGTCCTCGGGAGCGTTTTTCCTCCTATAAGACATTGTTCAGGCTTGTCCCTTGCTACAAAAGGGATTGGGCCACTTGCTGCACCATTGCTACTACTTGTTACTTTTCACTTGCCACGTTTCACCTCGCTACATCATCACTTGTTACCGCTACTTTCAGTGCTTGTAGTTATTACCTTGCTGAAAACCGTTTATCAGAGCCTTCCGCTCCTCGTTAGGTTCGACACTCTTACTTATCGAAAGGATTACAATTGATCCCCTATACTTGTGGGTCATCAAGACTCTTTTCTGGCGCCGTTGCCGGGGAGTGAAGTGCCTTTGGTAAGTGGAATTTAGTAAGGAAACATTTATATACTATGCTGAAATTTATTGTCACTTGTCACTATGGAAACTATTCCTTTGAGGAATTTGTTCGGGGTATCTTCACCACGAACGGAAGCACGAGGAGTTGTTCCTCAACCTGAGGTACCTACTGAAAATATCTTTTATGAAATTCCTTCGGGTATGCTTGAGAAACTGCTGGCTAATCCTTTTACACGAGATGGATCTTCACATCCAGACTTGCATCTGATCTATGTTGATGAATTTTGTGGTTTATTTAAACTTGCAGGTTTGCCCGAGGATGAGGTAAAGAAGAAAGTCTTTCCTTTATCTTTGAAGGATAAGGCGTTGACATGGTATAGGCTATGTGATGATACTGGATCATGGGACTACAATCGGTTGAAATGGGAATTTCATCAAAAGTTTTATCCTATGCATTTAGTACATCGTGATCGGAATTATATTTATAACTTTTGGCCTCGTGACAGGGAAAGCATAGCTCAAGCTTGGGGGAGGCTTAAATCAATGCTATATTCATGCCCCAATTGAGCTCTCGAGAAAAATATCACTCAGAACTTTTATGCTCGACTTTCTCATGAAGATCGTACCATGCTTGACACTTCTTGTACCGATTCTTTTATGAAGAAGGATATTGACCACAAGTGGAATTTATTGGAAAGAATCAAACGTAACTCTGAAGATTGGTAGCTAGAGGAAGGTAAGGAGTCAGGTATGAATTTCCAGTTTGATTGCGTTAAATCTTTTGTTGAGACAAACACTTCTAGAGATTTTAGCGATAAGTATGGACTTGACTCTGAGATAGTAGCTTCTCTATGTGAATCTTTTCTTGCTCATGTTGATCTTCCCAAAGAGAAGTGGTTTAAGTATCATCCTCCTGTAGAAAGCAACATAGTCAAAACCAATCTAGTTGAGGCGAAAGTCATTGCTTTTAGTGATCCTGTTGTTCCTTGTGCCTACGCTGAGAAACCACCTTACCCTGCTAGAAAAAAGATTATTCTAAAGCTCCAACTATGATACATAGGGGTTACATTAGACCACTTGCACCCCCTGAGGAGATTAGAGTTGAACCTAGTGTTGCTATTATCAAAGATCTCTTAGCCGAAGACATAGATGGGCATGTTATCAAATTCTGTGAGGACTCCGCTAGAATTGCTAAACCTCACGCGAAAGACAAATACGTAACTGTAGTTGGCTTGCCCGTTGTTTCTGTCAAGATAGGAGATCACTGTTACCACGGTTTATGTGATATGAGAGCTAGTGTTAGTGCAATCAAAGATGAGATTGCACCTGCTGAGCTAGAACCCATTGATGTCACTATTACGCTAGCTAATAGAGACACTATCTGCCCTCTGGGAATTGTGAGAGACGTAGAAGTCCTGTGTGGTAAGACGAAGTATCCTACTGATATCCTCGTCCTTGGTACTGCACAAGATAGCTTTTGTCACATCATATTCGGTAGACCCTTTCTCAACACTATCAATGCTCACATTGATTGCATTAAGCAGACTCTCACTGTTAGTTTCGAGGGTGTGTCTCATGAATTTAACTTCTCCAAGTTTGGAAGACAACCCCATGAAAAAGAGTCGTCTGGTAGGGATGAAATCATTGCTCTTGCCTCTATTGCCATACCTCCTACGGATCCTTTAGAGCAATATCTGCTTGAGCATGAAAATGATATGCATATGGAGGAAAGAGATGAGATAGATAAAATTGTCTTAGAACAATATCCTATTCTCAAGAATAACCTGCCTGTTGAACTGCTTGGGGATCCTCCCCCACCAAAGGGTGATCCTGTGTTCAAGCTTAAACAGTTGCCTGATACTCTTAAGTATGCCTATCTTGATGAGAAGGAGATATATCCGGTTATTATTAGTGCTCTCCTCTCAGAACACGAAGAGAAGAAGTTACTAAAAACTTTGAGGAAGCACCATGTTGCTATTGGATATACTCTTGATGATCTTAAGGGTATTAGTCCCACTCTATGTCAGCACAAGATTAAAACCGATCCTGATTCTAAACCACTTGCTGATCATCAAAGGCGATTAAATCCTAAGATGAAAGAGGTTGTTAGAAAAGAAATATTAAAGCTTCTGGAAGCAGGAATCAATTATCATGTTGCTCATAGTGATTGGGTAAGTCCAGTACATTGCATACCTAAGAAGGGAGGTATCACCATCGTTCCTAATGATAAGAATGAATTAATCCCACAAAGGATTATTACTGGCTATAGGATGGTGATAGACTTCCAGAAACTGAACAAGGCAACCAGGAAACATCATTATCCTTTGCCGTTTATCGACCAAATGCTAGAAAGGCTATCCAAACACACACACTTCTGCTTTCTAGACGGTTATTCAGGTTTCTCGCAAATACCTGTTGCACAATCTGCTCAGGAGAAAACCACTTTCACCTGCCCCTTCGGTACCTTTGCTTATAGACGTATGCCTTTTGGCTTACGCAATGCACCTGCCACATTTCAAAGATGTATGATGGCTATATTCTCTGACTTTTATGAAAAGATTGTCGAGGTTTTCATGGATGACTTCTCCGTTTACGGGTCTTCCTTTGATGATTGCCTCAGCAACCTTGATCGAGTCTTACAAAGATGCAAAGATACCAACCTCGTCTTGAACTGGGAGAAGTGCCACTTTATGGTTAATGAAGGCATCGTCTTAGGACACAAAATCTCTGAAAGTGGCATTGAAGTTGATAAAGCTAAAGTTGATGCAATTGAGAAAATGCCTTGCCCCACAGATATCAGAGGTATACGAAGTTTCCTAGGTCATGATAGTTTCTATAGAAGGTTCATTAAACACTTCTCTAAGATTTCTAGGCCTCTTACCAACCTCTTGCAGAAGGATGTTCCCTTTGTTTTTGATGAGGATTGTGAGGAAGCTTTCGAAATACTTAAGAAGGCTTTGATAGCTGCACCTATTATTCAACCACCTGACTGGAACTTGCCCTTTGAAATCATGTGCGACGCTAGTGATTATGCTGTTGGTGTTGTTCTAGGACAAAGAGTTGACAAGAAGTTGAATGTTATTCACTACGCTAGTAAAACTCTAGACAGTGCCCAAAAAAACTATGCCACTACGGAAAAGGAGTTTTTAGCAGTCGTGTTTGCATGTGAAAAGTTCAGATCTTATATAGTTGACTCCAAAGTCACTATTCACTATGATCATGCTGCTATTAAGTACCTTATGGAGAAGAAGGACGCTAAGCCTAGGCTAATCAGATGGGTTCTCCTGCTACAGGAATTTGATTTGCATGTTGTTGACCAAAAGGGTGCTGATAACCCTGTAGCAGATAACTTGTCCAGGCTAGAGAATGTCCTTGATGACCCACGACCTATTGATGACAACTTTCGTGATGAGCAATTAAATGTCATCCACACTTCACATAGTGCACCGTGGTATGCCGATTACGCAAACTATATCGTAGCGAAATACATACCACCCAGTTTCACCTATCAGCAAAAGAAGAAATTCTTCTTTGATTTGAGACACTACTTTTGGGATGTTCCTCACCTTTATAAGGAAGGAGTAGATGGTGTTATTAAACGTTGTGTGTCTGAACATGAACAGGGACAGATCCTTGATACGTCTCCAACGTATCTATAATTTTTGATGGTTCCATGCTATTATCTTGTCAACTTTGGATGTTTTATATGCATGAATATGCTATTTTATATCTTTTTTGGGACTAACCTATTAACTCAGTGCCAAGTGCCAGTTTCTATTTTTTCCGTATTTTTGGCCCATTTTCAGATGGAGTCCAAATGGAATGAAACTTTACGATGATTTTTTTGGACCAAAAGAGACCCTCGAAGCTTTGGGAGAAGGCCAGATGGGCCACAAGGGAGTCACATGCCCTCACGCCGCCACCACACACCCCCCCGGTGGTGGCGCGCAGGCTTGTGACCTCCTCGTGGGCCCAACTGACGCAACTCCACCACCATAAATTCCTATAAATTTAGAAACCCCCAGAAAGATACCTAGATTAGGAGTTCCGCCGCCGCAAGCCTCTATAGCCACCAAAAACCAATCTGGACCTCGTTCCAGCACCCTGTTGGAGGGGGAATCCATCTCCGGTGGCCATCTTCATCATCCCGGCGATCTCCATGACGAGGAGGGAGTAGTTCTCCCTCGGGGCTGAGGGTATGTACCAGTAGCTATGTGTTTGATCTCTCTCTCGTGTTCTTGAGATGTCTTGATCTTGATGTACCATGGGCTTTGCTACTATAGTTGGATCTTATGATCTTCTTCCCCCTCTCCCTCTTGTAATGAATTGAGTTTCCCTTTTGGAGTTATCTTATCGGATTGAGTCTTTGAGAACACTTGATGTATGTCTTGCACGTGTCTATCTGTTGTGATCAACTTGCGGGTTTGTGACAATTGGGAACCTATGCATGTGGGTTGGCACACGTGGATTCATGTGAGTACTTGATGTATGTTTTGGTGATCAACTTGCGGGTTCATGACATTGGGAACCTATGCACAGGGGTTGGCACACGTTTTGACTCTCTGGTAGAAACTTTGGGGCACTCTTTGAAGTTCTATGTGTTGGTTCAATAGATGATTCTGAGATTGTGTGATGCATATCGTATAATCATGCCCACGGATACTTGAGGTGACAATGGACTATCTAGGTGACATTAGGGTCTTGGTTGATATGTATCTTAAGGTGTTATTCTAGTACGAACTCTATGATGGTTCGAACGGAAAGAATAGTTTCGTGTTATTTTACTACGGACTCTTGAATAGATCGATCAGAAAGAATAACTTTGTGGTGGTTTCATACCCGACAATAATATCTTTGTTTGTTCTCCGCTATTAGTGACTTTGGAGTGACTCTTTGTTGCATGTTGAGGGCTAGTTATATGATCCAATTATGTTATCATTGTTGAGAGAACTTCACTAGTGAAAGTATGAACCCTAGGCCTTGTTTCCATGCATTGCAATACCGTTCGTGCTCACTTTTACCATTTGTTACCTTCCTGTTTTTGTAATTTCAGATTACAAAAACCTATATCTACCATCCATATTGCACTTGTTTCACCATATCTTCGCCGAACTAGTGCACCTATACAACTTGCCATTGTATTGGGTGTGTTGGGGACACAAGAAACTCTTTGTTATTTGGTTGCAGGGTTGATTGAGAGAGACCATCTTCATCCTACGCCTCCCGCGGATTGATAAACCTTAGGTCACCCACTTGAGGGAAAATTGCTACTGTCCTACAAACCTCTGTGCTTGGAGGCCCAACAACGTCTACAAGGATAAGGTTGCGTAGTAGACATCAAGCTCTTTTCTGGCGCCGTTGCCGGGGAGGCTAGGTAAGCGGCACTAACATCCCGTCAACGAAGATCTTTTCTGGCGCCGTTGCCGGGGAGGTTAGCGCTTGAAGGTATATCTTTAGATCTTGCAATCAAATCTTTTTGTTTCTTGTTCTTCCGCTAGAAAACTACAAAAAAAATGGAATTGAGGATGCCTCATATGCTCCATCTTTTCAATGTCTTTCGTGAGCATGATGGGAAGGAAAATTGTGCTCAAGTGCTGAAAGAAGAATTACATAGAATGCTTGGCATAGAATATGTGAATGATGAGCATGATTGCAATGTTCTTAGCATGAATTCTTTGAATACCCATGATGCTAATGATATGAAAAGCCACAAGCTTGGGGATGCTATATTTTATAATGATGATCTTTTTAGTTCTTCCACTTTGAATGATCAAAATCATTTTGATGAAAGCATGCCCCCTATCTATGATGATTATTGTGAGGATACTTATGCTTTGAAGAAGAGGGATGATAAAGCTTGTCATACTTTCGAAAACCCCTTTGCTAAACCTTGCTTTTTCATTGTGGACACAATTTGTAGTACTCAAATCTTCTACCATACTCCCACTACTATTCTTGAGAATAGATTTCCTTATGTGGAGAGTAGTAAAATTCCTATGCTTGTAGATAATGAAAAGAAAGCCTTAGGTGCTGGTTATATTGTTGAATTCATTCACGATGCTACTGAAAATTACTATGAGAGAGGATCATATGCTTCTAGTTATTGCAATAGTATCAAGCTTCCTCTCCATATGTTGAAATTTTTGAAGCTATGCTTGTTTTGCCTTCCTATGCTAGTTGATTCTTGCTCCAATAATTTGTTTGATCATAAAATCCCTATGCATAGGAAGTGGGTTAGACTTAAATGTGCTAGCCATTTTCTCCATGATGCTCTCATTGTGTTTCAATCCTTACCTTTTATGTGAGCATCATTGAAATCAATGCCTAGCTAAGGGCGTTAAACGATAGCGTTTGTTGGGAGGCAACCCAACGAATCTATCATTTTTCTTTCTGTTTTGTGTTTTCCACACTTTCATAATTCTGTTATGATTGTGTTTTTTGTGTTTATTTTTGCGTTTGTGCCAAGCAAAACCGTTATGATTAGTCTTGGGGATGATCGTTTGGTCATGCTGGAAAAGACAGAAACTTTCTGCTCACGAAAAGAATTTTCATTTGTTTTCTGTAAGATATTTTGAGTTGATTCTTTTTTCTGCTGATTTCTATGCAAATTCTTCAGACTGTCGTAAGTTTTCATAATTTTTGAAGTACCAGAGGTATACTAAATATACATATTGCTACAGACTGGTCTGCTGTTAACAGATTCTGTTTTTGTTGTGTTGGTTGCTTATTTTGATGAAACTATGGATAGTATCGGGGTTATTAGCCATGGAAGATTGAAAATACAGTAACCCAACATCAGCATAAGTATAATTTAAGTTTTCTACAGTACCTAAGGAAGTGGTGGTTTGCTTTCTCATACTAATGTTATCACGAGTTTCTGTTTAAGTTTCGTGTTGTGAAGTTTTTAAGTTTTGGTGAAGTTCTTATGGACAAAGAGATAAAGAGTGGCAAGAGCTCAAGCTTGGGGATGCCCAAGGCACCCCAAGAGATTCAAGGAGGCCATAAAAGCCTAAGCTTGGGGATGGCCCGGGAAGGCATCCCCTCTTTCGTCTTCGATCCATCGGTAACGTTACTTGGGGCTATATTTTTATTCACCACATGTTATGTGTTTTGCTTGGAGCGTCTTGTATCGTAGGATTCTTTTATTTTTTGTTGTGTCACAATCTTCCTTGCTGCACACCTAGAGAGAGAGACATGCACTCATCGTGATTTTGTCGAGCTTCACTTATATCCTTTGGTAGACAATTCAGATCACATGTGTTTCACTTATATCTTTAGAGCTAGTTGATTTTGCTCTATGTGCTTCACTGATATATTTTAGATCACAGCGGTGCGTGGCTTGGTAGTTGGTCTATGCTTTTAAAGTAGTCTCAAAAGGGGTAGTTATCCAAAGGAATACGAAAACTTCCACCTTCATGTACATTGAATAGTTAGAGAGGTTTGATTCATCTCAATTAGTTTTGAGTTGTGGTTTTGGTAATATTGAAGTCATGCTAGTAAGGTGTTGTGGATCTAGAAATACTTGTGTTGAAGTTAGTGATTCCCATAGCATGCACGTATGGTGAACCGCTATGTGATGAAATCTGAGCATGATTAGTCTTTTGATTATCATCCTTTGTGTGGCGGTCGGGATCGCGCGATGGTTTATACCTACCAACCATTCCCCTAGGAGTATGCGTTGAATGCTTTGTTTCGATTACTAATAAAACTTTTGCAACAAGTATATGAGTTCTGCATGACTAATGTTGAGTCCATGGTTTAGATGCACTTTCACCTTCCACCATCACTATCTTCTTAGTGTCGTGCAACTTTCGCCGGTGCACAAAACCCACCATTATCCTCCCTCAAAACAGCCACCATACCTACCTACTATGGCTTTTTCAAAGTCATTCCGAGATATATTGCCATGCAACTACCACCATGACATGTGCCACCACGTCTACATTGCCATTGCATGATCGTAAGATAGCTAGCATGATGTTTCCATTAATGTCTATGCCATGCTAGATCATTGTCACGGTACACTACCGAAGGCATTCCACATAGAGTCATCGTTGCTCTAAGTTTTGAGTTGAAAGTGTGATGATCATCATTGATGGAGCATTGTCCCATGTGAGGAAATAAAAGAGGCCAAAGATGCCCACCTAAAAAAAAGAAAGAGGCCAAAGAGCCCACCAAAAAAATATGAGAGAAAAAGAGAGAAGGGACAATGCTACCACCTTTCCACACTTGTGCATATTAAGCACCATGACCTTCATGATTGAGAGTCTCTCATTTTTGTCACCATCATATAGCTAAGGGGAAATTTTCATTATATAACTTGGCTTGTATATTCCAATGATAGGCTTCCTCAAAATTGCCTTAGGTCTTCGTGAGCAAGCAAGTTGGATGCACACCCACTAGTTTTCTTTAAGAGCTTTCACATACTCTTAGCTCTAGCGCATCATTTGTATGGCAATCCCTACTCATTCACATTGATATCTATTGATGAGCATCTCCACAGCTCATTGATATGCTTAGTTAATGTGATTATCTTCTCCTTTTTTGTCTTGCAACCTCCACCACACTCCACACCATATATAGTGCTAAAACCATGGCTCACGCTCATGTATTGCGTGAGAGTTGAAAAGGTTTGAGAAAGTAAAGGTGTGAAACAATTACTTGGCCAATACCGGGGTTGTGCATGATTTAAATTCGTTGTGCAATGATGATAGAGCATAGCCAGACTATATGCTTTTGTAGGGATAACTTTCTTTTGGCCTTGTTATTTTGAAAGTTCATGATTACCTTGCTAGTTTGCTTGAATTATTATTGTTTCCACGTCAATAGCAAACTATTGTTTTGAATCTAACGGATCTGAACATTCATGTCACGTGAGAGAAGTTACAAAGGACAACTATGCTAGGTAGCATGCAACATCAAAAATTCACTCTTTATCACTTCCCTACTCGAGGACGAGCAGGAGTTAAGCTTGGGGATGCTTGATACGTCTCCAACGTATCTATAATTTTTTATGGTTCCATGCTATTATCTTGTCAACTTTGGATGTTTTATATGCATGGATATGCTATTTTATATCTTTTTTGGGACTAACCTATTAACTCAGTGCCAAGTGCCAATTTCTGTTTTTTCCGTGTTTTTGGCCCATTTTCAGACAGAGTCCAAATGGAATGAAACTTTACGATGATTTTTTTTTGGACCAAAAGAGACCCTCGAAGCTTTGGGAGAAGGCCAGATGGGCCACGAGGGAGTCACAAGCCCTCACGCCGCCACCACGACCCCCGGTGGTGGCGCGCAGGCTTGTGACCTCCTCGTAGTCCCAACTGACGCAATTCCACCGCCATAAATTCCTATAAATTCAGAAACCCCCAGAAAGAAACCTAGATCGGGAGTTCCGCCGCCGCAAACCTCTGTAGCCACCAAAAACCAATATGGAGCCCGTTCTAGCACCCTGCTGGAGGGGGAATCCATCTCCGGTGGCCATCTTCATCATCCCGACGATCTCCATGACGAGGAGGGAGTAGTTCTCCCTCGGGGCTGAGGGTATGTACCAGTAGCTATGTGTTTGATCTCTCTCTCGTGTTCTTGAGATGTCTTGATCTCGATGTACCATTGGCTTTGCTACTATAGTTGGATCTTATGATGTTCTTCCCCCTCTCCCTCTTCTAATGAATTGAGTTTCCATTTTGGAGTTATCTTATCAGATTGAGTCTTTGAGAACACCTGATGTATGTCTTGCACGTGTCTATTTGCTGTGATCAACTTGCGGGTTTGTGACAATTGGGAACCTATGCATGTGGGTTGGCACACGTGGATTCATGTGAGTGCTTGATGTATGTTTTGGTGATCAACTTGCGGTTTCGTGACATTGGGAACCTATGCATAGGGGTTGGCACACGTTTTGACTCTCTGGTAGAAACTTTGGGGCACTCTTTGAAGTTCTATGTGTTGGTTGAATAGATGATTCTGAGATTGTGTGATGCATATCGTATAATCATGCCCACGGATACTTGAGGTGGCAATGGAGTATCTAGGTGACATTAGGGTCTTGGTTGATATGTATCTTAAGGTGTTATTCTAGTACGAACTCTATGATGGATCGAACGGAAAGAATAGCTTCGTGTTATTTTACTACAGACTCTTGAATAGATCGATCAGAAAGAATAACTTTGTGGTGGTTTCGTACCCGACAATAATCTCTTCGTTTGTTCTCCGCTATTAGTGACTTTGGAGTGACTCTTTGTTGCATGTTGAGGGCTGGTTATATGATCCAATTATGTTATCATTGTTGAGAGAACTTCACTAGTGAAAGTATGAACCCTAGGCCTTGTTTCCACGCATTGTAATACCGTTCATGCTCACTTTTACCATTTGTTACCTTGCTGTTTTTGTAATTTCAGATTACAAAAACCTATATCTACCATCCATATTGCACTTGTTTCACCATCTCTTCGCCGAACTAGTGCACCTATACAACTTACCATTGTATTGGGTGTGTTGGGGACACAAGAGACTCTTTGTTATTTGGTTGCAGGGTTGATTGAGAGAGACCATCTTCATCCTACGCCTCCCACGGATTGATAAACCTTAGGTCACCCACTTGAGGGAAAATTGCTACTGTCCTACAAACCTGTGCGCTTGGAGGCCCAACAACGTCTACAAGGAGAAGGTTGCGTAGTAGACATCAATCCTGCAGAAGTGTCATTCCGAAGCCTACGGAGGACACCATGCTAGAGATAGAACTGCTCATAAGGTATTGCAATCAGGTTTCTATTGGCCCACGCTCTTCAAGGATGCCCGTAAGTTTGTCTTGTCTTGTGACGAATGCCAAAGAATAGGGAACATCAGTAAGCGTCAGGAAATGCCTATGAACTATTCACTTGTCATTGAACCATTTGATGTCTGGGGCTTTGATTATACGGGACCCTTCCCGAGTTCCAATGGGTATACTCACATCTTAGTCGCTGTTGATTATGTCACTAAGTGGGTAGAAGCTATCCCCACTAAAAATGTTGATCACCACACCTCTATTAAGATGCTTAAAGAAGTCATTTTCCCAAGATTTGGAGTCCCTAGATATCTGATGACTGATGGCGGTTCACACTTCATTCATGGTGTTTTCCGCAAGATTCTCGCTAAGTATGATGTCAACCATAGAGTTGCATCTCCTTATCATCCTCAGTCTAGTGGTCAAGTGGAGTTGAGTAATAGGGAGATCAAACTGATCTTACAAAAGACCGTCAATAGATCTCGAAAGAATTGGTCTAGCAAACTTGACAATGCACTATGGGCTTATAGGACTGCTTATAAGAATCCCATGGGCATGTCGTCATATAAAATGGTTTACGATAAGGTCTGTCATTTACCTCTTGAGCTGGAACACAAAGCTTATTGGGCAATCAAAGAGCTCAACTTTGATTTCAAACTTGCCGGTGAGAAGCGGTTGTTTGATATCAGCTCATTACATGAATGGAGGGCCCAGACATATGAGAATGCCAAATTGTTCAAGGAAAAGGTTAAGAGATGGAACGATAAACGAATACAAAAACGAGAGTTCAATGTAGGTGATTATGTCCTGCTATACAATTCTCGCTTAAGATTCTTCGCAGGCAAGCTTCTCTCTAAATGGGAAGGTCCTTACATTATCGAGGAAGTATATCGTTCTGGTGCCATCAAAATAAATAACACGGAAGGAAATTTTCCTAGAGTGGTAAATGGGCAAAGAATCAAGCATTATATCTCCGGTACTCCCATAAATGTTGAGACCAATATCATCAATACCATAACTCCAGAGGAGTACATAAGGGATGTTTATCAGCCTGTTTCAGACCTTGAAAACGAAGAGGTATATGTTTCGGTAAGTAATTGGACTCCGAAGCTTTTCCAATAGGAAATTTCCTCCGTTTTGGAATTTTTGGAGAATTAGAAAAATAAAAAGCAGTCCGGAGAGCGCACGAGGCGGCCACAAGCTTGGTAGCCGCCACCTACCCCCCTGGCGGCGGCTACAAGGCTTGTGGGCACCTCGTGTGCCTCCCGGACTCCGTTTTCTTGCGGAGAACTCCTTCTGGTCTAGAAAAAATTCATTATATATACGCCTAAAGGTTTTGATCTCCGTATCGCGCAGTTTTCCTCTGTTTTCGTTTCGACCCTGTTATCTGCCGCAGATTTAGGTCAAGATGTCTTCTCAAGATTCATAAGAAGAGATCTATGTGGCCGATGATCATGCTAACTCTAGGATTAATGGGGACTTGGAACCATATGGCTGGACCACTGACGAGGAAGAGGACTATGAGCCCAACGGGAAAGAACAAACGAGTTCCGATGAAGAGGAGGCTCCTTTACCTCAACCTGCAAACATTCATGTGGAGTTCAAGAAGTCAAGCCTCCCCAACTCCAAGAAGAAGCCTAAGACCATATTTATCCCCTCTCGTTTCTTGTAGGAGAGTAAGCAGGAGCTTTGCCATAGAGTGTTGAAACTCGAGGAGGAAAATGACGATCTCAGGGAGCAGAATTTTTTGCTCAAGTGGAAATTAGACAAGCTCAAGACTGCTTCAACAACCCCATCACCATCACCACCAAAGGAAGACAACTAAGCATTGGTATGGGCAATCCCCTTGTCTTCTGCCAAGCTTGGGGGAGTTGCCCTGGTATCGCATCACCTTTATATCTTTTTATTTTACCTTTGTTTTAGTTCTTTCCTTTTCAGTTTTTATTTCTTCTATTAGAAGAATAAGTCTTTAGTGTTTAGTTTGAGTCTTTTGCCTTGTGTCTCCCCCGATGTATTCGAGCTTGCGAGCTATATAATAAAGAGTATCGTAGTCAAGGGCTTTGCTTTGTGTCGTGATCAAAAGTATGAAAAGAAATATATCATGAAAGATCATGAGATGATCTTATGGAAAGTGATAGTTCACATGTGACACGTATGATGATTGAAACTTGTTGAGAATAAATCAACATAGACCTCAGTCATTGTTGCAATTAATAAGAAGTAATAAGGAAAGAGAGGTTCACATATAAAGATATCATCTTAGACACTTTTTACAATTGTGAGCACTCACCAAACTATTACATGCTTAGGAGTAGATGTTGGACAAGGAATACAACATAATGAATTGTGTTTGCTTGGTTCCAAACAATGTTATATGATTAGAGATCCCTTAGCATGTGACGATTGCTTCCACCTCATATTAGCCAAAACTCCCGCACCAAGTTGAGATACTACTTGTGCATCCATAAACTTTCAACCCAGTTTTGCCATGAGAGTCCACCATACCTACCTATGGATTGAATAAGATCCTTCAAGTAAGTTGTCTTCGGTGCAAGCAATAAAAATTGCTCTCTAATATGTATGATCTGTTAGTGTGTGGAAAATAAGCTTTGTACGAACCTGTGATGGGGAAGACATAAAAGCGACAGACTGCATAATAAAGTTCTTTATCACAGGAGGCAATATAAAGTGACGTTCCTCTGCACTAAGAGGACACGCATTCAAACCTCAAAAGCGCATGACAACCTCTGCTTCCCTCTGCGAAGGGCCTATCTTGTACCTTTACTTTTTTCCCTTGTAAGAGTCATGGTGATCTTCACCAATTCCCTATTTTTGCCTTTGTATTGGCTACCGTCACATGCTTGGGAAAGATCTATATTCATATATCAACTTGGAGTTGAGTACTTATGCTTTATTATTGTTGACTTTACCCTTGAGGTAAATAGTTAGGAGGCAAAACTATAAACCCCTATCTTCCTCTATGTCCAGCTGAAACTTTGATACCATGAGTACCACGTGAGTTGTAACAATTGTGGAAAATAAAAGAGATGATTGAGTATGTGGGTTTGCCTTACAAGCTCTTATTTGACTCTTTCTGATGTTGTGATAAATTGCAATTGCTTCAATGACTTTGAACTATTGTTGGTTACTTCTCGGTAAGGTTTTTGCTTCATACTTTGCTTTGCGAAGGAATTGTTACTTTCCCATAGGAATCATTATGATGTATTGCTGTTCTATGTGTGATCATGATGCCCTCATGTCCGTATTATGTTTTATCGACACCTTCGTCCCTAAACATGTGGGCATGTTTATGGAACTTGGTTTTCGCTTGAGGACAAGTGAGGTCTAAGCTTGGGGGAGCTGATACGTCCATTTTGCATCATGCTTTCATGCTGATATTTATCGCTTTATGGGTTGTTATATTACTTTGTGGTACCATATTTATGCCTTTTCTCTCTTATTTTGCAAGGTTTATTTGAAGAGGGAGAATTCAGGCAGCTGGAATTCTAGACTGGAAAAGGAGCAAATCTGAGTCCTCTATTCTGCACAACTCCAAATGCCTTGAAAATTTACGTGGAATTTTTTGGGAATATATAAAAAATACTCGGCGAAAGAGGTACCATAGGGGAGCTACCAGGGCCCCACAAGCCTGGTAGCCTCCACCCCCCTCGTGGCGGCTACAAGGCTTGTGGGCTCCCTGACGGCCCACTGGCCCCCCTCTTTTGCTATATGAAGGGTTTTGTTCCAGAAAAAAATCAAGAGGGAGCTTTTTCTTGGTTTCGCCTCCGCCATGAGGCGGAACTTGAGCAGATCCAATTTAGAGCTCCGGCAAGACGATCCTGCTGGGGAAGCTTCCCTCCCGGAGGGGGAAATCGTCGCCATCGTCATCACCAACACTCCTCTCGTCGGAGGGGAGGCATCTTCATCAACATCTTCATCGGCACCATCTCCTCTCCAATCCCTAGTTCATCTCTTGTAACCAATCTCCGTCTCGCGACTCTGATTGGTACTTGTAAGGTTGCTAGTAGTGTTGATTACTCTTTGTAGTTGATGCTAGTTGGATTACTTGGTGGAAGAGTTTATGTTCATATCCTTGATGCTATTCATTACACCTCTGATCATGATTATGATTATGCTTTGTGAGTAGTTACTTTTGTTCCTCAGGACATGGGATAAGTCATGTTAATAATAGTCATGTGAATTTGGTATTCGTTCGGTATTTTGATATGCTGTATGTTGTCTTTTCCTCTAGTGGTGTTATGTGAACATCGACTACATAACACTTCACCATACTTGGGCCTAGAGGAAGGCATTGGGGAGTAGTAAGTAGATGATGGGTTGCTGGAGTGACAGAATCTTAAACCCTAGTCTATGCGTTGCTTCGTAAGGGGCTGGTTTGGATCCACTAGTTTAATGCTATGGTTAGACTTGTCTTAATTCTTCTTTTGTAGTTGCGGATGCTTGTGAGAGGGGTCAATCATAAGTGGGATGCTTGTCCAAGTAAGGGCAGTACCCAAGCGCCGGTCCACCCACATATCAAACTATCAAAGTAACGAATGTGAATCACATGAACCTGACGAAACTAGCATGACAAATATTCCCGTGTGTTCTCGGGGGCGCTTTTCCTCCTATAAGACTTTGTTCAGGCTTGTCCCTTGCTACAAAAGGGATTGGGCCACTTGCTGCACCATTGCTACTACTTGTTACTTTTCACTTGCTACGTTTCACCTCGCTACATCATCACTTGTTACCGCTACTTTCAGTGCTTGCAGTTATTACCTTACTGAAAACCGTTTATCACAGCCTTCCGCTCCTCGTTGGGTTCGACACTCTTACTTATTGAAAGGACTACGATTGATCCCCTATACTTGTGGGTCATCAGTAGGCGATCTTCTCTGTAACCCGGAAGTGGGTTCTTACCGGGAGGAGATGTGTCACGACAATAGAACCATGACTCGGCCCAGCCTTTGGGATGGTTGGGAAGAATGATAGGTGGGAACCCACATTTGCGACATCGCTGGATGTTACCCCCCCCCCCAAGTTCTAAGCAAGGCCCGCTGGTGAATTCGGTTTGGCGGTTCAGATAGAAGAAGTTCTAGAACAATAGCACCGTGGGTTCTATCTGTAGATAGGCCTCGCAAAACACCTGGAATTGGCAGAGGTTGCTGATGGAGTTTGGACCCAAGTCTTGAGGGTGAACGTTGAGGAAGTGCAAAGCGTCTCTGAAGAACTTTGACCCGGGAGGCTTGAAGCCTCGTTCAAGGTGATCAACGAAAACGACTACCTCCCCCTCGACAGGGTGGGGAGTCGCCTCGCCTGGGGCGGTTCACCAGCCAAGGACTTCTTTACAATCAAGAAAACTCGCCAAAACATATTTCTCAAGATAGGCGTCGATGATATTGGTTGGTAACCAATTGCATTTCGAGATATTGCCCATGACTACAAAAAGAAGGAACAAGGTGGCTTATTAAAGACCATGTAAGTGGTAACTCGCCAGTTGGGTGATCTACAGTATGTCTACAGGGACATTATGACTCGCCATTCAGTAATCAAAGGCGTATCTATGGGGATATTCTAACTCGCCATGGTGGAAGAAGGTGAGTAGCAACTCTAAAAGGGTTTTTTCCTTAGGGATATTCTCGGAAGGAGGATAAACATGTTTCTAAAAACAAGGAATAAATTACGGATCTATGGGTGGACCAAATTGAAAACATAATGCTTGTCAAAATTATGAAGGCTATGAACGCAAAGATGTGGTAGGGATGCCCTATGGATCTATGAAGTAAAACATCAAATGGCCGGGAGATGCGGTGAAACTACTATGATTTACTACTACGAAGGATCTACCATAAGCATGTTGACGGATCCAAGATAGAGGGGAGATGTTCATCGCATTCCGAGGCTGACCTAGAAGGACATGGGGTTCGAGGTCTAACCCTAATGGAGGAAGGGTGTTTACCTCAGAGAGGAGGACGATCCCAGGAGATGGATGCGGAAGATCCGCGACAGAGACCGCGCCTTCGATTGGCCTGGAGACGCCTGGACTGCAGCGGCTGGTGATGGAGCTTCGGGAACGGCGAGAAGGCCGAAGCGCAGGTGCGAGGAAGACGAAGTTGACGAGGAAGATGAAATGGGGATAGGTGACATCGCCCCACTCCCCTGTGCGGTTATTTAAAGGTCGGGCGCTAGAAATGAAAAGGCAGGCGCGGGAATAGAGGCAACAGATTGAAAACCCGCAATGATGGCGCCTGGATTTTCGGGATAACAAGGTGACAATAAAAGAAGATCCGTTGGGCAATTACATCAACGAATCCCAAAACTGGAGGAAAAATTTGATGTCATTAATAACTACTTGGCGGCTCAGACAATTTATGAGGGATGTAGGCTTGTCATTTGTCAAAACATGAAAGTAATACAAGTCGCCCAAAGTGAGTGTGGTAGTTCATTGGCATGAATAAATTCAAGTCAATTTGGGGCCTAATGTTGGGGATATTAACTGCGGTGTAACCCGTCCTAACTGGGTCGGGTCACTAAAGGGGCAACTCATACATGGTTAATGCAAGCCTTAGCCCAGGGGCCCATGAACCAGATGGGAGTTCAGGATCAATACAGAAGATAAGCCGCCAAGGAGGTTTCCAGTCTTGGAAAGCACGATGACTTAGAGATATGGAAGACCACGATCTGTAGCGTGGCTGGGACTCTTGTAAACCCTAGGGCCTCGGCCTATATATAAAGGCGAGTCTCTGGGGCAGATAGGGCAAGTTAGAAATCATCGAGAGCTAGGTCGGGCGAGTTACGCCCTCCTTGTAATCGAATCCATCATCAATCTACACAAAGCAGGACGTGGGCTTTTACCTCCACACGAGGGGCTGAACCTGGGTAAATCTGAGTCTCGCTTTCGCTCACCCCCTTTGAGTTGCCACCAAGGTGCGATGGCTCCTTCACTAAGTCCTTTCACGAGGACATCTGCCGTGACAAAACCACGACAATGTGAAAACATGGATTCCTTGTTATATCACCCTATTAATGTTATTTAATTTAATGAACCTATATACTTGGTAACAGGTGGAAGGCTAGGCCTTTCTAGTCTGGTGTTTTGTTCCACTTTTGTCACCTTAGTTTCGGCTACCGGTGCTATGTTCCATAAATGAGCGCTCCTAACATGCTTGGGGTTGTTATGGGGACCCCCTAGATTCTCGTTTTAGGATAAAGCTGGTCTGGCAAGGCCCAACTTTGGTACTATATTTGCCCAACATAATAATTCCGTTAATACTGAAAAACATAGGGTATCATGAACCCGAGGAATAATTCAACATAATACAGGGAGGGCCGGTGATGATGGTGCTGGTCCAAACAGAGCAGCTTACTAACTCTACCCGGGGCAACTCGGCGTTTGTCGTGGTAACCATTGTTCATCTATCGTGTCCTGAGAACGAGATACGCGGCTCCTATCGGGGTGTCGGCATGTCGGGCGGCCTTGCTGGACTTGTTTTACCTTTTTCGAGCGTCTTGTGCGAGGGATTCCGAGGATGCTTTGGGTAATCTCGAGGTTGAGGTTTTCCAATAGGATTCCAAAGAGATCACGGGTTTGCGTGATCGAGGTCATTTCGTCACAGCGTGTGGTAGTTTGTGATGGACTAGTTGGAGCACCCCTTCGGGGTTAAAATCTTTCGGAAAGCCGTGCCCACGGTTATGTGGCAACGTGGAAACTTTGTTTAACATCCAGTTCTAGATAACTTGAAGCTAACTTAATTAAAACTTGCCAACTGAGTGCGTAACCATGACTGTCTCTTTAGTGAGCTCCTTCTCCAATCGAGGACACGGTGGGGTTATGCCTGATGTAAGTAGGTGTTCATGATCATTCTATTGATCACTATTAGTTCACGCCCGATATGCGTAGATCATTCCCCTCTTATTCTTGTACTCGTAAGTTAGCCACCTCAAATAATGCTTAGTCGCTTGCTGCAGCCTCACCACTTAACCATACCTCACCTATTAAGCTTTGCTAGTCTTGATACCTTTGGAAATGAGATTGTTGAGTCCCCTCTGGCTTAAAGATTACTACAACACCAGTTGCAGCTACAGATAAAGATTTACTTTGACGTGAGCGAGCTGATTGTGCTATTTGGAGTTTCTTCCTATTCTTCTTCATCGATCTAGGCTGGGTTCCAGGCCGGCAGCCTGCGATAGCAAGGATGGACGTCGTTCTTTTATCGTTTGTTTTCGTCTGTAATCGGACCCTTCTCTTCTTCATGATGATTGTATGTATTGTACTGATGTGACTATGATGTAGCTTGTGGCGAGTGTAAGCCAATTCCGTATACTCATCTTTTTAGTACATCTACTTGTAACGATATCCATTCTTGTGAAATGACGAGATGTGTTTCTATCCCTGTCGAGGCCCCCGCGCCAAAATAAGGATAGGACCGCATCTTGGGCGTTACAGCTACCTTGCTGCATCTATTGTTACTATTGCTACTTGTCACTTGTTACAATTATCTTGCTATCAAACAACTTGTTACTGCTATTCCAATGCTTGCATAAATTACCTTGGTGAAAACCGCTTGTCATTTCCTTCTGCTCCTCATTGGGTTCAACACTTTTGTTAGGGCATATTTCTCCCTAAGTGGTTTTAGTGATTGATGACAATGCCTGTGCGGACTAATCGTGTGCATTGAGCATTTCAGATAATTCCTGTCTAGGCACAAGCGATTCGATGCCCCTCAGAATCTCTCGAAGACGGTTGCTTTCTACGTTTATCTTTGGTGGATTTGAGTCGTAGGAAAGTTGTACTATTAAGAGGGGGCCAGCATCGGAAAGGTTTGGGTGGAATTATCACGTACACATTTATCGCGCCACCTTTCCCTTGCTATAGTGGAGCTCCGTCCTTATCTTTCGTGCCTATGCAAAAGGGCCAACGGTAGTACCTCTCTAGGAGCAGTAGTAATATTTTACTACCACTCCAAGAGCAGTACTACTGCCCTCGTGGTGCTAGTAGTTTTTTACTACCGCTCTGCCAGACTTTTTGCGCATACTTTTCCCCCATAGTATTAGGCACGGTAGTATTTTCTTACTACCGTGGTTGGTGATATGCAGAGCAGAAGTACCGCTCTTAGGAGCGGTAGTACCGCTTGGCATTGCTGTGGTGGGTGTGTAATGGTTGGATTTTACCCCCCCCCCCACACACACACACACTATATATATAGGTGTCTTCTTCCTCTAGAAGCTTACCTCTTACTTCTCCAAGCTCCACTATTGCTCCATAAGCTTATTCTTGCACGATCTCTATCCCTAGCCAATTAAACTTGTTGATTTTCTAGGGATTGCTTGAGAGGGCCTTGATCTACACTTCCACCAAGAGATATTTGATTCCCCCACTATGTTGGAAATATGCCCTAGAGGCAATAATAAAATGGTTATTATCATATTTCCTTGTTCATGATAATCGTCTATTGTTCATGCTATAATTGTATTAACAGGAAACAGTAATACATGTGTGAATAAATAGATCACAATGTGTCCCTAGCAAGCCTCTAGTTAGCTCGCTCGTTAGTCAATAGATGATCATGGTTTCCTGATCATGGGCATTAGATGTCATTGATAACGGGATCACATCATTGGGAGAATGATGTGATGGACAAGACCCAATCCTAAGCATAGCACTAGATCGTATTATTCGTATGCTAAAGCTTTTCTAATGTCAAGTGTCTTTTCCTTCGACCGTGAGATTGTGCAACTCCCGGATACCGTAGGAGTGCTTTGGGTGTATCAAACATCACGACATAACTAGGTGACCATAAAGGTGCACTACGGGTATCTCTGAAAGTGTCTGTTGGGTTGGTACAAATCGAGATCGGGATTTGTCACTCCGTGTGATGGAGAGGTATCTCTGGGCCCACTCGGTAGAACATCATCATGAGCTCAATATGACTAAGGAGTTAGTCACACGATGACGTGCTACGGAACGAGTAAAGAGACTTTCCGGTAACGAGATTGAACAAGGTATAGGTATACCGACGATGGAATCTCGGGCAAGTTCTATACCGACAGACAAAGGGAATTGTATACGGGATTGATTGAATCCTTGACATCATGGTTCATCCGATGAGATCATCATGGAGCAAGTGGGAGCCACCATGGGTATCCAGACCCCGCTGATGGTTATTGGCCGGAGAGGCGTCTCGGTCATGTCTGCGTGTCTCCCGAACCCGTAGGGTCTACACACTTAAGGTTTGATGACGCTAGGGTTATAGGGAATTGTTATACGAGGTTACCGAAAGTTGTTCGGAGTCCCGGATGAGATCCTGGACGTCACGAGGAGCTCCGGAATGGTCCGGAGGTAAAGATTGATATATAGGACGGATGGTTTCGGACACCGGAAGTGTTTCGGGGATCACCGGTAACGTACCGGGACCACCGGGACTACCGGAGGTGGCCCCGGGGGTCCACTGAAGGGGGGCAACGACCCTGGGAGATAAGATGGGCCAAGTGGGGGAGGGAACCAGCCCCTAGGTGGGCTGGTGCGCCTCCCCACTCAGCCCAATGTGCAGGGGAGAGGGAAAGGGGGGCAAACCCTAAGCTAGGTGGGCCTAAGGCCCACCAGGTGGTGCGCCACCCCCTCCCACCCTAGCCGCCGCCCCCTTTCCCATCTGATGGCTGCCACACCACCTAGGGGGGAACCCTAGGGGTGGCGCACCCCCCTCCCCCTCCTCCTATAAATAGAGAGGGGTTTTGGCCCTTGGGAGACAGACTTCTCCCTCTCCCTCGGCGCAGCCCTGCCCTTCTTTCTCCTCCTCTCTGCCGGTGCTTGGCGAAGCCCTGCCGGGATACCTCGTCTCTCCATAGACACCACGCCGTTGTGCTGCTGGAGTTCATCCCCAACCTCTCCCTCCTCCTTTCTGGATCAAGGTGCGGGAGACGTAACCGGGCTGCACGTGTGTTGAACGCGGAGGTGCCGTAGTTCGACACTAGATTGGAATCACACCGCGATCTGAATAGCCATGAGTACGACTCCATCAACCGCGTTCTAGTAACGCTTCCGCTTAGCGATCTTCAAAGGTATGAAGATGCTCTTACCCCTCTCTCGTTGTTGGTCTCTCCATAGGAAGATCTGAATATGCGTAGGAAAATTTTGAATTTATGATGCGTTACCGAACAGTGGCATCCGAGCCAGGTTTTCTATGCGTAGATTCTATGCACGAGTAGAACAAAAAAGTTGTGGGCGATGATTTGTCAATTTTCTTGCCGCTACTAGTCTTATTCTTTTCTGGCGGTATTGTGGGATGAAGCGGCCCGGACCGACTTTACACGTACGCTTACGTGAGACTGGTTCCACCGACAGACATGCACACCGTGCATAAAGGTGGCTAGCGGGTGTCTGTCTCTCCTACTCTAGTCGGATTGGATTTGATGAAAAGGGTCCTTATGAAGGGTAAATAGCTTTGGCATATCATCGTTGTGTCTGTCACGTAGGTAAGAAGGCTTTCTTGCTAGAAACCCAAATCAGCCACGTAAAACTTGCAACAACAATTAGAGGACGTCTAACTTGTTTTTGCAGGGTTTGACATGTGATGTGATATGGCCAAAGTTGTGATGTTGCATGTATGATGTATGAGAAGATCATGTTATTGTAATAGGTTTCATGACTTGCATGTCGATGAGTATGACAACCGGCAGGAGCCATAGGAGTTGTCTTAATTTATTGTATGAGATGCAACACCATGTGCTTACTACTTTTACTTCATTGCTAAGGTTAGCTATAGTAGTAGTGATAGTAGTAGTTGGCGTGACGACTTCACGGAGACACGATGATGGAGATCATGGTGTCACGCCGGTGACGATGATGATCATGCGATGCCTGAAGATGGAGATCCAAAGGGCAAAGATGATAATGGCCATATCATGTCACTATATGATTGCATTGTGATGTTTATCATGTTTTCATCTTATTGCTTAGAACGGCGGTAGCATAATAAGATGATCCCTCTTAAAATTTCGAGAACGTATTCCCCTAAGTGTGCACCGTTGCGAAGGATCGTTGTCTCAAAGCACCACGTGATGATCGGGTGTGATAGATTCTAACGTTCGCATACAACGGGTGTAAGCCAGATTTACACACGCGAAACACCTAGGTTGACTCGACGAGCTTAGCATGTACAGACATGACTTCGAATACAAGAGACCGAAAGTTCGAACATGAGTCGTATGGTTGAATACGATCAACATGAAGTTGCTCACCATGGTGACTAGTCCGTCTCACGTGATGATCGGACACGGGTTAGTCAACATCGATCGTGTATCACTTAGATGACTAGAGGGATGTCGATTTAAGTGGGAGTTCATACTTAATTTGATTAAATGAACATAATTGTCATGAACTTAGTCTAAAATTTGTCTTTATAAATATTGTAGATGGCCAACGTCAACCTCAATTTCAACGCATTCCTAGAGAAAAACAAGCTGAAAGATGATGGTAGCAACTATGCGGACTGGGTTCGCAACTTGAAGCTCATCCTTGAAGCAGCTAAAAAGGCTTATGTCCTTGATGCGCCGCTAGGTGACCCTCCCGCTCCCGTGGCAGCCCAGGACATTCTGAACGTCTGGCAAACGCGGAGTGATGACTACTCTCTGGTTAGGTGTGGCATGTTATACAGTTTAGAAACGGGGCTCCAAAGGCGTTTTGAGCAACACGGAGCATATGAGATGTTCCAAGAGCTGAAGCTAGTTTTCCAAGCTCATGCCCGTGTCGAGAGATATGAAGTCTCTGACAAGTTCTTTAGCTGTAAGATGGAGGAGAACAGTTCTGTCAGTGAGCACATACTCAAAAGGTCTGGGTTACACGGTCGTCTGACTTCACTTGGAGTCGAACTTCCGGATGATGCTATAATTGACAGAATCCTCCAGTCTCTCCCACCAAGCTACAAAGGCTTTGTGCTTAACTACAACATGCAAGGGATGGAGAAGACCATTCCCGAGTTGTACTCGATGCTCAAGTCTGCATAAGTAAAAATCAAGAAAGAGCATCAAGTGTTGATGGTCAACAAGACCACTAGTTTCAAGAAGGGTAAGGGTAAGAAGAACTTCAAGAAAGACGACAAAGCTGTTGCCGCGCCCGGTAAGCCAGATGCCGGGAAGAAGAAAAAGAATGGACCCAAGCCTGAGACTGAGTGCATCTATTGCAAGGGAAAAGGTCACTGGAAGCGGAACTGCCCCAAATACTTAGCGCACAAGAAGGCCAGCAACGTTAAAGGTATATGTGATATACATGTTATTGATGCGTACCTTACCAATGCTCGTAGTAGCTCCTGGGTATTTGATACCGGTGTTGTTGCTCACATTTGCAACTCAAAGCAGGAACTGCGGAATAAGCGGAGACTGGCCAAGGACGAGGAGACGATGCGCGTCGGGAATGGTTCCAAGGTCGATGTGATCGCCGTCGGCACGCTACCTCTACATCTACCGTCGGGATTAGTTTTAAACCTTAATAATTGTTATTTAGTACCAGCTTTAAGCATGAACATTGTATCAGGGTCTTTCTTAATGCAAGACGGCTACACATTTAAGTCAAAGAATAATGGTTGTTCTATTTATATGAGTGATATGTTTTATGGTAATGCTCCGCTGGTGAATGGTTTATTCTTGATGAATCTCGATCGTGATGTTACGCATATTCATAGTGTGAGTACCAAAAGATGTAAAGTTGATAATGATAGTCCCACATACTTGTGGCACTGCCACCTTGGTCATATCGGCGTTAAGCGCATGAAGAAGCTCCATACTAATGGACTATTAGAGTCTCTTGATTTTGAATCATTTGACACATGCGAACCGTGCCTCATGGGCAAGATGACTAAGACTCCATTCTCAGGACTAATGGAGAGAGCAACCGACTTATTGGAAATAATACATACTGATGTGTGTGGTCCGATGAACATTGAAGCTCGCGTTTATCGTTATGTTCTCACTCTCACCGATGATTTGAGCAGGTATGGGTATATCTACTTGATGAAGCACAAATATGAGACGTTTGAAAAGTTCAAGGAATTTCAGAGTGAGGTTGAGAATCAACGTGACAGAAAAATTAAATGTCTACGATCTGATCGTGGAGGAGAATATTTGAGTCACGAGTTTGGCACACACCTAAGGAAGTGTGGAATCGTTTCACAACTGACGCCGCGTGGCACACCGCAACGCAACGGAGTGTCTGAACGTCGTAACCGCACTTTATTAGATATGGTACGATCTATCATGTCTCTTACCGACTTACCGCTATCATTTTGGCGATACACATTAGAAACTGCAGCATTCACTTTGAATAGGGCACCGTCTAAATCCGTTGAGACGACACCGTATGAACTATGGTTTGGCAAGAAACCTAAGTGAATAGGGCACCGTCTAAATCCGTTGAGATGACACATGTGAATCGGAGTACATAGCTGCTTCAGAAGCAGCTCATGAAGGAATTTGGATGAAGGAGCTCATCACCGACCTTGGAGTGGTTCCAAGCGCGTCGGGTCCAATGGCACTCTTCTGTGATAACACTGGGGCCATTGCCATAGCCAAGGAGCCCAGGTTTCACCGGAAGACGAAGCACATCAAACGCCGCTACAACTCCATCCAGGACCATGTCCAGAGTGGAGTGACAGATATTTCTAAAGTACACACGGATCTAAATATTGCAGATCCGTTGACTAAACCTCTTCCACGAGCAAAACATGATCAACACCATAATGCTATGGGTGTTCGATACATCACAATGTAACTAGATTATTGACTCAAGTGCAAGTGGGAGACTGTTGGAAATATGCCCTAGAGGCAATAATAAAATGGTTATTATCATATTTCCTTGTTCATGATAATCATCTATTGTTCATGCTATAATTGTATTAACAGGAAACAGTAATACATGTGTGAATAAATAGATCACAATGTGTCCCTAGCAAGCCTCTAGTTAGCTAGCTCGTTAGTCAATAGATGATCATGGTTTCCTGATCATGGGCATTAGATGTCATTGATAACGGGATCACATCATTGGGAGAATGATGTGATGGACAAGACCCAATCCTAAGCATAGCACTAGATCGTATTGTTCGTATGCTAAAGCTTTTCTAATGTCAAGTGTCTTTTCCTTCGACCGTGAGATTGTGCAACTCCCGGATACCGTAGGAGTGCTTTGGGTGTATCAAACGTCACGACGTAACTGGGTGACTATAAAGGTGCACTACGGGTATCTCCGAAAGTGTCTGTTGGGTTGGTACAAATCGAGATCGGGATTTGTCACTCCGTGTGACGGAGAGGTATCTCTGGGCCCACTCGGTAGAACATCACCATGAGCTCAATATGACTAAGGAGTTAGTCACACGATGACATGCTACGGAATGAGTAAAGAGACTTACCGGTAACGAGATTGAACAAGGTATAGGTATACCGATGATCGAATCTCGGGCAAGTTCTATACCGACACACAAAGGGAATTGTATACGGGATTGATTGAATCCTTGACATTGTGGTTCATCCGATGAGATCATCATGGAGCAAGTGGGATCCACCATGGGTATCCAGACCCCGCTGATGGTTATTGGCCGGAGAGGCGTCTCGGTCATGTCTGCGTGCCTCCCGAACCCGTAGGGTCTACACACTTAAGGTTCGATGACGCTAGGGTTATAGGGAATTGTTATACGAGGTTACCGAAAGTTGTTCGGAGTCCCGGAAAAGATCCTGGACATCACGAGGAGCTTCGGGATGGTCCGGAGGTAAAGATTGATATATAGGACGGATGGTTTCAGACACCGGAAGTGTTTCGGGCATCACCGGTAACGTACCGGGACCACCGGGACTACCGGAGGTGGCCGCGGGGGTCCACCGAAGGGGGCAATGACCCCGGGAGGTAAGATGGGCCAAGTGGGGGAGGGAACCAGCCCCTAGGTGGGCTGGTGCGCCTCCCCACTCAGCCCAATGCGCAGGGGAGAGGGAAAGGGGGGCAAACCCTAAGCCAGGTGGGCCTAAGGCCCACCAGGTGGTGCGCCACCCCCTCCCACCCTAGCCGCCGCCCCCCTTTCCCATCTGGTGGCTGCCGCACCACCTAGGGGGGAACCCTAGGGGTGGCGCACCCCCTCCCCCTCCTCCTATAAATAGAGAGGGGTTTTGGCCCTTGGGAGACAGACTTCTCCCTCTCCCTCGGCGCAGCCCTGCCCTTCTTTCTCCTCCTCTCTGCCGGTGCTTGGCGAAGCCCTGCCGGGAGACCAAGTCTCTCCATCGACACCACGCCGTCGTGCTGCTGGAGTTCTTCCCCAACCTCTCCCTCCTCCTTGCTGGATCAAGGTGCGGGAGACGTAACCGGGCTGCACGTGTGTTGAACGCGGAGGTGCCATAGTTCGGCACTAGATCGGAATCACACCGCGATCTGAATCGCTGCGAGTACGACTCCATCAACCGCATTCTAGTAACGCTTCCGCCTAGCGATCTTCAAAGGTATGACGATGCTCTTACCCCTCTCTCGTTTCTGGTCTGTCCATAGGAAGATCTGAATATGCGTAGGAAAATTTTGAATTTATGTTGTGTTACCCAACACACTAATCCCTTGCGGATCTTGTTACTCTTGGGTGTTCGAGCACCCTAGACGGTTGAAGTCACCTCGGAGCCACATTCCATTGTGGTGAAGCTTCGTAGTCTTGTTGGGAGCCTCCAAGCTTTGTGTGGAGATATCCCTAACCTTGTTTGTAAAGGTCCGGTCGCCGCCTTCAAGGTCACCAATAGTGGAATCACGGCATCTCGCATTGTGTGAGGGCGTGAGGAGAATAAGGTGACCCTAGTGGCTTCTTGGGGAGCATTGTGCCTCCACACAGCTCCAACGGAGACGTACTTCCTGTCAAAGGGAAGGAACTTCAGTAACACATCCTTGTCTCCACCAGTTCCACTTGCGGTTATCTCTTACCTTTACTTTATACATGTTATTGTTGTGGTGTATTCTTTGCTTGCACTTGTTTTCCTTGTAGTTAGCATCATATAGGTTGCTCACCTAGTTGTTCACATGGAGAACCTTTTGTTGCTAATGCTAATTTTTTAAGACAAGCTAAAAAATGGTAGTTGCCTATTCACAAACCCTCTAGTCAACCAGATTGATCCTTTCAATTGGTATTAGAGCCACGTCTCTTTATTAAGGATTACACCACCCGAAGAGTATGGTTGACGATGGTGAGGTTCGAACCGAAGGGTCCGAGACCGTGGAGTTGGTTTCGGTCACACGGGACGATTTGAATGAGGCCATGGCTTCACTCAAGACGTCCGTGATGACCGAAGTGAAATTCATGCTTAAAGAATTACTTGAGGGGATGAGGAATTATCCCGACCCGTTGCTTGTGGCTAAACCCACCTCATCGGTGTCAGAGGCCAATTTTGACAAGGAAGCGGCTAAAGGTACTCAAACTTCCTACCCTCATGACAAGAATGTGACGGGGACTTTTGCCTCGGTTCCCCCTCCCCCGGTCTATGGAGGACCGGTTCCTACACCGCATATTAATAACCTAGGACCTCCTCCAAAACTTGTTAAAGGTGATTTTGCTAACTGGTTTTTTCCATCAAGTCTCATTTGAATCATAGCTCAACAAATCTTTAGAGAATCATCGAACAAGGCTATTGCCCTCATGATCCAAGGAACCTTATTCCGAGAGAAGAGGCGGACAACTAATACAATCATTATGCATTGTTCATCCTTCAATCCGCGGTTCCACCAGAAGATCTCCCACACTTGCGCCCCTTCACTCGTGCAAAGGATTGTTGGGAGCACATGATGGTGTTGTACAAGGGGAGCTCAAGCATTCAACGGTCTAACTTTGAAGTGGTCCTTGATCAGGCAATGAGTTTGTGATGCTAGAAGATGAGGACCCCCGTGATCTCTATCGAAGGGTGAATGCCCTCGCTGTTGCTCTCTAAGACCATGTGAGCAAAGATACAGATGACACTTGGATCAAGCGCAAGTTTCTCAAGGCCATCATGCCTTTCAACAAAGCCATGTCTTCCGTCATTCGACAAAGACCAGATTTCCACTCCTTGACCTCAGACGAAGTGTTGGATGAGTTCATTGCTATGTATATTATGAACAAGACCACCGACAATGCCCTTGCTCGTGTCCGGTTAAAAACAGCACCACCCAACCTTGCCTTAAATACCAAGGCCATTGTTGATGAAGAAGAAGAGGAAGAAGATGGCTGCCCCGAAGACACAAAATACGCTTATCATGAGCACATGTCTCTTGCTTCAAGGCAGTTTTGGGGAAACAAAAGAAACTCAAGGCCCAACTTCTCCAAGGACAACTGAAGTGGGTCCAAGAACAAACAACGAGTACGGACATGCTACAACTGCGGTAATGTGAGTCACTTTGTGGCAGATTGTCCTTACGATAAGAGGGAAGATAACGGGGGCAAGCTCATTTGCAAGGACTGGGCCAAGTCTTTCCCTAGGAGGAACACCTTCACCAATAAGAATGATCCAAGGGGCTTGGTGGCCCATGAAGAGTACACCTACGATGATGACGTAGACGATACAGGACGTGAGGGGATGGCAACGGCTACCGTCGCCATTGCCACTTCCTCCCCCAAGGTATCTCTCTTCGGCGCCACCAACGAGAACCGTATCGCCAAGTGCCTCATGGCCAAAGGTATCAATAAGGTAACCCCCAGCATCAAGACCACTCTCACTGCCTCTCCTTCTTTGTTAGACTGTGTTGATAATAGTGAGGTAGTGGAACTTGATGAAAATGAGTTTGATAAATTCCTGTGTAAGATCAAAGGTGAAACCAAAAGACACTTTGTTGCTCTTTTGGAACAACTTGGTGAAGCCAATGATCTCATTGAGAATCATGAGGATACCATCTCCAAGATGCAAGAACATAATCGCGATTACGCCGATGAGATAGTAGAACTATCCATTGCTCTAGAATAAGAGTGTGGTCTTCGTTTGGCTCTTGAGGAGTCACACAACGTTGATCATGCTAAATTACAAAAAGATCTTG
Organism: Hordeum vulgare subsp. vulgare; assembly: GCF_904849725.1. Classification (NCBI taxonomy): domain Eukaryota; kingdom Viridiplantae; phylum Streptophyta; class Magnoliopsida; order Poales; family Poaceae; genus Hordeum; species Hordeum vulgare. Next base: position 355,835,725 of record NC_058519.1, on the reverse strand, counting down.
ATCATGCTAGTGTTCTTACTCGTGTGCTTAAATCTGAGAAGGTTGCACTTGGGGTTGGCCATGATAGACTCAAGGAAGAATTTGACATACTTGACAAGGCCCACAAAGTCTTGAAAAGTGCTCATTCCTCCCTTAAGGAGTCTCATGATCAACTCCAAGTAAAACTAACCAAGGAGATTTCTACTTGTCCTCCTTTTGTTTTAATTGATAATGCTTGTGCTACTAACCCTTGTTGTGAGCGTGTGCATCTTGTGGAGGATAATGCCAAGTTGAAAGAACGACTTGAAAAGGGCCTTGTGACGTGAATCCAAGGCGAGAAAAATCTAAATGATCTTTTGAGTAATCAAAAGGAAGTTGCAGGAAAGAAAGGACTTGGGTTTGCACCCAAGTCTAAGAAAAAAAAAGAAAAACAAGACCAAGCTATCTTCCTCTCTTAGGATATCTTTGTCAAAGAGGGTGAGAGTACTCATAAGAAGATGAAGAACAAGAAAGGGGGTGACAATGCCAAGAAGGGCAAAACCACCCCCACCAACACTGTCGGCGATCTTAACCTCTCTTATGTTTTATGTCGTGCTAGTGATGGGCATGCTTATGCCAAATTTGTCGGTTCTTATTTTGAGTACATTTAGTGTGCTATTTGGGTTCCTAAGACCCTTGTTTCTAACATCAAAGGACCCATTCAAAAATGGGTACCTAAATCCAAGCATTGATCTCTTGCAGGAGTTTGCTTCCGGTAGAGTGTCATGGTTGCTCGATAGTGGAGCAAAAAATCATATGACCGGGATCAAGGACTTGGTCGTGATGTGCATCCAATACCATCTATCCCCACCCATGTCCAATTTGTTGATGCTTCAACATCTAAGGTAATGGGATTTGGTAAGGTGGTCATCTCTCAAGATTTATCTATAGAGACGGCCATGCTTGTTGAGTTGCTTGCATACAATTTACTTTCCGTTCGTCAACTTGCAATTATGGGCTTTGCCACATTCTTTAATCTTGATACCGTGGCTCTTTTGTGGAGCAAGACTCTTAAAGTAGCCTTTGTTGGATATGTCGAGAACGGTCTCTATGTAGTGAACTTTTCGGAGCGACCTACTAAGATTGTGACTTGTCTAATGGCTAAAGTTAATGTGGGTTGGCTATGGTATCGCCGACTAGCCCATGTCAATATGAGATCTTTGCGAAGTCTCCTCAAAGGGGACCATGTTCGTGGACTAATAAATGTGAGTTTTGCTAGAGACCGTGCTTGCAGTGCTTGTATTGAAGGGAAGCTTCATGAAACAGCTCACCGTCCCACAATCAACCATATCAATCCTTTCATTCTTACTTATCAAAAGGACTATGATTGATCCCCCATACTTGTGGGTCATCAATGCGATAGCCGGTCCTTGGCACATACAACGAATCCTTCACTAGGAAGGTTCTTCTTGGAGCTCTTCCAGCAGCCAATGGCTTCATCAGCACTTGCATCATATGAACTAGGAATTTAGGTTCTTCATACATACGTTTTGCACCATCCTGAGGAGGGTCAACATGGAGAGCACGAAGCAGTTCACTGGCTGGTGCTTTGTAATGAGTGTCTTCAGTCATCAAGTCCAGGATCCATGTATTGATGTGAGGGGCCTCACCATAGATGTGTAAAGTTTCATATAATTGAAGAATTAGCTCTTCATTCCATTCACATATATGAGTGTAAAATCCCAACAGACCTACATCAAAGAGAACACGTAGCACCGGTGTGAAGCATGGGATTGAATCCATGTCCACATGAGGAATTTCTCGATGCTGGAAGAGTTTGTTCTTGTCAAACATCACTAAGGCATATAAATTGATTTGATTTGAAGTCCAAAACCTCTTCCTTTTGATTCCAGCTAAGTCATACGAGTGAAGAAATGATGCTCAGCGAAGAAATCTGCCTTGTTGAACTAGGGTCTCTTTGTGCCTTTGAAAGGTAGTGAGGGATTTGGCTGAACATTTGGTTTGAAACACAACATACTAGACCTAGGCACATTTTTAGTGACTCTAGACTAAGGAATTTGTACAGTAAGTTCCACAACAGGTTCCTCAACAATTGTGTGAATTGTGATTTCTTCAGCTGATGCGGATGGAATTTCTTGAGTTATGGATTTGAGGAAGTGGGACGTCCACGAGATTCAGTGGGAATTTCTTTAGTCTTAGCAGGAGACCGAGGAATTCGAGTGATGGGTGTGGTAATTGGTGAATTTGGCTGGGTTGACTCCCAATATTCATCATTGATCAGTGGAGTTATTGATCCAATATCCACATCCTCATCCATTTCTTCAACTACAACCTCTTGAGCAGTGAACTAAGGTTGGGGTGATGATACCTATGAAGGTGGAGCATTTGCTTCAACGTGAATTTGTTCATCCACATGCTCTAAGGAAGCAGCACAGTGGGTTTCTCCTTCTTCATCATTTGGCAAGACATAGTGTTCACTAAATGGAACAATCTCATAAGATGGCACACACCAGATTGGTGTTGCATCTATTGGCTCATCTGAGGAACTTGGCAAAGTCCCTAGTTTCTTTGCAGCTGAGGTTTTTGCAATTTTTGGTGCCTTTATCTTCTTAGATGCCTCATTTTCTATAGATTTCGTTTCTTCATTTCTGATGCATAAGGAAGGGTGGTTGTCTTCATCCTTGAAGATTTTGCAGGAGTTGTTGTGGAGGATGAAGGCGGGCCAGTTTCTTCAGACCCGACTGATGCAGTCGCGTGGTGTATTTCTTTAGGCACAACATTGAGAGTTGCCCTGGCAGATTCTTCAGGAGCATGTATTTCTTCAGATGCACTCGTCGTTTCTTCAGGAATATGAATTTCTTCACAAGACCTGTCAGTTTCTTGAGCGGGCTGAGCAGACGAGCTATCCTCAGGAATCTGTGGTTGCGATCTTGCTGCAATCCTAAAATTGTGATCAGCTAAAACAACATTAGCCTTGTTGATGAATTTGACCCAGTCAGGATTGTAGCAGTGATATTCATTGCTGAGGTTTTTGATCTCCTTTTGCATTGTAACAAGCTGCTTAGGAGTTAAGCTGAGAAAGTTGTTCTTCAAGAATCTTTAATTTTGTAGCTGAGACTTTCTGACTTGGCATGCAGTCTCATATTTCCACTTTTCTTCAACAATGAAAGCTGCCAGAACATGACTTGGACCAGGAGGCAAATTCAAATCATCAATAGGCGTGTTTGGATCCTGGTGCCACATGTCAATGTAATCAAGCACATCCTTTGGATTCAAAAGAAGAGGGATTTGAGTACCCTTAGCTTCAGCAACTCTTTGTTGCTTGTTTCTAATGATTTCATCAAGTTCTTCATCATCCTTAGATGCTGAAAGAACATGAAAGACAACCTGCTTCTTATGAGGACTTGGTCTTTGACATTGTCATGTAGTCCTCTTAGTCTTTAGAGTAGCGGCACTTGAAGAAGGGCGCTGAGGCTGTTTTTGATGCCTTTGAGATAATTGAAAAACCAACAGTCCGCTAACATGTTGCAAGATTTACCAGACTTGATGATTTTGTGGCAGGGGCTGAAGAAGTTGCAACTATTGAGGAAAAAATTGGGCTAAGGACTTTGCAGCTGAGGAACTTGTCCATGAGGGCATTGAGATTGAAGACTTTGGATTCACAGCTGATTTCTTGGACATTGCCTTTTTAGGCCCTTTGCCACTTGTAGAGGCCTCAGAAGCAACATCATGAGAGTACTCACTAAGTTTCTTCACTACATTAGCATCTCGCTTCTGCAGTTTAGCCCGTGCATCGTCCATTCTTGAGGGAATTCCTCTCCTCACCTGATGCTTGTGGGATCAGCTCTTTGGCCTTCAACCAATGGAGGTCTTTGGCAGGGAAGATTAACTGCGAATTTCTTCATGTATTTTGGAGTGACATATATGTATGCCCTCCATTCCTTTGACCATCTCATCTCAATATTTTTAGACGCGTTTTACACTGCTTGTAGGTTTCTTTGCCATGTGTGGCTTCATTAGGTCTGCAATATTCATCATATATGTCCTTTGGAATTTCAAAAGCAGTATGCACTTCTGGCTTCTTTCCTACTTGTTGAGGTATTTTGCTACTTGCCATTTTCCTTAACTAAGGACCTTGAACTTTTGAGGATTCTAAGGATGTATGCAACTATTCTTCGAGGAATGTTGCAAATGAGTTAAGTTGATGAGAACCTAGTGATTCATCAGCAGACATTTGTACGTGTGAATAGAGTATAGGTGCAAAGAATTTGAAGAGGTAATATGCGTTTTCAGATATATTTTTAAAAAGTATATCAGGTTGAGGAATATGACAAAAATATTTTTGAAGATTTCCACTAAGTGTTCTTGTCTTAGGTTCCAGAGTTGTGCAGATTTGACAATTCACACAATTAAGGAATCTTGAAAAAATTTACTTAGTGAAGAAAATCAAGACAGAGTAGATATAAAGTGTTTTGTGGAATCGATTGTTGAAGAATAAAGACATTTTAGGATTTTGTGGCAACATAAAGATCAAAATAAAATTAGATTTTAATTACCCTTTACGAAGAACTCGATGAACTAGGAGTAAGAGTGGGGAAATTCGTCAGTCCAGATCTCCTATGCCCTAACAAGGCAGCGGAAGACAGCTACAACGGTGGCAGAGTGAGGATTTTCGCAGTCGGCACGAGTACGCCGGTGAGGAGGTCGAGGCACTGAAGCTCTTCCTCTATGACGAGTGGCGCTAGGTCTAAGCTCAAGAGTGATGGGAGTAAATGGAGTAACTTTGAGCAATGAAAGGGCGTATTTATAGGGAGGAGAAAAACTAAACAGTCCAAAGATTTTGGACATGTATAACCTTGACCCTTGTTATCCTATCGACATGTGTCACCCACGTACAAAGTAGTTGAGATAGTGGGGGTCGTGGGTGATTAGTTTAATCCAACCATGGGAAGTTGGATAAATTTGAGCAGCATCGGCCAAAAATTTGACATTAAAATTTTAATGTTTCGTTCGCAAATTCTTCAACTGACAAGGTCACAGTGAAGATTTTGAATGAGTTTTAAATAGAATGCATATGAAGAATTTGTGAATGGACTGGGCTGAGTTTAGCATAGAGGGAGACGAGTCCGATCACATTCATTTAGAATTTGTGAATGGATTTGCTATCAACACAAGCTAGGGTGGTTGTTATTTGAACCCTTTGTTTGCATCGAGATCCGGACTTTCTTGTAGATTTGCTATCAACACTAGCTAGGAAAGAGAAGGGACCAGATCCCAACACATAACATGCAACACTAATTGCAGTCGCTCCAGCGTAACTTTATATCTTCACTTTTCTGTCTCTCTCTCTCTCTCTCTGTGACATCCCGATGCCGACGTTCCAGAAGATCCCCCCTTTATTCCGTTTTCGTCGTGTGTCTATTTTTATTTGTCGCATCATCATCGCATCATGCGCATCATCAGCATTGCATCGGCATCCCGTTGCCGCTAGTTTTCAAACTTGCATCCGTTGTTAGTTGACGGTTTTCTCTGTGTTCGTTGTTGCCCGTTCTCAGCCCGACCACACACGCAAGCGACCGCGGCATCGTCAAAACCTGTTTTTAAAAGTGCGTGAAAATATTCTCTGATTGAGTTGAAACTTGGCGTGCGGTCTTATTTTATTATAACTAGGCCGCCTGTCAAGTTTCGTCGCAATCGGAGTGCGTCTGGTACCCGAACGGTCGACCGTAGCGGCACCGTATTCGGTCTATCGTCGAACGTCTCTCGTTGTTTTAAACTCCGTCGCCGGGTTGCCCGATTTCCCTCTCATCTCCTCCTATCTCCTCTCCACAGTGCACCGACCTGCCCGCAACCTAGTCTGGACCGTCCCTCGGACCCGAACCGGGCGGTCGTGACCGTTGGATCCGAATCAACCCCGTTTTACTGCAAACCGTCATCGGTTTGTTCATTGGACTCCCTAACCTAATTATCTCGACCATCTGATCTAAATCGGAGGGTCGAGATGCCCCCAAAGCTAACCCATTTGCGATATATAGATCAACCCCTGACCTAAACCCCAAAATCTAGGACTCCTGCCCCGTCGCGCCGCCAGCCAGCCACGAGTCACCTCCCACCTCGGGATCTCCCAGATCCACAGCCGTTCCGACCACCTCCTGCATTTTTTCACCAGCCAGCCCAATCCCTCCATTCCATCCAACCAGCAACCTCTCCATCGATCCCCGGATCCGCAGCCTCTAGCCCACACCTCTTCTGCTTGAGCACCCGAGGGCCCTCGCCCGCGCATCCCCTGCCACGCCGTCGTCGGCGACCGCACGAGTAGGCCGACCCTCACCGCTCACAGGAGACGAGAACCCCCAGCAAGAACTCCTCGCCACGCCCTCCTTTGTTTTTTTCTTTTCTCTCCCTTCTCCTGGTTTCTCTCTTTCCTAAGATATCCTATTTTCTCTTGTCGACCAAGGAGTTGGACCAGCCATGGCGACCTAGCGCCAGAGCATCTCGGACTCGTGCCTCCCGACGGGCCTCCCTTGCGCTGCCCGCCCTCGCCGTCCTCTCAACGGTGAGCCGTCGTCGCCTCTTTCCCGTCTCCCCTCTTTCTCTCCCTCCTTCTCTCCTCTGAATCTTCAGTGACTCCCGTTTACAGAGACTCTCCCCATGGCCGCCTCTGTGAGCCATCGTCCCGTCTCTGGAAGGAGCTCCCGTCGTTGGAACGGATCAGCCCCGACCCCGCCTCAATCCACAGCCGTTGCTTCGTGTCTCTCGCGTCACGCCAGGGCCCTCCTCTGCTTCTTCTCGCCATGGCCGCGACCTGCAATTCCCCTCTGTAAGCAGCCCCTCTGATCTGAAGTTTGTGCATTTTTTTCTTCATAGATCCGTTCTGGAGTATGCAATATTTAGCAGAGCCACAGAGTTCGTTCATAAAACTTGCTAGCTGAGCTGGTCGTTGCACGCGTTGTTAATCTGGGTGGTGTGGGTTCGAATCCCAGCTGCTCCTATTTTCTTTTGCCATATTCATCTTGTTTTCAGTCAGGTTCGGTCGAGCTGTAGTTTTAGTTAAGTCTGAACTGGAATTTGATCAGATTAACTTCTTATTCTAATGGTTAGCGCTTGTGGGTTGCATCCAAGGGATCTCGGGTTCAAATCCCAGAATTCCTTTTTCTAATTTTTGCACAACCATGGCTAGCCCCGTTTCAGGCTTAGCGTGTGTGTATGCTCATCTAGCGAAGGAACTTAGTTGTATCACCATCACCCCACCTAGCCCAGTTGGTCAACCGAGTGAGCTAGCACGATCAGGTCTCTGGTTCGAATCACATGCACCACACATTTTGTTTCACTGTTTCCTTTTTATTTTTGCATTCACATCTGCACTACGCCATTTAGCTAGTTCTTCTAAATTGACTAATTTATATTGTTAGTAACACATGTGGTAGCCCAACTGGTATGTTTGCTTGCTTACCACCTAGAGGTTGTGGGCTCGATTCCCGGGCTACCCAATTTCTTTGCCATATTTTTTTTTCCTTTTGTTAGGCTCATACACACACTCAACCCCTCGGGTTTGATTTAATTTTGGGCGCTTCACTATGTTGCAATTCAGCCCATGCATATTCATGTCTTATTTTTCCTGTTGTGATTTTTTTTCGAGGCATGCTTTGTTGTATGTCTTGCGAGTTGTTCATCTCGTAGATGCCATGCTAGTTGCACATTGTCCCTTTTTTCCATGCCTGACACATGGGAACCCGGTAACCGAGATCACCCCATCATTCTTGGCATGACACGCACACGCTCTCAATTCGTTGGCACCGATACCTCATCGAGTTATCGGGACCGAAACGTTGCCGTGGCATCGTTTCCGTTTTGCCGCCATGGTTCCCTTTCGTTCGCCATGGAAACACATGCTTCATATCCTTCTTGCCAGCGTTTTCATAATTGCATGCATGTTGCATTCATGGCATAATATCTTGTGTCGCACGTATGTTTTAACCGTAGCTCCGTTAGCGATGACCTATATGTGAAAACCGGCTAGTATGACGTGTAGAATCACCCGTTTCACCTCTTGCCTTGTTTAAACAACATTTAATATTGTCGTGTACCTAATCGGGATAGAACTAAATAATTCGTATGTAGTTTCGTCAATATGCAACTCGTTGCATATTGAACTTCACTTAATGTGTAGTGTTTGATTGTTGTGAATTGCCATGCCATGTCTTGCATATATTCAACTGATCTTGCATCATACGTGGATTGCATCTTGTCGTGCATATGCCGTGATAGATTTCCGCAAGCGTGTCGGAATGTGAGGACCCGTTCGACTACGTCGGTTCATCTGCTTCACGGAGTCATTCTTCTTCTCAGCGGGATCTCAGGCAAGATGACCATTTCCCCAGATACCATTACTATCATTGCCATGCTAGTTTTATCGCTTCTATCGGTTATGTCTCGTTGCCTACCACCTGTTAAATATCAACCTCGCAACAATGCCATGAAAACCTTCAACCTGTTCACGACCTAGCGAACCACTGATTGGCTATGTTACCGCTTGCTTAACCCTGTGTAGAGTTGCTAGTTGTTGGTGCAGTTGCTTCCATGTGATAACATGGGTTCCTTGTCATATCACCCTATTAAATGCTATTTAATTTAATGCACCTATATACTTGGTAAAAGGTGGAAGGCTCGGCCTTTCTAGACTGGTGTTTTGTTCCACCTTTGCCCCCTTAGTTTCGGCTACCGGTGTTATGTTCCATAATTGAGCGCTCCTAACACGATCGGGGTTGTTATGGGGACCCCCTTGATAATTCGTTTTAGATTAAGACTGGTCTGGCAAGGCCCAACTTTGGTACTACATTTTCCTAAACACCTAATAAAATTGCATAGGGACTTTCCGGACCCCGAGGATAATTTAATCAACCCCTGGGTCAGTGCTCCTCATGAGTGTTGGTCCAAACTGGCAGACTATGGGGCCACCGCGGGGCAACCCGAGGTTTGGTTCTCCTAGTGTGACCAATCCGTCGTGTCCTGAGAACGAGATACGCGGCTCCTATCGGGATCGTCGACACGTGGGGCGGCCTTGCTGGATTAGTTTTACCTTTGACGAAATATCTTGTGCATCGGGATTCCGGTGATGCTTTGGGTAATCTCAGAGTTGAGGTTTTCCACTAAGGAATCCGACGAGATCGCGAGTGTCGTGATTGAGGATTTCTATGCGGCTTGTGGTAATTTGTGATGGACTAGTTGGAGCACCCCTGCAGGGTTAAATCTTTCGGAAAGTTGTGCCCGTGGTTATGTGGCAACGTGGAAACTTTGTTTAACACTGGTTCTAGATAACTTGAAGTTAACTTAATTAAAATGTGACATTTGTGTGCGTAACCGTGACTGTCTCTTTCGTGAGTTCCTTCTCCGATCAAGGACACGGTGGGGTTATGTCTGACGTAGGTAGGTGTTCAGGATCATTCATTTGATCATCAGTAGTTCACGTCCGTTATGCGTAGATCATCCCCCTCTTATTTCTTGTACTCGTAAGTTTAGCCACCAAATATATGCTTAGCCGTTGTTGTAACCTCACCACATAACCTTACCTCACCCATTAAGCTTTGCTAGTCTTGATACCTTTGGAAATGAAATTGATGAGTCCCCTGTGGCTTACAGATTACCACAACACCAGTTGAAGGTACATGTAAAGGTTATTTGACGCGAGCGCATTGATTGTTCATTTGGAGTTGCTTCTTCTTCTTCATCATCATTGATCTAGGATGGGTTCCAGGCCGGCAACCTGGGATAGCAAGGATGGACGTCGTTCTTCTTTTCTCTTTTGTTTTCGTCCGTAGTCGGACCTTGCTCTTATTCATGATGTTTATGTATTGTACGGATGTGACTCCGATGTAGCTTGTGGCGAGTGTAAGCCAATTCTATGTATTTATCTCTTCTTTTTAGTACATGTACTTGTAACGATATCCATTCTTGCGACACGACGAGATGCGCTTCTATCCCTGACGAGGCCTTCGTGCCAAATTGAGGATACGGTCGCATCTTGGGCGTGACAAGTTGGTATCAAAGCAGTACCGACCTAGGGGCCCCCTTGATTGATCGAACTTGGCCGAGTCGTGTCTAGTGAAAAACTACTTTGAGTCTAGTTATATATCGGATAGTAGGATTCTTTTTTCTCCTCTTCTATGCTCTGGTGAGGAATCTTGACGTAATAATTTATTCTACTCCTCTTCTCACTCAAATTTTTTTTAGGATCACGCGGATATTTTTGGAATCTATATGATACCGATGTGACGGAGTTCTGTCTTGGTGCCTCCCGTCTGACTTGATTTCTTCCGGGGTGTTGAGCTCCAGGGGATTCTTGCGCACATCGTTATCATTCATGTTTCTTAGTATCTCAAAACAAAGGATGTTCGTAATTGCTTCAATACTAGTAGTGGCGAGATAGCCCCGATGTCCCCAGTACTGGTGCAGATTGTTCGGGAGTACTGCCATACTTTGTATCGTTGTGATCACGAGGGTATGTAGTAGATGAAGGTCCGAGATTCTGGTCGTGTGTTGACGAATGTGATACAGGTGACGGGTTAGTATAGGAGTTGTGTGATTATTACTCCTTGTATCCGTGTACGAGATTGCATGACCAGATATTTGGGGAATTCTTAGGTGGGAATTCAAGTAGTTACTTATAGGACATTCTTCCAACAAATGCATGATGTTAGGTTGGGGTTCGACATCTAGTGGATTCGTTTGTTGACGGTCGTCTTACAACGGTTCTCGTTGTGTCTTAAAGAGTCCTTGTAGCTTTCTACGACTCGGGGACGCTTCATATGTCGTGTGCACTGCCTTGCACAGGATGGCTACTGTAAGGTTCGAGCCCGTGCGATCCTGTCCACGAAAATATCGGACGAAATCTTTCTCATGAGTTTGTTCTGGCTTGTTTCATAAGCCTCACCCCTGTTTTGTTGGAATATGGTAATTCAAGTTGCTTCGACGTGAGGTGGTCATTTCAGATCTTTTCTAAGTGGTGTTCTCATATTTTTATGAGAGTACTAATCCTTTTGCTCAATCATTTGTGCTATCAATTCTTGTCAACCGGAGTTGTTTTGTATCAAGTCTTTTCACCCGGTGTGCTTCTCTTCAAGTGTATTCAATACTATCCAATATTTGCAGATCATTCTCTCAATTCTTACCGGAGTTTATCTCATCTGTCTCAAGTTGTCTTTGTTTTTCCCCGCCCTCCCGCCCTTTTCTTCAGTGATTCAATTTTCATCCAAGAGTTTTCTCTTCTTTGTGCTTCCGCTGTCTGTTCTTTCCTCTCTTACCCGGTGATTCGTTGTGAAGATTCTCAGGAGATTCATGTTCATCTTTATTCATTCTTGTCATCCTTACCGGTGAATTTAATTCAGTTGTCTGTGTTCATCATATCCTATTCATCCTTGTAATTCTTCCTATGTTGGAGTTTCTTGTCAGCCTATCTTGTTGTCTTTTCTCTCTATCCTATCCGGAGTGCTGAAGATATCTCTGAGTTTCTTGTTTCACATCTTTCATTATTTCGAGGTTCTCAACCTCATCTAGTTTTCCTTATAACGGTGCAATATCCCTCTTTCTAAGAAATCTTTTCAATTGTGGTTTCTTTAAGTGGGCCCATAACCCACAGGTTTTTCCCAGGATCTTATATGTCTCTTCTAATCTTTTCGGAGATCTTTAATTCTTTTCAACTATGACGTAAGTATGAATTTCATCAGTCATATTCCTTCTTCAAGATCGCTTCAAATTTATTTGTCGTCATTGGCAAAAAAATTCCTTGTTCTTATTCCGGAGTGTCTCAGTATTCTTGGTGGTGTTCTCCTTCTCTTTTTCAGCTTTGAAGACTGAAGGGGTGTTTCTCTCAAATCTTGATTCATTCTCTTGAAGATTCATCATTTCAGCTTGGTGTTGCCATCTTTATTTTTCCAAATCATGAGTAAGTCTTTCTTGCTATCCGGTGCATTTCTGAGTTGTTTTTATTTCTCGTTCCTCCGAATGCCATCATTTCAAAAGATTCGTCGTTCTCAGCTTTCAGCTTTCATCCTCAATTCTTCTCAATTGTTGTCTCTTCGTTCGTCTCTCTATTATTCCGGTGCTTTGTTCAAGTTTTCTCTCAGCTGGCTTATGATCTCTTCATTCTCTTGTATCTCCATTAATTCGTGGTGTTCCCATTCAATTGTGAATTCTTACCGGTGCTTCCTTCATTTATGCCTCAAGTGGTGCTTTTCTATCTGTCTCTCCAAGATTCTTTCAAGAAGAATAAGTGGTACGCTAATCCGTTGCTTGTCATCAATTTATTTTGATGAAGGATGAGCATAACATAATTCTTATTCTTGTTCTCTCTTCTTCCAAGAGATCTGAATTCTTCGTCCGGAGTGCCTCTTGATATCAATTCCTATTCTCAAGTGTTCTTATCTTTTCTTTTCCGGAGCTCCAAGTTTTCTCAAGTATCTCTTCGTGAAGCTTCATCGAAGACTTTGCAAGGCTTCAATCTTATTCTTTCATCCTTCATATCTTGCGTCATCCTTTTGATACGGAGGCTCGTCATGGTGGTTCTTCAAGGATGTGATTTTCCTCAAAGTGGTTTTCAAGATTCCTGTTGGAGTTCCTCAAGTATTCTTTCTCCTGCAGTTCAAGTGCGCTTGTTCTTCCTTTATCCTTTGAGGTGGTATTATAGCACTCTTGTTAGTGTAGGAGCCTCGAAGAGTTTTTCTTTCAAGAATGAGATAATTAAATCCACCAATTCTTTGATCATGAGATATGTCAACCGATGATTTCTTCATTGAGGCATCTTGGTTTAGGTTTCACCTAAAGCTTTTCCTATGGATTGTTGCTATCATGGTGCTTGTCATTATCCCAGTTCTCAATGTATCCTCTTGGTGTAAGGAATTGTTCATATCTTGTTTCTCCCAATCAATCCTTGTTCCTGTTAGTGGCTGGTTGTCACTTCATTAGTTTGGGAAGGTTTCCATAAGCCCACTACTTTCTTGTTCTTTTCATTGTTGCTTTTTCAACAACTCCGTTCAATTCTTCTTGCAAGGATTCTTGCCAAGTTCATTTGCGATAATAGTTGTCATTCTTTTCTTCATTCTCTTCTTTTGTATGAGCTAGTTCCTACTCTATTGTTCCACAGGCATGGTGATGTTGCTCTTTTGGGTCGATCATGTTATTCTATCAAGATCATGATGTTCCCTTGTTCTATTTAGTTGTTTGTTATGAATAGTGTCTATTTCTTCCATCTTATCGAATATTTTGTTCAATTTTCCTACCGAAGTGCTGCCGAAATTTTCCGTGAATTCTTGCTTGTTTCTCACATCATTCCTCGTCTCTTTGCAACCTTCAAGGATCGTTGGTTTCACTCGTTTGTCAAAGAAGCGACTAAGTGTTGCCTCTTGCCTTCTCATCCTCTTCCCCTTTCATTCTTGGATCTCGGGGAGAGATCCTCTTGTAGTGTAGGAGAGTTGTGACAGCCCGATGCCGACGTTCCAGAAGATCCCCCCTTTATTCCATTTTCGTCGTGTGTCTATTTTTATTTGTCGCATCATCATCGCATCATGCGCATCATCAGCATTGCATCGGCATCCCGTTGCCGTCAGTTTTCAAACTTGCATCCGTTGTTAGTTGCCGGTTCTCTCCGTGTTCGTCGTTGCCCGTTCTGAGCCCGACCACACACGCACGCGACCGCGGCATCGTCAAAACCTGTTTTTAGAAGTGCGTGAAAAATATTCTCTGATTGAGTTGAAACTTGACGTGCGGTCTTATTTTATTATAGCTAGGCCGCCTGTCAAGTTTCGTCGCAACCGGAGTCTGTCTGGTACCCGAACTGTCGACCGTAGCAGCACCGTATTCGGTTTATCGTCAGGCGTCTCTCGTTGTTTTAAACTCCGTCGCCGGGTTGCCCGATTCCCCTCTCATCTCCTCCTATCTCCTCTCCACAGTGCACCGACCTGCCCGCAACCTAGTCCGGACCGTCCCTCGGACCCGGACCGGGCGGTCGTGACCGTTGGATCCGAATCAACCCCGTTTTACTGCAAACCGTCATCGGTTTGTTCATTGGACTCCCTAACCTAATTATCTCGACCATCCGATCTAAATCAGAGGATCGAGATGTCTCGAAAGCTAACCCATTTGCGATATATAGATCAACCCCTGACCTAAACCCCAAAATCTAGGACTCCTACCCTGTTGCGCCGCCAGCCAGCCACGAGTCACCTCCCACCTCGGGATCTCCCAGATCCACAGCCGTTCCGACCACCTCCTGCAATTTTTTTCACCAGCCAGCCCAATCCCTCCATTCCATCCAACCAGCAACCTCTCCATCGATCCCCGGATCCGCATCCTCTAGCCCACACCTCTTCTGCTTGAGAACCCGAGGGCCCTCGCCCGCGCATCCCCTGCCACGCCGTCGTCGGCGACCGCACGAGCAGGCCGACCCTCGCCGCTCACAGGAGACGAGAACCCCCAGCAAGAACTCCTCGCCACGCCCTCCTTTGTTTTTTTCCTTTCTCTCCCTTCTCCTGGTTTGTCTCTTTCCTAAGATATCTTGTTTTCTCTTGTCGCCCAGGGAGTAGGACCAGCCATGGCGACCTAGCGCCCGAGCATCTCGGACCCGTGCCTCCCGACGGGCCTCCCTTGCACTGCTCGCCCTCGCCGTCCTCTCAACGGTGAGCCGTCGTCGCCTCTTTCCCGTCTCCCCTCTTTCTCTCCCTCCTTCTCTCCTCTGAATCTTCAGTGACTCCCTTTTACAGAGACTCTCCCCATGGCCGCCTCTGTCAGCCATCGTCCCATCTCTGGAAGGAGCTCCCGTCGTTGGAACGGATCAGCCCCGACCCCGCCTCAATCCACAGTCGCTGCTTCGTGTCTCTCGCGTCACGCCAGGGCCCTCCTCTGCTTCTTCTCGCCATGGCCGCGACCTGCAATTCCCCTCTGTAAGCAGCCCCTCTGATCTGAAGTTCGTGCATTTTTTTTCTTCGTAGATCCGTTCTGGAGTATGCAATATTTAGCAGAGCCACAGAGTTCGTTCGTAAAACTCGCTAGCTGAGTTGGTCGTTGCACGCGTTGTTAATCTGGGTGGTGTGGGTTCGAATCCCAGCTGCTCCTATTTTCTTTTGCCATATTCCTCTTTTTATCAGTCAGGTTCGGTCGAGCTGTAGTTTTAGTTAAGTTTGAACTGGAATTTGATCAGATTAACTTCTTATTCTAATGGTTAGCGCCTGTGGGTGGCATCTCCTATTTTCTTTTGCCATATTCCTCTTTTTATCAGTCAGGTTCGGTCGAGCTGTAGTTTTAGTTAAGTTTGAACTGGAATTTGATCAGATTAACTTCTAATTCTAATGGTTAGCGCCTGTGGGTGGCATCCAAGGGATCTCGGGTTCAAATCCCAGAATTCCTTTTACTAATTTTTGCACAACCATGGCTAGCCCTGTTTCAGGTTTAGCGTGTGTGTATGCTCATCTAGCGAAGGAACTTGGTTGTATCACCACCGCCCCACCTAGCCTAGTTGGTCATTTGTTGAGATTTCTTGTGGTTTAAAATGAATTTTGAAAATGGTGCCGCTGTCTACGAGTTGCAGCGAACGTATTTTTGTATATTTTTCCAAACCACTCGTCGGAACGAAGCAAATGATATGGCGATGAAAGATATCAACGAGGCGCAACGTTTTCATGTAGAATACTCTCTGTAATTCCTTATGGTTTAAGAGAAGTTTTGAAATTACCGAAGTGCGGACACTGTGTTTTTTCGGGACACCCAAATCAACGCGTGAACCACATCGGATAGAAGAGTGCATAGATTTTTGACGGAAACTCCATTGCATCCAATGGACAAGTGTAGTGCATGATTTCTTTTTGTTATTGTTTCTAACATTTTTATGAACGAGAGTGGACTGCGGTGATGAGGGAAAGTGAGTCATGACATATATTAAAGTGAAGCACATTACTATTTAGTTGTTTCTCTAACATTTTTCGCACTTTCATGTTGGACACAAGTGAACAACATCACTCTCGAAAGTGAACGAGAGGTAGATAACTAGTGAACTACATCTCTAAAGAAGTAAACTTTAAGATACTTTTCCTTTTTATTGTTTTACCAAGTGAACCACATAGTATTTTTTTCACTGAGCCGTGACACATTACACACACGTTCAACTCTGAAAAATCAGCAAAAAATGCTTCATGCTTATGGTGCACTCCACTGCATTCCAGCAGAGAGAGCACCTGCAAAACGCACACATCCATCCACTAAACTGCAAAACACACATGGGATGTGGGAGGCTGCTTGTGGTGGCTCGCAATCATCTTTGTATCAGCTCTTGAAACTCATTGTCGACTTAACTAGAAGTGTGTGCGCTGCCGACCAACTCCATGTGGTCCTCTTGCCGGCCACATAACAATTTTCATCATAGGCACACAACATCCAGCAAACAGCCGAGCCGCACGCACGAGCAACCGAGATGCACTCTGTCATCGGCGAGCCACACTCCTGTCATCGGGGAACTGCACCAATGACCAACTCTGAAAAATCAACAAAGAAACACGCTCGTCACTAGCGGCTTTAACAGCTGTGGGCCAGACTTTAGTGACCGAGGCTATGGAACTCATGCCGTGAGGCAACGGACTGCATCCCGTGCCAACCGGACTGCCTTGCGCTAGATAGTGCACCACAAAGCGAGTGCTCTAGGTCACCACGGCACCAGTGGTGCACGGTGAGAATGAAGAAGGGCAGTCCAGCACACTGGACACCGCCTGGCCAAGGCCCAGGGCCCACTGCACTTTATGCCCGCACCAGCTGTACTGCTTTGACACGCGCTTGCTCGCTACTGGCACCATCGGACGCGTCAGGGGCCTTTGTGTTCTCCACTGCTTGCTAATCGTCTCTGGCAGGGGGAAGATATAAGTTGGAGAAGAGGGAGGTAGTGGTAGGTTTAGAGCAAGAAGTGGAAGGCGCAAGCGCCCCTCTGCTGGATCTGGTTGGAGGAGGAGGGAAACCAGGGGGCATGCGGGGGTGAGAAGGGCTCTTGTTGGCCGGATCTACCCAGGGAGGAGGGTCAATGGAAGGGGAACATGGGATCAGTGCGTGCGTCACTCTATAGAAGAGGGAACCGGTAAAGGGAGGAGGAGCCCACACACGCGCTGGATCTGGTGCTCGCGAGGAGGGAATGTGTGTAGGTCTGTTAGATCCATGGCGACGATTCCAGGATGTTCAGATCCGATCTTGGGATGGACAAATTAGAAGGTCGGAGGGGTGGGTGCAAGACGAGAAAAATATAGGTCACGACACGAGAAAAAATGAATTCATTGTATTTTTTACACTATTTTTGTATGTTCATAATTTAACGTTGAAACGATCGATATGGTTGACTAGAGGGGATGGGGTGAATAAGCAACTACCAAATTTTAGTTCTTAACAAATTAGGGTTAGCAACAAAAAAGTTCTCTAGATAAACAACTAGGTGAGCAACCTATATGATTCTAACAACAACAACAACTAATGCAACCTTTGCTAGAAGGGGTACAACCAAACGGTATATCCATCAACAAAGGAAGTAAAAAATTTACTTCCGTGCCTACCACCGCTGAGGCTGCGGTTGTGCAAAAGTCCGACCTAGTAGTACCGGACGGTACTACCGCCAGAGAGCGGTAGTAAAAAACTACTACCTCTCCTAGAGCGTTACTACTGCTGGCACCTGCGGTACTACCACTAGCAC
The DNA here is from genome assembly GCF_904849725.1 of Hordeum vulgare subsp. vulgare. NCBI lineage: Eukaryota > Viridiplantae > Streptophyta > Magnoliopsida > Poales > Poaceae > Hordeum > Hordeum vulgare. The sequence continues at coordinate 355,818,036 of NC_058519.1, read as the reverse complement.
CTGCGCTACTACCGCTGGCACTTTGCACACACATGGGGAAACAAACTGGAGCTCCATTTAAGCGAATGAAAGGTGGTTCAAAAGAACAGATGTGTACATGTTGATTCCATCCTAACCTTTTCGAAGTGGACCCTCTCTTAATAATACGGGTTTCCTATGACTCAAATCTTTACCTAATAATAAAGAGGCTATCGCTTCCGTCGGAAAACCCACCGAGGTGATTTTACAAAAAAGCCCTTACTGTTTATGACATTAAACTCGTAGTATATATTAAATCTTTTTTTAAATACTCATATCTTTTAAACCGTAACTCCAAATTTAACATATTATACATGGAATTTGATTAGAAAAATATGTAGAATTTAAATATGATATTATTTTATCTGTTAAACATTTAATAAAAATACTATCTAGGGTGCAATCTTAATAATTAAGTCATTATTCGTCTTTCTTTCATACCGGTACTCATCCGGGTTGGGAATGAACACGTCAACAAAATCAGGATTAGAGATGAAACTAAAGGTCACTTGACTGATTCTTTGTACGTATTAAATCTACATGCAAGCCGTCTTAAAATAGAAGACCTATGAAATTTTGAACTGCATTTTTGTAGGATAAGACCATCTTTATTTGTATCGTAACTATAAATTCTCAAATTATAGACATTTTTTATAAATTAAAAGCGTGTGCCATGTGGTATTTCTTTCTCCCGTTGCAACGCATGGGCCCTTTTGCTATAAGGAAAAACCGAGCAAAACTTGGCGCACCTAGCTAGACTAACATCATCTATACCAGACTACGTATAATGCTCTAACATGTAAAATAATCGTCAAAATATGGATTCACACGAAAATAACTGCTCGAATAGACCACGTAAACGACTTCGTCCTGTAATTTTTTGTAAGGAGCATGGTACACATTCCCATCGAACCTGTGAAAATAAGGATTCCGGGGCCAATCCGAAAGCGTCCCATATATGCAAAATACCGTTGGCGGGAGTTCATCTGCCATCAGAACCTTCATGACTTGCTCTCGGCCGTCACCCTGTGTGTCCCCGACCGTCGACCGTCCATCCCTGACCGCCACCAGTGCGTCCTGGCAACCACGCACCCTACCCATCTTGGCCAGATTCGGCAACGGAGAGGAGCTAGCTAGCTATCCTCGATGGATTGCACGATGGATTCTGCGAACGGGGCTAGCTAGCTCTTGGATGGATTTCACGGCGGAGGAGCTAGCTAGCTCCTGGATGGATTTCGTGATGAGTGGTTCGTGCGAGCCGTTCTGAACGTCGGTGGTTTCATATTTGGCCGCTCCGTCTTCTCTCCACCGATTTTATAGGAGCGAATTTAGTCGATCATTGACACGAACGAGAGGAAAAAGAAGATGTAAGGAAAAAAATAAGCGAATATTCGATTTTACAGTTTAAGTTTAAAAGGATCTATTCGGCCGCAGCTCAGACCAACCCTTAAAACGTGTTTCACGTTTTAAGGGGTCTGCTAGAGATGCTCTAAGCCTAAAGCACATGAATATGTATCCTCCGTTTCAGAATTATTTGAACTAAAATCATGACAAGAATTATGAAACGAAGGGCAAAACATCTAAATGTCAACACCCCACAATATACCCGATCGGACACTTGAATGCCATCGCTGCTATTAGAGTGCACGGCGAAAATCATAGTATTAATCTTATTTTCACAAGCATGACCGTGAATCTCAACGACACCCGAAAGGAACGATTTGTTAAGTCGGATCCCATAAAGTTGACACACACCCCACGAGCTGTCACGACCGGTTTTCAAATAAATAAATTAATTGAAAATCAGCCATGTGCGTCTTCAGTGTAGAAAAATATTTTCCACTCAAAGATTCATCTTGATATAGAAAACCAGTAGTACTTAATATTAAACAGGTAGAGCAGAGGTTGCTCTATAATTTATTACAACATGTTCACGTCTCACACAGACAGATATGTTACAGTGGAATAAGATAACTCTACTGCTCGTAATATAAGGGGGCATGTCACATCAGAGTAATGTGGCATGGAAGTACTACTACGCGCCAAGTATCAGAGTGAAGCTTGACGATTTATGCGTGGTGGCGGAAGCGGTGATATAATGCAGCGGCAGACTCCAGGATCGCAAGACTGACTGGGACTCCTCTAGACATCGGACTCGCTACCGAACTCTTCATCCATATCTGGCCACATCAACAAGCAAGTGAGTACTTCAAAAAGTACTCGCAAACAGTTTGCACAAAAGATGAGATGCATGCAGTTGGTTGTTTAATATGCATGATTCAGATTATAAATTATAACAATGAATGTGTTAGAAATAAATTAAGTTAGTGGATAAATCGGGCGGTAATCCTCCCGAGGTATCCTAACAGAAAGGTAAAAATGCACCGATCGGGTGTGTGGAGCGACACCTCGAAAGGTTAACAAGGGTTAGTAAACCACCGTGAGGCGTCTGAGCGACACCACATAGATGGCATAAAAAAAATAGCAAGCCGCAAACCGGCGTCTTAGCGACATCGCAGTAAGGGCATATAAATAATTAACAAGCCGCAGTCGGGTATCTTAGCGACACCACAGAAAGGGCATATAAATAAATAACATGCCACTGTCGGGCGTCTTGGCGACACCACAGAAAGGGCATAAAAATAAATAAGAAGTATTCGGGTGGTACAACCAACCTTCAGGATAATTCTTGAACCAATAAATAATTTGGTCATGTTCCACATCATCATTAGATTTCCACAACCATTATTAGTTCCACGAGTTATACTCCAAGGACCGACTCTAAGACCGACACTTGACTCGTCAAACAACCGTTCTTAACCGTGGACGCGGCTACTCGAATAGTTTTACTCTGCAGAGGGTGTATTCTTTACCCATAGCTCACGGGTTTCGATAGTCAACAAGACTAATCCCATGTACGACATTTTAGAAGTAGACACTCAGAACCAGCACACACCCCTTTTACCTCCGCGAAGCCCGGCTTCACCCGGACTACGCTGCCAAGACAAAACCATAAGACGGGGAGGCTCCGACCTCGACTAGCATGGGATCAAAATTTATACTGCGCGCTAACGGGGAGTGCCCTCCCTTCCGGTCCCAGACCGAAAACACCCACGCCCCCTGACCGGATGACTGGATTTAGTCCAGGGCCATGGATACCTTCATCCCGACCCCTCTACTTGGTGTGTGACTGATAATAGGTCTACAACTAACTATACCGAAACCTTTATCGAGGAAATTGTGGTAGCACGATATAGAAGTAAGACACGGACAAGACTCGATCTAGGTCGATACTTGAGTCACTAATTTCTTAACCATACCATTGTTCTCTTGTCATGACCTGGCCATAACTTATCACATTTCGCGTGACTAAGTTATCCACGACCTCTCATGACCATCACTTCCCATTGTTATGTTTAATCATTATTTATAAGATATGCAACATGTATGAATAATGCAAATGGATGGATATTAAATTTGCATTCCCATAAAATATGAGAATACCTCTGGAAAAGATGTGAATTCACCACTTGACATCGAAGCAACTCGAATTACCATACTCCAACAAAACAAAGGGATGAGGCTTACGGAACAAGCCAGAACAAATTCATGAGAGAGATTTCGTCCGATATTTTCGTGGACAGGATCGCACGGGCTCGATACTTACAGTAGCCATCATGTACAAGGCAGTGGACACGACATACGAAGCATCTCCGAGTCATAGCAAGCTACAAGGACTCTTTAAGACCCAACGAGAATCGCTGTAAGACGACCGTGAACAAACGAATCCACTAGATGTCGAACCCCAACCTAACATCATGCATCTGTTGGAAGATTGTCCTATAAGTAACTACTTGAATTCCCACCTAAGAACTCCCAAAATTTCTGGTCATGCAATCTGGTCCACGGATACAAGGAGTAATATACCACTCAACTCCTATACTAACCCGTCCAGTGTATAACATCCGTCAACACATAACCAGAATCTCGGAAACTCATCTATCTCAGACACTCGTAATTACAATGATACAAAGTATGGCGATACATCCGGAACTCTCAGCACAAGTACCGGGGAAGCCGGACTCCACTCGCCACTACTAGTCTACCAAAAAGAAACATAGAAAGCAACAATCTTTGATAGACTCCAAGGGACACCAAATCGTCTTGTGCCTAGAGATGAATTATCTGAAATGCTCAGTGTCATGGGTATAAGTTTGACAGTAGAAGTACGGGGTACGAAAGTATATGGACAGAGCCTTAACTACGGCGAGGATGTATGAGTTCAGGCCCCTCAATGGTGGAGGTAGAAGCCCTACGTCTCAGTGCTCTTGGGAGCTTTGTATCGAGTGTATTAAGGGATTACAACAAGTGCCAACCCCTGTACCAGTGGTGAAGGGTAGCTTATATAGAGTGCGTTGCCCTTCATAATGGTCCGGTGGACAGGGGTGGAGTAGTGGCGAGTAAACGCTGGCGTTACTGGTAACGTAAGCCTTAAATGCTAGTTATGGTGTATGAAAACGTATGACCGTTGTTGATGGGGTTATAGTCCCAGTGTAGGGTCATAGGTCTGCCCTATAGGTCCTACCCAAGGACTACCCTTCATAGAAGACAAGGCCCTTAGACAGTTCCGACTGAACTAAGGACGCCCCCATCATCCAGTCGGCGACTATCCACTCGGAGCATATCTAACATACCGACTGGAATCCACTCTATACATCGTAACCCCCCAGGAGGGCAACGATCATACGTTTTCATACACCATTATTAGCATTTAAAGCTTACGTTACCTGTAACGTAAACATTTACTCGCCACTATTCCACCCCTGTCCACCGGGCCATTATGAAGGGCAGCGCACTCTATATAAGCCGCCCTTCCCCACCGGTGCAAGGGTTGACACTTGCTGTAATCCTATAATCCACTCGACAGAAAGCTCCCAAGAGCACTGAGATGTAGGGCTTTTACCTCCACCGTAGAGGGGCCTGAACTCATACATCCTCGCCGTAGCTAAGGCTCTGCCCATACTTTCGTACCCCATACTTCTACTGTCAGACTTATACCCACGACAGTTGGCGCCCACCGTGGGGCAGGTGTCTAAGCGACTTCCGGCGAGTTTGGGATTTCATCTTTTCGTCATGTCGTCCGGCGGAGATCTGTGCATGGGTCTTGAGATCCTCTTCGGTGCCCTCTCCTTCATCGCCGATGATTCGGCATGGCTTCGGGATGCGCCCCTCGACGTCGAGGCGCTTCCCAGTCGCGGGGCTACGCACTTCCTTGCTAGTTCCTGCGGTGTTCTTCTTCTCCAGCCATCGGCCCCGTTGTCGATCCTCGCCCCCGTCACGCGCCGCAACAAGCGATCCTGTCGTTCGCGGCTCCAGCGTTGGGTGCGACACGCCCCTGCGCGACAAAGCGCGTCCTCTCAAGTGGCGGTGCTCGAATCGGTTGTGGTCCCGCGGCCATCCCAGTGCTTGGAGTCAGTTCCGACTGAGCTACCTTCCGAGTATCCGGGTCGCGGGCCTACAGCCGAAGTTCTCATGGCCGATTCCCATGAAAGTTCCCTCCGGACTAGTCGGAACGAGCATGAGTTCGGAGAATCATCCGGCGCTCGTCGTCAACACCATCGTTCTTCCAGTCGACGCACTCGCCAGAGCAACGTCGAGGTGTTCCGCACACCCATCCTCAACTTGGTTGCGGCTGCCAGGATAGCCGATTCTCTCCAGCCGACTGATTCAGAGGCTGGTAGAGGAATCAAGCAGATCCGTGCCCTATTGCATACGGCGCAGCAGCAAAATTCGGCGGTCTCATAGTCGCACAACAGGACCCACAACAGTTCTGTTCACGCGAACACGCATCGGTCGGTTTTCAGTCCCGACTCTCATCAGCAACGCAGAGGTGGCAGCCGTTCCAGGGACCCGAGTCGGAATCCGCTTCCCATTCGGTCTCATCCAGAAGATCGCCGCCGTTCGCGTACTCCTCCGCGGGGTGGGCCTTACGGGCCCCGGCATCACGATGATCGTTGTTCGGGCGGTGACGCGCATGATGCAAGGCCTGGTGCAAGAGGGTACATCGCCGAGAAGAAGGTCGACAGAAGTCGAGCCCACCGTGATGGTCACGATAGAGACCGTCCGAGTGGAAGCAGGACCGTTGTTTCTGGCCCCGAGTGCTTCAGTCGGGCCATCCGCTCAGCTGACATCCCTCCCAACTTCCGATTGGCGACGAGAATCAGCAAGTTCACAGGAGAGTCCAAACCAGAAACTTGGTTGGACGACTACAGAGTGGCGGTCCAGATCGGTGGCGGAGATGACCATGTTGCCATGAAACATCTTCCCCTGATGCTCGACGGTTCGGCGCGAGCTTGGCTAAACCAGTTAGCTCCGTCAAGCATCTACAGCTGGGCAGATCTGTCCCGAGTCTTCATCAGGACCTTCGAGGGTACGTGCAAACGCCCTGCTGGTCTCGTAGAGCTCCAGCACTGTGTCCAGAAGCAGAGCGAGCCCTTGCGCGATTTCATCCAGCGCTGGACGTGTTGGAATTATGCCCTAGAGGCAATAATAAATGTATAGTTATTATTATAATTCCTGTATCAAGATAATAGTTTATTATCCATGCTATAATTGTATTGAATGAAGACTCATTTACATGTGTGGATACATAGACAAAACACCGTCCCTAGCATGCCTCTAGTTGGCTAGCCAGTTGATCGATGATAGTTAGTGTCTTCTGATTATGAACAAGGTGTTGTTGCTTGATAACTGGATCACGTCATTGGGAGAATCACGTGATGGACTAGACCCAAACTAATAGACGTAGCATGTTGATCGTGTCATTTTGTTGCTACTGTTTTCTGCGTGTCAAGTATTTATTCCTATGACCATGAGATCATATAACTCACTGACACCGGAAGAATGCTTTGTGTGTATCAAACGTCGCAACGTAACTGGGTGACTATAAAGATGCTCTACAGGTATCTCCGAAGGTGTTAGTTGAGTTAGTATGGATCAAGACTGGGATTTGTCACTCCGTGTGACGGAGAGGTATCTCGGGGCCCACTCGGTAATACAACATCACACACAAGCCTTGCAAGCAATGTAACTTAGTGCAAGTTGCGGGATCTTGTATTACGGAACGAGTAAAGAGACTTGCCGGTAAACGAGATTGAAATAGGTATGCGGATACTGACGATCGAATCTCGGGCAAGTAACATACCGAAGGACAAAGGGAATGACATACGGGATTATGCGAATCCTTGGCACTGAGGTTCAAACGATAAGATCTTCGTAGAATATGTGGGATCCAATATAGGCATCCAGGTCCCGCTATTGGATATTGACCGAGGAAGTCTCTCGGGTCATGTCTACATAGTTCTCGAACCCGCAGGGTCTGCACACTTAAGGTTTGACGTTGTTTTATGCGTATTTGAGTTATATGGTTGGTTACCGAATGTTGTTCGGAGTCCCGGATGAGATCACGGACGTCACGAGGGTTTTCGGAATGGTCCGAAAACGAAGATTGATATATAGGATGACCTCATTTGATTACCGGAAGGTTTTCGGAGTTACCGGGAATGTACCGGGAATGACGAATGGGTTCCGGGAGTTCACCGGGGGGGGGGGGGCAACCCACCCCGGGGAAAGCCCATAGGCTTTTGGGAGACACACCAGCCCTTAGTGGGCTGGTGGGACAGCCCCAAAGGGGCCTATGCGCCAAGAGAAGGAAATCAAAGGAAAAGAAAAAAAAGAGGGAGGAAGTGGGAAGGGAGGGGGACTCCTCCCACCAAACCAAGTCCAACTCGGTTTGGGGGGGGGGAGTCCTCCCCCCCTTGGCTCGGCCGACCCCTTGGGAGTCCCTTGGACCCCAAGGCAAGGTCCCCCTCCCTCCTCCTATATATATGGGGCTTTTAGGGCAGATTTGAGACGACTTTCTCACGGCTGCCCGACCACATACCTCCATAGTTTTTCCTCTAGATCGCGTTTCTGCGGAGCTTGGGCGGAGCCCTGCTGAGACAAGATCATCACCAACCTCCGGAGCGCCGTCACGCTGCCGGAGAACTCTTCTACCTCTCCGTCTCTCTTGCTGGATCAAGAAGGCCGAGATCATCGTCGAGCTGTACGTGTGCTGAACGCGGAGGTGCCGTCCGTTCGGTACTAGATCGTGGGACTGATCGTGGGATTGTTCGCGGGGCGGATCGAGGGACGTGAGGACGTTCCACTACATCAACCGCATTCTCTAACGCTTCTGCTGTACGATCTACAAGGGTACGTAGATCACTCATCCCCTCTCGTAGATGGACATCACCATGATAGGTCTTCGTGCGCGTAGGAAAATTTTTGTTTCCCATGCGACGTTCCCCAACAGTGGTATCAGAGCTAGGTTCATGCGTAGATGTCTTCTCGAGTAGAACACAAAAGGTTTTGTGGGCGGTGATGTGCGTTTTGCTGCCCTCCTTAGTCTTTTCTTGATTCCGCGGTATTGTTGGATTGAAGCGGCTTGGACCGACATTACTCGTACGCTTACGAGAGACTGGTTTCATCGTTACGAGTAACCCCCTTTGCTCAAAGATGACTGGCAAGTGACGGTTTCTCCAACTTTAGTTGAATCGGATTTGACCGAGGAGGTCCTTGGATGAGGTTAAATAGCAACTCATATATCTCCGTTGTGGTGTTTGCGTAAGTAAGATGCGATCCTACTAGATACCCTTGGTCACCACGTAAAACATGCAACAACAAAATTAGAGGACGTCTAACTTGTTTTTGCAGGGTATGATTGTGATGTGATATGGCCAATGATGTGATGTGATATATTGGATGTATGAGATGATCATGTTGTAATAGAAATATCGACTTGCACGTCGATGGTACGGCAACCGGCAGGAGCCATAGGGTTGTCTTTATACTAACATATGTGCTTGCAGATGCGTTTACTATTTTGCTAGGATGTAGCTTTAGTAGTAATAGCATAAGTAGCACGACAACCCCGATGGCAACACGTTGATGGATGATCATGGTGTGGCGCCGGTGACAAGAAGATCGTGCCGGTGATTTGGTGATGGAGATCAAGAAGCACGAGATGATGGCCATATCATGTCACTTATGAATTGCATGTGATGTTAATCCTTTTATGCACCTTATTTTGCTTAGAACGACGGTAGCATTATGAGGTGATCTCTCACTAAAATTTCAAGACGAAATTGTGTTCTCCCCGACTGTGCACCGTTGCTACAGTTCGTCGTTTCGAGACACCACGTGATGATCGGGTGTGATAGACTCAACGTTCACATACAACGGGAGCAAAATAGTTGCGCACGCGGAACACTCGGGTTAAGCTTGACGAGCCTAGCATGTGCAGACATGGCCTCGGAACACATGAGACCGAAAGGTCGATCATGAATCATATAGTTGATATGATTAGCATAGGGATGCTTACCACTGAAACTACTCTCGACTCACGTGATGATCGGACTTGGGATAGTGTAAGTGGATCATGAACCACTCAAATGACTAGAGAGATGTACTTTTTGAGTGGGAGTTTAGCACATAATTTGATTAAGTTGAACTCTAATTATCTTGAACATAGTCTAAGTCCACTTTGAATATATTTGTGTTGTAGATCATGGCTCACGCAAGTGTCATCCTGAATTTTAATACGTTCCTAGAGAAAGCTAAGTTGAAAGATGATGGAAGCAACTTTGTAGACTGGGCTCGTAATCTTAAGCTAATCTTACAAGCTGGAAAGAAGGATTATGTCCTTAATGCTGCGCTAGGAGATGAACCACCCGCTATGGCTGATCAGGATGTTAAGAACGCTTGGTTAGCGCGTAAGGAGGACTACTCAATAGTTCAATGTGCAGTCTTGTATGGCTTGGAACCGGGACTTCAACGTCGCTTTGAGCGTCATGGAGCATTTGAGATGTTCCAGGAGTTGAAGTTTATCTTTCAGAAGAACGCCCGGATCGAGAGGTATGAGACCTCCGATAAATTCTATGCTTGCAAGATGGAGGAAAACTCGTCTGTCAGTGAACATGTGCTCAAAATGTCTGGGTACTCAAACCGTCTAGCTGAACTGGGGATTGAACTCCCGCAAGAAGCTATCACTGACAGAATCCTTCAATCACTGCCGCCAAGCTATAAAGGCTTTGTGTTGAACCACAACATGCAAGGGATGAACAAGTCTCCCGGCGAGTTGTTTGCGATGCTGAAAGTCGCAGAGTCTGAACTCCGTAAAGAACATCAAGTGTTGATGGTGAGCAAGACCACTAGTTTCAAGAGAAACGGCAAAGGCAAGAAGGGAAATTCGAAGAAGAGGGGCAAGCCTGTTGCCAATCCGCCGAAGAAACCCAAGGCTGGACCTAAGCCTGAAACAGAGTGCTTCTATTGCAAGGGTATGGGTCACTGGAAGCGCAATTGCCCCAAGTATCTGGCAGATAAGAAGGCGGGCAAAGAAAAATCAGGTATATTTGATATACATGTTATTGATGTGTACTTAACCGGCTCTCGTAGTAGTGCCTGGGTATTCGATACCGGTTCTGTTGCTCACATTTGCAACTCGAAGCAGGAACTGCGGAATAGACGAAGGCTGGCGAAAGACGAAGTGACGATGCGCGTAGGAAACGGTTCCAAGGTTGATGCAATCGCCGTCGGCACAGTGTCACTTCAACTACCATCGGGATTAGTGATGAACTTAAATCATTGTTATTTAGTGCCTGCGTTGAGCATGAACATTATATCTGGATCTTGTTTATTGCGAGACGGTTACTCTTTTAAGTCTGAGAATAATGGTTGTTCTATTTCTATGAGTAACATCTTTTATGGTCATGCACCGAATGTGAGAGGATTGTTCATATTGAATCTCGATAGCGATACACATATACATAACATTGAGACCAAAAGAGTTAGAGTAAACAATGATAGCGCCATATTTTTGTGGCACTGCCGCTTGGGTCATATTGGTGTAAAGCGCATGAAGAAACTCCATGCTGATGGACTTTTGGAGTCACTTGACTTTGATTCACTTGACACGTGCGAACCATGCCTCATGGGCAAGATGACTAAGACTCCGTTCTCCGGAACAATGGAGCGTGCAAGTGACTTATTGGAAATCATACATACCGATGTGTGTGGTCCAATGAGCGTGGAGGCACGCGGCGGATATCGTTATTTTCTCACCTTCACTGATGATTTAAGTAGGTATGGTTATGTCTACTTGATGAAGCACAAGTCTGAAACATTTGAAAAGTTCAAGCAATTTCAGAGTGAAGTGGAAAATCATCGTAACAAGAAGATCAAGTTCCTACGGTCTGATCGTGGGGGTGAATATCTGAGTTTTGAGTTTGGTACTCACTTAAGACAATGTGGAATTGTTTCGCAGTTAACACCGCCTGGAACACCACAGCGTAATGGTGTGTCCGAACGTCGTAATCGTACTTTGTTAGAGATGGTGCGATCTATGATGTCTCTTACTGATTTGCCGTTATCATTTTGGGGTTATGCATTAGAAACAGCTGCATTCACTTTAAATAGGGCACCATCAAAATCCGTTGAGACGACACCCTACGAACCGTGGTATGGCAAAAGGCCAAAGTTGTCGTTTCTTAAAGTTTGGGGATGTGATGCTTATGTCAAAAAGCTTCAGCCTGAAAAGCTGGAACCCAAAGCGGAAAAGTGCGTCTTCATAGGTTACCCAAAAGAGACAGTTGGGTACACCTTCTATCTCAAATCCGAGGGCAAAGTGTTTGTTGCTAAGAACGGAACTTTTCTCGAGAAGGAGTTTCTCTCGAGAGAATTGAGTGGGAGGAAGATAGAACTTGACGAGGTTGTCGAACCTCTCATCCCTCTGGATGGTGGCGCAGGGCAAGGGGAAACCTCTGTCATTGCGACGCCGGTTGAGGAGGAAGTTAATGATGATGATCATAAAACTCCAGTTCAAGTTTCTGTTGAACCACGCAGGTCGACGAGATCACGCGCTGCTCCAGAGTGGTACGGTAATCCCGTCTTATCAATCATGTTGTTAGACAACAATGAACCTGCAAATTATGAAGAAGCAATGGTGGGCCCAGATTCCAACAAATGGCTAGAAGCCATGAAATCCGAGATAGGATCCATGTATGAGAACAAAGTGTGGACTTTGGAGATACTGCCTGAGGGCCACAAGGCTATTCAGAACAAATGGATCTTTAAGAAGAAAACGGACGCTGACGGTAATGTAACCGTTTATAAAGCTCGACTTGTGGCAAAGGGTTTTTTTCACAAGTTCCAGGAGTTGACTACGATGAGACCTTCTCACCCGTAGCGATGCTTAAGTCCGTCAGAATCATGTTGGCAATAGCTGCATTTTTCGATTATGAAATCTGGCAGATGGATGTCAAAACGGCGTTCCTTAACGGTTTCCTTAAGGAAGAGTTGTATATGATGCAACCCGAAGGTTTTGTCGATCCTAAAAATGCTGACAAGGTGTGCAAGCTCCAGCGATCCATTTATGGACTGGTGCAAGCATCTCGGAGTTGGAACAAACACTTTGATGAGGTGATCAAAGCATTTGGGTTTATACAAGTGGTTGGAGAATCTTGTATTTACAAGAAAGTGAGTGGGAGCTCTGTGGCGTTTCTAATATTATATGTGGATGACATATTACTGATTGGAAACAACGTAGAGCTTTTGGAAAGCATAAAAGGTTACTTGAATAAAAGTTTCTCTATGAAGGACCTAGGAGAAGCTGCTTACATTCTAGGCATTAAGATCTATAGGGATAGATCAAAACGCCTGATAGGACTTTCACAAAGCACATACCTTGATAAAGTTTTGAAGAGGTTCAAAATGGAACAGTCCAAGAAAGGGTTCTTGCCAGTGTTACAAGGTATGAGATTGAGTAAGACTCAGTGCCCAGCAACTGATGAAGATAGAGAGCATATGCGCTCCGTCCCCTATGCTTCAGCCATAGGCTCTATCATGTATGCGATGCTGTGCACTAGACCGGATGTTAGCCTGGCCATAAGTATGGCAGGTAGGTTCCAGAGTAATCCAAGAGTGGATCACTGGAAAGCGGTCAAGAATATCCTGAAGTACCTGAAAAGGACTAAGGAGATGTTTCTCGTGTATGGAGGTGACGAAGAGCTCGCCGTAAAAGGTTACGTTGATGCAAACTTTGACACAGATCCGGACGACTCTAAGTCGCAAACCGGATACGTATTTATTCTTAATGGGGGTGCAGTAAGCTGGTGCTGTTCCAAGCAAAGCGTCGTAGCAGATTCTACATGTGAAGCAGAGTACATGGCTGCCTCGAAGGCGGCTAAGGAGGGTGTCTGGATGAAGCAGTTCATGACGGATCTTGGAGTGGTGCCAAGTGCACTGGATCCAATAACCTTGTTCTGTGACAACACTGGTACCATTGCCTTAGCAAAGGAACCAAGGTTTCACAAGAAGACCAGACACATCAAACGACGCTTCAACCTCATCCGCGACTACATCGAGGAGGAGGACGTAAATATATGCAAAGTGCACACGGATCTGAATGTAGCAGACCCGCTGACTAAACCTCTTCCACGGCCAAAACATGATCGACACCAGAACTGTATGGGTGTTAGATTTATTACAATGTAATTCACATGGTGATGTGAGGGCTAGATTATTGACTCTAGTGCAAGTGGGAGACTGTTGGAATTATGCCCTAGAGGCAATAATAAATGTATAGTTATTATTATAATTCCCGTATCAAGATAATAGTTTATTATCCATGCTATAATTGTATTGAATGAAGACTCATTTACATGTGTGGATACATAGACAAAACACCGTCCCTAGCATGCCTCTAGTTGGCTAGCCAGTTGATCGATGATAGTCAGTGTCTTCTGATTATGAACAAGGTGTTGTTGCTTGATAACTGGATCACGTCATGGGAGAATCACGTGATGGACTAGACCCAAACTAATAGACGTAGCATGTTGATCGTGTCATTTTGTTGCTACTGTTTTCTGCGTGTCAAGTATTTATTCCTATGACCATGAGATCATATAACTCACTGACACCGGAGGAATGCTTTGTGTGTATCAAACGTCGCAACGTAACTGGGTGACTATAAAGATGCTCTACAGGTATCTCCGAAGGTGTTAGTTGAGTTAGTATGGATCAAGACTGGGATTTGTCACTCCGTGTGACGGAGAGGTATCTCGGGGCCCACTCGGTAATACAACATCACACACAAGCCTTGCAAGCAATGTAACTTAGTGTAAGTTGCGGGATCTTGTATTACGGAACGAGTAAAGAGACTTGCCGGTAAACGAGATTGAAATAGGTATGCGGATACTGACGATCGAATCTCGGGCAAGTAACATACCGAAGGACAAAGGGAATGACATACGGGATTATACGAATCCTTGGCACTAAGGTTCAAACGATAAGATCTTCGTAGAATATGTGGGATCCAATATGGGCATCCAGGTCCCGCTATTGGATATTGACCGAGGAAGTCTCTCGGGTCATGTCTACATAGTTCTCGAACCCGCAGGGTCTGCACACTTAAGGTTCGACGTTGTTTTATGCGTATTTGAGTTATATGGTTGGTTACCGAATGTTGTTCGGAGTCTCGGATGAGATCACGGATGTCACGAGGGTTTCCGGAATGGTCCGGAAACGAAGATTGATATATAGGATGACCTCATTTGATTACTGGAAGGTTTTCGGAGTTACCGGGAATGTACCGGGAATGACGAATGGGTTCCGGGAGTTCACCGGGGGGGGGGGGGGGGGCAACCCACCCCGGGGAAGCCCATAGGCTTTTGGGAGACACACCAGCCCTTAGTGGGCTGGTGGGACAGCCCCAAAGGGGCCTATGCGCCAAGAGAAGGAAATCAAAGGAAAAGAAAAAAAAGAGGGAGGAAGTGGGAAGGGAGGGGGACTCCTCCCACCAAACCAAGTCCAACTCGGTTTGGGGGGGGGAGTCCTCCCCCCCTTGGCTCGGCCGACCCCTTGGGAGTCCCTTGGACCCCAAGGCAAGGTCCCCCTCCCTCCTCCTATATATATGGGGCTTTTAGGGCAGATTTGAGACGACTTTCTCACGGCTGCCCGACCACATACCTCCATAGTTTTTCCTCTAGATCGCGTTTCTGCGGAGCTCGGGCGGAGCCCTGCTGAGACAAGATCATCACCAACCTCCGGAGCGCCGTCACGCTGCCGGAGAACTCTTCTACCTCTCCGTCTCTCTTGCTGGATCAAGAAGGCCGAGATCATCGTCGAGCTGTACGTGTGCTGAACGCGGAGGTGCCGTCCGTTCGGTACTAGATCGTGGGATTGATCGCGGGATTGTTCGCGGGGCGGATCGAGGGACGTGAGGACGTTCCACTACATCAACCGCGTTCTCTAACGCTTCTGCTGTACGATCTACAAGGGTACGTAGATCACTCATCCCCTCTCGTAGATGGACATCACCATGATAGGTCTTCGTGCGCGTAGGAAAATTTTTGTTTCCCATGCGACGTTCCCCAACAGGACGACCCTCTACCACACGGTGGAGAACGTCACAGAGCACCAAGAAGTCTGCGCCTTCAAGGCAGGCGTGCGGTACAGAGATCTATACCTGAAGTTCGATCGGACATGCGACATCTGCATGAGCAAGATGATGGAGATAGCCGCGCGCTATGCAAATGGCAAAGAGGAGGACTGCATACGTAGAGGCAAGCATAAGTCAGTCGCCGATGGAGATGGGAACAACAATCGGAAGCAGAAGCAGAAAGCTCAATCCACTCCGCAGGCAGAGGCATCAGCCGTTACAAATGCCAAGTTCAAAGGCAAGGGGAAATCACAGTACACCCCCAAGAAGAGACAGTCAGGAAATTTCATCCTAGATCAACCGTGTCCAATCCACACGAAGACGGATGAAGAAGGCAATGTCATATTGCCGAAGCATACCACTCGGCAGTGTCGCCTCCTGATCCAAGGATTTGGCGAAGGACAGCCAAGTGAGAAAGACACCGAGCAGGATGATGAGGACAAGGAGGATCCATTCCCCCAAGTCCATGCAACGTTGATGATTTTTGCTGATGTGGAAAGCAAAAGTCGACTGATGCTGGTCAACAGGGAGGTAAACATGGCAACTCCATCCACTCCCACATTCCTCAAGTGGTCACAGACTGCGATCACCTTTGATCAGTCAGATCACCCATCACACGTACCCACCCCAGGGAGGCAGGCTCTGGTCGTCGACCCGGTGGTGGAAGGACTTAGGCTGCGCAAAGTCCTCATGGACGGCGGCAGCAGCTTGATTATCATGTACGCCGACACTCTCAAGGGAATGGGAATTCCGATGTCCAAACTTAGCGAGAGCAGTATGCAGTTCCACGGAGTCGTCCCAGGAAGAAAGGCCAAATCACTCGGCCAGATCGCGTTAGATGTCGTCTTTGGCTCTGACAAGAACTTCCGCAAGGAGAAGCTGACATTCGAGGTGGTAGACTTCCAGAGTGCATACCATGCGATTCTGGGCCGTCCGGCATATGCGCGTTTGAAAAGGATCGAGATGGACCTAGAGGGGGGGGTGAATAGGTACAATTCCAAATTTTAATAATTACTTAGCAATTTTAGGCAAAAGTGCGGAATATGAGTGTAGGCCTAATAATTGCTACGACAAGGAGTAAGCTATTTAGAGTGAAGTAAGACAAGCGGTAAACAATAATCAAATACAAGTACGTAATAAGGATTAACACAAGTAGAGAGTTAGGGTTAGGAATAACCGAAACTCCAAGAGAGACAAGGATGTATCCCGATGTTCACTTCCTTGTAGGGAAGCTACGTCACCGTTAGAGGGGCGGATGTTACCACGAAGGCACACCAACGCCACGAAGGCTCACCCTATTCTCCCTTTGAGATAACTCCACGAAGGCATTTCTCAACCACTAGTGGTAAGCCTTGAGGTGGCTTCCAGACCTTCACAAACTTTCCGGGGGAAATCACAATGGGTTGATTCCTCTCCGAAGACTCCTACCGCCTAGGAGTCTCCAACCTCCAAGAGTAACAAGATCACGGGGATTGCTCAAAACTTGCTCAAATCACAAATCACTTTGGTGGGAAGGAGGAGAGGGAGACAATCTACCTTTTGATTGGAACAACACTCAAAGGGACTCACAAATGCTCTTGGGATCTAGGATTTGGTGTAGACAAGAGTGAGTGAGAATAAAGGTGTTCTTGGATGTATTCTAGCTGTGTTGAACACCCTCTCACGAAGTGGGTGAGAGGTATATATAGTGGGGAGTGTAAAACAGCCGTTGGGACACTTTAAGTCACACAGGGTCCGGACGTCCGACAGTTTCTGGAAGTCCGGGCGTCCGCAAGGGGTCGGACGTCCGACATGGGTCGGTCGTCCGAGGCCTGTAGATATGACTGAAAACACTGTGAATTGAACAGCGACCGAACGTCCGGAGAAGACCGTAAATCCGAGTTATTCGACTCAACTTCTTCTGGTGGGAGGTTCCGGATTTCCGAAAGGGGACGGACGTCCGGCCCTCGGACGTCCGAAGGGAGCCGGAAATCCGAGTTATAGATCTCATGTTCTTCTGGTGCAGGGCTTCGGATTTCCGAGGCTGGTCGGACGTCCGGCCCTCGGATGTCCGGAGGGAGCCGGAAATTCGAGTTATATGACTCAAATACTACTAGTGGAGGGCTCCGGATTTCCGAAGCCTGCCGGTCGTCCAGCCCTCGGACGTCCGGAGGGACCAAGAAGTCCGAGGCAATAGACCTGTTTTGAGATAGGAACAAAGTGGAGAATATGTGGTATTGGGTATGATAGTGAAGATATGGTATGAGCAAGTTCATCGCAAAACCTGTGATCCCCTCTTAATAGTGCGGGATCCCTATACTCAATAATAGTAAACTCAAAAGGATAGTCTACATCATCTTTTCTTAATCCCGAGCCTTCTTGAAATATAAATCCCGATCTTCTCAGACCACCTTTGACACATAATTCTCAATCTACTAAAGTACTTGCCATCCTGAGATACACTCAACAAATAGGATTAGTTTCCTATGTATGTGTTGTAATTAACACTAGAAGTCGATTAGGGGCATAGCATGCACTTTCAATCTCCCCCTTTTTGGTAATTGATGACAACATATGCATAGGTCTCAAAAAGATTTAACATACATTATAGCCTAGGAGATATTTAGTACGGAGCTCCCCCTTAGTATGTGCATGATAAAATATCGGAGCTCCCATTTAATGTAGTGTATCGAACATATAATGGATCATCATGTAAGGATAATAAATCATCATAAAAAGACAATAGATCATCATAGAAGTAGTGGAGCGAAACATAATAGTCTATGATGATATCATAGCAATCCATAGCAATCACAATCATTCATAAATAGCCATACATGAGTTTATCCATTACATTAAATCTCCAAAGACTAAAAGCTACGATACATTACTCCCCCTTTGGCACCAAGTACCAAAAAGGGAGGCACCAACATCATCAACCATGCTCAGAGCTCATCAGCATCACCATCAGCATCATGCTCATCGTCAGGCAAGCCACTGCCACCAGCCTCGTCAAGGAAATCAGCCCACTCAGGACCAGATGGGAAGCCAAAGTCAGAAGGAGGAGCAGCAGGAGGAGCCTCATCATCACTCACATCAAGAGTGCCCGAGGCTCTCAGACGAGCCTTGAGGGCATTCTTGGAGGAGACTAAGCGAGAAACCACATCATGGGTTTGACCACACTGGAAAGAGAAGGCCTTCATCATAGCAGAATGTGCCTTGCCAAGGAACTTGGCAATGCGACCGAGAGGAGCGGAGCTAGATGAGGGGGTGGCTGACCGGGCAGCAGTGCGGCGAGTGGATGTGGACGATGGGGCTTTCTTGGGAGCATAGTTATCCGCCATGTGAGAGGGAATGACCCACTTGCGATGTGTGTGAGTGACAGCAACAGAGAAATCAGCAACATGATTAATAAGAGCCTGGATGAAGGGGGCATGAGGAAAGGCTCGCTTGTATTGAAAGCTAGCAAGCCGAATCTCATGCCATAGAAAGTGAGGCACATTAATTTTGCTCCTGGGGTGCTCGTATAAGTGAGACATGATGTCAATGCAGTAGCCACTACAAGAGCCCTTATCACCCATCTTGGGATAGAGGGTGCGGATAATACACTAAAAGATGATGAAGTAAGGTGAGCACCAGATGGATACCTGGTTAAGATCCTTCATGCGTTCATCTGCATCAAGCTCACTTAGTGGTTTCAGAAGATACCCACACGCCTCAATGGACTTAGGCGCATGGTTAGGATCATCCCTATGTATTTTGAAGCCGGAGTTGGGGAAACCAAGTGCGGCAACAAATGTATCATAAGAAGCTGTGAAGCGAACATCAGAGGTGATCCAGCTGACAGTGTGGTTTGGAGCAAAGTAGCATGTGGCATAGAACTGGTGAATGGCAGCAACATTAAAGTCGCGATGAAAGGCAAACGGGGCGGCAAGCCCCGATGCCTCAGTAAGCTCAATGGCACCCGGGTATTTCGCGGGGTGCATGCGAATATGCTCAAGATTTATATAGAGATGAACAGATAAACCCTTAGGAACTATGACTGTGGTAAAAATGTCCGCCTGGACGTGTGTGCGGAAACGTGAGTCCGTAGAGTCACGTACGACAGCGTATGGATCAATGTCGCGACGGAAAGTGAGGTATGAAGTCGTGCCAAGTGTGGTGAAGTTCGTGATTGCACGACCTAAAGTAGCAGGGGGTTCTAGTGAGATGCGACGAGCTTCACCTGTGGGCTGAGCAGGAGGAGGTGGTGGCATGTAGGACGCCCTGCGCGTCCCGGGCTTTGGCTTGGACCTCCGATCGACGGGCTGGTCAAGAAGGTCCTCGGCGGCAAGCTCATCCTCGAAGTCGGGGTCATCACCATCAGACGACGAGGGGAGCTGTGGAGACGGAGAACGCCGGGCCAGAGAACGCCGGGCAGTCCGTTTGAAGGGACGACGTGGCCCATCCGAGTCTGACCCCGTGCTAGTAGGGGCGCGAGAGGATGAGCCAGCAACGTTCTTCCGTGCGGCATGCTTGGTCTTGGGCATGGTGCACAATATCGTACACGGATGGAAATCCCAAATAAAGGAACGAACATGGTCAAACCATAGGAACGACATGTAGACTTGGGAGAGAGGAATCAAACGCGAGGGGAACGGAGGAGTACCTGTAGACGGATCCCGCGGAGGAAGAAGAGACGAGAAGGATCCGCGGAGGAGATCGGGCCGATCTCGGGTGTGGCGGCGCAAGGAGTGCTCCTGGAGCAGGCGGCGACGGCGGCACGGGAAAAATGGGGCGCGTGAGGGCTAGGGCAAAGCCCAGCCCCGCGCCCAGCTATTTATAGGCCCCGATTCGTCGGACGTCCGACAGGCGTCGGACGTCCGGAGAGCATTGTGCCGTCGGACGACCGACACTGGTCGGACGACCGGAAGGGTATTTGCCGCCGGACGTCCGAGCCACGTCGGACGACCGAGAAAGAGGAGGAGGGAGAGGCTGATTCTGGAATTTTTGATGATGAGATGATGATTTTCATGGTTTCTCACAAAAAGTACGAACATAGTTGCCTACAAGCATTACATATACTACTTGTGGACAGAAATTGATTTATGCGTACTTTGTAAGCTCAAAAACAGACAATTAAGACTCACTCCCCCTAAATGCATGCCCTCATCAAGACACAAACATAATGTGAGTGTGTGTATGTGTGCAAGGTTTCAAGTTATGTTGTCAAGCTCCAAGATACCAAGTTCACGCCTAAGTTGAGAGAACCTAGCAACGCTAAGTGGCTTGGTGAAAATGTCAGCTAGCTGCATGTCGGACCCACATGGGTAATATCAATGTCACCCTTTTGCACATGGTCTCTCAAGAAATGATACCTAATATCAATATGTCTTGTGCGAGGGTGATCAATGGGGTTCTCGGAGATCTTGATGGCACTTTCATTATCACAGAGAAGAGGAACGTGTCGATACGTGATACCATAATCCTTTAGTGTTTGCCTCATCCATAGCAGTTGGGTTGCACAGCTTGCGGCTGCAATATATTCGGCCTCGGCCGTGGAGAGAGAAACACAGTTCTGCTTTTTCGAGGACCAACTTACCAAGGAGCGTCCAAGAAACTGACATGCACCGGAAGTGGATTTCCGTCCCACTTTGTCACCGGCCCAATCCGCATCGGAGTACCCAATAAGATTGAACTTTGCATCCTTAGGGTACCATAAGCCTAACTTTGGGGTGTGAACAAGGTATCTAAGAATATGCTTAACCGCCGTATGATGGCTTTCCCTAGGGGAAGCTTGAAATCTAGCACATATGCCTACACTTAACATGATGTCCGGTCTAGATGCACAAAGATAAAGTAGCGAACCAATCATGGAGCGGTAAGTAGATGGGTCAAAAGGAATACTGTTTGTGTCTTCATTTGGAACTACATCTGTGGCCATGGGTGTCTTCATTGGTTTAGCATTTGTCATATCAAAATTTTCAAGAATGTCCTTGAGGTACTTAGTTTGAGACAAGAAAATCCCTTCTTGAAATTGTTGTATTTGAAAACCAAGAAAGAATTTCAAGTCCGTGTTGAGTGACATCTCAAAGGTCTTGGTCATGGAAGCCGCAAACTTCTTGCATAAATGGATGTTAGGAGAACCAAAAATGATGTCATCTACATAGATTTTGCATAAGATCAAATCACCATTTCCCCTCTTAGTAAAAAGAGTGGGATCGATCACCCCCACCACAAAGCCATCATCGAGTAGGAACTTCTTAAGATGATCGTACCAAGCACGGGGTGCTTGTTTGAGGCCATACAGAGCCTTGTGAAGTTTGTATACATGGTCTTTGTGGTGAGGGTCAACAAACCCAGGTTGTTGTGATACTATACCTCTTCTTGTAGAGGACCGTTAAGAAAAGCACTTTTCACATCCATTTGATGCAAAGTAAAACCATTGAAAGCAGCATAGGCCAATAAAATCCGAATGGACTCAAGACGAGCAACAGGGGCGAAAGTTTCACCAAAGTCCAAACCTTCAACTTGGGAGTACCCCTGTGCTACTAACCTTGCCTTGTTGCGTAGGACAGTCCCATTCTCATCTTCCTTATTCTTGAAAATCCATTTAGTTCCAATGACATTATGTTCCTCAGTTGGTCGTTCTACCAATGACCATACTTCGTTGCGTGTAAAACTGTTTAACTCCTCTTGCATGGCAAGGAGCCAGTCATTGTCACACAATGCATCCTGAACCCTGTGTGGCACGGTACTAGAGACAAACGAAAAGTGAGCACAAAATTTTGTTTGTGAGTCACTCTACCTTCCGACACGCCGGTGAGGATTTGATCAATATCAACATGACCGGCCACACGTGGCATGATGGAGGTCAAGGTTTCACGAGGTTCGACTTCGTTTCCATCATCAACATCCTCAACATATGGATCATTTATGTGCAGAGGGAGATATTCCTCTTCGCGTTGCACCTGTTGAGTTTCATCATCAAACATAGCCATACTTTGGTCTAGCTCTTGAAGATCAACTTGCTCTTAAGTGTGATCAGAGTGAGAGACATGTTCTCCCACTTGATCCTCAACAACTGGCATGATGTGTGTGCTAGTATCTTGTGGAGGTACGGGCAGTGAACTGTCTTGAGGATGAGAAATACTCTCATCATCTTCATCATCATCATGGGGTCTTTGTTCCATGGGAAGAAGTGCACCTACACCCATGTTTAAGATATCTTGTGGGGAGTCTTCTTCACCTGCATCATTTAGATCAACTTGCTCCCCATGGGAGCGGTTAAATTCATCAAACGTCACGTCACAGGTTTCTATAACACATCCAGTGGATTTTTTGTAGACTGTGTAGGCGTGAGAGTTTGACCCATAGCCAACAAAAATCCCTTCAGTTGTTTTGGATTGAAATTTTCCTAACCGTTCCCGTTTGTTGAGGATGAAACACTTGCATCCAAACACACGAAAGTACTTAACATTGGGTTTGTTCCCAGTTAGGAGCTCATATGGAGTCTTCTCCAATATTGATCGAAGGAAGAGCCGGTTTGATGCATGACATGCTGTGTTGACGGCCTCAGCCCAAAAACTATGTGGTGACTTGTATTCGTCTAACATGGACCTTGCCATTTCCAGAAGTGTCCGGTTCTTCCTCTCTGCCACACCATTTTGCTGAGGGGTGTAAGGTGCGGTGTACTGATGTTCAATTCCCTCATCACTAAGAAATTCTTCTAGGGTGTAGTTCTTGAACTCAGAGCCATTATCACTTCTTACTGCCTTGATGTCCTTGTCAAACTTCCGCTGGGCTTGTTTGGCAAAATCAATGAAGGTGATCTTCGTCTTGTCCTTGGACTTGAGAAAGAACACCCATGTATATCTTGAGTAATCATCAACAATGACTAGGCCATACTTTTCCCTCCAAGACTTGCCCATGAAGGAGGCCCAAACAGATCCACATGAAGGAGCTCTAACGGCCTCGAAGTGGATACAATGTTCTTGGGTGGATGTTTTGATTGATGTTGTTTCCCAGCTATGCATGCACTGCACACACGATCTTTCTTAAAAGATACATTTGTTAGTCCAAGGATGTGATTGCCGTTTGAGAGATTTTGAAGATTTTTCATGCCAACATGGGCGAGCCGGCGATGCCACAGCCATCCCATGTCGGCCTTGGCCATTAGACAAGTTGTATGGAAGGTGCTCTCTTTCGAGAAATCAACCGTGTAAAGGTTGCCATCCAACTCTCCAACAAAGGCCACTTCGAGAGTGTCTCTCTTAAATACTTTCACATCCGTTAGTCCAAATAATGTGTCATAACCGACGGAAGCCAATTGGCGAACTGAAAGTAAATGATATTGAAGAGATTGGACAAGCATGACATTTGCAATAGACATGTCATTAGTGATTGCCACCTTGCCCAACCCAATTACCTGCCCTTTCGACCCTCCACCAAATACAATGCTCATGTATGGTCGAATGGCTTGCATGAAGTCATAGAGCAAGTTACTATCTTCGGTCATATAATTGGTGCATCCACTGTCGATCACCCATTTGGCTCCTCTGGAGAAAACAGCCTGTAACGAATTAAGACTTGGTTTGAGGTACCCATTTCGTCATGGGGCCTTTCACATTAGTTACAAGAGTCTTAGGGACCCAAATAGCATAGAATCGGAATGCATTACGGGGACCAAGGAATTTAGCATAAACCTCTCCTTCCTTTGATTTGTGTAGTACATAGGATGGAGGCATGAATTCGGTTGTCTTGTTGTGAGTAGGCGAACCCCTAGTGGCCGACCCACTCACAACCTTACCTTTCTCCTTGTGTCCCTCTCGTACAAATATTTCTTTAAGCGGAGTGGTACACTTGAGAGGAGATGCACTTTTCTTGGCGGTGATTGGGTTGAACCCAAGTCCTTCCTTGGCAAGGCCTCCATTGTGTCGACTTAAGATCTCATTGAGAGTCTTTTGTCCTTGTGCACATGTCATGAGACCTCTATCTAGCTGTGCCTTTAGTGAACAGTTTTCCTCAAGGATAGATGTCAGTTCACTACTAGAGTTAGTAGTGCAGGTATCGACATTAATAATGGGTGAGGAGTAGGCCTTAGCTAAAATGTCAAGATAAGTAACCTTGAGTGCCTCAAAGCTCTTTGTAAGAACAATGAGTTTCTCTTCCTTGTTTTTGAGAGACAAGGATAGATGCTCACAGTCCTTAGAAAGGGAAGCATGAGAGTTCACTAGTCGGTTTTTATCATTTAGTAACTCTTTGCACACAGATTCAGCCTTTTTCAAGGAGGCAAGATCATTAGCATGTTTATCAAGGTTTTCACCTACTTTTGAGCATAATGCATCATTTTGTGCTTCCTCATACATGACTTTCTGCTCAAGGATTTCATTTCTTTCCTTCTCCTCAGTGACGAGGGTTTCGAGTTCCTTGATGGTATTGGTGTGCTTACTCACCATTTCCATAAGTATGCGAAACATAGTGAGCTTCTTTCCTTTAAGAGAGCACATAAATTTGTTTATTTTAGCAAACATGGGATGATCTAAGTCATTATCCTCATAGTGATCTTCCGCATCAAGATACTCATCAGATGCGGTAGAAGCTAGACTGAAGGAGTTTAACCATGGAGTTACCTTAACCTTATCATGGGAGCTTTGGTCTTCCTCATCTCCCATGGCAGTCTTTGCCATCAAACACTTGTGAGCGTTGCCCTTGTAGTCCTTCATATAGTTGTAGTGAACAACATCACCACTTTTGTTGACTAGCCTCAAGGTGTTTTGTGTATCCTGAGCTACTCCGGCAACCCCACCAACATCTTCTGGATCTGATTCTTCTTGTGCAACCATTGCTCTTCCATCTATCCTCTTGAGCTTGGAGTTCATAGGGTTTGCCAACTTCTTCTTTACAAAGGTCTTTGGAAACCTTGGTTTGTCTTCTCTCTTCTCTTAAGGGCAGTCATTGGAGAAGTGGTTGGTTTTCTCACAGTTGTAGCATTTCCTTACCTTCTTCTTTGGGAATCTTCCCTTGAATTTTCCTGCACTGAACTTCTTTACAAAGAGAGCAATGTCCTCATAAGATGGGCTTTCATCAGAGTCAACATCATCACCATCTTCGCAGTCATCATCACCCTCTTCTTCGTCACATTTATGCTTGGCTTTCAAAGCAAGATTGATCTTTGATGTTGAAGTGCCATGCATGGCAAGGTGCTTTGTTGCATTTGCCTTTGACTCTTCAAATAATTGGAAAGTTGATATGATGTCATCTAGAGTCATTTCTTTGAACCCATGGTGTTGCCTCATGTCCCATACCATTTGATGGTGATATGGAGCAAGAGCATGAAGTAACTTGTCCATGAGAAATCTCTTGGTCGGATTGGAACCATCTTGCGTCTTGTCACAGTCACGTGACTCAATGTCTGCGGCGAGAGTCATGAGCCGTTCTAGTAGTTGCTTGGGAGATTCACCCTTTTCCATACAGAAATTTTGTAATTGCCCCTCGGCAATTTCATATTGAGCAAGCCGAAGAGTGGAGGTATCGGTCTTGGTCCTTATAATGCTATCCCACAGTTCCTTGGCACTTGTGATGTGAATGTAAGGTCT
Organism: Hordeum vulgare subsp. vulgare; assembly: GCF_904849725.1. Taxonomy (NCBI): domain Eukaryota; kingdom Viridiplantae; phylum Streptophyta; class Magnoliopsida; order Poales; family Poaceae; genus Hordeum; species Hordeum vulgare. The sequence continues at coordinate 355,791,927 of NC_058519.1, read as the reverse complement.
CCGTTGCTTGTCATTCATTCCTTTTATAATGCACATGATCGCAGTGTCATTGAGATGCTTGTCATAAGTTTTTCTGGGAGTGAGGCACCTTGGATCTACAGGATTGTACCCATGCTCGAGGATGTCCAACATCTCATCATTGGCGTACCTAAGATGATCCTGCATACCAACTCTCCACAAAGCAAAATCGGAATTGTCATCAAGCAAGGGAGGCTTTCCTCCACGATTGTACTTCGGTTTCTTAATTTGAGATCTAGCATAAAGCCATTGAACACTGGTTTGGTTCCTTTCCGGAGGTTGTTTGCCAAATGAAGTACCGTGTACATGTGGCCCTGAGGCCCTCGGGGACGTGGTTGTCCCCGTGGTTAGTGATGCGAGTCTCATTTGGACCATGGCCTCAAGAGAAGCATCATGCTCCTCTTTTTGCTTGGCAAGGGCCCGTTCCAGGTCCTCAGAGGTGAAAGACTTGACTTCCGTGGAAGTCCCGTCCCTCTGCATTGGAGCTACCGTACCTGGAACCTCGTCCATCTCGCTCTAGGGCAGTTAAGCCACAAGAATAGAGCACGAGGCTCTGATACCAATTGAAAAGGATCGAGATGGACCTAGAGGGGGGTGAATAGGTACAATTCCAAATTTTAATAATTACTTAGCAATTTTAGGCAAAAGTGCGGAATATGAGTGTAGGCCTAATAATTGCTACGACAAGGAGTAAGCTATTTAGAGTGAAGTAAGACAAGCGGTAAACAATAATCAAATACAAGTACGTAATAAGGATTAACACAAGTAGAGAGTTAGGGTTAGGAATAACCGAAACTCCAAGAGAGACAAGGATGTATCCCGATGTTCACTTCCTTGTAGGGAAGCTACGTCACCGTTAGAGGGGCGGATGTTACCACGAAGGCACACCAACGCCACGAAGGCTCACCCTATTCTCCCTTTGAGATAACTCCACGAAGGCATTTCTCAACCACTAGTGGTAAGCCTTGAGGTGGCTTCCAGACCTTCACAAACTTTCCGGGGGAAATCACAATGGGTTGATTCCTCTCCGAAGACTCCTACCGCCTAGGAGTCTCCAACCTCCAAGAGTAACAAGATCAGGGATTGCTCAAAACTTGCTCAAATCACAAATCACTTTGGTGGGAAGGAGGAGAGGGAGACGATCTACCTTTTGATTGGAACAACACTCAAAGGGACTCACAAATGCTCTTGGGATCTAGGATTTGGTGTAGACAAGAGTGAGTGAGAATAAAGGTGTTCTTGGATGTATTCTAGCTGTGTTGAACACCCTCTCATGAAGTGGGTGAGAGGTATATATAGTGGGGAGTGTAAAACAGCCGTTGGGACACTTTAAGTCACACAAGGTCCGGACGTCCGACAGTTTCCGGAAGTCCGCGCGTCCGCAAGGGGTCGGACGTCCGACAGGGGTCGGTCGTCCGAGGCCTGTAGATATGACTGAAAACACTGTGAATTGAACAGCGACCGGACGTCCGGAGAAGACCGGAAATCCGAGTTATTCGACTCAACTTCTTCTGGTGGGAGGTTTCGGATTTCCGAAAGGGGACGGACTTCCGGCTCTCGGACGTCCGGAGGGAGCCGGAAATCCGAGTTATAAAGATCATGTTCTTCTGGTGCAGTGCTCCGGATTTCCATGGCTGGTCGGACGTCCGGCCCTCGGATGTCCGGAGGGAGCCGGAAATCTGAGTTATATGACTCAAATACTACTGGTGGAGGGCTCCGGATTTCCGAAGCCTGCCGGTCGTCCGGCCCTCAGACGTCCGGAGGGACCCGGAAGTCCGAGGCAATAGACCTGTTTTGAGATAGGAACAGAGTGGAGAATATGTGGTATTGGGTATGATAGTGAAGATGTGGTATGAGCAAGTTCATCGCAAAACCTGTGATCCCCTCTTAATAGTGCGGGATCCCTATACTCAATAATAGTAAACTCAAAAGGATAGTCTACGTCATCTTTTCTTAATCCTGAGCCTTCTTGAAATATAACTCCCGATCTTCTCAGACCACCTTTGACACATAATTCTCAATCTACTAAAGTACTTGCCATCCTGAGATACACTCAACAAATGGGATTAGTTTCCTATGTATGTGTTGTCATTAACACCAAAAGTCGATTAGGGGCATAGCATGCACTTTCAGCGTTTCATGGCCCGTCCATGTTACGTCTATTTGAAGCTGAAGATGCCCGGTCCCAAAGGTGTGATTACTGTCACAGGCAAGCGGCAGCGGGCCGAGGAGTGTCTGCAGCAGGGGTCGAGGATTGCTGATCAGCAGATGGCTATACTCGAGCTGGATGAGTACAAGAAGACTGCCGACCCCGCTGACCTGATGCGTTCAGAGAAGCCAGCTTCCGAGTCCGCACTCCAGTCGGTGGGAGACACGAAGAAAGTCAGCATCCACCCGACGGACGACACCGCCGCCCCGACAAACATCTCCACCACCCTTGATCCAAAATAGGAAGCCGAGCTCACCCAATTCCTCCGTGAGAACTGGGACATTTTTGCATGGAAGCCTACTGACATGCCAGGTGTACCTAGGGAGTTGGCTGAGCACCGACTGCATGTGGATCCTACTGCTCGTCCTGTCCGAGAACGCCTGCGTCGGTCCGCCGCGCACAAGAGGAAAGCAATCGGAGAGGAGGTGGCTAAACTTTGGGCAGCCAACTTCATTCGTGAGGTACACCACTCCGAGTGGCTCGCTAATGTTGTCATGGTGCCCAAGAAGGACAAGTCTCTCCGTATGTGCATCGATTTCAATCAACTCAATAAGGTCTGTCCGAAAGATCACTTCCGGCTCCCCCGCATTGATCAAATTGTTGATTCGACTGCGGGTTGCGAGCATTTATCCTTCCTTGATGCCTATTCGGGCTATCATCAGATCCGTCTGTATGGTCCAGATGAATTAAAAACAGCCTTCATCACCCCATTCGGGTGTTTCTGTTACATCACTATGCCATTCGATTTGAAGAATGCAGGAGCAACTTTTATGCGCATGATCCAAAAATGCCTCCTTGACCAGATCGGTTGAAATGTGGAGGCATATATGGACGATATCGTAGTCAAGTCACGTAAAGGTTCCGACCTGTTGACTGACTTGGCAGAAACATTCGCCAACCTACGTAGGTACGATATCAAGCTCAACCCAGCCAAGTGTTCATTCGGCGTTCCCAACGGGAAGTTACTCGGTTTCTTCGTTTCCGAACGAGGGATCGATGTCAACCCCGAAAAGATCGGGACCATTGTTCGAATGGAGCGACCGGTAAGAGTGCATGATGTTCAAAAGCTCACAGGTTGCCTAGCGGCTTTGAGCAGGTTTATCGCTCGACTCGGCGAGAAGGCGTTACCTCTGTACCGACTCATGAAGAAGTCAGATACCTTCGAGTGGACAGACGAATCCCAAATCGCATTCCACGACCTCAAAGCCCTGCTTTCCACCCAGCCGGTTCTTACTGCCCCGCTCAGTAAATAACCTCTTCTTCTGTACATCGCGGCTACAAATCAAGTCGTCAGCACCGTTCTGACAGTCGAACGCGAAGAAGAAGGCAAAGCGTACAAGGTTCAGCAGCCAGTATATTATGTTTCCGAAGTCCTGACTCCTTCCAAGCAGAGGTATCCCCATTATCAGAAGCTTATTTATGGGATCTACATGACTGCAAAGAAGGTGGCTCATTATTTCCAAGACCACTCGGTATCTGTCATATCTGATGCTCCGTTGTCGGAAATTCTCCACAATCGGGACGCATCAGGCCGAGTGGCAAAGTGGGCAATGGAGATGCTATACTGCGACATCAAGTTCGAAGCCAAGAAAGCTATAAAGTCTCAAGCTCTTGCTGATTTCATAGCGGAATGGGTAGAACAAGAGCAACCGACCCACATCTGCTCGGCTCATTGGACCATGTTCTTCGATGGGTCCAAGATGTTGAATGGCTCCGGCGCCGGCGTAGTGCTCATATCCCCAAAAGGTGATAAACTCAAGTATGTGTTGCAGATCCATTTTGATTCTTCCAACAACGAAGTAGAGTACGAAGCTCTCCTTTACGGGTTGCGCATGGCCATCACACTCGGCGTCCGTCGTCTGATGGTCTATGGCGACTCAGATCTAGTGGTTAATCAAGTAATGAAGGAATGGGATGTAAGGAACCCCACCATGACTGCATACTACAACGCAGTAAGGAAGCTCGAGAAGAAGTTCGGAGGTCTGGAACTTCACCATGTTCCCCGACTGAAAAACCAAGCAACAGATGAATTGGCAAAACTTGGATCCACTCGGAGACCGGTCCCGAGTGATGTCTGCCTCGAGCACCTACACCTTCCCTCAGTAAAAGAAGACCCTTTTACACAAGAACCAGTACAACCGAAGAGCTCAACAGATTAGACTGAAGTCGAGGTCCCCGCTGTGGTTGATTTGATCATGGAGATCCTAGCTGTCATTCCCGAATGGACTGTGTTGTTCATTGCGTACATCCTGAGGCAAGAGTTACCAGAAGACGAAGTCCAAGCTAGGCAGATCGTTCGCAGGTCGAAGTCCTTCACCGTCATTGATGACGAGTTGTACAGGGAAAGTGTTTCACGCGTCCTTCAGCGGTGTATCTCTCCTGAGGAGGGGCAGTTAATCTTGGAAAAAATCCACTCGGGAACCTGCGGCCATCATGCCTCCTCAAGTGCAATCGTCGCCAAAGCATTCAGAGCTGGTTTCTTCTAGTTGCAGGCAAATGAAATGGCAAAATATATGGTCGACCGTTGTGAAGGTTGTCAGTTCTATTCAAACAAGTCCCACAAGCCAACGTCTGCGCTGAAGACAATTCCTCTTGCTTGGCCATTTGCCGTGTGGGGATTAGATACAGCCGGACCATTCAGAATAGGCCAAGGAGGATTCACTCATCTGCTGGTAGCAGTCGACAAGTTTACCAAGTGGATTGAAGCCAAGCCCATCAAGAAGCTTGATGCCCTTACGGCCATCAAATTTATCAGAGACATCATCGCCAGATACGGGGTTCCGCATAGCATAATCACCGACAATGGCACAAACTTTGACTCGGACAGGTTCAAGGGTTTTTGCACATGCCAAGGTAACCGAGTGGATTTCGCATCCGTGGCGCACCCCCAAACAAACGGGCAAGCAGAGCGGGCGAATGGACTTATTCTTCAAGGGTTGAAGCCTCGACTCCTGCGAGAAGTTGGACATGCCGCCGGCGCGTGGGTCACCGAGCTGCCTTCGGTGCTGTGGGGCCTCCGCACAACTCCGAATAGATCGACAGGGCGATCCCCGCTTTCCCTCGTTTATGGAGCAGGGGCAGTCCTTCCGAGTGACTTGCTTCACAACTCTCCACGAGTCGAACTCTTCTCCGAAGCCGAAGCAGAGCAAGCCAGACAAGACGAAGTGGATCTTCTAGAAGAAGAGCGCGAGATGGCACTGATCAGTTCAACAATTTATCAACAAAATCTGCGGCGATTCCACGCGCGGCACGTCAGGAGCCGCACATTCCAAGCACGCGACCTGGTGCTCTGAGTGGATCAGCAGAGACCACACAAGTTGTCTCCCGCCTGGGAAGGACCGTTCATCATCTCTAAGGTGCTGAACAATGGAGCATATCGACTCTACAACCTCGACAGGGAAACGGACGAGCCGCGAGCATGGAATGGAGATCTACTGAAGCGCTTCTACACATAACCGCCGACGGAGACAATGTAAAGAACAAGTATCATTGAAGTAATACAAAGGAGAATGATTTCTTGCCAATTCAAAATTCTTCCACGTTTGCAGACTCCGGTCTAAAAAACTAACTCCGAGTGTGCACTAAAAGTCACACTCGGGGACTTAGCTGCGACCCAGAATCGCCTAAGTACAAACTCGCTCCGAGTGTGCACTAAAAGTCACACTCGGGGACTTAGCTGCGACCCAGAGTCGCCTAAGTAAAAACTCGCTCCGAGTGTGCACTAAAAGTCACACTCGGAGACTTAGCTGCGACCCAAAGTTGCCTAAGTAAAAACTCGCTCCGAGTGTGCACTAAAAGTCACACTCGGAGACTTAGCTGCGACCCAGAGTCGCCTAAGTACAAACTCGCTCCGAGTGTGCACTAAGAGTCACACTCGGGGACTTAGCTGCGACCCAGAGTCGCCTAAGTAAAAACTCGCTCCGAGTGTGCACTAAAAGTCACACTCGGAGACTTAGCTGCGACCCAGAGTCGCCTAAGTAAAAACTCGCTCCGATTGTGCACTAAAAGTCACACTCGGAGACTTAGCTGCGACCCAGACTCGCCTAATTACAAACTCGCTCCGAGTGTGCACTAAGAGTCACACTCGGAGACTTAGCTGCGACCCAGAGTCGCCTAAGTACAAACTCGCTCCGAGGGTGCACTAAAAGTCACACTCGGAGACTTAGCTGCGACCCAGAGTCGCCTAAGTACAAACTCACTCCGAGTGCGCACTAAAAGTCACACTCAGAGACTTAGCTGCGACCCAGAGTCGCCTAAGTACAAACTCACGCCGAATGTGCACGAAAATTCACACTCGAGGACTTAGCTGCGACTCAGAGTCGCCTAAGTAAAAAAGTTTCCTCCGAGTGTATACTCGAGATACACTCGGAGGCTTAGCAGACCCTCATTGAGGCTCATGTGGATGTGAAGACAACTGACAACTACATGAGGAGCAACTCGCTCCGAGTGCGCACTAACAGTCACACTCGGAGACTTAGCTGCGACCCAGAGTCGCCTAAGTACAAACTCACTCCGAGTGTGCACGAAAAGTCACACTCGGGGACTTAGCTGCGACTCAGAGTCGCCAACGTAAAAAGCTTCCTCCGTGTGTATACTCGAGATACACTCGGAGGCTTAGCAGACCCTCACTGAGGCTCATGCGGATGTGAAGACAACTGACAACTACATGAGTAACAACTCGCTCCGAGTGCGCACTAACGGTCACACTCGGGGACTTAGCCGCGACCCAGAGTCGCCTAAGTAAAAACTCGCTCCGAGTGTGCACCAAAAGTCACACTCGGAGACTTAGCTGCAAACCAGTGTCGCCTAAGTAAAAATCTTCCTCCGAGTGGGCACTCTAGATACACTCGGAGGCTTAGCAGACACTCATTGAGGCTCATGTGGATGTGAAGACAACTGACAACTACATGCTCCGCATGTTTGCCATTGGCTTCACCAAGAGACGCCAAACAAAAACCACGAGCCAAAATCGTGTCAAAAAAAACTTAGCGAAAGAAGAGCGAAGGATCCGATTCGAATTCAAGTTGGATCTACGATCAGTCGGGTTGGTGTGAATCTAGTTTATCCACACCGAACCACGAATGTACCGGCCAACAGCAGTGGCCAAATTTTAATACAGATTCCACTCGGCATACCGAGGTAAATGTGCGTTCAGCATAAAGTTTATCAAGCGTCGTTGGGACTGGTAGGCTCCACAAAGGTGCCGAGGTCGATTCCGTCTGCAATCCGAGTGGCTGTGTCGAGGAAGGTCTCCATGAAATCTTCGAATCAAAGCTTCTTGGTCTTGGCGACCTGCAATGTCTTCAGCTTGTCTTCGCGGGCTTCCTTGCAGTGCACTCGGACCAGAGACAATGCCACGTCCGCACCACACCGAGCGGCAAACTTCTTCCATGCCTGCACTCTGCTTGGGACGTCCTCCAGTCGAGTCATCAACCCCTCTATCTCGTTCCGGGAGTCATCTTCAGGCCACAGCTCCTTGTCGATTTGGCTGACAACTCTTCTCAGGCGACCAATGAAAGGGCCTACCCTGTTAAGGCGAGAATGCACTCGGAACATTTCCGTGTTAGCTTCATTGCCGAGTGGAACATTCGGAATGAGCGACCGTTCAATTTCGGCTGTTTCAGCCTCAACGTCCCGACAGAAGTCTGCAAAGAAGAGAGAAGCAGAAAATAAGCGCGGAGTGAACTCCAAAGTCAAGAAGCACTCGGCAACAACTTACCACCAAGCAGTGCGACCATCTTCCTCGCCCAGTTGCCGACGTAGTTCTCCTGCGCTATGCACCGAGTGTTCATCACCTTCAGCTGGCCCATCCATTTGGATCTCTCCCTCTTCATTTTTTCTACTTTGGCTAGCAATGCCTTGTTGGTCTCCCGAGACTCCTCCAAAGATTTCTCTCGTTCAGCGAGAGCCTTCTTCATGCCAGCCAGGTCATTCACAGCTACTTCCAAGTCCGCAGCAAGTTGGGCCTTCTCAGCCTTCAGAGCATTATAAGCAGTTCCCATTTCACAAGTCTTCTGTCAAAGAGACACAAAGGGAGGATCAGCCACATTCAACAAGGACAAAGTCTCCACAGATATGGCAAAACAATCAAAGCTCAAAATTCTTCAGACCCCTGCCGATGCAAGCAATCGAAAGCGGTCTCGGGGACTACACCCAGTGGGTTCACTGAGAGTGACCCCACTGGTATGAAGCTCGAACAGGTCGACCCTATTGAGCTCCATAGCAAACCAACAACACTATGAGATTACTATTACTCGACCCGAGTAACACTACTCTCGGGGACTACACCCAGTGGGTGCACTCACAGTACCCCCACTGGTACCATTCGGGCAGATCAGCTCTGATCTGTTCAGATTACGGAAAATACATATAAAGACAACTGCCGGTGCAAGCACTCGGCAGAAGTCTTGGGGACTACACCCACTGGGTTCACTCGGAGTGAACCCACTGCAAAATCATACTACTGTATCCGAGTATATCGCTGAAACCCCCAGTGGGTACCAAGAGGAATGTAAACACTTACTAGCGCACTTACTCGGATATCGTCCCAAAGCTCCAAGCTCTTCTTGTACAGAGACGCGATGGAGTCATACACTCCCTTGGCGTCGCCCACCATCAGCTCCACCTGCACCATGGCGTCCTTGGCGGCTCCTACCTGGTCTTCCGGGAGGCGTCGGGCGTCATATTGAACAGGCGACGGACCCAGCGTGGCAGAAGACTCCCTGGGAATCCCGAGCTCTGCTCCAGTCGATTCCGCCGTGAGGGCCACTGTCTCAGTCGGCGGCACCGTCTCAGTAGGCGGTACGTTCATGGTGGGATTGGCAGCAGATGGGATAACCCCAGGGACAGGCGCCAAAGCTGGCTCCGACCTCCTTTGGTCATCATCGTCCAGATGGATCACCTCCGAAGGAAGCCCGACTGAACAAAATAAAATTACAGAAAAAGGTCAAGATCAAAGACAGCACTCGCGAAACAGTAATACAACTCTTGGAGTCATGACAACGTACCTTGCTGGGACGTGGCGGCGTTATCCGTGTCCATGGGATCATCATCCTGGCGCGGCAGAGAGGTGGCGGAGGTAGCAGCTCTGTTGAGTGAAATCCACTTGACGGATAAACATGAGTTCCCAAAAAGAGGAGTTCAATCGGATACTGAAGGAAGATGAAAGAGTAAAGATACTTAAGTTGAGGCGACCGGAACAACGATCCTCATCCGGGGCAAGGCTTTCCGAGGTTTAGGCCAACTAGGTTTAGCCACCTTGGACGGCTGGTTCGCGGGCTCGGCGGAAGCACCCCTGGTTCTCTTCACACTCCGAGCACTCGGAGCCACGAGAGGAGCTGGCGGAGCACTCGGGGCCGCAGGAGGAGCCGGCGGAGCAGCGGGGTCATGAAGGCGCTTGGTTCGGTGCTCTGGTGGTGAGGGTGGCAAGCTCTCCTCTCCACTCTCCTCATCCTCCTCTTCTGTCTCCTCCTCCGTCTCCCCACTGTCGGAGACGTACTCGACGCTATCCGGGCTGCCCTCCTGGCTGCCCTCCTCTTCCTCGACTGGATTCCCGTTCGAGACACCGTACAAAACACCGTCGGCAACGTCAGTCAGTGAGACAACAAAAGCAATAAAGCTGAGAAGGTTAAAAGCACTCGACAACATGTACTCATCTCATTCGGAGGAGGATTTTTGGCGTGGAAGGGCTTCACCCGCCGGGTTCCCACGGGGTTATCACACACGCCTGTGATGCTGCGGACCCACGCACTCACAGTCTCCCCGCTCACGTCCTCTGGATGAGATCGAGTGGAATCCTAAGGCCCCGCGTAATGCCACATGGCGTGGTCTCGGGCCTGCAGCGGCTGGACGCGCCGAGCCAGAAAAGTCTCCAGCAGGTCCATGCCGGTGACTCCCCTCCGGACGACGGCTATCAGCGCGTCGACCAAAGGCTGGATCTGGGTTCTTTCTCCCTTAGAGAGTGCAAGCTTCCTGGGAGGGCCCGGACGGTCTAAACTGAAAGGTGGCAACCCACTCGAAGCATTCGGACAAGCAATGTCCTGGCAATAGAACCAGGACGATTGCTAGTTCCTAACTGACTCGGATAGCTGGAGAGAGGGATAGCTACTCTTTGTTTTCTTCTAGAAGCCTAAACCCTCGCAGAGCTGGAGGATGTGCGTCTTATCATCCGATTGTCTAAGCTTTTTAACAGTTTGGGATCTAGCGCAGAAGACATACTTAAAGAGCCCCCAGTGGGGAGGACATCCAATGAAGCACTCACAGAGGGTGACGAATGTAGAAAGGTGAGCTATTGCGTTCGGAGGAAAGCGATGGAGTTGCGCCCCGAAGTAATTCATGATACCTCGGAAGAAGGGATGGGGAGGCAAGGAGAAACCTCTAGCCACATGGCTGAGCAGCAGAACGCGCTCCCCCTCCTTCAGCGCCGGCTCCGTCTCGCCTTCCGGCAGCCTCCAGGACTTGTTGACGACCATGCCATGCTCCACCAGCTCCAGCACGTCGTTCTCCGTCACCGAGGAGGGGAGGAAATCCCCTTGGATCCAGCCCGCCGACAACGCCCGCTGCCGCCGCTGAGTAGAGGCTGCCCCCTTCTTCTTCTTCTTCTACGACTCGAGCTTGCTAGTCTCCCCTTCGCCATGGTGAGGGCGACGGATCCGCAGAGGAGGAGGGGAAGGAGGTGGCTTGAGGTGTGCAGAGAGCTGTGGGAGGAACGAGATTAATGGGAGGAGGATGAGCAGCGCAATAGGAAATCCCGCCGGGGAGGCTTTAATAGGCTTCCGACTAGGTCACTTACAGGTGGGCCCAGTATCTTATCCCCCCAACCGGCCGCTGCAAGATTAGTGGAGAAGATAACGACGCGGTAATCGAGGAGGCAAAATCTACTCGATGGTGTTGTCGTCATCCCTGCTGAGTGCGCGGCAACCGAAATTTGAGGATCCCGGAAAATCCGGCGCGGTCAGTTTGACCAGTCATGTCAAAAGATTCTGCGGAAGCACTCGGTCCCTAACGGTTCATTTCACTGGTATATTCACTCGGATCACTGGCTGAAAGGACAAAATGGATCAAGGCAAACAACGCTAAAGTCACCTCAATACCAGTCGGATCCAAACTCCAGACATCACTTCATCGTTCCAACCCCGATCCGTTCGGGGACTAATGATGGGGTTATAGTCCCAGGATAGGGTCATAGGTCTGCCCTATAGGTCCTACCCAAGGACTACCCTTCATAGAACACAAGGCCCTTAGACAGTTCCGACTGAACTAAGGACGCCCCCATCATCCAGTCGGCGACTATCCACTTGGAGCATATTTAACATACCGACTGGAATCCACTCTGTACATCGTAACCCCCCAGGAGGGCAACGGTCATACGTTTTCATACACCATTATTAGCATTTAAAGTTTACGTTACCTGTAACGTAAACATTTACTCGCCACTATTCCACCCCTGTCCACCGGGCCATTATGAAGGGCAGCGCACTCTATATAAGCCGCCCTTCCCCACCGGTGCAAGGGTTGGCACATGTTGTAATCCTATAATCCACTCGACACAAAGCTCCCAAGAGCACTGAGACGTAGGGCTTTTACCTCCACTGTAGAGGGGCCTGAACTCATACATCCTTGCCGTAGCTAAGGCTCTGCCCATACTTTCATACCCCATACTTCTACTGTCAGACTTATACCCACGACAGTTGCCCTCCTGGGAGGTTACGATGTACAGAGTGAATTCCAGTCGGTACGTTAGATATGCTCCGAGTGGATCGTCGCCGACTGGATGATGGGGGCGTCCACAGTTCAGTCGGAGCTATCTAAGGGCCTTGTCCCTTATGAAGGGTAGTCCTTGGGTAGGACCTATAGGGCAGACCTATGACCCTGCCCTGGGACTATAACCCCATCATTAGTCCCCGAATGGATCGGGGCTGGAACGATGAAGTGAAGTCCGGAGTTTGGAGCCGACTGGTATTGAGGCGATCTTAGCGTTGTCTGCCTTGATCCATTATATCTTTGCGGCCAGCGATCCGAGTGAATATGCAAGCGAAACGAACCGTGAGGGCCCGATTGCTTCCGCGGAATCTTTCGACGTGACCGGTCATACTGACAGCGCCGAATTTTCCGGGATTCCCAAATTTTGGTTGCCGCGCGCTCAGCGGGGATGACGACATTGTCATCGAGTAGATTTCGCCTCCTCGATTACCGCACCGCGATCTTCTCCACTGATCTTGCAGCAGCCAGTTGGGAGGATAAGATCTTGGGCCCACCTGTAGGTGACTCAGTCGGAGGCCTTTTAAAGCCTTCCCAGCGGACCTTCCTGTTGTGTTGCCCGTCTTCCTCCCATCGATCTCGCCTCCCCGCAACTCCCTGCACACCTCCAGCCACCTCCTTCCCCTCCTCCTCTGCGGATCCGTCGCACTCGTCATGACGAAGGGGCAGACCAACAAGCTTGAGGCGAAGAAGAAGAAGAAGGGGGCAACCTCCAGTCAGCAGCGGCAGCGGGCGTTGCCGGCGGGCTGGATCCAGGGGGACTTCCTCCCCTCCACGGCGAGGGAGACCGACGTGCTGGAGCTGGTGGAGCACGGCATGGTCGTCAATAAGTCTTGGAGGCTGCCGGAAGGCGAGATGGAGCCGGTGCCGAAGGAGGGGGAGCGCGTCATGCTGTTCAGCCACGTGGCCAGAGGTTTCTCCCTGCCTCCCCATCCTTTCTTCCGAGGTATTATGAACTACATTCGGGCAGATGGAGCCGGTGCCGAAGGAGGGGGGGCGCAACTCCATCACTTTCCGCCGAATGCGATAGCTCATCTTTCCGCATTCATCACCCTCTGCGAGTGTTTCATAGGATGTCCTCCCCACTGGGGCTCTTCAAATATGTTTTCTCCGCTAGATCCCAAACAGTTAAGAAGCTTAGCCAGTCTGATGATAAGACACACATCCTCCAGCTCTGCGGGGGTTTAGGATTTCAGAAGAAAACGAAAAGTACTTATCCCTCCCTTCAGCTATCCGAGTCGGTTAGGAACTGGCAATCGTCCTGGTTCTATTGCGAGGACATTGCCTGCCCGAATGCTTCGGGTGGGTTACCACCCTTCAGTTTAGACCGTTCGGGCCCTCCCAGGAACCTAGCGCTCTCTAAGGGAGAAAAAACCCAGATCCAACCTTTGATCGACGCGCTGATAGCCGTCGTCCGGAAGGGAGTCACCGGCATGGACCTGTTGGAGACTTTTCTGGGTCGACGCATCCAGCCGCTCCAGGCCCGAGACCACGCAATGTGGCATTACACGGGGCCTTCGGGTACCACTCGGTCCCATCCTGAAGACGTGAGCGAGGAGACCGTGGATGCGTGGGTCCGCAGCATCACGGGCACATGTGATAACCCCGTGGGAGCTCGGCGGGTGAAGGCCTTCCGTGCCCAAAATCCTCCTCCGAATGAGGTGAGTACATGTTGTCGAGTGCTTTTAACCTTCTCAGTTTTATTGCTTTTCTTGTCTCGCTGACTGACGTTGCCGACTGTGTTTCGTGCAGGAGTGGACGAACTGGCATTCTGCAGTCTCAGGTGGGGATCCGGTCGAGGAAGAAGAAGGCAGCATGGAGGGTAGCGCGGGTAGTGCTGAGTACGTCTCTGACAGTACGGAGACGGAGGAGGAAACAGAAGAGGAGGAGGAGGAGAGCGAAGAGCAGAGCTCGTCACCCTCACCACCAGAACACTGAACCAAGCACCGTCATGACCCCGCTGTTCCGCCGGCTCCTCCCGTGGCCCCGAGTGCTCGGAGTGTGAAGAGAACCAGGGGTTCTTCTGCCGAGCCCGTGGATCAGCCATCCAAGGTGGCTAAAGCCAGCGGGTCTAAACCTCAGAAAGCTTTGCCCCGGATGAGGATCGCTGTTCCGGTCGCCTCAGCGTAAGTATCTTTGCTCTTCCATCTTCCTTCAGTATCCGATTGGACTCTTCTTTTTGGGAATTCATGTTTACCCGTCGAATGGATTTCACTCAACAGAGCTGCTACCTCCGCCACCTCTCTGCCGCGTCAGGGTGACGATCCCATGGACACTGATAACACCGCCATGTCCCAGCAAGGTACGTTGTCACGACTCCGAGAGCTGTATTACCGTTTCGCGAGTGCTATCTTTTCTGTATTTTTATTTTGTTCAGTCGGGCTTCCTTCAGAGGTGATCCATCTGGACGACGACGACCAAAGGAGGTCGGAACCAGCTTTGGCGCCTGTCCCTGGGGTTATCCAACCTGCTGCCAACCCCGCCATGAGCGTGCCGCCGACTGAGACGGTGGCCTTCACGGCGGAACCGACTGGAGTAGAGCTCGGGATGCCCAGGGGGCTCGGGATACCTAGGGCGCCTTCTGCCACGCCGGGTTCATCAACTGTTCCCTATGCTGCCCGACGCATCCTGGAAGATCAAGTAGGAGCCGCCAAGGACGCCATGGTACAAGTGGAGCTGATGGTGGGCGAAGCCAAGGGAGCATATGACTCCGTTGCGTCCCTGTACAAGAAGAGCTTGGAGCTTCGGGATGATATCCGAGTAAGTGCACTAGTAAGTGTTTACATTCCTCTTGGTGCCCACCGGGGGTTTTGGCGAGATACTCGGATACAGTAGGTTAATTTTCCAGTGGGTTCACTCCGAGTGAACCCAGTGGGTGTAGTCCCCGAGACTTCTGCCGAGTGTTTGCACCGGCAGTTGTCTTTATATGTATTTTCCATAATCTCTACAGATCAGAGCTGATCTGCCCGAATGGTACCAGTGGGGGCATGCCGAGTGCACCCACTGGGTGTAGTCTTCGAGAGTAGTGTTACTCGGGTCGAGTAATAGTAGTCTCATAGTGTTGTTGGTTTGCTATGGAGCTCAATGGCACCGACCTGTTCGAGCTTCATACCAGTGGGGTCACTCTTAGTGAACCCACTGGGTGTAGTCCCCGAGACCGCTGTCGATTGCTTGCATCGGCACGGGTGTGAAGAATCTTGAGTTTTGATTGTTTTGTCATATCTGTCGAGACTTTTTCCTTGTTGAATCTGGCTGATCCTCCCTTTGTGTCTCTTTGACAGAAGACTTGTGAAGTGGGATCGTCCTATAATGCTCTGATGGTTGAGAAGACTCAACTTGCTGCCGACTTGGAGGTAGTTGCGAATGATATGGCTGGCATGAAGAAGGCTCTCTCTGAACGATAAAAATATTTGGAGGAATCTCGGGAGACTAACAAAGCACTTTTAGCCGAGTTAGAAAATATGAAGAAGGAGATATCTGATTGGGTGGGCCAGCTGAAGTCAATGAACGCTCGGTGCAAAGCGCAGGAGAATTACGTCGGCAGCTGGGCGAAGAAGATGGTCGCAATGCTTGGTGGTAAGTTGCTTCCCGAGTGCTCTTTGACTTTGGAGTTCACTCCGTGCTTATTTTCTCCCTGTCTTTTCTTTGCAGATTTCTGTCGGGACGTTGAAGCCGAGACCGCCGAAATTGAACCGGCGCTTAGGCAACCGAATGTTCCACTCGGTGATGAAGCTAACCGGGACATGTTCCGACTGAATACCCGCCTTAACAAGGTGGGTCCTTTCATTGGTCGCGTGAGAGAAGTTGTCAGCCGAATTGACAAAGAGCTGTGGCCTGAAGATGACTCCCGGAATGAGATAGAGGGGTTGATGACTCGACTGGAGGATGTTCCAAGCAGAGTGCAGGCATGGAAGAAGTCTGCCGCTCGGTGTGGCGCGGACGTGGCGCTGCCTCTGGTCTGAGTGCATTGTAAGGAAGCCCGTGAAGACAAGCTGAAGACGTTGCAGGTCGCCAACACCAAGAAGCTTTGATTTGAAGACTTCATGGAGACCTTCCTCGACACGACCACTCGGATTGCTGATGGAATCGACCTCGACACCTTCGTGGAGCCTGCCAGCCCCGGTGCTGCTTGATGGACTTTATGCTGATCGCGCATTTACCTCGGTATGCCGAGTGGAGTTTGTATTAAACTTTGTCCAGTGTTGTTGGCCGGTACATTCGTGGCTCAGTGTGGATAAACTTGATTCACACCGAGCCGAGTGATCGTTGAACTCAATTTGAATTCGAACCGGATCTTTTGCTCTTCTTTCGCTGAGTTTTTTTGACACGATTTTGGCTCGTGGTTTTTGTTTAGGCGACTCAGCTAAGCCTCCGAGTGTAACTTGTGTGCCCACTCGGAGGAAGCTCTTTACTTAGGCTACTCTGGTTCGCAGCTAAGTCCTCAAGTGTGACTTGAAATGCACACTCGGAGCAAGTTGTTTGCTTAGGCGACGCTGGGACGCAGCTAAGTCCCCGAGTGTGACTTTTGGTGCACACTCGGAGCAAGTTATTTACTTAGGCGACTCTGGGTCGCAGCTAAGTCCCCGAGTGTGAATTTTAGTGCACACTCGGAGCAGGTTGTTTACTTAGGCAACTCTGGGTCGCAGCTAAGTCCCCGAGTGTGACTCTTAGTGCACACTCGGAGCAGGTTTTTTCCTTAGGCGACTCTGGGTCGCAGCTAAGTCCCCGAGTGTGACTTTTAGTGCACACCGAGAGCAGGTTTTGTATTTAGGCGACTCTGGGTCGCAGCTAAGTCCTCGACTGTGACTTTTAGTGCACACTCGGAGCAGGTTTTTTACTTAGGCGACTCTGGGTCGCAGCTAAGTCCCCGAGTGTGACTTTTGGTGCACACTCGGAGCAGGTTTTTTAGTCCCCGAGTGTGACTTTTGGTGCACACTCGGAGCAGGTTGTTTACTTAGGCGACTCTGGGTCACAGCTAAGTCCCCGAGTGTGAATTTTAGTGCACACTCGGAGCAGGTTTTTTACTTAGGCGACTCTGGGTCGTAGCTAAGTCTTCGAGTGTGACTTTTAGTGCACACTCGTAGCAGGTTGCTTACTTAGGCGACTCTGGGTCGCAGCTAAGTCCCCGAGTGTGAATTTTAGTGCACACTCGGAGCAGGTTGTTTACTTAGGCGACTCTGGGTCGCAGCTAAGTCCCCGAGTGTGACTTTTAGTGCACACTGGGAGCAGGTTTTTTACTTAGGCGTCTCTGGGTCGCAGCTAAGTCCCCGAGTGTGACTTTTGGTGCACACTCGGAGCAGGTTTTTTACTTAGGCGACTCAGGGTCGCAGCTAAGTCCCCGAGTGTGACTTTTAGTGCACACTCGGAGCAAGTTGTTTACTTAGGCGACTCTGGATCGCAGCTAAGTCCCCGAGTGTGACTTTTTGTGCACACTCGGAGCGAGTTGTTTACTTAGGCAACTCTGGGTCGCAGCTAAGTCCCCGAGTGTGACTTTTGGTGCACATTCGGATTTAGTTTTTTAGACCGGAGTCTGCAAACGCGGAAGAATTTTGAATCGGCAAGAAATTAATCTTCTTTGTATTACTTCGATGACATTTGTTCTTTACATTGTCTCTGTCGGCGGTTATGTGTGGAAGCACTTCAGTAGATCTCCATTCCATGCTCGCGGCTCGTCCGTTTCCCTGCCGAGGTTGTAGAGTCGATACGCTCCGTTGTTCAGCACCTTGGAAATTATGAACGGTCCTTCCCAGGCGGGAGCCAACTTGTGTGGTCTCTGTTGATCCACTCGGAGCACCAGGTCGCCTGCTTGGAACGTGCGGCTCCTGACGTGCCGCGCATGAAATTGCCGCAGATCTTGCTGATAAATTGTTGAACGGATCAATGCCATCTCGCGTTCCTCTTCTAAAAGGTCTACTCCGTCTTGCCTAGCTTGCTCTGCTTCGGCTTCGGAGAAGAGTTCGACTCGTGGAGAGTTGTGAAGCAAGTCACTCGGAAGTACTGCCTCTGCTCCATAAATGAGGAAAAATGGGGATCGTCCTGTCAATCTATTCGGAGTTGTTCGGAGGCCCCACAGCACCGAGGGCAGCTCGGTGACCTATGCGCCGGCGGCATGTCCAACTTCCCGCAGGAGTCGAGGCTTCAACCCTTGAAGAATGAGTCCATTCGCCCGCTCCGCTTGTCCGTTTGTTTGGGGGTGCGCAACGGATGCAAAATCCACTCGGATACCTTGGCCTGCGCAAAAACCTTTGAACTCGTCCGAGTTAAAGTTTGTGCCATTGTCAGTGATTATGCTCTGTGGGACCCCGTATCTGGTGATGATGTCTGTGATAAATTTGATGGTTGTAAGGGCGTCAAGCTTCTTGATTGGCTTGGCTTCAATTCACTTGGTAAACTTGTCGACTGCTACCAGCAGATGGGTGAATCCTCCTTGGCCTGTTCTGAATGGTCCGACTGTATCTAATCCCCACACGGTGAATGGCCAAGAAAGGGGAATTGTCTTCAGCGCGGACGTTGGCTTGTGGGACTTGTTTGAATAGAACTGACAACCTTCGCAATGGTCGACTATATCTTTTGCCATTTCATTCGCCTGTAACCAGAAGAAACTAGCTCTGAATGCTTTGGTGATGATTGCTCTTGAGGAGGCATGATGGCCGCAGGTTCCCGAGTGAATTTCTTCCAAAATTAACCGACCCTCCTCGGGAGAGATACGTTGCTGAAGGACGCCTGAAACACTTTCTCTGTCTAATTGGTCATCAACGACGGTGAAGGACTTCGACCTGCGAACGATCTGTGTAGCTTGGACCTCGTCTCCCGGTAATTCTTGCCTCAGGATGTACGCAATGAATGGCACAGTCCATTCGGGAATGACAGCTAGAATCTCCATGATCAGGTCAACCACAGCGAGAACCTCGACTTCAGTTTGATCTGTTGAGCTCTTTGGTTGCACCGGTTCCTGTGTAAAAGAATCCTCTTTTACCGAGGGGAGGTGTAGGTGCTCGAGGCAGACATCTCTCGGGACATGTCTCCATGTGGATCCAAGTTTTGCCGATTCATCTGCTGCTTGGTTTTTTAATCGGGGAACATGGTGAAGTTCTAGACCTTCGAACTTCTTTTCGAGCTTTCTTATTGCGTTGCAGTATTAGTCATGGTGGGGTTCCTTACATCCCACTCCTTAATTACTTGATTAACCACTAGATCTGAGTCGCCATAGACCATCAGGCGACGGACGCCGAGTGTGATGGCCATGCGCAACCCGTAAAGGAGAGCTTCGTACTCTGCTTCGTTGTTGGAAGAATCAAAATGGATCTGCAACACATACTTGAGTTTATCACCTTTCGGGGATATGAGCACTACGCTGGCGCCGGAGCCATTCAACATCTTGGACCCATCAAAGAACATAGTCCAATGAGCCGAGTAGATGTGAGTCGGTTGCTGTTGTTCTACCCATTCTGCTATGAAGTCAGCAAGAGCTTGAGACTTTATAGCTTTCTTGGCTTCGAACTTGATGTCGCAGTATAGCATCTCCATTGCCCAGTTTGCCACTCGACCTGATGCGTCCCAATTGTGGAGAATTTCCGACAACGGAGCATCAGATATGACAGATACCGAGTGGTCGTGGAAATAATGAGCCACCTTCTTTGCAGTCATGTAGATCCCATAAATAAGCTTCTGATAATGGGGATACCTCTGCTTGGAAGGAGTCAGGACTTCGGAAACATAATATACTGGCCGCTGAACCTTGTACGCTTTGCCTTCTTCTTCGCGTTCGACTGTCAGAACGGTGCTGACGACTTGATTTGTAGCCGCGATGTACAGAAGAAGGGGTTCCTTACTGAGCGGGGCAGTAAGAACCGGCTGGGTGGAAAAGAGGGCTTTGAGGTCGTCGAATGCGGTTTGGGCTTGGTTTGTCCATTCGAAGGTATCCGACTTCTTCATGAGTCGGTACAGAGGTAACACCTTCTCGCCGAGTCGAGCGATAAACCTGCTCAAAGCCGCTAGGCAACCTGTGAGCTTTTGTACGTCATGTACTCTTACCGGCCGTTCCATTCGAACAATGGTCCCGATCTTTTCGGGGTTGACATCGATCCCTCGTTCGGAAACGAAGAAACCGAGTAACTTCCCGCTGGGAACGCCGAATGAACACTTGGCTGGGTTGAGCTTGATATTGTACCTACGTAGGTTGACGAATGTTTCTGCCAAGTCAGTCAGCAGGTCGGAACCTTTGCCTGACTTGACTATGATATCGTCCATATATGCCTCCACATTTCGACCAATCTGGTCTAGGAGGCATTTTTGGATCATTCGCATAAAAGTTGCTCCTGCATTTTTCAAACCGAATGGCATAGTGATGTAACAGAGGCACCCGAATGGGGTGATGAAAGATGTTTTTAATTCATCTGGACCATACAGACGGATCTGATGATAGCCCGAATAGGCATCAAGGAAGGATAAACGCTCGCAACCCGCAGTCGAATCAACGATTTGATCAATGCGGGCGGAGCGGGAAGTGGTCTTTCAGACAGACCTTATTAAGGTGCTTGAAATCGGTGCACATACGGAGAGACTTTTCCTTCTTGGGCACCATGACAACATTAGCGAGCCACTCGGAGTGGTGTACCTCGCGAATGAAGTTGGCTGCCAGAAGTTTAGCTACCTCCTCTCCGATTGCTTTTCTCTTGTGCGCGGCGGACTGACGCAGGCGTTCTCGGACGGGCCGAGCGGCAGGATCCACATGCAGTCGGTGCTCAGCCAACTCCCTGGGTACACCTGGCATGTCAGCAGGCTTCCATGCAAAAATGTCCCAGTTCTCACGGAAGAATTGGATGAGCTCGGCTTCCTATTTTGGATCAAGGGTGGTGGAGATGTTTGTTGGGGCGATGGTGGTATCCGTCGAGTGGATGCTTACTTTCTTCGTGTCTCCCGCCGACTGGAATGCGGACTCGGAAGCTGGCTTCTTTGAACGCATCAGATCGGCGGGGTCGGCAATCTTCTTGTACTCATCCAACTCGAGTACAACCATCTGATGATCTGCAATTCCCGACCCCTGCTACAGACACTCCTCGGCCCGCTGCCGATTGCGTGTGACAGTAATCACGCCTTTGGGACCAGGCATCTTCAGCTTCAAATATACGTAACATGGACGGGCCATGAAACGTACGTATGTCGGATGGCCCAGAATGGCATGGTATGCACTCTGGAAGTCCACCACCTCGAATGTTAACTTCTCTTTGCGGAAGTTCTTGTCAGAGCCGAAAACGACATCCAACGCAATCTGGCCGAGTGATTTGGCCTTTCTTCCTGGGACAACTCCATGGAATTTCATACTGCTCTCGCTAAGTATGGACATCGGAATGCACATTCCCTTGAGAGTGTCGGCATACATGATATTCAAGTCGCTGCCGCCGTCCATGAGGACTTTGTGCAGCCTAACTCCTTCGACCACCGGGTCGACGACCAGAGCTTGCCTCCGTGGGGTGGGTACGTGTGTTGGGTGGTCTGACTGATCAAAAGTGATTGTAGTCTGTGACCACTTGAGGAACGTGGGAGTGGATGGGGTTGCCATGTTTACCTCCCTGTTGACCAGCTTCAGTCGACTTTTGCTTTCTACGTCAGCAAAAATCATTAACGTTGCATGGACTTGAGGGAACGGATCCTCCTTGTCCTCATCATCTTGCTCGGTGTCTTTCTCACTCGGCTGTCCTTCACCGAATCCTTGGATCAGGAGGCGACACTGCCGAGTGGTATGTTTCGGCAATATGACATTGCCTTCTTCATCCGTCTTCGTGTGGATTGGACACAGTTGATCTAGGATGGAATTTCCTGACTGTTTCTTCTTGGGGGTGTACTGTGGTTTCCCCTTGCCTTTGAACTTAGCGTTTGTAACGACTGCTGCCTCTGCTTGCGGAGTGGATTGAGCTTTCTGTTTCTGCTTCTGACTGCTGCTCCCATCTCCGTCGGCGACTGACTTATGCTTGCCGTTACGTATGCGGTCCTCCTCTTCACCATTTGCGTAGCGTGCGGCTATCTCCATCATCTTGCTCATGGAGATGTCGCCTGTCTGACCAAACTTCGGGTATAGATCTGTGTACCGAACGCCTGCCTTGAAGGCGCAGA
The DNA here is from genome assembly GCF_904849725.1 of Hordeum vulgare subsp. vulgare. Taxonomy (NCBI): domain Eukaryota; kingdom Viridiplantae; phylum Streptophyta; class Magnoliopsida; order Poales; family Poaceae; genus Hordeum; species Hordeum vulgare. Next base: position 355,769,828 of record NC_058519.1, on the reverse strand, counting down.
CTGCTTGGTGTTCTGTAACATTCTCTACCGTGTGGTAGAGGGTTGTCCAGCGCTGGATGAAATCGCGCAAGGGCTCGTTTTGCTTCTGGACATAGTGCTGAAGCTCTGTGAGACCAGCAGGGCGTTTGCACGTACCCTCGAAGGTCCTGATGAAGACTCGGGACAGATCTGCCCAACTGTAAATGCTCGATGGAGCTAACTTGTTTAGCCAAGCTCGAGCCGAACCGTCGAGCATCAGTGGGAGATGTTTCATGGCGACATGGTCATCTCCGCCACCGATTTGGACCGCCACTCTGTAGTCGTCTAACCAAGTTTCTGGTTTGGACTCTCGTGTGAATTTGCTGATTCCCATCGCCAATCGGAAGTTGGGAGGGATGTCAGCCGAGCGAATGGCCCGACTGAAGCACTCGGGACCAGAAACAACGGTCCTGCTTCCACTCGGATGATCTCTATCGTGACCATCACGGTGGGCTCTGCTTCTATCAACCTTCTTCTGAGTGATATACCCTCATGCATCAGGCCTTTGATCATGCGCGCCACCGCCTGAACGATGATCATCGTAATGCCGGGGTCCGTAAGGCCCACTCCGCGGAGGAGTACGCAACGGCGACGATCTTCGGGATGAGACCGAATGGATAGCGGATTCCGACTCGGGTCCCTGGAACGGCTGCCCCCTCTGCATCGCTGGTGAGAGTCGGGACTGAAAACCGACCGATGTGTGTTCGCTTGAACGGAACTGTTCTGGATCTTGTTGTGCGACTGGGAGACCGCCGAGTTTTGCTGCTGCGCCATATGTAACAAGGCACGCATCTGCTCAATTCCTCTACCAGCCTCCGAATCAGTCGGCTCGAGAGAATCAACGATCCTGGCGGCTGCAGCCAAGTTGAGGATGGGTGTGTGGAACACCTTGACGTTGCTCTGGCGAGCGCGTCGACCGGAAGAACGAGGGTGCTGACGACGAGCGCCGAATGATTCTCCAATCTCATCCTTGTTCCGACCAGTCCTGGAGGGACTTTCGTGGGAATCGGCCATGAGTACTTCGACTGCAGGCCCGTGACCGTGATACTCGGAAGGTAGTTCAGTCGGAACTGACTCCAAGCACTGGGATGACCGCGGGACCACAACCGATTCGAGCACCGCCACTTGAGAGGACACGTTTTGTCGCGCTAGGGCGTGTCGCACCCAACGCTGGAGCCGCGAACGACCGGATCACTTGTTGCGGCGCGTGGCGGGGGCGAAGATCGACACCGGGGTCGATGGCTGGAGAAGAAGAACGCCGCAGGAACTGGCACGGAAGTGTGTAGCCCCGCGACTCGGAAGCATCACGATGTCGAGGGGCGCATCCTGAAGCCATGCCGAATCATCGGCGATGAAGGAGAGTGCACCGAAGAGGATCTCATGACCCATGAACAGATCTCCACCGGATGACATGACGAAAAGATGAAATTGCAAACTCGCCGGAAGACGCTTAGATGCCTTCCCCATGGTGGGCGCCAACTGTCGTGGGTATAAGTCTGATAGTAGAAGTACGGGGTACGAAAGTATATGGGCAGAGCCTTAGCTACGGCGAGGATGTATGAGTTCAGTCCCCTCTATGGTGGAGGTAAAAGCCCTATGATGGGGTTATAGTCCCAGGATAGGGTCATAGGCCTGCCCTATAGGTCCTACCCAAGGACTACCCTTCATAAGGAACAAGGCCCTTAGTCAGTTCCAACTGAATTAAGGACTTCCCATCATCCAGTCGGTGACGATTCCTCCATCATCCAGTCGGAGACGAGCATTCGGAGCGTATCAAACTTACCGACTGGATTCCACTCTGTATATCCTAACTGAAAGTGCGTTATATCGACTAGAGGGGGGTGAATAGGAGATTTTTAGAATTTCATCACTGAGGAAATTCCTTTTCAGGAAATTCCTCACTGATGACTAACTTACAGCGGAAACAGTAAAGGATCAGACGTGCAAACGTTCACACCAGCAGTATTTCAGAGTGAAGAATGTGAAAACAGATTGCACAGTAAGCAGGCACGCAGAATACAGATGATGATTAACTATTGTGAAGAATTTGGGGTTGAGGAAATTCAGAGAAAGTCTTCAACAAATTCTTCAAACAGTCATAGTGAAAGTCATCAACACATAATACAGAGAAAGAAAAGAGTTGAGGAATTAGAACCCGATTCTCAGAGAAGACACTCGTTGATGACCCAGTTCCAACTGCTGTGACAGTTGTACATATGGTTTGGAGCGGCTTGGTATTGAAACCAAAGGACACCGAGTCCCGGGACACACAGTCCCTACTGTATTCTCCTTGAGCTAAGGACACACAGTCCTCGCCCAACACTCGTGGTAAGTCTTCAGGGCAGACTTCCAAACCCTCACAAACTAGGTCACCCGGCGATCCACAATTGACTGCTGGATTGCTCTAGACCATGACGCCTAACCGTCTGGAGGATGCACAGTCCTCAAAGGTAAAAGGCTTCAGTCCCACACAGGAACAACTTCTTCAGTGATGCTCAATCACTAGGTTTGGTTTGTGGTTTCGGTGGGTGGTGTATTTCCTCACTGATGAATTACTCTCGAAGGCTCTAAGGAATTTGGGTTGCTCTTATGACAAGTGTCAGTTTCTAATGGAGCAGCCAACCAGCTAGTGGTTGTGGGGGGTGGCTATTTATAGCCTGGGAGCATCCTGACATGATTTGACACTAATGCCCTTTAATAATATGACCGTTGGAGTGGATAAGACTAGTGACTTGGCGTGGTTATCGAAATGGTCGGGACCCTCAACTGTGAGAGTCCTCATGTCACTCATATTCCTGACTTGAGGCTTTTGGTAGGATTAGGCTTGGGTTGAGCATCATGAGGAAATCCATTCCATAGTGTTACTTTGACCCCCTTTAACAGTACGGTGTTCCTATTCATCAAATGCGAAGAAAGTAAAACAGAAAACGTAAATCTTCACGCTTCAATTTCTTTAGAATGATTTTCTTCAGGAACCATCGGTCTTCTCAATATCAGTATCTTCATGAGGAATATCAATTTCATCGCGGATTCCTCGCGATTCATTTCTTCAGCTTCAGACCAATTTCTTCAACTGAAGATATACATTTTTAGGGGTCGATATTCTTCAAATATCTCAAACTCCTCAATGACTTATAGATCCTGTGTATACTCACAAACACATTAGATACTTAACCTATAAGTCTTCAAACCACCAAAATCACTAAGGGGCACTATATGCACTTACAATCTCCCCCTTTTTGGTGGTTTATGACAATTAGGTTAAGTCTTCAACAGGGATCGAAAATATGAAGTGTAAATGCTCATTTGAGGAATTTGAAAACAAGATTCTGAGAGACTCCCCGTGAAGATGTGCGTACCTTGAGGATTTTGCTTTTATAGCAGATGCACATTGATGATTTATATCATGGAGATCTCCCCCTGAGTCTTGTAAATCATGCATACATATAACATATCATATGAAGAAAAATGAAGATGCATGATGGCAAATGGTATCTGACGAATTCCAGCATGCGTGCATTAAAACTTTGAGGAAAAAGCATGCGAAGAAAAACGTTCAAAAGCGTCAGAGTACCATCAGGCTTAAGTTACAACTCATTACATAAAAACTTCAGAAGAGCCAAGAGTTTGTAACTTAAATATAGTTCATAAGCCCCAAAAATATCCCGCTTGAAGACTAACTCTCGAGTTTCTCCCCCTTTGTCATCAAGTGACAAAAAGGGACAAACTGAGGACTAACGCCCGTGAAGACTTCCTTTCTTGGCGGTTGATGAAGAGCCGTGATGCTTCTTGGGGGTAGTCCTCTTCCTTGGGTCGGTTGCTGTGTCGAGTTGTTCCTCATCAGATTCAACAGTGCGGAATGAAGAAGAGGAGTTGTCTTCAAGGTCTGGCACTGGAATGGGCCTGAACTTCCTCTTGGGAGGCCACGACCAGTCAAAGTCCTGCTCAAAGTTCATTTCTTCAAGCTCAGTCTGAGTCTTCAGATGTGCAAGTGTAGCCCAGGTGCGATCGAAAACCTCATGCAGATAGTGATGATTAAGCTTCACAGAGTTCTGAGTTTCAGTGAGGGTTTTCACAATGGCACCAAACTGGCGTTTGACCCATTTGTGGTTGCGATCCACCTTCTGGTGAAGACTGAGGAGGAGCTCTCTGGTATTCAGCACGCGAGGAGGAACTGGGCTTGCTGGACGAGTCTCAGTATCGTCCCATGAAGAATATGCTTCTGGCTCTCTGAACTGACCATCAAGGGGCCTGCTGCCTTCTTCAATCACAGATTTTCCTTTTCCTTCAATGGGCTCAAAAGTCTTCTTGCTGACCCAGATAGGAGGCATATACCCAACATGGTTTTGACAATCAGCGTGGAAGTTGATGCCTGTCCTTGTCCTGATGAATCGCATGATCCACGGGCATAAATCTTGTGATCATAGGGGCACATGGCATTGTCAGCCAAAGTCCTCAAGAAGAAATCATGGATATTGATAGGAATACCATGAATGATGTTGAAGAGGATATTCTTCATGAGGCCTACAACATCTTCTTCATCGTCATGGCCTTTGATTGGCGCGAGCACACTGCAGAGAATTCTGTAGACAGACCGGGGTGTGTACTTGAGCTCATGGACGAGGAATGTGGTTCTTGAGGGTTTTCTAGCAGCCAAAGGCTTCATGAGGACTTCCATCATTCCATTTGGCAGCTCACGCTCACCATAAAGCTCACTGCCCCATCTGAGGGAATTGGTACGGGCAGTTCTCTGAGGAGTTCAGAAGCCGGAGCTTTGTAGTGAGTATTTTGGGACATCCAGTCGAACACCCAAGTGTTAATGTCATCAGCGTTGCCAGAGATGTGCAGAGTTGCATAGAACTGAAGAATAAGCTCACTATTCCAGTCTGATATGTCTGAGCACATAGGGAGCAAGCCTGCATCATGGAGTACACTGAGGACTGGTTCCAGGCAGGGTATTGCTTCAAGCTCAACATGAGGAATGTGCCTGTGCTGGAATATCTTGTTGCGGCCACAGAGCACTAAAGAATAGTAGTTCATCTGAGTCCTTGTCCAAAACTTCAGATGCCTCATTTGAGGCTTGTCATAAGGATTCTCTCTGATGAAATACATGTGTTCTTCAAAGAAATCTTCTTTCTGAAACTTTGGATGCTTGGAGAATGGTTGGCGCTGAAGTGGCTTAAGATTCTGCTGAGGAATGGGGGGGAGACAACCATGACAGTCTCTGGGTTGAGCACAATGAATTCATTGTCTTGGGCGGGTACATTTTCTTCAGCTTTTTCCTTAAGTTGAGGAATTTCATCAGCTCGTACTTCTTGCTGGGGAGATGATGCTTGTTCTGGCTGAGCTTCAAGCTGAGGAATTTCTGCTTCTTTCTCAGCTTGAGGAGTTGGGTCAGCCTGTTCCTCATCTTGAGGAGTCTGCTCAGAATGTACATTTTCCTCAGCTTGTTTTTCTTCAGCTCGCTTTGTGGTAGAAGGAGTCTCATCAGCTACTGCAGCTGATGCTTGAGCGATCTCTGTCTGAGGAATGAGGGGTTGAGGACTGTCATCAATTTGGATTTCCTCATCAGTGTGTTCCTCAGAGGCGACATCCTTCATTTCCTCATCAGCCCTTGTAGCTGGGTCATCAATGATGACCATCTCATTAGAGGGGGCGACATTTGGAGGTACTGGATCCAGAGGAGCAATTTCTTCAGTTTCTTTGAGGCGCTTTGCCTCTGTCTTTTCTACTGCCGAGGAGGCTTTTCTCTTCTTTGCTTCCTTTTCAGCAGCCCTTGTCTTCTTCGCGTCTGATGCAGACGGAATTATCTTCTTCACCTTTGAAACTTTTGGTGAAGGTGTTCTTTCTGCAGATTCTTCAGCTGGTAGTGAGGAACCAGCTGGAACAGAGTCATCAGCCTGCTTTGATGAAGCAGCTGGATCAGGAGCAGTCTCATCAGTGTTTGCAATTTCATCAATTGCAGTTTCCGTGATGATTTCTTCAATGGACGGTTCATCAACACGGCGCTCTTGGTGTTCTTCCTCAGCTTGAGGAGTTTCCTCCTCATCAGGAGATGCATCTGCTGGCTGCTCAACCAGGGGCTGAGGAGTTGGTGCTCGTGTTGCTTTTCTCTTGCTGTAGTCATCAACAACACTAGTGGCTAGCTTGATGAAATTGCGCTTGATGCTTTTGTGATCTGACAGCTTGTCATACTTGTCAGTCAATACTTGCAGCTCTGCCTGAGTGGACACCAGTGCATCAGGAGTCAGCTTGAGGAGATTCTGCCTGAGGAATTTCTCCTTTTTGGCCTTTGCAACCTTTGCCTGCCTGGCCTGCTGTTCCTTCCACTTGGCTTCATTTATGAAGGTGGCCACCATGTGGATGATGCCAGGAGGAAGTTTCAAATCATCAATGGGTGTGTTTGGGTCCTCATACCATATATTGATGTAGTCGAGGAATTTGGAGAGGTCATATGCGTTCTCAGATTTGAAGAAAATGAAATTTTTTGACTGTTTGAGGAATATAACCAGTGGTTGAGGAATTTGCCTAAGCATATTGTTCTTGGGTTCCAGAGTTGTACATATCCGAAAATTCGCACAATTGAGGAATCTCGTGAAAATCTTAGATGCTTAGCTAGTTCATCAATGATTGCGGTGATAGGTAGTGTTTGGGGAATCATGTGCGCATCGTATCTTGAGGAAAAACAGATTTCACATAGTAGAGGTAAAATTTCAGATCTAATCTGGTGTAAAAATGGGATATATTTACCCTGGAAGGTGCGAACGAAGAACACAGAAAGTAGTATTGGAGAGGCTCTTCGGTCGAGTGTCCAATGCACCCTAACTTGGCGGTAGAGGACGTCTACGGCGGCGGCGGACGTAGATGGTCCGACTCCAGTGTGATCCTCGCGACGAAAAGGTCGAGGCAGTGAAGCTATTCCTTACCGGCGACAAGACTACCAGCGGTGGCGCTAGGGTTCGGTGGAGTGTGCTATGGCAGGAGAGCGATGAGACGAAGAAGAGGATACCGAGGGGGATAAGGACATATTTATAGCCCGAAAGTTACTATTTGGCGCGAAAGTTTCGGACCAAATAGCCCCTGCCTCTACGTCTCCGCAGGACACGTGTAGCTCCAGTACTATGCGGCGGAGATAGTGGAGATCGTGGTTATCTGATCGTGGGAAGTGGGTGTTCAGTTACTGTGCCTTTAAAGAAAACAATTTTTTTGAAGATTTGAGGATTTTCGTTACAAAATCATCAGCTGACAAGGATGCAGTGAGGATTTTGAACAAAGTTTCAAGTAGAACGCATATGAAGAATTGAGTAGACTGGATAAGTATAGCATAGAGGGAAAGTAGGGTTCGATCACATTCAGTTAGCAAAAACATCAACTTGAAGAAATAGCAATAAGTGAATGTTGTTGAGGACTGGAAATCACAGTCTACCTAGGCAAATGAAAGTCATCAAGTGTTTTTGAAGATTTTGTAATAGATCATCACAATGAAGAACAACTGTTTTGAAGAAAAATGCATTGTGAGGAAATTGATCATTTGAAGAAAATCAACTTGAGGAATTTCACATTGGGTGGTGGCGTTACCCACCATATAAGAATGTTGATTACAGACGCCGCGTACAATTGTCGTAGGGCCCTGAGAATCAATTTCTTCGTTAATTTCTTCACATTCAGAGTGGCTTTCTTCATCAGTTGAAGAAAATCGTTTCATCATGTGTTGCACATCTAAGTCATCAACTTCGCATAAGTGTTAGGATGTGTGCATGTTTTTACAAAACATTTGAAGACTCTAAGATATTTAGCTCACCGCAACTTGCAAAACCTTTTCTCATCCAAGGGCTTAGTGAAGATATCTGCCAGTTGATCATCAGTCTTCACATGGTCGATGAGGATATTGCCGTTGAGGACATGGTCCCGAAGAAAATGATGACGAATCTGGATGTGCTTGGTCTTCGAGTGCTGTACTGGGTTGTATGCAATCTTGATAGCACTCTCATTGTCACAGTAGAGAGGCACATTCTTCATGTTGATGCCGTAGTCCTTGAGGGTTTGCTTCATCCATAGCAATTGAGCACAGCAAGAACCAGCAGCAATGTACTCAGCTTCGGCAGTGGAGAGTGATACGCAGTTCTGCTTCTTTGAGGACTAGCAAACTAGTGATCTTCCGAGGAAATGGCATGTGCCAGAATTTGACTTGCGATCCACACGGTCACCAGCATAGTCTGAATCAGAATACCCTACCAGATGAAGATTGGAGCCCTTGGGATACCATAATCCTAGTGTTGGTGTGTGAGCTAAGTATCGAAGAATATGTTTCACAGCCTTATGGTGTGATTCCTTCGGTTTTGCTTGAAAACGTGCACACATGCAAACACTAAGCATTATATCTGGCATAGATGCACATAGATACAATAAGGATCCAATCATAGAACGGTATACCTGCTGATCGAAATCTTTACCATTTTCATCAGTGTCGAGGTGGCCGTTGGTAGGCATTGGAGTCTTGGCACCTTTGCATTCGTGCATGTCGAATTTCCTCAGAACATCCTTGAGGTATTTCTCCTGTGATATGAAGATTCCATTGCTTTGTTGACGAATTTGAAGACCTAAGAAGAATTTCAGCTCCCCCATCATGGACATCTGATATTCTTCACTCATCATGTAGGCAAATTCATCACTGTATCTTTTGTCAATACAGCCAAATATGATATCATCAACATATATTTGACATACAAACAACTCATTATCATAGGATTTTGTGAAAAGAGTTGGATCGAGTGAACCAGGTTTGAAGCCTTTCTTCATGAGGAATTCCTTCAATGTATCATACCATGCCCGAGCGGCTTGCTTGAGGCCATACAGAGCCTTTTTGAGTCTGAAGACTTCGTCTGGATTCTTTGGATCCTCAAAACCTGGGGGCTGCGCAACATATACTTCTTCCTCAAGCTTACCATTGAGGAATTCACTTTTCACATCCATTTGATATAAGGTGATGTTATGATGATTAGCATAAGCAAGTAGTATTTGAATAGCTTCAAGTCTAGCAACAGGTGCAAAAGTTTCATCGAAATCTATTCCTTCAACCTGGGTATAGCCTTGGGCTACAAGTCGTGCCTTGTTCCTCACCACTTGACCGTCCTCATCTTGCTTGTTTCGGAAAATCCACTTGGTGCCGATGATGTTGTGCTTGCAAGGATCTAGTCATTTGACGAGCTCCCATACGTCATTCAGCTTGAATTGAAGAAGTTCGTCTTGCATGGCTTGGATCCACTCCGGTTCCAGAAAAGCCTCAGCTACTTTTGAGGGTTCTGTGATGGATACAAAGGAAAAATGCCCACAAAAGTTAACTAAGTGTGAAGCTTTTGAGCGAGTGAGAGGACCTGGCGCGTTGATGTCGTTGAGGATTTTGTCAAGTTCTACTTCGTTTGCAATCCTCGGATGTGCTGGTTGAGGATTTTGTCTGGGCTGAGGAAGTGGTGCTGTTGCAATTTCCTCAGGAGCATCTTCTTGGTTTTTATCAGCGATGGGGATCGTTTCTTCACCAATTTCCTCAGTGGGGACAATGTCTTCAGTAGGCTTAAGCTTTATCGATTCCTCAGGAGACAACTTATCTGGATCAGAAGGCAATTGCTCTCTTTGCGAGCCATTAGTTTCATCGAACCGCACATCTACAGTCTCAACAACTTTGTTGTGATAGTTGTTGAAGACTCTGTAGGTGTGCGAGTCCTTTCCATAACCGAGCATAAAACCTTCATGTGCCTTAGGTGCAAATTTTGAGCTATGGTGAGGATCTCTAATCCAGCATTTTGCACCGAAGACTTTGAAATAACTTACATTGGGTTTCTTGTCAGTGAGGAGTTCATATGAGGTTTTCTTGAGGAATTTGTGAAGATATACCCTGTTGATGATATGGCATGCAGTGTTGATTGCTTCAGGCCAGAAGCGACGAGGAGTCTGGTATTCTTCAAGCATAATTCTTGCCATTTCAACCAGAGTCCTGTTCTTCCTTTCGACAACACCATTCTGCTGAGGAGTATAAGGAGCAGACAATTCGTGAGTAATACCAAGTTCATCAAGATAATCATCAAGACCAGTGTTTTCGAACTCGGTTCCATTATCACTTCTGATGTGTTTGATCTTGATGCCAAAGTTCGTCGAGGCCCTTGAAGAAAATCGTTTGAAGATTTCCTGCACTTCAGTTTTATACACTATGATATGCACCCAAGCATATCTGGAATAATCATCAACTATGACGAAGCCATATAAAGATGCTGCATTGGTTAGTGTGGCATAGTGAGTAGGTCCAAATAAATCCATATGAAGCAATTCGAATGGACGTGTAGTAGTCATGATGGTTTTAGAGGGATGCTTGGATCTGGTCATTTTCCTAGATTCACAAGCACCGCAGAGATGGTCCTTGAGGAATTTGACTGATTCGATGCCGATGACATGCTTCTTCTTTGCAAGCGTGTGCAGATTCCTCATGCCTGCATGACCCAGTCTTCGGCGCCACACCCATCCTTCTGAGGTTTTTGCTAGTAAGCAAGTGGCTGGTTGAGGACCTGTAGAGAAATCAACAATGTACAAATCCCCTCTTCTTACACCTTCGAAGACTTTGGATCTGTCAGATTCCATGATGACTACACATCTATATCTACCAAAGATAACAATCATATCAAGATCACAAAGCATCGAGACTGACATGAGGTTAAAACCAAGGGATTCAACAAGCATCACTTTTTCCATATGCCTATCCTTGGAAATAGCTACTTTGCCAAGTCCCAATACCTTGCTTTTACCTTTGTCAGCATATGTGATTTGTTTCAGAGGTGATGGAGTTAGTGGCATATTCATCAGTAGGCTTTTATCACCAGTCATGTGATGTGTGCAGCCACTATCGAGAACCCACTCAGTATTTTTGGGTTTGTCATCCTGCAGATGAATTAGTACAGCTTACCATCTCATATGCTTCAGATTTGAAGAATATTATACTAATTTCATCAGTTCAGTAATTTCATCATAACAAAAATGTAAGGATGTGTGAAATATTTCTATTTCATCAATCATTAGCTTGCGTCCTATCAAGCATTTCCTGAGGTCTCCAGCAAATTCTTCAGATGATGATTTTCATCTGGAGACCTGTCCTGCACAAGTGATTAGTTTGATTTCTTCACCACCCACATCTGAAGGGGTGGCAAAGCATTCATCATCCTGCGAGCACCATATGAGAAAGGTGGCATTGAAGCTAATGCACTTCTCTTAACAGTAGGGGGGTTAAAGTACTCATATGAGTATGCAGAGAACTGGTTTGAGGATTTATGTACATAATGATTTGAGGAGTAACGCTCATATTCATATTCCTTGTAGTTTCCCTGCATGTTAGACGCATAAGCACGGGTACGAGCATAGTTTTGACCAGTTGAGGATTTTGATCCTCTTGAAGACTTTGGTCCTCCTGAGGAATTTGATCTGGGGTTCAGATTCTTCAGAGGTGGTGTCATGAGGACATTCACCTGAAGATTTTCAAGACAACTTTTGGGAACCCAGATTTTCCTCAGAGGAGGGCCATTCCTGCAGTTAGTTCCAACATATCGAGCAAATACTTCACCAGATTGATTTTTGAACAGTTTAGAGTTGGAATCAAATGACTCATCCGAGGAATAGGATAATTCACATGAGAAGCCAGTTAGATTAGATGGATCAAAAGGAGGCCCAGTAGCAGCAACCCATGAGGTTTTGGGATACTGCTCAGGTTTCCAATAAGATCCATCAACATTTAATTTCCTTTCAAAGGCAATTCCTTCTTTCCTCGGGTTCCTGTTCAAGATCTGCTTTTTGAGCACATCACAAAGGGTTTGGTGTCCTTTGAGGCTTTTGTACATGCCTGTCACGTACAATTCCTTCAACCCTGCATTTTCATCAGTAACATTTGTGTTTTCCTCAACTGAGGAAATAGACACAACAGGTGCAGTTGAAGAATTTGTAGCATTTGATGATTCTGGTGAGGAATTAGCAGTTTCACGTTCAATGCATTTAAGACATGGAGGAATAAATTCAACTTGACTAGCGCTGATCTGTTGAGCTAGTAATGAATCATTTTCCATACGAAGATCATCATGAGACATCCTCAGCTTCTCAAGATCAAACTTCCTTTGAAGAAATTCGTAGGAAAGCTTCTCGTGATCAGTGAGGAGTGTATCATAACGATCCTGAAGATTATCAAATCTAGACTGAAGATTTTTCATGTCATCAGCGAGGATTTGATTAAGATTCATTTCATCATTCAACAGATCATCACTTTTGTCTAGCAGTTTTTGAAGCTTTTCCAGAGCAGTTTGTTGTTTAGTGGCAATGATAGCAAGTTTACTGTAATCGGGTTTCTTATAATCATTATGTTCAGAGTCACTTGAATCAGAGGAGGAGGCATTATTTGATACCTTTGAACCTTTTGCCATGAAGCAATAGGTTGGAGCGATGTCATCAACATAGTCATCAGTATGGATGGTGCAATCATTTTCTTCAAGATTGAAGATTGACTTGCTCTCGAAAGTGGTCGCTAGTGCAAGACTAGCCTGTCCGGATTCTGAGTCTTCTCCAGAGCCTTCTTCTTCATCACATTCCTCTGATTCTGCCTCGGAGTCCATTTCCTTGCCAATAAGTGCCCGAGCCTTTCTGAAGCTAGTCTTCTTGTGTGATGAGGACTTTGAAGATGAGGATTTTGAAGATTTATTCTTCTTCTTCGAGTCATCAGAACTGTCATCCTTGTATTTATTCTTCTTTGATTCCTTTCCCCAGTGGGGACAATCAGCAATGTAATGACCTGATTTCTTGCACTTGTGACAGGTCCGTTTCTTGTAGTCCTCAGATGCAGATTCTGATTTCCTCATGTCTCTTCTTGATGATTTACCGAACTGGCCTCATCGTGTAAATCTCTGGAATTTCCTCACAAGCATTGCAAGCTCTTGTCCAAATTCTTCAGGGTCACAACTGCTGTCATCTGTGTCTTCTTCTTCAGATGAGGAAATTGCTCTAGCCTTCAGTGCACGTGGTCTGGAATAGCTTTGTCCATATAGATCTCTCTTTTCTTCTAGCTGGAATTCATGGGTATTTAGCCTTTCAAGGATATCAGCTGGACCTAGCATCTTGTAGTCTGGTCTTTCTTGAATCATCAGAACTAGAGTGTCAAATGAGGAATCCAAGGATCTCAGCAGTTTCTCCACAACTTCGTGATCAGTGATGTCTCGAGCTCCCAGTGCTTGCTGTTCATTTGATATATCAGTGAGGCGATCAAAGGTGTCTTGGCAGCATTTATTGTCATGTCTCTTGAAGCGATTGAAGAGATTGCGAAGAATATCAACACGAGAGTCACGCTGGGTTGATACTCCTTCATTTACCTTGCACAATCTCTCGTAGATCAGTGTTGCAGAGCCCAAAGCACTTACTCTTCCAAACTGGCCAGGCTCAGATGGCCACAGATGATGTTCTTCGCTTGAGAATCAAGTTGCTTGAATTTCTTCACATCAGCTACAGTGACACTGGCAGAAATGATGGGGACGCCATTTTCCACAATATACCAAAGATCATTGTCAATAGCTTGTAGATGCATTTGCATTTTGTTCTTCCAGATAGGAAAGTTCTTCCCTTCGTAGGTAGGACATGCTGCAGTCACCTTGAACATGCCTGCAGTCGACATAACTAAAACTCCAGGTGGTTAAACCAAAATCACACAGAACAAGGGAGTACCTTGCTCTGATACCAATTGAAAGTGCGTTATATCGACAAGAGGGGGGTGAATAGGAGATTTTTAGAATTTCATCACTCAGGAAATTCCTTTTGAGGAAATTCCTCACTGATGACTAACTTACAGCGGAAACAGTAAAGGATCAGACGTGCAAACGTTCACACCAGCAGTATTTCAGAGTGAAGAATGTGAAAACAGATTGCACAATAAGAAGGCACGCAGAATACAGATGATGATTAACTATTGTGAAGAATTTGGGGTTGAGGAAATTCAGAGAAAGTCTTCAACAAATTCTTCAAACAGTCACAGTGAAATTCATCAACACATAATACAGAGAAAGTAAAGAGTTGAGGAATTAGAACCCGATTCTCAGAGAAGACACTCGTTGATGACCCAGTTCCAACTGCTGTGACAGTTGTACATCTGTTTGAAGCGGCTTGGTATTGAAACCAAAGGACACCCAGTCCCAGGACACACAGTCCCTACCGTATTCTCCTTGAGCTAAGGACACACAGTCCTCGCCCAACACTCGTGGTAAGTCTTCAGGGCAGACTTCCAAACCCTCACAAACTCGGTCACCCGACGATCCACAATTGATTGATGGATTGCTCTAGACCATGACGCCTAACCGTCTGGAGGATGCACAGTCCTCAAAGGTAAAAGGCTTCAGTCCCACACAGGAACAACTTCTTCAGTGATGCTCAATCACTAGGTTTGGTTTGTGGTTTCGGTGGGTGGTGTATTTCCTCACTAATGAATTACTCTCGAAGGCTGTGAGGAATTTGGGTTGCTCTTATGACAAGTGTCAGTTTCTAACGGAGCAGCCAACCAGCTAGTGGTTGTGGGGGGTGGCTATTTATAGCCTGGGAGCATCCCGACATGATTTGACACTAATGCCCTTAATTAATATGACCGTTGGAGTGGATAAGACCAGTGACTTGGCGTGGTTATCGAAACGGTCGGGACCCTCAACTGTGAGAGTCCTCATGTCACTCATATTCCTCACTTGAGGCTTCTGGTAGGATTAGGCTTGGGTTGAGCATCATGAGGAAATCCATACCATAGTGTTACTTTGACCCCCTTTAACAGTACGGTGTTCCTATTCATCAAATGCGAAGAAAATAAAACAGAAAACGTAAATCTTCACGCTTCAATTTCTTCAGAATGATTTTCTTCAGGAACCACCGATCTTCTCAATATCAGTATCTTCATGAGGTATATCAATTTCATCGCAGATTCCTCGCGATTCATTTCTTCAGCTTCAGACCAATTTCTTCAACTGAAGATATACATTTTTAGGGGTCGATATTCTTCAAATATCTCAAACTCCTCAATGACTTATAGATCCCGTGTATACTCACAAACACATTAGATACTTAACCTATAAGTCTTCAAACCACCAAAATCACTAAGGGGCACCAGATGCACTTATAGTAACCCCCCTGGAGGGCAACGGTCATACGTTTTCATGTACCATTATTAGCATTTAAGGCATACGTTACCTGTAACGTAGGCATTTATTCGCCACTACTCCACCCCTGTGCACCGAACCGTTGTGAAGGGCAGCGCACTCTATATAAGCCACCCTTCCCCACTGGTGCAGGGGTTAGCATTTCACGATAATCCATATTCCACTCGACATCAAGCTCCC
This sequence comes from Hordeum vulgare subsp. vulgare, assembly GCF_904849725.1. Classification (NCBI taxonomy): domain Eukaryota; kingdom Viridiplantae; phylum Streptophyta; class Magnoliopsida; order Poales; family Poaceae; genus Hordeum; species Hordeum vulgare. The sequence continues at coordinate 355,754,424 of NC_058519.1, read as the reverse complement.
AAGAGCACTGAGACGTAGGGCTTTTACCTCCACCATAGAGGGGCCTAAACTCATACAACCTCGATGTAGCTAAGACTCTGCCCATCTTTTCGTACCCTACACATCTACTGTCAGACTTATACCCACGACAGTTGGCGCCCACCGTGGGGCAGGCGTCTAAGCGACTTCCGGTGAGTTTGCGACTACATCTTTTCATCATGTTATCCGGTGGAGATTTGTGCATGGGTCATGAGATCCTCTTCGGCGCACTCTCCTTCATTGTCGACGATTCGGCATGGCTTCGGGATGCCCCTCTCGACGTCGAGGCGCTCCCCAGTCGCGGGGCTACGCACTTCCGTGCCGGCGCCTGCGGCATCCTTCTTCTCCAGCAGTCGGCTCCGGTGTCGATCTTCGCCCCCGTCACGCGCCGCAACAAGCGGTCTCGCCGTCCGCGGCTCCAGCGTTGGGTGCAACACGCCCAGGCACGCCAGAACATGTCCTCTCAAGTGGCGGTCCTCGAGTCGGTTGAATTTGCGCTGCCGTCCCAGCGCTCGGACTCAGTTCCGACTGAGTTGCCTTCCGAGTACTTGGGTCGCGGGCCTGCAGCCGAAGTGCACATGGCCAATTCCCATGAAAGTCCCCGCCAAACCGGTCGGAATGAGCACGAGGTCGGCGAGACATCTGGCGCTCGCCGTCAGCCCCGTCGTTCTGCCAGTCGGCGCACTCGTCGGAGCAACGTGGAGGTGTTCCGCACACCCGTCCTCAACCTGGCTACCGCCGCCAAGATAGCCGATTCCCTCCAACCGACTGATTCAGAGGCTGGCAGAGGGATCGAGCAGATCCGTGCCCTGTTGCACAAGGCGCGGCAACAGAATTCGGTGGTCTCCCAGTCGCACAACAGGATCCACAATAGTTCTGTTCACGCGAACACGCATCGGTCAATTTTCAGCCCCGATTCTCATCAGCGACACAGAGGAGGCAGCCGTTCCATGAATCCCGAAGATCGTCGCCGTTCACGCACCCCTCCGCGGGGTGGGCCCTATGGGCCCCGTCATCATGATGATCGGCATTCGGTCGGTGACACTTATGATCCAACACCCGACGCAAGAGGGCACATCACCCAGAGGAAGGTCGACAGGAGTCGAGCCCATCGTGATGGTCACGATAGAGACCGTCCGAGTGGAAGCAGGACCATCGTCTCTGGCCCCGAGTGTTTCAGTCGGGCCATCCGTTCGACTGACATCCCTCCCAACTTCCGATTGGCGACGGGGATCAGCAAGTTTACAGGAAAATCCAAGCCAGAAACATGGTTGGACGACTACCGAGTGGCAGTCCAGATCGGTGGTGGAGATGACCAGGTCGCCATGAAACATCTCCCCCTGATGCTCGATGGCTCGGCACGAGCGTGGCTGAATCAGTTAGCCCCTTCAAGCATCTAAAGCTGGGCAGATCTGGCCCGAGTCTTCATCAGGACCTTCGAAGGGACGTGCAAACGCCCTGCTGGTCTCGTGGAGCTCCTACACTGTGTACAGAAGCAGAATGAGCCCCTGTGCGACTTCATCCAGCGTTGGACAACCCTCTACCACACGGTGGAGAACGTCACAGAGCACCAAGCAGCCTGCACTTTCAAGTCAGGCGTGCGGTACAGAGATCTGTACCTGAAGTTCGATCAGACAGGCGACATCTCCATGAGCAAGATGATGGAGATAGCGGCACGCTATGCAAATGGTGAAGAAGAGGACCGCATTCGTAGCGGCAAGCATAAAGCAGTCGCCGATGGAGATGGGAACAGCACTCGGAAGCATAAGCAGAAAGCTCCGTCCACTCCGCAGGCAGAGGCCGCAGCCGTTACCAATGCCAAGTTCAAGGGCAAGGGGAAGGCTCAGTTCACCCCCAAGAAGAAGCAGTTCGGAAACCACATCCTATATCAGCCATGTCCAATCCACATTAAGATGGACGAAGAAGGCAACGCCATATTTCCGAAGCATACCACTCGGCAATGTCGCCTCCTGATCCAAGGGTTCGGCGAAGGGCAGCCGAGTGAAAAGGACAATGAATAGGATGAGGAGGACAAGGAGGATCCGTTCCCCATGGTCCATGCAACACTGATGATTTTTGCTGATGTGGAATGCAAGAGTCGACTGAAGCTGGTGAACAGGGAGGTGAACATGGCCACCCCAACCAATCCCACAATCCTCAAATGGTATCAGACTGCGATCACCTTTGACCAGTCAGATCATCCAGCACACGTGCCCACCCCAGGGAGGCAGGCCCTGGTCGTTCACCCGGTGGTGGAAGGAGTCCGACTGCGCAAAGTCCTCATGGACGGCGACAGCGGCTTGAACATCATGTACGCCGACACTCTCAAGGGGATGGGCGTTCCGATGTCCAAACTTAGCGAGAGCAGCATCCAGTTCCACGGAGTCGTCCCTCGACGAAAGGCCAAGTCACTCGGCCAAATCGCGTTGGACGTCGTTTTTGGCTCCGACAAGAACTTCTGCAAGGAAAAGCTGACATTCAAGGTGGTGGACTGTTGGAATTATGCCCTAGAGGCAATAATAAATATAGTTATTATTATAATTCATGTATCAAGATAATCGTTTATTATCCATGCTATAATTGTATTGAATGAAGACTCATTTACATGTGTGGATACATAGACAAAACACCGTCCCTAGCAAGCCTCTAGTTGGCTAGCCAGTTGATCAAAGATAGTCAGTGTCTTCTGATTATGAACAAGGTGTTGTTGCTTGATAACTGGATCACGTCATTAGGAGAATCACGTGATGGACTAGACCCAAACTAATAGACGTAGCATGTTGATCGTGTCATTTTGTTGCTACTGTTTTCTGCGTGTCAAGTATTTATTCCTATGACCATGAGATCATATAACTCACTGACACCGGAGGAATGCTTTGTGTGTATCAAACTTGCAACGTAACTGGGTGACTATAAAGATGCTCTACAGGTATCTCCGAAGGTGTTAGTTGAGTTAGTATGGATCAAGACTGGGATTTGTCACTCCGTGTGACGGAGAGGTATCTCGGGGCCCACTCGGTAATGCAACATCACACACAAGCCTTGCAAGCAATGTAACTTAGTGTAAGTTGCGGGATCTTGTATTACGGAACGAGTAAAGAGACTTGCCGATAAACGAGATTGAAATAGGTATGCGGATACTGACGATCGAATCTCGGGCAAGTAACATACCAAAGGACAAAGGGAATGACATACGGGATTATACGAATCCTTGGCACTGAGGTTCAAACGATAAGATCTTCGTAGGATATGTAGGATCCAATATGGGCATCCAGGTCCCGCTATTGGATATTGACCGAGGAGTCTCTCGGGTCATGTCTACATAGTTCTCGAACCCGCAGGGTCTGCACACTTAAGGTTCGACGTTGTTTTATGCGTATTTGAGTTATATGGTTTGTTACCGAATGTTGTTCGGAGTCCTGGATGAGATCACGGACGTCACGAGGGTTTCCGGAATGGTCCGGAAACGAAGATTGATATATAGGATGACCTCATTTGTTTAGCGGAATGTTTTCGGAGTTACCGGGAATGTACCGGGAATGACGAATGGGTTCCGGGAGTTCATCGGGGGGGCAACCCACCCCGGAGAAGCCCATAGGCTATGAGGGTGGCGCACCAGCCCTTAGTGGGCTGGTGGGACAGCCCAAGAGGGGCCTATGCGCCAAGGATAAGAAATCAAAGGAAAAGAAAAAAAAGAGGGAGGAGGTGGGAAGGGAGGGGGACTCCCTCCCACCAAACCTAGTCCAACTCGGTTTGGGGGGGGAGAGTCCTCCCCCTTGGCCCGGCCGACTCCTTGAGGGTCCTTGGACCCCAAGGCAAGGACCCCCTCCCTCCCACCTATATATACGGAGGTTTTAGGGCTGATTAGAGACGACTTTCTCACGGCTGCCCGACCACATACCTCCACGGTTTTTCCTCTAGATCGCGTTTCTGCGGAGCTCGGGCGGAGCCCTGCTGAGACAAGGTCATCACCAACCTCCGGAGCGCCGTCACGCTGCCGGAGAACTCTTCTACCTCTCCGTCTCTCTTGATGGATCAAGAAGGCCGAGATCATCGTCGAGCTGTACGTGTGCTGAACGCGGAGGTGCCGTCCGTTCGGTACTAGATCGTGGGACTGATCGCGGGATTGTTCGCGGGGCGGATCGAGGGACGTGAGGACGTTCCACTACATCAACCGCGTTCTCTAACGCTTCTGCTGTACGATCTACAAGGGTACGTAGATCACTCATCCCCTCTCGTAGATGGTCATCACCATGATAGGTCTTCGTGCGCGTAGGAAAATTTTTGTTTCCCTTGCGACGTTCCCCAACAGTGGCATCATGAGCTAGGTTCATGCGTAGATGTCTTCTCGAGTAGAACACAAAAGTTTTTGTGGGCGGTGATGTGCGTTTTGCTGCCCCCCTTACTCTTTTCTTGATTCCGCGGCATTGTTGGATTGAAGCGGCTTGGACCGACATTACTCGTACGCTTACGAGAGACTGGTTTCATCGTTACGAGTAACCCCCTTTGCTCAAAGATGACTGGCAAGTGACGGTTTCTCCAACTTTAGTTGAATCTGATTTGACCGAGGAGGTCCTTGGATGAGGTTAAATAGCAACTCATATATCTCCGTTGTGGTGTTTGCGTAAGTAAGATGCGATCCTACTAGATACCCTTGGTCACCACGTAAAACATGCAACAACAAAATTAGAGGACGTCTAACTTGTTTTTGCAGGGTATGATTGTGATGTGATATGGCCAACGATGTGATGTGATATATTGGATGTATGAGATGATCATGTTGTAATAGAAATATCGACTTGCACGTCGATGGTACGGCAACCGGCAGGAGCCATAGGGTTGTCTTTATACTAACGTTTGTGCTTGCAGATGCGTTTACTATTTTGCTAGGATGTAGCTTTAGTAGTAATAGCATAAGTAGCACGACAACCCCGATGGCAACACGTTGATGGATGATCATGGTGTGGCGCCGGTGACAAGTAGATCGTGCCGGTGCTTTGGTGATGGAGATCAAGAAGCACGCAATGATGGCCATATCATGTCACTTATGAATTGCATGTGATGTTAATCCTTTTATGCACCTTATTTTGCTTAGAACGACGGTAGCATTATGAGGTGATCTCTCACTAAAATTTCAAGACGAAATTGTGTTCTCCCCGACTGTGCACCGTTGCTACAGTTCGTCGTTTCGAGACACCACGTGATGATCGGGTGTGATAGACTCAACGTTCACATACAACGGGTGCAAAACAGTTGCGCACGCGGAACACTCGGGTTAAGCTTGACGAGCCTAGCATGTGCAGACATGGCCTCGGAACACATGAGACCGAAAGGTCGATCGTGAATCATATAGTTGATATCATTAGCATAGGGATGCTTACCACTGAAACTATACCCAACTCACGTGATGATCGGACTTGGGATAGTGTAAGTGGATCATGAACCACTCAAATGACTAGAGAGATGTACTTTTTGAGTGGGAGTTTAGCATATAATTTGATTAAGCTGAACTCTAATTATCTTGAACATAGTCTAAGTCCACTTTGAATATATTTGTGTTGTAGATCATGGCTCACGCGACAGTCATCCTGAATTTTAATACGTTCCTAGAGAAAGCTAAGTTGAAAGATGATGGAAGCAACTTTGTAGACTGGGCTCGTAATCTTAAGCTAATCTTACAAGCTGGGAAGAAGGATTATGTCCTTAATGCTGCGCTAGGAGCTGAACCACCCGCTACGGCTGATCAGGATGTTAAGAACGCTTGGTTAGCACGTAAGGAGGACTACTCAATAGTTCAATGTGCAGTCTTGTATGGCTTAGAACCGGGACTTCAACGTCGCTTTGAGCGTCATGGAGCATTTGAGATGTTCCAGGAGTTGGAGTTTATCTTTCAGAAGAACGCCCGGATCGAGAGGTATGAGACCTCCGATAAATTCTATGCTTGCAAGATGGAGGAAAACTCGTCTGTCAGTGAACATGTGCTCAAAATGTCTGGGTACTCAAACCGTCTAGCTGAGCTGGGGATTGAACTCCCGCAAGAAGCTTTCACTGACAGAATCCTTCAATCACTGCCGCCAAGCTATAAAGGCTTTGTGTTGAACTACAACATGCAAGGGATGAACAAGTCTCCCGACGAGTTGTTTGCGATGCTGAAAGTCGCAGAGTCAGAACTCCGTAAAGAGCATCAAGTGTTGATGGTGAGCAAGACCACTAGTTTCAAGAGAAACGGCAAAGGCAAGAAGGGCAATTCGAAGAAGAGCGGCAAGCCTGTTGCCAATCCGCCGAAGAAACCCAAAGCTGGACCTAAGCCTGAAACGGAGTGTTTCTATTGCAAGGGTATGGGTCACTGGAAGCGCAATTGCCCCAAGTATCTGGCAGATAAGAAGGCGGGCAAAGAAAAATCAGGTATATTTGATATACATGTTATTGATGTGTACTTAACCGGCTCTCGTAGTAGTGCCTGGGTATTCGATACCAGTTCTGTTGCTCATATTTGCAACTTGAAACAGGAACTGCGGAATAGGCGAAGGCTGGCGAAAGATGAAGTGACGATGCGCGTAGGAAATGGTTCCAAGGTTGATGCAATCGTCGTCGGCAGAGTGTCACTTCAGCTACCGTCGGGATTAGTGATGAACTTAAATCATTGTTATTTAGTGCCTGCGTTGAGCATGAACATTATATCTGGATCTTGTTTATTGCGAGACGGTTACCTATTTTAAGTCTGAGAATAATGGTTGTTCTATTTCTATGAGTAACATCTTTTATGGTCATGCACCGAATGTGAGAGGATTGTTCATATTGAATCTTGATAGCGATACGCATATACATAACATTGAGACCAAAAGAGTTAGAGTAAACAATGATAGCGCCATATTTTTGTGGCACTGCCGCTTAGGTCATATTGGTGTAAAGCGCATGAAGAAACTCCATGCTGATGGACTTTTGGAGTCACTTGACTTTGGTTCACTTGACACGTGCGAACCATGCCTCATGGGCAAGATGACTAAGACTCCGTTCTCAGGAACAATGGAGCGTTCGAGTGACTTGTTGGAAATCATACATACCGATGTGTGTGGTCCGATGAGCGTTGAGGCACGCGGCGGATATCGTTATTTTCTCACCTTCACTGACGATTTAAGTATATATGGTTATGTCTACTTGATGAAGCACAAGTCTGAAACATTTGAAAAGTTCAAGCAATTTCAGAGTGAAGTGGAAAATCATCGTAACAAGAAGATCAAGTTCCTACGGTCTGATCGTGGGGGTGAATATCTGAGTTTCGAGTTTGGTGCTCACTTAAGACAATGTGGAATTGTTTCACAGTTAACACCGCCTGGAACACCACAGCGTAATGGTGTGTCCGAACGTCGTAATCGTACTCTATTAGAGATGGTGCGATCTATGATGTCTCTTACTAATTTGCCGTTATCATTTTGGGGCTATGCATTAGAAACAGCTGCATTCACTTTAAATAGGGCACCATCAAAATCCATTGAGACGACACCATACGAACTGTGGTATGGCAAAAGGCCAAAGTTGTTGTTTCTTAAAGTTTGGGGATGTGATGCTTATGTCAAAAAGCTTCAGCCTGAAAAGCTGGAACCCAAAGCGGAAAAATGCGTCTTCATAGGTTACCCAAAAGAGATAGTTGGGTACACCTTCTATCTCAAATCTGAGGGCAAAGTGTTTGTTGCTAAAAACGGAGCTTTTCTCGAGAAGGAGTTTCTCTCGAGAGAATTGAGTGGGAGGAAGATAGAACTTGACGAGGTTGTCGAACCTCTCATCCCTCTGGATGGTGGCGCAGGGCAAGGGGAAACCTCTGTCATTGCGATGCCGGTTGAGGAGGAAGTTAATGATGATGATCATGAAACTCCAGTTCAAGTTTCTGTCGAACCACGCAGGTCGACGAGACCACGTGCTGCTCGAGAGTGGTACGGTAATCCCGTCTTATCAATCATGTTGTTAGACAACAATGAGCCTGCGAATTATGAAGAAGCAATGGTGGGCCCAGATTCCAACAAATGGCTGGAAGCCATGAAGTCCGAGATAGGATCCATGTATGAGAACAAAGTGTGGACTTTGGAGGTACTGCCTGAGGGCCGCAAGGCCATTCAGAACAAATGGATCTTTAAGAGAAAGACGGACGCTGACGGCAATGTGACCGTTTATAAAGCTCGACTTGTGGCAAAGGGTTTTTCACAAGTTCAAGGAGTTGACTACGATGAGACGTTCTCACCCGTAGCGATGCTTAAGTCCGTCAGAATCATGTTAGCAATAGCTGCATTTTTTGATTATGAAATCTGGCAGATGGATGTCAAAACGGCGTTCCTTAACGGTTTCCTTAAGGAAGAGTTGTATATGATACAACCCGAAGGTTTTGTCGATCCTAAGAATGCTAACAGGGTGTGCAAGCTCCAGCGATCCATTTATGGACTGGTGCAAGCATCTCGGAGTTGGAACAAACGCTTTGATGAGGTGATCAAAGCATTTGGGTTTATACAAGTGGTTGGAGAATCTTGTATTTACAAGAAAGTGAGTGGGAGCTCTGTGGCGTTTCTAATATTATATGTGGATGACATATTACGGATTGGAAACAATGTAGAGTTTTTAGAGAGCATAAAGGATTACTTGAATAAAAGTTTCTCTATGAAGGACCTAGGAGAAGCTGCTTACATTCTAGGCATTAAGATCTATAGGGATAGATCAAAACGCCTGATAGGACTTTCACAAAGCACATACCTTGATAAAGTTTTGAAGAGGTTCAAAATGAAACAGTCCAAGAAAGGGTTCTTGCCAGTTCTACAAGGTACGAGATTGAGTAAGACTCAGTGCCCAGCAACTGATGAAGATAGAGAGCATATGCGCTCCGTCCCCTATGCTTCAACCATAGGTTCTATCATGTATGCGATGTTGTGCACTAGACCGGATGTTAGCCTGGCCATAAGTATGGCAGGTAGGTTCCAGAGTAATCCAGGAGTGGATCACTGGACAGCGGTCAAGAATATCCTGAAGTACCTGAAAAGGACTAAGGAGATGTTTCTCGTGTATGGAGGTGACGAAGATCTCGTCGTAAGAGGTTACGTCGATGCAAGCTTTGACACAGATCCGGACGACTCTAAGTCGCAAACCGGATACGTATTTATTCTTAATGGGGGTGCAGTAAGCTGGTGCAGTTCCAAGCAAAGCGTCGTAGCAGATTCTACATGTGAAGCGGAGTACATGGCTGCCTCGGAGGCGGCTAAGTAGGGTGTCTGGATGAAGCAGTTCATGACGGATCTTGGAGTGGTGCCAAGCGCACTGAATCCAATAACCTTGTTCTGTGACAACACTGGTGCCATTGCCTTAGCAAAGGAACCGCGGTTTCACAAGAAGACCAGACACATCAAACGACGCTTCAACCTCATCCGCGACTACGTCGAGGGAGAGGACGTGAATATATGCAAAGTGCACACGGATCTGAATGTAGCAGACCCGCTGACTAAACCTCTTCCACGGCCAAAACATGATCAACACCAGAACTGTATGGGTGTTAGATTTATTACAATGTAATTCACATAGTGATATGAGGGCTAGATTATTGACTCTAGTGCAAGTGGGAGACTGTTGGAATTATGCCCTAGAGGCAATAATAAATATAGTTATTATTATAATTCTTGTATCAAGATAATCGTTTATTATCCATGCTATAATTGTATTGAATGAAGACTCATTTACATGTGTGGATACATAGACAAAACACCGTCCCTAGCAAGCCTCTAGTTGGCTAGCCAGTTGATCAAAGATAGTCAGTGTCTTCTGATTATGAACAAGGTGTTGTTGCTTGATAACTGGATCACGTCATTAGGAGAATCACGTGATGGACTAGACCCAAACTAATAGACGTAGCATGTTGATCGTGTCATTTTGTTGCTACTGTTTTCTGCGTGTCAAGTATTTATTCCTATGACCATGAGATCATATAACTCACTGACACCGGAGGAATGCTTTGTGTGTATCAAACGTCGCAACATAACTGGGTGACTATAAAGATGCTCTACAGGTATCTCCGAAGGTGTTAGTTGAGTTAGTATGGATCAAGACTGGGATTTGTCACTCCGTGTGACGGAGAGGTATCTCGGGGCCCACTCGGTAATGCAACATCACACACAAGCCTTGCAAGCAATGTAACTTAGTGTAAGTTGCGGGATCTTGTATTACGGAACGAGTAAAGAGACTTGCCGGTAAACGAGATTGAAATAGGTATGCGGATACTGACGATCGAATCTCGGGCAAGTAACATACCGAAGGACAAAGGGAATGACATACGGGATTATACGAATCCTTGGCACTGAGGTTCAAACGATAAGATCTTCGTAGGATATGTAGGATCCAATATGGGCATCCAGGTCCCGCTATTGGATATTGACCGAGGAGTCTCTCGGGTCATGTCTACATAGTTCTCGAACCCGCAGGGTCTGCACACTTAAGGTTCGACGTTGTTTTATGCGTATTTGAGTTATATGGTTGGTTACCGAATGTTGTTCAGAGTCCCGGATGAGATCACGGACGTCACGAGGGTTTCCGGAATGGTCCGGAAACGAAGATTGATATATAGGATGACCTCATTTGATTACCGGAAGGTTTTCGGAGTTACCGGGAATGTACCGGGAATGACGAATGGGTTCCGGGAGTTCACCGGGGGGGGCAACCCACCCCGGGGAAGCCCATAGGCTATGAGGGTGGCGCACCAGCCCTTAGTGGGCTGGTGGGACAGACCAAGAGGGGCCTATGCGCCAAGGATAAGAAATCAAAGGAAAAGAAAAAAAAAGAGGGAGGAGGTGGGAAGGGAGGGGGACTCCCTCCCACCAAACCTAGTCCAACTCGGTTTGGGGGGGGGGGAGAGTCCTCCCCCTTGGCTCGGCCGACTCCTTGAGGGTCCTTGGACCCCAAGGCAAGGCCCCCCTCCCTCCCACCTATATATACGGAGGTTTTAGGGCTGATTAGAGACGACTTTCTCACGGCTGCCCGACCACATACCTCCACGGTTTTCCCTCTAGATCGCGTTTCTGCGGAGCTCGGGCGGAGCCCTGCTGAGACAAGGTCATCACCAACCTCCGGAGCGCCGTCACGCTGCCGGAGAACTCTTCTACCTCTCCGTCTCTCTTGCTGGATCAAGAAGGCCGAGATCATCGTCGAGCTGTACGTGTGCTGAACGCGGAGGTGCCGTCCGTTCGGTACTAGATCGTGGGACTGATCGCGGGATTGTTCGCGGGGCGGATCGAGGGACGTGAGGACGTTCCACTACATCAACCGCGTTCTCTAACGCTTCTGTTGTACGATCTACAAGGGTACGTAGATCACTCATCCCCTCTCGTAGATGGTCATCACCATGATAGGTCTTCGTGCGCGTAGGAAAATTTTTGTTTCCCTTGCGACGTTCCCCAACATGGACTTCCAGAGTGCATACCACGCGATTCTGGGCCGTGCGGCGTATGCGCGTTTCATGGCCCGTCCATGTTACATGTACCTGAAGCTGAAGATGCCAGGTCCCAAAGGTGTGATCACTGTCACAGGCAATCGGCAGCGAGCCGAGGAGTGTCTGCAGCAGGGGTCGAGGATCGCCGATCAGCAGATGGCTATCCTCGAGCTCGACGAGTACAAGAAGACAGCCGACCCCGCTGACTTGATGCATTCGAAGAAGCCAGCTTCGGAGTCCGCATTCCAGTCGGTGGGAGACCCGAAGAAGGTCAGCATCCACCCGACGGACGACACCGCTGCCCCGACGAACATCTCCACCACCCTCGATCCAAAATAGGAAGCCGAGCTCATCCAATTCCTCCGTGAGAACTGGGACATTTTCGCATGGAAGCCCGCTGACATGCTAGGTGTACCCAGGGAGTTGGCTGAGCACCGACTCCATGTGGATCCTGCTGCTCGGCCTGTCCGAGAACGCCTGCATCGGTCCGCCGCGCATAAGAGGAAGGCAATCGGAGAGGAGGTGGCTAAACTTTTGGCAGCCAACTTCATTCGCGAGGTACACCACTCCGAGTGGCTCGCCAATGTTGTTATGGTGCCCAAGAAGGACAAGTCTCTCCGAATGTGCATCGACTTCAAGCATCTCAATAAGGTCTGCCCGAAAGACCTTTTCCCGCTCCCCGCATTGATCAAATTGTTGATTCGACTGCAGGTTGCGAGCGTTTGTCATTCCTTGATGCCTACTCGGGCTATCATCAGATCCGTCTGTATGGCCCCGATGAATTAAAAACAACCTTCATCACCCCATTCGGGTGCTTCTGCTACATCACTATGCCATTCGGTTTGAAGAATGCAGGAGCAACTTTTATGCGCATGATCCAAAAATGCCTCCTTGACCAGATCGGTCGAAATGTGGAGGCGTATATGGATGATATCGTAGTCAAGTCACGCAAAGGTTTCGACCTGCTGACTGACTTGGCAGAAACATTCGCCAACCTTCGTAGGTACGATATCAAGCTCAATCCAGCCAAGTGTTCATTCGGTGTTCCCAGCGGAAAGTTACTCGGTTTCTTCGTTTCCGAACGAGGGATCGATGTTAACCCCGAAAAGATCGGGACCATCGTCCGAATGGAGCGACCGGTCAGAATATACGATGTTCAAAGGCTCACAGGTTGCCTAGCGACTTTGAGCAGGTTTATCAGTCGACTCGGCGAGAAGGCGCTACCCCTGTACCGACTCATGAAGAAATCAGATACTTTCGAGTGGACAGACAAAGCCCAAATTGCATTCGACGACCTCAAAGCCCTGCTTTCCACCCAGTCGGTTCTTACTGCCCCGCTCTGTAAGGAACCCCTTCTTCTGTACATCGCGGCTACAAATCAAGTCGTCAGCACTGTTCTCACAGTCGAACACGAAGAAGAAGGCAAAGCATACAAGGTTCAGCGGCCAGTATATTATGTCTCCGAAGTCCTGACTCCTTTCAACCAGAGGTATCCCCATTATCAAAAGCTTATTTACGGGATTTACATGACTGCGAAGAAGGTGGCTCATTATTTCCTAGACCACTCGATGTCTGTCGTTTCTGATGCTCTGTTGTCGGAAATCCTCCACAATCGGGACGCATTAGGCCGAGTGGCGAAGTGGGCAATGGAGATGTTATACTGCGACATCAAGTTCGAGGCCAAGAAAGCTATAAAGTCTCAAGCTCTGGCTGACTTCATAGCAGAATGGGTAGAACAACAGCAACCGACTCACATCTACTCGGCTCATTGGACAATGTTCTTCGATGGGTCCAAGATGTTGAATGGCTCCGGCGCTGGCGTTGTGCTCATATCGCCAAAAGGTGACAAAGTCAAGTATGTGTTGCAGATACATTTCGATTCCTCCAACAACGAGGCAGAGTATGATGCTCTCCTTTATGGATTGCGCATGGCCATCGCACTCAGCGTCCGTCGCCTGATGGTCTATGGCGATTCAGATTTGGTGGTTAATCAAGTGATGAAGGAGTGGGACGTAAGGAACCCCACCATGACTACATACTGCAAGGCGGTGAGGAAGCTCGAGAAAAAGTTTGAAGGTCTGGAACTCCACCATGTTCGGCGACTGAAAAACCAAGCAGCTGATGAATTGGCGAAACTTGGATCCACTCGGAGACGAGTCCCGAGTGACGTCTGCCTCGAGCACCTACACCTCCCCTCAGTTAAAGAAGATCCCTTCACAGAGGAACCAGTACAACCAAAGAGCTCGACAGATCCGACTGAAGTCGAGGTCCCCGCTGTGGTCGATCTGATCATGAAGATTCTTGCTGTCATCCCCGATTGGACTGTGCCATTCATTGCATACATCCTAAGGCAAGAATTACCAGAAGATGAGGTCCAAGCCAGACAGATCGTCCGCAGGTCGGAGTCGTTCACCGTCATTGATGGCCAGTTGTACAAAGAAAGTGTTTCAGGCGTCCTTCAATGATGCATCTCCCCTGAGGAGGGGCAGTTAATCGTGGAAGAAATTCACTCGGGAACCTGCGGTCATCATGCCTCCTCAAGAGCAATCATCGCCATAGCATTCAGAGTTGGTTTCTTCTGGTTGCAGGCGAATGAAATGGCGAAGGAAATGGTCGACCGATGCGAAGGCTGTCAGTTCTACTCGAACAAATCCCACAAGCCAACATCCGCGCTGAAGACAATCCTTCTTGTTTGGTCGTTTGCAGTGTGGGGATTAGATATAGTCGGTCCATTCAGGACAGGCCAAGGGGGATTCACACATCTGTTGGTGGCAGTCGACAAGTTCACCAAGTGGATTGAAGCCAAGCCCATCAAGAAGCTCGACGCCCTTACGACCATCAAGTTTGTCAGGGACATCATCTCCAGATTCAGGGTACCGCACATCATAATCACTGACAATGGCACAAACTTTGACTCGGACAGATTCAAAGGTTTCTGTACAGGCCAAGGTATCCAAGTGGATTTTGCATCTCTGGCGCATCCCCAAACAAACGGGCAAGCAGAGCGGGCGAATGGACTTATTCTTCAAGGGTTGAAGCCTCGACTCCTGCGAGAAGTTGGACATGCTGTCGGCGCTTGGGTCACCGAGCTGCCTTCGGTGCTGTGGGGCCTCCGCACAACTCCAAATAGATCTACAGGGCGATCCCCGTTCTTCCTCGTTTACGGAGCACAGGCAGTCCTTCCGAGTGACTTGCTTCACAACGCTCCACGAGTCGAACTCTTCTCCGAAGCCGAAGCAGAGCAAGCCAGGCAAGACGGAGTGGATCTTCTAGAAGAAGAGCGCGAGATGGCACTGACTCGCTCAACCATTTATCAACAAGATCTGCGGGGATTTCATGCGCGGCACGTCAGGAGTCGTACATTCCAAGCAGGCGACCTGGTGCTCCGAGTGGATCAGCAGAGACCTCACAAGTTGGCTCCCGCCTGGGAAGGACCCTTCATTATCTCCAAGGTGCTGAACAATGGAGCATATCGACTCTACAACATCGATAGGGAAATGGACGAGCCACGAGCATGGAACGGAGATCTCTTGAAGCGCTTCTACACGTGACCGCCGACTGGGGCAATGTAAAGAACAAGTATCATTGAAGTAATACAAAGCAGATTGAGTTTTTGCAGATTCAAAATTCTTCCGCGTTGGCAGACTCCGGTCTAAAAAAAAACTTTCTTCGAGTGTGCACTAAACGTCGCACTCGGGGACTTAGCTGCGATCCAGAATCGCCTAAGTACAAACTTTCTTCGAGTGTGCACTAAATGTCGCACTCGGGGACTTAGCTGCGATCCAGAATCGCCTAAGTACAAAATTTCTCCGAGTGTGCACTAAACGTCGCACTCGGGGACTTAGCTGCGATCCAGAATCGCCTAAGTACAAACTTTCTCCGAGTGTGCACTAAACGTCACACTCAGGGACTTAGCTGCGATCCAGAATCGCCTAAGAACAAACTTTCTCTGAGTGTGCACTAAACGTCGCACTCGGGGACTTAGCTGTGATCCAGAATCGCCTAAGTACTAACTTTCTCCGAGTGTGCACTAAACATCGCACTCGGAGACTTAGCTGCGATCCAGAATCACCTAAGTACTAACTTTCTCCGAGTGTGCACTAAAAGTCGCACTCGGGGACTTAGCTGCGATCCAGAATCGCCTAAGTACAAACTTTCTCCGAGTGTGCACTAAACGTCGCACTCGGGGACTTGGCTGCGATCAAGAATCGCTTAAGTAAAAAGCTTCCTTCGAGTATATCCTAGAGATCCACTCGGAGGCTTAGCAGACCCTCATTAAGTCTCATGTAGATGTCAAGACAACTGACAATTACATGAGTAGCAACTCGCTCCAAGTGCGGCCTTACAGTCGCACTCGAAGACTTAGCTGCGATCACGAATCGCCTAAGTAAAAAGCTTCCTTCGAGTATATCCTAGAGATCCACTTGGAGGTTTAGCAGACCCTCATTGAAGCTCATGTAGATGTAAAGACAACTAACAATTACATGAGTAGGAACTCGCTCCGAGTGCGGCCTTACAGTCGCACTCGAAGACTTAGCTGCGATCACGAATCGCCTAAGTAAAAAAGCTTCCTTCGAGTGTATCCTAGAGATCCACTCGGAGGCTTAGCAGACCCTCATTGAGGCTCATGCAGCTGTGAAGACAAATGACAACTACATGCTCCGCATGTTTGCCATTGGCTTCACCAAGGAACGCCAAACAGAAACCACGAGTCAAAATCGTGTCAAAAGAAGAGCGAAATATCCGATTCAAATTCAAAGTAGGTTCAAAGATAGTCGGCTCGGTGTAGATCAAGCTTATCCACACCGAACAACGAATGTGACGGCCAACAGCAGTGGCCAAAGTTTGATACAGATACCACTCGGCATACCGAGGTAAAGTTTTTCAAGCATCGTCACGACTGGCACCGGGACTAGCAGGCTCCACAAAAGTGTCAAAGTCGATCCCGTCTGCGATGCGAGTGGCGGTCTCAAGGAAGGTCTCCATGAAATCTTCGAATCGAAGCCTCTTGGTGTTGGCGACTTGCAATGCCTTCAGCTTCTCTTTGCGAGCTTCCTTGCAGTGCACTCGGACCAGCGATAGCGCCACATCTGCACCACAGCGAGCGGCAGACTTCTTCCATGCGTGCACTCGGTTCGGGACGTCCTCCAGCCGAGTCATCAACCCTTCTATCTCCCGCCGGGACTCGTCTTCGGGCCACAGCTCCTTGTCGATTCGGCCGACGACTTCTCTCAGGCGGCTGATGAAAGGTCCCACTCTGCCAAGGCGAATGTGCGCTCGGAGCATGTCTCAATTGGCGTCGTTGCCGAGTGGAACGTTCGGAATAATCGACCGCTCAATGTCAGCTGCTTCAGCCTCAGCGTCCATATAAAAATCTGCAAAGACAAGACGAGCAGAAAGTAAGCGCAGAATGAAATACAAAGTCAAGAAGCATTCGGAAAAAAAACTTACCACCGAGAAGCGCAATCATCTTCCTTGCCCAGTCACTCACGTACTTCTCCTGTGATATGCACCGACTATTCATCACCTTCATCTGACCCATCAGCTCAGTTTTTTGCTTGCCCATCTTTTCAATTTCGGCCACCAATGCCTTGTTTCCCTCATGGGACTCCTCCAAAGATTTCTCTCGTTCAGCAAGGGCCCCCTTCACACCAGCTAAGTCATTCACAGCTGCCTCCAGTTCCGCAGCAAGCTGAATCTTTTCAGCCTTCAGAGCATTGTACGCTGATCCCATTTCGCAAGTCTTCTGCAAATCAGCGCGAAGAGAAGATCAGACACATTCAACAAGGAAAACAATAAAAGCTCAAAGTTCTTCAGACCTCTGCCGATGTAGGCAGTCGACAGCGGTCTCGGGGACTACACCCAGTGGGTTCACTAAGAGTGACCCCACTCGTATGAAGCTCGAACAGGTCCGCCCTATTGAGCTACATAACAAAAACAAGCCTATGAGGCTACTACTACCCGACCTGAGTAAAATTACTCTCGGGGACTACTTCCAGTGGGTGCACTCGGAGTGCCCCCACTGGTAGCTTTCGGGCAGACTAGTTCTGATCCGATCAAGTCAAGGAAAATGTATATAAAGACAACTACCGATGCAAGCACTCGACAGAAGTCTCGGGGACTACACCCACTGGGTTCACTCGGAGTGAACCCACTGCAAAATAATCCTACTGTATCCGAGTATATCGCTTAAACCCCGAGTGGGTTACAAGAGGAAAGAAAATACTTACTAGCGCACTTACTCGGATATCGTCCCGGAGCTCCAAGCTTCTCTTGTACAAAGATGCGATGGAGTCGTACGCCCCCTTGGCATCACTCGCCATCAACTCCACCTGCACCATGGCCGCCTTGGCGGCTCCCACTTGATCTTCCGAGAGGTGTTGAGCGTTGTACTGGACGGTCGACGGACCCAGCACGACAGGAGACTCCTTGGGCATCCCGAGTCCTGCTCCAGTCGGTTCAGCCGCGATGAGCACCATCTCAGTCGACGCATCATCTCGGTCGGCGACGCGTCCATGGCGGGGACGGTAGCAGATGGAACAACCTCAAGGACACGCACCGAAGCTTGCCCGGACCTCTTCTGGTCATCCTCCTCCAGATGGATCACCTGTGAAGGAAGCCCCACTGAACGACGTGAGACCACGGAAAAAGGGCAAGATTAAAGACATAATTCACGAAGCAATAATGCAAACTCTTGGAGTCGTCACAACGTACCTTGCTGGGATGTGGCAACGTTATCCGTATCCATGGGATTGTCTTCCTGGCGAGGTAGAGAGGTGGCGGAGGTAGCAGCTCTGTCGAGTAAAATCCACTTGACCAATAAGCATGAGTTTAATCAAATACTGAAAAAGATAGGAGAACAAGACACTTACGCTGAGGCAACGGGAACGGCGATCCTCATCCGAGGCAAAGCTTTCCGAGGCTTGGATCCACTTGGTTTGGCCACCTTGGAAGGTTGGCCCGCGGGCTTAGCAGCAGCGTCCCTGGTCCTCTTTGTGCTCTAAGCACTCGGAGCCACGGGAGTAGCTGGCAAGGCACTCGGGGCCGCTGGAGGAGCCGACGGAGTCACGGGTTCGTGGCGGCGCTTAGTTCGAGGCTCTGGTGGTGGGGGTGGCGAGCTCTGCTCCCCAACTTCCTCCTCCTCCTCTTCGGTCTCCTCCTCCGTCTCCCCACTGTCGGAAACGTACTCGACGCTCTCCACGCTGCCCTCCTGGCTGCCTTCCTCTTGCTCAGCCGGATTCCCGTTCGAGACGGGAGAAAACCAGTTGGTCCATGCCTGCACGAGATACAGTCGACAACATCAGACGTCAGACAGTGATACAAGAAAAAGCGATAAATCTAAGAGAATTGTAAGCACTCGACAAGATATACTCACCTCATTCGAAGGAGGGTTATCAGCGCGGAAGGGCTTCACTCGCCGGGCTCCTCTAGGGTTATCGCAGGCGCCTGTGATGCTGCGGACCCACGCCGTCACAACCTCCCCGGTCACGCATTCGGGGTGAGTCCGAGTGGAGTCCTCAGGCCCCGTGTAGTGCCACATGGCGTGGTGTTGAGCTTGCAAAGGCTGGATGCGTCGACCCAGAAAAATCTCCAGCAAATCCGTGCCGGTGACTCCCTTGCGGACGACATCTATCAGCGCTTCAACCAGAGGCTGAATCTGGATCTTTTCCATCTTCGTGAGCGCAAGCTGCCTGGGCGGAGCCGGTCGGTCTAGGCTAAAAGGTGGCAGCCCAGTTGCGGCATTCGGGCAAGCGACGTCCTGGCAATAGAACCAAGTCGACTGGCAGTTCCTAACGGACTCGGAGAACTGAAGAGCGGGATAGCTACTTTTGTTTTTCTTCTGGAAGCTAAGCCTCCGCAGAGCTGGAGGATATGAGTTTTGTCGTCCGACTGGCTAAGTCTTTTGACGGTTTGGGATCTAGCGGAGAAGATGTACTTAAAGAGCCCCCAATGGGGAGGATAATCGATAAAGCACTCACAAAGCACGACGAATGCAGAAAGATGAGCTATTGCGTTGGGAGGAAAATGATGGAGCTGCGCCCCGAAGTGGTTCATGATACCTGTGAAGAATGGATGAGGAGGCAGAGAGAAGCCTCGGTACACGTGACTGAGCAGCAAGACACGCTCCTCCTCCTGGGGCGCCGGCTCCGTCTCGCCCTCCGCCGGCAGCCTCCACGACTTGTTTTCGATCATACCTTGTTCCACCAGCTCCAGCATATCATTCGTCGTCATCGTGAAGGGGAGGAAATCCCCCTGGATCCAACCCGCCGGCAGTGCCCGCTGTCGCCGCTGAGCAGGAGCCGCCTTCTTCTTCTTCTTCTTCTTCTGCGACTCGAGCTTGCTCGTCTGCCCCTTCGTCATGGTGGAGGTTGCAGATCCGTGGGGGAGGAGAGGAAGGAGGAAGCTTGGGGTGCGCAAAGAGCCACGGGAGAAGCGGGGCGAGTGCGAGTAATCAGGTGAGCGCCACGAGAAAGCCTCGCTGGAGAGGTTTAAATAAGCTTCCGACTGGGTCACTAGCAGGTGGCCTCGAAATCTTATCCCCCGACCGGCTGCTGCGATATTAGTGGAGGAGATGAAGGCACGGTAATCGAGGCGGCAGAAACTACTCAATGACGATGTCGTCATCCCCGCTGAGCGCGCGGCAACCGAAATTTGAGGATCCCACAAAATCCGCCGCTGTTAGTTGACTCGTCACGTCAAAAGATTCTGCGGAAGCACTCGGTCTCTGACGGTTCGTTTCATGAATATATCCACTCGGATCACTGGTCAAGAGGATAAAATGGATCGAGGCAAACAACGCCAAAGTCGCATCCATACCAGTCGCATCCATACTCCAAGCATCGCTTCGTCGTTCCAACCCCGATCCATTCGGGGACTAATGATGGGGTTATAGTCCCAGGGTAGGGTCATCGGCCTGCCCTATAGGTCCTACCCAAGGACTACCCTTCATAAGGGACAAGGCCCTTAGTCAGTTCCGACTGAATTAAGCACTTCCCATCATCCAGTCGGTGACGATTCCTCCATCATCCAGTCGGAGACGAGCATTCGAAGCGTATCAAACTTACCGACTGGATTCCACTCTGTATATCGTAACCCCCTGGAGGGCAACGGTCATACGTTTTCATGTACCATTATTAGCATTTAAGGCATACGTTACCTGTAACGTAGGCATTTATTCGCCACTACTCCACCCCTGTGCACCGAACCGTTGTGAAGGGTAGCACACTCTATATAAGCCACCCTTCCCCACTGGTGTAGGGGTTAGCATTTCACGGTAATCCATATTCCACTCGACATCAAGCTCCCAAGAGCACTGAGACGTAGGGCTTTTACCTCCACCGTAGAGGGGTCTGAACTCATACAACCTCGCCGTAGCTAAGACTCTGCCCATCTTTTCGTACCCTACACATCTACTGTGAGACTTATATCCACGACACCCTACGTCTCAGTGCTCTTGGGAGCTTTGTATCGAGTGTATTAAGGGATTACAACAAGTGCCAACCCATGTACCAGTGGTGAAGGGCGGCTTATATAGAGTGCGCTGCCCTTCATAATGGTCCGGTGGACAGGGGTGGAGTAGTGGCGAGTAAACGCTGGCGTTACTGGTAACGTAAGCCTTAAATGCTAATTATGGTGTATGAAAATGTATGACCGTTGCCCTCCTGGGAGGTTACGATGTACAGAGTGGATTCCAGTCGGTACGTTAGATATGATCCGAGTGGATTGTCGCCGACTGGATGATGGGGGCGTCCACAGTTCAGTCGGAACTCTCTAAGGGCCTTGTCCCCTATGAAGAGTAATCATTGGGTAGGACCTATAGGGCACACCTATGACCCTACCCTGGGACTATAACCCCATCACTCAGTGCACACGATTAGTCCGTATAAGCATTGTCATCAATCACCAAAACCACTTAAGGAGAAATATGCCCTAACAAACGTGACATAAAATATTTTTACGTTGATTATATTTTTACGTATAAAATAAAACAAAATTTACGGAATGTAAAGTTACGATGAAGTGATGTTAAAATAGAAGGGGGTTAAGAATAACTATTCGTCACTCAGTGTGACGAATAGCGCGACACTATATATATATATATAGAAATTCTATTCGTCATCGAGGGTACAAAATAAGTTATTCTTCACACAGGTAATCTTATGACCGTTTCATAAATAAATTACATTGGGATTACTATAGTTACATTACTATTGATCCATTACGAAAAAATTGATGTAAATTTTTTAAAATATAGGTCTTAAGATCAGAAAAATCGAATTTCACGTACATTTTACAGTATGTTTTTATGTTTTTAATTTTACGTGACATATATAATTTCTTAAAGTCTCTTTTTATCTATAAAATAAAAAAATAAAACATAAAATTACGATGACGAATAGTCGAACCATATATATATATTCTGACTAGGACAATGCCCGTGCGTTGCTATGGTGGCACATATATTCTCCCAGCTCCCTAATCTGTGTGATGAATAGGTTTCTGAATTCATGATACCTTGGAAAATGAATGCTAGAAATTTTGATTATGTCATAACCCTTCAACAGTTGTGTACTACTTAGATTCAGGACACAACCAGTACCTATCTTTGAGATGCATCATACTTTTAGAAAGTAATTTGAAACTTCATATAATACATATTTTTTGAAACTTTGGAACTTGATTGCAGGGCAAAGCTTATATAGACATACTTAACCATCCACATAACAAGTGGGGGATGCATAGAAAAACAATACAGAAATCACTTTACAAAATTGTCTTACAAGCTTATGTACACATGAAACTGCAATGGTTAAGCTTCTGCAATGAAAACACGTCTTAAAAGACATTAATAGACTAATGACTATTATTAAACATTGAACATAAAACATTCAATGTGTTGGCATGAAAATAACTGAAAATCATTATGCCCCCATATCGCAGGATCACAAAAGCGAGGATCATACTGTTGTGATGTCAATTTCTGAAATAACACTCATGAATTATGATGTTTATTAATAGAGCTTGTAAAGTATTACTTCTCATAATGATGGCCAAAAATAGTTATGTACCAGTAGGAAGCAACTTTATATATGTCCACACTCGTTAATAATCTCAGGCCATGATTGCATCAGGATCCGACTGTTTTCAATCTGCCGCACGGATTAATTTGTTGGAATAATGACCAAAATATCAAACTACTGGATGAGATTATTTTTAGTCTGTAAGACAGATCATTTGTCTCCCAATAATCACAAAGCTATCAAACTACTGGATGGAATGAACGACGGAAAATATCTAGCAAGAGCTATTCGATTGAAACTATCGGCATGCAGAAGTACAACTTTCAGGATTGGTAATAAATCGAATGATCTAGACGCATGCCAAGCAATGTGAAAATAAATGTATTTTGCATAAACATTTCCGGGCTACCAGTGCGTCCCGGTAAGGATTTTTATCCTAGATTTTCATTGAAATTGATTATGCAGTCCCCGGCCAGGGAAAATGCGGCACTGATAGTTGTTTTCTATATCTACTATCATTGAAAAGTTGTTCAATCTGCAGCTTACCAAGCACATGAACTATACAGAATCGGTGTTGCATTTTTCAGCCCAAGCAAGCTCCCATCGTCATGCTACGGCATCACGGCCACCTCCTTGTGGTCGTTGTCCGGGTACGACGGCTCCTCCGACGTCTCGGTCTCCGACCGCCGCTCGTCCCCGGCGGCCGCCTCTTCTTGCCGCACGATGTGGTTAGACGAGCGCCACGGCGGAGACCTCAGCGGTGAGAAGCGTCGTCCAGAGCCCGACGCTCCTGCCGGTCCTCTCCCGGTACGTGTGCAGGCCGATGTAGACGTTGGCCACCCCGACCGCGCACACGGCCACCCCCAGCAGCTAGTGAGAAGGAAATTTTCGGGCCGTGAAATCGTCAACCTCGGCAGCTACTTTAGTGGCATGAAGGAGCTCCCATTCTCATTCTATGACCTGCTGAACCTGCGCGTGCTGCTGCCGTTATGTTTTTTTATCCGACAGTGTCCAGCATTATCCTGCAATTCCGCTGCTCCCGTCTCGCCCGCTCGCCGAGTCGGCCTCCATTGTGGCCGCCGCTCCCGCCTCGCCCAACGCCTCTTTGTCGTGCACCTCCACGCCGGCATCACCGCGCCTTGAGCCGGCCTCGCTCCATCCCAGCTCCACCTCGGCGTCTTACCTCGCCCTGCACGTGCGTATGCCTCAAGCAACCTCCATGCGCTGCCCTGCAACCCCGCCGGGTTAAGCCGCCGCTGGTGCCTCGCCATCTCTGCCAGCCATCGCTTCGCTTCACCTCCACTCGCCGCTGAGTCGCCGTCGCTTCAGTCCGCCTCCATCTCCACTCGCCGCTGAGCCGCCGTCGCTTCGCTCCGCCTCCACATCCGGCCTCGTGTCGAGCCGAACTACCTCCGCAGCCACGGCCTTGCCGCGCTCGCCTTGAGGGTTGAGACGCCTCACTGTGCTGGGCCGGAGGAAGCCGATGAGCGGCTGGAGCCAGACGAGGCCGTAGAGGGAGAGCCCGATCTGGATCTGATCCAGGGCGCGACGGGGCGGAGGTGCTCGGCGAGCAGGCGGTTGCGGTGTTCGGAGGGACTGGCAGGCGAGGCGCGCGGCGGGGGCGGGTGCTGGCGCGAGCTGCGGCAGCGCGAGGCGGCGGCGCAAGGAGAGGCAGGGAGAGCGGGGAGGCGCAGGAGGCAGGGCGGCGCGGCTGCTCGCGGGGGTGGCGCTCCGGATCTGGCGGAGCTCCGAAGGAGGCATGGCTGGGGGCGACGGCTTCGGCAGCTCGCCGGCGGCGGGATCCGGCGTGGATCGGGGACGGCGACCGGCGGGAGGAACGGGGCGGCGGCGGGATCCGGCGTGGATCGGGGACGGCGACCGGCGGGAGGAACGGGGCGGCGGCGGGAGGAACGGGGCGGCGGCGGGATCCGACGTGGATCGGGGACGGCAACCGGCAGGAGGAACGGAGCGGCGGCGCGGGGAGCAGATCAGGGGCTGCTCGTGGGTGCGGGAGATGAAGGCGGCTGGGGGGCCGTCGGTGCTTTATTAGTAGGGATAGATTCTAGGATGAGAATAGTTATTTTGATCCAACGTCTATATAGGGATTGATCGGGTTTCCGGAACTCTCGAACTAGTAGCAACTTAAAGAAAAGAAAAATCCCCACCCTTCGGCGGCCCCTCCTCTAACCTCCCGATCACACCTGCTTCACGGACAACAAACTACAACCGGCGGCATGCCCCCTTGCCCGACCACGACCGCGACCCACCACCACCTCCTACAACCGCCGGAACCAACCGCCCCACCACCCGTCGCGGCCAAATCCAGTATCGGCCGCCATGCCGCCCGCACCCACCAACTGTCGGAGTCATCCGTCGTCCCGATCGGCTGACGGGGCCGACCTCATCCTGAGACGCTCGCCCCCACGCCCCCATGTTCCCCTCCGGCGACCCACTCTGCCCCCGCCCGGCCGGCGCGCCACCACAAGATCCGGCCACCGCCGTGCCGCCTAGATTCGTGTCGCCGCGCCGCCCCAGGGCTCCTCTGCCGGCAACGACACATCCCACCATCCAGCCATGCGAAACCGCCTCTAGGCGACGCGCCAGCGATGTGGCTGGCCTCCACGCGATGCGCCTGCCTCGTCTGTGTGCGAAGGGCCCTACGAAGATCCCCACGGACGTCGTTCCCTTCTCCACCACACAGGAGCGCCGGTCCAAAAATCTGCGCCGGAGTCATGGCGTCCTCCGCCGGCCAGCCGTCCCGCACTTACAATCAGCTGAGGCTACTGCCTCGACTTCACGCATAGATGCAAACTAGCAGTGGGTTGCCATCGTGTAGCCTGACCTGCATCTCTTGCCGACCTTCAGTTTCACAGGTCATTGACCTTCCCCTCGCATCTCTGAGTACAGACGCAATTGTTGGTATGGATGCTTCTCTGCTCTTCATCTTATAGTATGTTCAAAAAAGAACCATGGCCGATTGGGTTTTTATCTGCATAAAAGAGAGCCCCTTTGAGTATTGATTTGGACCCTGTTTAGAACCGTTCGGATTATATAATCCGGTTTTTATAATGTATTATATCTTCAAACATGACAGATTATATTACAGTTTATAAAAATTAGATGACCAGATTATTAAAAGCTCATAATCTACTCTACCCAACTAAAATCAGATTATGGATTATTAATGATCCATTACCCTTGGAAACTTGAAGATAATTACATACCGTCACCGTCACCGTCCTCTAAACATGCCCACCTAGATTATTACCTTTGCAGCTAAAAAATAAAGGGCAGACATGTCATTGTATAATATAAAACCTGGATTACAATTTATATAATCTGACCTTTAAACATGCCCACCTAGATTATTTTTATAAACCAGATTATATAATTCAATTAATATGTTGTTGAAAAAGAGCACAGCAGCTGCAGGTTTGACACGCAGGCAAGCGACAAAGGAGCAGATTAGCTGCAGGAAGTAGTAGCAGAGAAGAAACACGACATCCCATATTGTTGTACAGCGAGCTAGCATCACCCATTTGTTTGTGAATGTACTTAAGTTTTTTTTTTGCTTGAACTGAATCACACTATTCTGATCTTAGGATTAGAATAATATTCTGATCACGGACTTACTCGTTTCAGCAGTAGCACTTGAACTTCCCTGAGTGTTATGTTAAACTTTCACTAAGAAGTGTCCAACTTGCGATATACCTTTAGAAAGTTATGGACACCCTGGTAACAACCTAGGTTGATTTTTTTATCAAAATGTTCATTCTTCAAGAACAGTTTTGAAAATCGTTTTGTTCATACAAAAAACATGAATTATATTTTCAATCCTATTTCTAAATTGCTTGTTGAAATGAGGCAAATGAGACGCGTTGGATAGTTGCTGCAAATTCTTTCATTTTATTGTTGAAAGTTTTCCAAATAACTACCATTAAAGAGGAATTTTAAAAATCGCGGAATTTTTGAAACCGAATAGCCGGGTTCGTATTTCGGGGTTAATTTTAAAATGGCTAGTCTGGTCGACGCAAATGATATGGCGTTGGAAAGCTAATGAAAATGCGCATCTTTTCACATAAAAAATTGCTTTCAACTATGAACGGTTTAAAAGTAATATAGAAAACAGTAGAGGTTGTATTGAGTTTGTATTTTCGCATTAATTTCTCAGTGGCTTATTATAATGGAGCAAATGATATCGCGTTAGAAAGCTTGAACCAATGCGGAACTTTTCTATGTAGATTGTTTTCTCCAATTCGT
Organism: Hordeum vulgare subsp. vulgare; assembly: GCF_904849725.1. NCBI lineage: Eukaryota > Viridiplantae > Streptophyta > Magnoliopsida > Poales > Poaceae > Hordeum > Hordeum vulgare. The sequence continues at coordinate 355,727,670 of NC_058519.1, read as the reverse complement.
TACAATTTTAAGTCAATTTTAAAAATGGCTAAAATGTTTTTTGGTTGTATTTTTTACAAACTTTATCGAAATGGGGTAAATAATATTTCGTTGAAAAGCTACAGAAAATATAAAACTTTTTCATGTAGATGGTTTTCTCTGATTCCTTGCTGTTTTTAAGCAATCTTCAAAAATAGCAAGATCATGTGTTCTGCCTATAGCGTGAAACAATTTCTTCGAAAATGCACCGCAGGAACAACGTGAACTTCTCGACTTGTCTCCATGACCTTCATTCTGTTTTTCACGTATTGTTTTTTGCTATTAACTCTCCATCCACTCACCGGAATTGAGCAAATGATATACCGATGGAAAGTTGTTGTAAACACGCAACTTTTCCGTGTCGATAGTTTTTCCATACTCGCGACGGTTTAAAAGATTTTCACGTGAAATCCATGGAGTGTAGTAGTTGACCTTCCCGTTGTTTTCACGTTGAACTTCTGTCACATATTTTGTCTGTAATTTCTCACTCATTCGTCGGTGTTACACAAATGATATTCCTTTTATGCAAACCTCTCTCTCAATTTTTTTTAACTTTCTCCGACCAAGGACTTGAACTTATAGCAGCAAAAAAAAAAATCAGACCTTGCCTTTTTATTCACCATTTTCATATTTATTTTGCACAAGTAAATACAATGTGAACCTTCTTTACAAGAATTTTTGAACTTCCTAGACCGACCACCTAAACTTCTAGCAAAACTTTTTTTAGACTTTGCCTTTTTATTCTTTTTTCTTATGTGAAACACACTCTATGTAGTAGTTGAACCGTTGGTTCTTTTTGATTTAAACTTCTAAAACACTATTTGAAATAACCATTAGAATCCATCAAAAAGCCACAACTTTGTGTGTTGAGAAGGTTTTCTAATTCTTGTGGGTTTAGAATTTTTTTAGTTGGCCCATTATTTTAGTTGAACCGTTGTGTAATTTAAATTCGAACTTCTACTCTCTTTTTATAAACATGGAAATCTGGTTTACGTTATAGATTTCCTTGAACTGCTCTATTTTCTAAAATTGACCTTCTTTTTTTAGAACCGCGAAAATATGTTTTGTTAGAAAACATTGAACTCCTCTGTTTTTAAAATCCAAACTTCTTGTTTTTAAGTTATTTTTAAACAAAAACTCCTCTGGTTTGATGGCCACACGGATTATCCACAACGGAGAATTGACGCTTGCGCAAATATACAAACGCAATGAAACGAACAAGCATGTAATGCAGAAAATGGTATCTTGTTTCCCAGATGCATTACAACAAGTTGCTCCTTTTTTATCTAGTGTAGTTTGAGAGTTTTCTCAATAGTTCCACTTTTAATTTTAGACCTTTTTCACAAAACCTCGTGTATGTGTACAACGACGTGTGTACTCACCAGTACGGAAAAAAGAGAAAAGTTGTGAAAGTACCTAGAGAAGTCATCTCTGAACCTTGTGCCCAACCTCTTTGAACTTTATATATTTTCTCCATAGCTTTCTCGGGTTTTTTGGATCTATTGTAGTGTTGAACACACACACTTTTTGAGAGAGAGAAAATAGTGGTACATTTTTAAGACCTGAATCTACGGGGCAATAATATTTGAACTTCATTGTATAGATTGTCTCTATAAACATACACATACTTTTCAAAGCAAAATATGAAACAGAGTCAGAAGAAAAGAAAGTACGCACTAGCATGAACAATAGCATGAAGTAGCGTAAATATTTACAACAAGTCCATCGCAATTTGAACAACATTTATTATTTTTATATAAAAACTCTCAAAAACTATTTGTTCCCCTGCTATATCTGAACTTCAATTTCCACACTCACATAAAAAATAAGAGAAGAAGACAACGGGATCATGGGGAGGTGTAGGTGCAGAAGAGCAAGGGGGGGGGGGGTCCCTCAAGTGCACCACACGAACATGGGCATAAATGGTGACTGAGATGGTGATCCATCGTTGGGAGGGTGCGCCCTCCTGCTGCTCCGACGCAGATGTCGTTGTTTTTCTTCTTCTTCTATAAATACATTCCAAAGAGTTCTAACAAATCATAAAGGAATTTTAAACCGCAAGAATTAGAAAAACATCCGTTTTTCTTGAACTAAACCATTATTTATGTACATAACTTCTGTATGTATACATACACTAGACTCCTATTTACTCTATCTTGTTAAAAATCTCAAATTAATTTTGTAGTTCAAGATCAAACATGCACATGGAACCGAGAACACTTTCACATACATATAGTGTTACTTGCCTACATGCTTCTACAATCACACGAAATAAAAGTCTATTGAACTCAAAAGTACGGAGTTTCTATGGAGTTTCAACTTCATACATTGAACTCCCTAGCTAGTATGCAACCAAAAGTAAAAACTTGCATTCAAAATTTGCTATGGAGTTTCAACTTCATACATTTATCTCCCTCGCTAGATAAAAGAGAATACAAGACATCAATATATGCAGCTACAAAGATCCAAAAAATTATTAGGCCGCAAGAGCTATGATACGTCTCCAACGTATCTATAACTTTTGATTGTTCCATGCTATTATATTATCTGTTTTGGATATTTGTTATGCATTTATATACTGTTTTATATTGTTTTTGGGACTAACCTATTAATCTAGAGCCTAGTGCCAGTTTTTGTTTTTTTTTCATGTTTTGAGTATTGCAGATAAGGAATATTAAGCGGAGTCCAAATAGAACAAAATCTCCGAAAAGTTTTTTCTTCAACCAGAAGACACCGAGGAGACTTGGAGTAGGGGCACGACATCTGCCGGGAGGCCACAAGCCTGCAGGGCGCGCCCTAGGGGGGTGGTCGCGCCCCCTGGCTTGTGGGCCCCCTGTAGGTCTCCTAACCCTATTCTTTGTTGTCAAAAAAACCCTATTCTTTGGCCTATAAATTTCCAAATATTCCCGTATCGCCAAAAAGAGCCACAAAAATACTTTTACGCCACCGGGAGCCTCTGTTCCCGTGAGATCCAATCTGGAAGCCGTTTCCGGTAATCTGCCGGAGAGGGAATTTGTCACACCTTGTTTTCACTACCACTATTTTTGTAATTCAAAAAACTGAGTTTATTAAAAAAAATTCAAACTAATGTTGTGAGTGCCATGATTGTCATTGTATGCTTGTATGTTTGACCATGTGATGATGAAAAACCACATTTCTCAAGATCAAATTATTTTCAAAACCCTTTTCTTAATTCTGGTTAAAGTAAAACCCTGCTTTGAGTTGCACTACATGCCCTTGATGGCAAGGAGTGTTCTCACCCAAAGTTGGTGATTTGATTCTAGCACTATTTTAGTGCACCAAAACCACAAAATAATTATTTTGTAAATGACATTTCTAATTTATTTGCATGTCCATTTCTGAGGCCAGAAATGATATTCCTATATGGAAAAATACTTTTCTGCCTTTGAAATATCTGATTAAATTTGGAGATGATCAGAAGGACATATATTTTCCATACATAAGATTTTTTACCCCTATTTATATTATTATTATTTGAGTAAAACCCTAAAAACTATCTCTCTCTGTTTTGACCTTTTGAAATATTTCCAAAGGAAATATTCTCAATAAAATCCTAGAAAATTCCAGTGGTATCCCTAAGCCATATTTGGTGTCCACATAAAGTTTCACCTTGATCCAAGGTGGTTAAGGACACCAAATACCTGCAAAACCCCCTTTGTCCAGATTGGAGTTAGAGCAACTCTACATAGAAAAGTTTGTCCAATGGAGTTGAAACTTTGCAGGAGGTTCTAATACCTCAAATGAGGGTTCCACACCAAAAATGGGATTTGTGGGACTTAATTTGCCCACACTCTCTTTGGAAGGAACAAATCTGGTCAAATAGTGAAGTTTTCAAGTTTACAAAGCTAAACTTGTCCAATGGAGCTCAAACTTGGTGAAACCCCATGTTTTAGCACCAAACCTAATCCTATTAAGTTACAGAACCAGTGGTGGGGTGCAACCACCCCAAACCATTGTCGAGCACCTTATGACAGATGGGTAAAAGCCCCTCTAACCTTAGCTAAACCCAATCCCTTTGCCTCAAACTCTCAGATTAGGTGGCCAGTATCAATGCACATCCCCAGTCAACTGGCCCCTCTCTGGTTCCAAGTAGAAATGCCAAAATCCCCATTCTAAGCTTCAACTCAAGGCTGACATCACCTGTTTCTCTTGTCTCCCTTGACCAGCCGAAGCTCCCACGGGACTCCAACGGCTAACCTCATCCCAGCGAGTGCCCAAGACATGCTAGAAACGTCCAAAGCACCCCAGAGCGCGCCAGCATGCCGTGGCATGCCAAAACTGCGCTCTCGGCGCGCTACAGGAAGCCACCGAGGTGGGGGCGACCCTCTCGGCCAGTTCCAGCCTCCCCCGAGGTGTCCAACTTCTTCCCCGACAACCCCTCTACATCAGGCGACCACCAGGGTCGCTCCTCTCACGCGCCAAGAGGTGGTGCGACGCGTGCCCCCGCGCACCAGAACCGGCCAAAGATGAGCGGCCATGGACGTCTCCCCCTCTCTCCCTTCCCCGCAGTAGGTTCTAGCAGTCCAAAACCACGTCCTGAGACCGTGGTTTCGACCCCAGCTCCTCTCTGCAACCCCATGCGCGCCACAGTGAGTCACTGACGCTTCCGAATCGGCTCACCGTCGCGGGCCTATAAATAGCTTCCCCCTCGCTCCTGCACCCCTCAGACAGCATCGTAGCAACCTCCAGCACCTCCTTAGCCACCCGAGCAAACCAGCAGAGCCCCGGTGCTCGAGATCGACCGAGGCCCTTCCGCCTCGGAGCTCCGGTCGATCTCCGGGTACACGTCGGCTCCTGCCTCCCTCTGCCCCCCAAACCACTCCCCTTGACCCCAGGGATCTTTCCCCCAACTTTCCCAAGCTAATCCGTGCCCCTAGCTACCCCCTCCACCTTCGCCCGAAGCTCCTCCGCCGTGGCCTCCTCATCGCCGGTGAACCTGAGCATCTCCATCGTTGTCTCGACCACCAACAAGTAGGTGACGACGAGCCGGATCCATTTTCGTCTTCGTTGGGGGCCGAGGACGTCGGTAGCCACACCAACGTGCTCCTCCTCCTCTCTGGCCAGAGGTAAGAGACGACCCCGAAAGGTGTGCCCCACCTCTCGATGGCCCATCTCTCTCTCCATCGCTGCCCGCAGCCGCTGACCGTAGGGGCCCGCGTGTTAGGTTCAAACCTGACGGCGCGCGCGCTTGGGCAGGCTAGCTGGCTGGCCTTTGGGCTGGCCCAGTCCGAGGCCAAGCCAGGCCACGGGGTGTAGCCCTTTTTCTTTTATTTTTAAAACCAGATGTTCAATGATTTTTATAAGGTTTTTTATTTCTGTGCCCCTAGTTCGTTAGCTCTACTCATTCATCCCCGCGCTCTTAACTTTTGCTCACTTTTCCCCACTCCTTTGCCCGAAACCCTCAGAACTGGTCACAGCGGACGTTGCCGTCAGGTCAATGCTTTGACCGTTAACTCTAACGAGTGGGGCCACGCTAGACTGTGTGGCTCGTTGGACCTGACAATTGGGGCCACGTCGAACGATGCCGCTATTCGCTCGTTGGGCCGTGGTTAGATTGTTGGTCCCTGCGCGCGCCATAACTACATGAGCATGCTATGCATGCACATAGCTAGCGTGCCTCCATGCGCTGATGCCCGCCGCCACGATGCGCTGACCTCCCCTCTTTCTGCACACGAGCCGCACGTACGCTGACCGACCTCTTTCTGCATGCTAGCCGCCACAGACGTAGGGATGGTCGCTGCTGGGCCGTGCACGCGCCGTAACGACATGAGCCTGCTATGCGTGCACATAGCTAGCCTACCTGCATGCATTGATGCCCGCCGCCACGATGTGCTGACCTCCCCTCTTTCTGCACACGAGCCACCACGTACGCTGACCGGCCTCTTTCTGCATGCTAGCCGCCACGGACGCAGGGACGGTCACTGCTGCTGGTTCGTCTCATGTCACACGCTTGTCTCCCCAATCCACTGGCATCTATTCAACGTGCTAATTAAAGTAGCGAGCCGCCATGATTTATGCATGCTAGCCGCCACGATAATCCTGCTATGCATGCGCGACATGAACCGCCTGCCTGCCTGCCAGCCTGCATCGATGCGCCCCGCCACGGATGAAGCCTTCCTGTGAGCCGCCACGGGACGCAACATCTGTCGCCTCCTCGATCGATTCACAGTTCACACCATCTCAGCCTTTGACCACCGCAGCATGAATTCAACATGGCAATTAAAATCTAGGGCATACCGATCGACGCGCGCTGCCATGATACCAAAGCCTGTTGTGCATGCCATGTGATCGAGCTAGGCTGCCTGCATGCGCGCCGTCACGGACGCAGCGACAGTCGCTGCCACTGGTTCCTCTCTTCTCGCACGCGTCTCCACCTTCCAAGTGCCACAGACCAAGGCTAGGTTGCAGTGCTACGTTTAGGGTTAGGGTTTAGGGCTTTGAAGCATCAACAAAAAGCATGTAATATATTTTTTGAAGCATCAACAAACATATCTCAGAGAGCATAATAATGAAAGCATACATGCTGAAGCATCAACAAACATAGCTCAGAGAGCATAATAACGAAAGTATACAATATAGGGAAGCCTACGATATATATCTGTTGGGTAACGTAACATAAATTCAAAAAATTTCCTACGCACATTCAGATCTTCCTATGGAGAGACCAGCAACGAGAGAGGGATGAGTGCATCTTCATACCTTTGAAGATTGCTAAGCGGAAGTGTTACTAGAACGCGGTTGATGGAGTCGTACTCGCGGCGATTCAGATCGCGGTGTGAGTCCGATCTAGTGTCGAACTACGACACCTCCGCGTTCAACACAGGTGCAGCCCGGTGACGTCTTCCGCACCTTGATCTAGCAAGGAGGAGGGAGAGGTTGGGGAAGAACTCGAGCAGCACGACGGCGTGGTGTCGATGGAGAGACGAGGTCTCCCGGCAGGGCTTCGCCAAGCACCGGCAGAGAGGAGGTGAAAGAAGGGCAGGGCTGCGCCGAGAGAGGAGGAGAAAGAAGGGCAGGGCTGCGCCGAGAGAGAGAGAAAACCGTGTGCGAAACAGCTCCGAAACCTCAACTATATATAGGGGGAGAGGGAGGGGGCGCAGCCCTTAGGGTTCCCACCCCAAGGGGTGCGGCAGCCCAAGATGGGAGAGGGGGCGGCGGCCAGGGCAGGGAGGAGGGGTGGCGCACCCCTTTGGTGGGCCTTAGGCCCACCTGCGCTAGGGTCCCCCCCTCTCCCCTCTTCCTGCGCCATGGGCTGAGTGGGGGGGAGGGGGGGGGGGGCGCACCATCCCACCCAGGGGCTGGTTCCCTTCCCCACTTGGCCCATCTAGCCTCCCGGGGTCGTTGCCCCCCTTCGGTGGACCCCCGGGGCCACCTCCGGCGGTCCTGGTGGTCCCGGTACGTTACCGGTGATGCCCGAAACACTTCTGGTGTCCAAAACCATCCGTCCTATATATCAATATTTACCTCCGGACCATTTCGGAGCTCCTCGCGACGTCCGGGATCTCATCCGGGACTCTGAACAACTTTCTATAACCTCGTATAACAATTCCCTATAACCCTAGCGTCATCGAACCTTAAGTGTGTAGACCCTACGGGTTCGGGAGACAGGTAGACATGACCGAGACACCTCTTTGGCCAATAACCATCAACGGGGTCTGGATACCCATGGTGGCTCCCACTTGCTCCATGATGATCTCATCGGACGAACCACGATGTCAAGGATTCAATCAATCCCGTATACAATTCCCTTTGTCTGTCGGTATAGAACTTGCCCGAGATTCGATCGTCGGTATACCTATACCTTCTTCAATCTCGTTACCGGTAAGTCTCTTTACTCGTTCCGTAGCACGTCATCGTGTGACTAACTCCTTAGTCACATTGAGCTCATGATGATGTTCTACCGAGTGGGCCCAGAGATACCTCTCCGTCACACGGAGTGACAAATCCCGATCTCGATTCGTACCAACTCAACAAACACTTTCAGAGATACCCGTAGTGCACCTTAATAGTCACCCAGTTACGTTGTGACATTTGATACACCCAAAGCACTCCTATGGTATTCGGGAGTTGCACAATCTCACGGTCGAAGGAAAAGACACTTGACATTAGAAAAGCTTTAGCATACGAACAATACGATCTAGTGCTATGCTTAGGATTGGGTCTTGTCTATCACATCATTCTCCCAATGATGTGATCTCGTTATCAATGACATCTAATGCCCATGACCAGGAAACCATGATCATTTATGACTAACGAGCTAGCCAACTAGAGGCTTGCTAGGGACATGTTGTGATCTGTTTATTCACACATGTATTACTGTTTCCTGTTAATACAATTATAGCATGAACAATAGACGATTATCATGAACAAGGAAATATGATAATAACCATTTTATTATTGCCTCTAGGGCATATTTCCAACAGTCTCCCACTTGCACTCGAGTCAATAATCTAGTTACATTGTGATGTATCGAACACCCATATCATTATGGTGTTGATCATGTTTTGCTCGTGGAAGAGGTTTAGTCAACGGGTCTGCAATATTCAGATCTGTGTGTACTTTAGAAATATCTATTACTCCACTCTGGACATGGTCCTGGATGGAGTTGTAGCGGCGTTTGATGTGCTTGGTCTTCTGGTGAAACCTGGGCTCCTTGGCAATGGCAATGGCCCCAGTGTTATCACAGAAGAGTGTCATTGGACCCGACGCGCTTGGAACCACTCCAAGGTCGGTGATGAGCTCCTTCATCCAAATTCCTTCATGAGCCGCTTCTGAAGCAGCTATGTACTCCGCTTCACATGTAGATGCTGCCACGACTTCTTGCTTGCTGCTGCACCAGCTCACTGCCCCACCATTCAAAACATATACGTATCCGGTCTGTGACTTAGAGTCATCCGGATCTGTGTCGAAGCTAGCGTCGACGTAACCCTTTACGACGAGCTCTTCGTCACCTCCATAAACGAGAAACATTTCCTTAGTCCTTTTCAGGTACTTAAGGATATTCTTGACCGCTGTCCAGTGTTCCCTACCGGGATCACTTTGGTACCTCCCTACCAAACTTATGGCAAGGTTTATATCAGGTCTGGTACACAGTATGGCATACATTAGAGAGCCTACGGATGAAGCGTAGGGGACAGAACTCATCTTCTCTCTATCTGCTGCCGTGGTCGGTGACTGAGTCTTACTCAATCTCATACCTTGCAAAACTGGCAAGAACCCTTTCTTTGAGTTTTCCAGATTAAACTTCTTCAATATCTTGTCAAGGTATGTACTTTGCGAAAGACCTATGAGGCGTCTCGATCTATCTCTATAGATCTTGATGCCTAATATGTATGCAGCTTCTCCAAGGTCCTTCATTGAAAAACTCTTGTTCAAATAGGCCTTTATGCTCTCCAACATTTCTGTATTGTTCCCCATCAATAATATGTCATCCACATACAATATGAGGAAAGCTACAGAGCCCCCACTCACTTTCTTGTACAGACAGGCTTCTCCGTCAACCTGTATGAACCCAAACGCTTTAATCACCTCATTAAAGCGAATGTTCTAACTCCGAGATGCTTGCACCAGCCCATAGATGGAGCGCTGGAGCTTGCACACTTTGTTAGCACCCTTAGGGTCGACAAAACCTTCTGGTTGCATCATATACAACTCTTCCTTAAGGTTACCGTTAAGGAACGCTGTTTTGACGTCCATTTGCTAAATTTCATAATCATAAAAGACGGCAATCGCTAACATGATTCAGACTGATTTCAGCTTCGCTACGGGAGAGAAAGTCTCTTCGTAGTCAACTCCTTGAATTTTTCAAAAACCCTTTGCGACAAGTCGAGCTTTATAAACGGTTACATTATCATTTGCATCAGTCTTCTAGTTGAAGATCCATTTTTTTCTATGGCTCGCCGGTCATCGGGCAAGTCCACCAAAGTCCATACTTTGTTCTCATACATGGATCCTATCTCGGATTTCATAGCTTCAAGCCATTTGTTGGAATCCGGGCCCGCCATCACTTCTTCATAGTTCGAAGGTTCACCGTTGTCCAACAACATGATTTCCATCACAGGGTTGCCGTACCATTCTGGTGCGGAGCATGCCCTCGTGGACCTTCGCGGTTCAGTTGTAACTTGATTCGTAGCTTCATGATCATTATCATTAACTTCCTCTTCAGTTGGTGTAGGCGCCACAGGAACAACTTCCCGCGCTGCGCTACTATCCTGTTCGAGAGGGGGTGTAATTACCTCATCAAGTTCTACCTTCCTCCCACTTACTTCTTTCGAGAGAAACTCTTTCTCTAGAAAGGATCCGTTCTTGGCAACAAAGGTTTTACCTTCGGATCTAAGATAGAAGGTATACCCAATAGTTTCCTTAGGGTATCCTATGAGTACGCATTTCTCCGCTTTGGGTTCGAGCTTTTCTGGTTGAAGTTTCTTCACATAAGCATCGCAGCCCCAAACTTTAAGAAACGACAACTTAGGTTTCTAAACTGTATAACATGCCACACCTAACCAGAGAGTAGTCATCACTCCGCGTTTGCCAGACGTTCAGAATGTCCTGAGCTGCTGCGGGAGCGGGAGGGTCACCTAGCGGCGCATCAAGGACATAAGCCTTTTTAGCTGCTTCAAGGATGAGCTTCAAGTTGCGAACCTAGTCCGCATAGTTGCTACCATCATCTTTCAGCTTGTTTTTCTCTAGGAATGCGTTGAAATTGAGGTTGACATTGGCCATCTACAATATTTATAAAGACAACTTTTAGACTAAGTTCATGACAATTAAGTTCATTTAATCAAATTAAGTATGAACTCCCACTTAATACAATTATAGCATGAACAATAGACGATTATCATGAACAAGGAAATATGATAATAAGCATTTTATTATTGCCTCTAGGGCATATTTCCAACAATATCCTACGTACTGCCTAGTGCACTATGCGTCTTCGTAGTCGAAGATGGATTGATCCGCTTGCGCCGGAGCCTGTTCCTCCTCTTACGCCACCCGCGCTGTCTGCATCTACTGCTGACGAAGACGTCAGGCCTGCATAGCTGCTTAAAGCGGATGGAGTTGAGGATCACCACTTGGTTGGGCCACAAATAGTAGACCGGCGGTGCCTCCACTTCCGTCTCCTGCGGCGGCGCCTCACGTCCGGCTCCTGTGGTGGAGCCTCCACCTCCGGCTCTTGCGGTGGCACCTCCACCTCCGGCTCCTGCGGTGCCGCCTCCTCCTCCGGTGATGCCTCCACCTCCGGCTCCTCGAAATCCTCTAGAGGTAGCCTCGCTTGCCTCCGGATTTGGGCCCGCCGAAGGAGGTAGAGATGTTCTTCCATCGTGTAGTACTGGCGGCGTGGTGGCATGGCTGATGGGCTGGGAGAGGGGAGTGCTCGGGTCCCGGCGGGAAGACGGAGCATGCGAATGAGCTACGGTTGGGGGAGGGGAGTGTCCATCCGGCATAAATAGCCATTGTAACCTAAACCCTAAACCGCCCTGTTTTCACACCCACCGCGACATCAACAGGGTACACGCATGGGAAACTGTGATTGGTTTGATGAGTGGACTGTGATCGGGGTCAAATGTGAAAGAGCCAGCACGTTCACACACGATGCAAAAAAAACAGACGCGATTCGACGGCCCAACTAGAGCTTGGTTTCCTTTTGGGCCCAACACCACCATTTTTTTCGCGGAGTTAGTGGTGGGCGAGGAGCTGAGCACAACCGACGGGATCGCCTCTCGCGAATCGCCCCATGATCCAATGATGCGGAGCCGTCCTTGTGATCTAATGGCCCGGAGCCTGCACGCAGCCTGCCCATCGAATTCCTTCTAGAAAACTACATCCGAGGGTTGTTGCTTGGCGCCAGGGTGTGATCGGACGGCTGACATGGGGAGCTAGGGTTAGGAGAAACCCCGCGGGGTTTAGAGGGGTCTTGAGCTGGTCAACGGGGTTACGAAAGCTTTGACTGAGCATAACTAGTTTAAAAAAATCGAAAAATATGAAACATTTGCCGTTCGTTGTTTTATAAGACACACTAACGAGGAAAAATACTAAACTTGGTCTATGGTCATTTTCATGAAAAAACCCTAGCTGGCACGATTGAGGTCAAATGAGCACCATTAATTTAAAATAAATCAAAAAAATATGAAACCTGCGCACAATGTTGTCTTATGTGACATGTTACCAACCAAAAATCATAAACTTGGTCTATGGTCATTTTCATGAGAACACCTTCACACATATGAGCTACCACCTACAAGATTTCATAGAGTTCAAGGAGATGAGGTAGGTTACCTTCTATTTTTGAAAAATTAAAAAAAATCAAAAAAATCACCAAAGCTTTATTTCAAAGTGAATAAGAAGGATCTGTACTTAGTTTTACATTTTCATATTTTAAACGTGTTTTTTAATAATTTTTATATTAAAGCATATTTTTCAAAACAAAATGTTAAAATATGAAGATTAATTCAAAAAATAGTGAGACTTTGAATCTACACTATATAGATTGAATAGGTGTCAATAAAAAACATTTGGCTCATTTAGAGTAGGTCCAAAAAAACTTGATTACAAATGGGCTGTTTACCCTAGACCGGTAGCTCATTTGGAGCATATTTAAAATCTACACTATATATATTGAGTCCATCACTAGTAGCCAATTGAAAATTTAGATATGCACACATGACACATTGATCATAGGGCTAATATACTCCCAATATCAGAAACGTTTTAGAAGTGGGTTTTTTTATTTCTGTGCCCCTTAGCTCTATGCATTCAGAAACCACATCCATCACTAGTATATCAATGTATTAAATTTGTAGACACATTGATCAAAAACCCCAATATGACATTCAAATAACACATTGATCATTCGTCATGCACACACATTGAAGAACAAAGCTAATATAACTACATATTATGGACAAATTTATGTACTAATGAATCAAATTTATATACTAATGAATCAAAAACACCAATATTAAAAATTTATACACATTGAATCAAATTTATAACTTCTTAATCAATGGTTTCCATTTGGGCATATGACATTCAAAACCCCAATCTGAGTAGCTTTATTTCAAAGTGAATAAGAAGGATCTGAACTTAGTTTTACATTTTCATATTTTAACGTGTTTTTAATAGTTTTTATTTTAAAGCATATTTTTCAAAAGAAAATGTAAAAATATGAAGATTAATTCTAAAAATAGTGAGATTTCGAATCTACACTATATAGATTGAATAGGTGTTAATACAAAACATTTGGCTCATTTAGAGTAGGTCCAAAAAAACTTGATTACAAATGGGTTGTTTACCCTAGCCTGGGAGCTCATTTGGAGCATATTTTGAATCTACACTATATAGATTGAAGCAACACTGAAACAACATGTGTGATCAGTGAAGCAACACCGAAGTGATCAGTGAAGCAACACTGAAAGAACATGTCTGATCAGTGAAGCAACACTGAACCAACATGTTTGATCATTGCCTCACCTAAACTCTATTTCACAACATCTAAACAGAACGAACCATACACCACAGGAAAATATAAGGACAAACAAATATAGATAGAATAATATGTTACTAGCATCACCATAGATTAAGTTCACACCATAAACTGCCAGATTAAGTTTACCATAAGTAACCAGACCCTAAGTACCCAAAAGATTAAGATTCAGTTCACATCATCACACCATCACATCATCATCACATCACTTCACATCCGAGTCAGGGCCTTTGCGAGCGCAGCATGCTGCCCCTGATCTTGTAGTCCTCCCCACGGATCGCTACATCCTCTGCATGAGACAGAAGGTGATCGAAGCGGCCATCCTTGGGCTTTGGCTTGGTGGTGCAGTAGGGGCATCGCCACTTCTTGAACTTGCGATAGAAGGAAGCAACTCCCTTGTCCTTGATCTTCTGCACCTCCTTGGCTGTGAAGGACGCACCGTTTCCCTTGTACACATCATCTTCAGAATCATACTGCACACATGAATGAATTGCATTACCCTTAATACATTATAGATTCATATACACCATGTCAAAGGAACTAAATGAACAAGGGATGGGCTTACCTCATATTCAGAATCGTCACTAAAAGCCCCCTCGTACGGGTCGTAGTCGGCCAACTTCCTCTTTCTCCCCCCAACCATCATCCTGCTGGATATACAATTACATCCATCACTAGTATATCAATGTATTAGATTTGTACACACATTGATCAAAAACCCCAATATGACATTCAAATAACACACAGATCATTCGTCATGCACACGCATTGAAGAATAGAGCTAATATAACTACATATTGTGGACAAATTTATATACTAATGAATCAAATTTATATACTAATGAATCAAAAACCCCAATATGACAAATTTACACACATTGAATCAAATTTATAACTTCTTAATGAATGGATTCCATTTGGGCATATGACATTCAAAACTCCAATCTGAGTAGCATTCAAAAACAAATCTAATAAGGACCCAATCTAAGGCAACGAATCTGAGTAGAATTGAAAACCCAATCTGTGAGCACTAAAAACAAATCTAATAAGCATCATAGCATTAAAAAACCCAATCCGTTCACAACATCTAGCATTTTTGCAACGAGTTTATCCAAATCTAAAAACCCCAATCATTGGAGCACCTAAAATCATAGTTCACAACATAGCATTTTTGCAACCCATACCCTACAGAAAACCCCGGCCCATCCGTCAAACCAACTACTCTAACCATCTGCACTACCGTATGAATTACAATCTAACCAATGCAACTAGGGAGCAATTAATTCTACAAGCTAAGCAAGTGCAAATACCTTCTTTCTCGGCAGGCGGCGCGACGGGGGCATGTGGATTGACTGCGCCGCTCGACGCCTTCACCTTCTGCAGCGATGAGGCGGAGCCCGCCACATACGCAGCGGTTGCGAGTTTCCCCGCACCGCCGTTGACGCCGCCGACATCCGCGGTCACCGCGCCTGGACCCTGTGATAACCCACAAGTATAGGGGATCACAACAGTTTTCGAGGGTAGAGTATTCAACCCAAATTTATTGATTCGACACAAGGGGAAGCCAAAGAATATTCTCAAGTATTAGCAGTTGAGTTGTCAATTCAACCACACCTGAAAGACTTAGTATCTGCAGCAAAGTACCAGTAGCAAGGTAGTATGATAGCAGCAGTAGCAACAATAACCAGTAGCAGCAAAGTGACATCAGTAGCAGCAAAGTAACAACAATAGCAACACAGTAACAGTAGTAGCAGTGACAGCAGTAGCAGCAAAGTAACATAGCAAGGACCAGTAGGAAAAACTCGTAGGCATTGGATTGGTGATGGATGATTATGCTGGATGGTATTCATCATGCAACAGTTATAACACGGAGAGATATGTAACTAGCTGCAGTTCGTCAATGTAATGTAGGCATGTATTATGTATGTAGTCATACGTGCTTAGGGAAAAGAACTTGCATGACATCTATTGTCCATCCCTCCCGTGGCAGCGGGGTCCTAATGGAAACTACGGGTTATTAAGGTTCTCCTTTTAATAAAGAACCGGACCAACGCATTAACACTTGGTGAATACATGAACTCCTCATACTATGGTCATCTCGGGGAGTGGTTCCGGCTATAAAAGAGCAATAAGGCACTAGAGCAAAAACTAATTGGACCAATGGAGGAGTCACTTACCAAGGAGCAATTTCCCCAAAACAGCTTGGTGAATGGTGCTTTGCACAAGGAGATCGAAAATCCCAGCAAGAAGAGCAAGAACACGGGTTTGAGCTGCGAACCGATTTTTTCTGGAGGTAGGAGAAGCAGATGGGAGCTAGAATAAGTGGAGTGTGGATACGTGGGCCCCACAAGCCTAGTAGGCGCGGCCAGGGGGAGTGCCCGTGCCTCCAGGGCTTGTGGCCCACTGGTGCAGCCCCCTGACTAGCTCTCCGTCTCAGTATTTTTCAAAAATTCTAGAAAAAATCATACTTGATTTTCACGGCATTCGGAGAACTTTTATTTTCGGGGTACTTTTCTACGGGACGCTAAAACAGAAAATAGGGAAAACTAAACCAAATCTATCATTTTTCTTCTAAGCAACCGAAGGTAAAATCTTGGAACAGAGGTTTGTGACTCCTCGATTCATCCATCTCATGGTCATCGAAAGAAATCCATCAATGAGGTTGATCAAGTCTCCTTGACAAACTTTTTTGAATCGCAAAAGGAAACGGGGAATTTTCGAATAGTCACTAGGTTACCTCAATGGGGATGTGGATATCCCCAACAAGCAAATCATACTTCATCTTGACAGGAGGTATAGGGAATTCAAAGCTCCCAATAAGAATCGAAGAAGTCTTTTCGATAGCATTGATGCAATGAACTCGATATTGTTTCTTCGGAAAGTGCATCGTATGCTCATTACCATTGACATGGAAAGTGACATTGCCTTTGTTGCAATCTATAACAGCCCCTGCGGTGTTTAAAAAGGGTCTTCCAAGGATGACCGCCATGGCATCATCCTCGGGAATATCCAGGATAACAAAGTCCGTCAAGATAGTAACGTTAGCAACCACAACATGCATATCCTCGCAAATGCCGATAGGGAAAGCAGTTGATTTGTCGGCCTTTTGCAGAGAGATTTTAGTGGGTGTCAACTTATCGAGTTCAAGTCTACAATAAAGAGAGAGAGGCATAACACTAACACCGGCTCCAAGGTCGCATAGAGCAATTCTAATGTAGTTGCCTTTAATTGAGCAAGGTATAGTGGGCACTCTGGGATCACCTAGTTTCTTAGGAGTTCAACCCTTGAAGGTATAATTAGCAAGCATGGTGGAAATCTCAACCTCAGGTATCCTCCTTTTATTAGTCACAATATCTTTCATGTACTTAGCATACGGAGACATTTTGAGCATATCTGTCAAACGCATTTGCAGAAAGACAGGTCTAATCATTTCAACAAATCGCTCAAAATCCTCATCATCCTTTTTCTTGGATGGTTTGGGAGGAAGGGGCATGGGTTTCTGAACCCATGGTTCCCTTTCTTTACCATGCGTCCTAGCAGCGAAGTCATTCTCATCGTATCACCTATTCTTAGGCCGTGGGTTATCAAAATCAACAGGTTCAATATCCACATCCTTTTTGTTGCTAGGTTGAGCATCA